>NC_136063.1:331767494-332367494 GCF_964261635.1 Lissotriton helveticus | reverse complement strand
AGCAAAAAAGGCTGTTTTTTGTGCCAACTTTTTGGGTGTTTTGCCACCTTTGGTTATTTGGACTGAAAGAGTAAGGCAGACGTCTTCTATCCGCTCATTGTAGCAGGAACACCGACTTAACCCCTTCCTGGCCGCAGGGAACCTGGTTTGATGCTGGCAGTGACTGAAGATTCTTGCCAGAAGCATCGTGGTTGGTTGGTGGGACCACATAATCTGGCACCGTCATCTCTTTACCCAAAGAACATCAGATTATATATTTCTAAAACAGGGCATACATTTGGGAGATCAGCCGCTCAGCCCTCCACCCCTCAACCCCCAACCAACCCCGCCAGGCACGCTCTCAACCCATGTCTGATGGCAGAGCACACTACACGTTAAAGCAATGGTTTCAAGATATGCTGTGTGGGAGTAAAAGACAGGTCACGATAATGGTAAAGATATGGAAATGTGTCAAAGTGAAGAGGGAACGCAAGTAAAAAAAAAATCCAAGTCAGGTCCGGGCCGGCAGCCAATCACAGCGCGGCCCAGGGAATGACGTCACGGGGTTGTCCCGGGCCGGCAGCCAATCACAGCGTGGCCCGGGCAATGACGTCACGGGGGTGTCCCGGGCCGGCAGCCAATCAAAGCGCGGCCCGGGGAAGGACATCAGGGGGTGTACCGGGCCGACTAGCAACAAGGGGCGGGACTTAAAAAAAGACCAAGAAACGCCCCCGAATCGCGTTCTGACGGGAAAGAGTGATTGACAGCCAATCTCTTCCAATGGCTAGCCTCCATTTATGGAGCTAGCCAATGGGAAAGAAGGCGGGACAAAGCCCCACACTGTAGGATCATAAGATTGCGCCCTGCGCGAGCACTGCTGCGCAGTGCTACGGCCAGGGCGAAACCTAAAAATCTGATGCATTACTGGTCAAGACTAACGTAAGTGAGGCAGCATTAAAAACACATGTGAGATTTTCCATTTTCAAAAAGAAACTGGCTGAAGTGAATAAGACTATTGCAGAATTCAAAGATGACCTGACCTAGACAAAATTATAAAAGTTTCTGAAACATTTCTCAGTAGATTGTATAATTCTTTATTCAAAATCAGACAATCACCCAAGGAATTTAGAGAAATCTGATAGCTCCTCAAAAGATAATTGTGCCTCTGGATTTGGTTGGGGTCAGAACCTAATACTGGGGATATGCAGCCTCACAGGGGACAACGGTATCAACGACAGTATGGACTACACTGTACCCCAGTACCATATTAAGGATTGATCAATATATGAATCATCGGCAACCAACACCAACTCCTATTTCCTGTGGTTCCAGGCACCCATATATTTTATAGGCAGATGAAGTGGAGGGGGCAAGTAGAGAGATCAAATAGTACAGTGGTAATAGTCACATCAACATCAAGTGATGAAGAACCATTCACAACTGATAATCATCAAGTTATGAATGTAGTAATAAACCTAAGTGAGTGCACCTTTTCTGATGTACAAGTACGATTACTCAACAAAGGTTTGGGTTTTGTCCAGACACCTAAACAAGAGATATTAACTTCCAAAGAGGAGTTTCTGAATTTTTCCAGAACATCAGATAGAAGATATGTTTTGCCAAAAAGATTCCAGCAACATAGAAGATGCTAACCTAAAAAATATATAGTTTCAAGCACCCTACTAGCAGCATGCCACATGAATTTCTAGCATGCAAAAAGGCAGTTGCACAAGGCATTGACCAAATTAACAATTGAAATATGCAGATGTTTCATAATTGGAGCAGGGCAGAATAAGAGGCATTAACAGACGTATGGTTATCTGCTAATTTCCAGTAATAGGTTGTCTTGGAATTCCATTTTTAACAGAGTCTGCCATGGTGGTATTCACCTACCTTGGTATAGATAGATCCCCTTTAATTAAGCAACAATAATGTGTGGGTGAGACAACCTTTCCAAAAACTCACTAGGTCTCTGCAGGTTTAGAAAATAGACATCCCCCTCAGTATAAAAAACATCTAGGCAGGAGGTAAGTTTTTTCATTCACATATTTTGCAAATAATTTGATCTCTATGAATCATTATGACCCCTCTACCAATCTTGCCTATTTAGTCAAGTTGACTGATGGAGACTTTAGGGGAATGAATGGGTCCGTCACAGTTTGAGTATTATCATTTAACCAGGTCTCTGCTGACAACAATAAATCTCGATTATGACAACTATCCAGTCTATTAGTTCAATTCAGTGTTTGGCAGCTGATCTACAGGTATGTAACATGTTTGAGAAGCTCTATGGTTGGAAGTTTCAAGGCCCTAATTTGTTGAGGTTGTCTCAGTGGATTTATCTTCAGCTGTCTTTCTCCCTATGTCCTCAATGGTCTGCATGTGATGCATTGCTGTAGGTAGAGCCTTAATATATTTTGTACTGAGTGGTATAAGGGTCTTTTGGGGTTCTTGTCTAGGGCGTTTTCTGGTTTAGATCGTCAAAGTTAGGATGTGTGAGGGCTATTTAAGGATTTTGGTGTATGCAGACTAGAGTTTCAAGGTTGGATTGGGAGGTATGAGTGTGTTTTAAATTGATTGAAAGAGATCTTACTTTTGTTAAAAGTGTCTATTTTGGTGGATATTGTGGATACAGTGGTAATATTCTTTAAAAGTATGCTAGGAACTAAGATGTGTTACCTCTGAGAGTGTGCACTTTTGGTCAAAAGCTCTACCTGACTGAGCCCATAACTAGGGCAAAACCAGTCCTGGTTTGCTTGTGTTCTGGTTTGGGGAGGACCTGGGTTGGCAGTTTGGGCTGGGCTGTTGCGATTGGAGCAGGAAATCATCTTAAACACAAAGGGAGATCCCCCTTATTCCTATAAGGGACGGGGTATAATATGTAAAAAGAAAAGGAGTCCCCAATGTCACAACTATGTCGTGTTATTGTTACGTAACCCTAATATGGGTCTGAAAACACTTTATCTCTGAGTTCACTTAATTATTGTCCAAAGTGGATCAGGTAGGGAAATAATTATCTAAATAATTTAAAAACACATTATAATACACAAAATACGTCAAAAGGAGCTCTGTCTTAGATTGAAACCACACATATATATTGGATTAAAAATATATCACATTTTATTAAAACTTGGGGAACGGCCCTCTGTCCTTGGGATGAACACAGTATACATATTACAATTTAAAAAAATTAAGAAATAGTACGGTGGTCATTCCCTACACAGCTTCATCAGTACCCCTGATCCTTAACCAACAGGTGGTTTTTATTTCTAATTGGTGACTCCTTTTCTTTTTACCGATTGGAGCAGGGTCAAAACTGATTAGCACATGGCTGGGTCCAAACTGATGTGATATGGTGTGCAAAATAATGATGAATTGGGATGCAGCCCGATTAATTACCAGTGGCTGAGATTTATTCCAGCATTACATCCATTACTTTTCTGTATACTTTAAAGATGGGTAAAGGCCATCTATCTCGCAGACATGCCAGAAATATAGACGTTAACATTTTTGCATCAACATTTACAGTTGAGTCCTTACCCACTTTCAATATCAATGAAATAGTGCATTCTGTTATGGTCTTTGTGCTCCTTCCCATCATCAAAAACTTGTTATAGACCGTGGTTAAAGGGTGTGCTAGCAGGTCTACATATGCCTTATAAAGGGGCATTGACAGACCACCCGGTCCATGTGTTTTGTTTCTCCTAATATTTAATTGCCATTTTGGCTTTATCAATGACTATGGGCTTGTCTAAGGAGTAGAAGTCTAACTCACTTCCATCTGGGAATGGCAGGATTTTCAGGTAAAAGTCTTGGACTTGCATTAAGGTCTTGTGATAAATAAAGTGTGGAGTAGTAAGAGTAGAACATTTCAATGATGGCAGTTGTCTCTGCCTGTAACATATCGTTATCATCACTAATAGAGGTTAAGAGGTTTCTTGTCTGTAATTTCTTCAACTTTTAAACCAGTGATTAGTTGGCTTTGTTACCTCTTTCATATCATATTATTGATTTATCTATAGCATTCTCTTAGCAACCTCTTTGGTCTTGGTAGACCCTTAATGAGCCTTCTTGTTTTTGTTTAGCTTCAAGTTGTCAAACATGGGATTCTACTTAAGCTTTTTTTGTTTTGATAACTTCATAAAGTGAAGTGCATGAGAAATTAAGTTACTTCTGACAACAGCTTTTGCCACGTCTCAGTTCAGATCCCATTTGACTTTGTCATTAGTATTCTCGTTGATATAATTTTTCTAGTGTTTTATTTTGGTTTTTTACCCACACTTTACAGGTTAGATGCTGTGTTACTGAGCCAATAAGGGCTGGTAACTGATCAAATTCAGCACGTCAGTTTTATCAGTGTTCAGCCTAAGTAAGGTGTGGTTCATCCTGCTAGATACAATACTGTTTTGAAATTTAGAATCAATGTCCATAACCTCGCCATCCAGCTGGATAATGAGCTGTCTACCATCTATGTAGTGAAATAGCACAAAAAAATAAAACAAAGGAGCGCATGAGTACAGTAAGGGAATCAACTTAATGTTAAAAGGTGTTGGACTAATGACAAGTCCTGATGTGCTCAACAATGAATCTATCTGCTAAACAATCTAGGACAGGTTAAAATGTATTGGGGAAAAACTGTAAAAAAAGAAGTGTGACCTGTGTGGAACATTTATTGCCATTCAAACTTCAGAAAAACACTTGAAGTGATGGGTTGCTTCCACAGTGCTCATGGCAGCAGTCTAGTCCAGAAATACTAATGTGGAAGTATCACCCACATATCCAAAATAACATGAAGATCATATATTGCTGTTTAAGGATTGATTATGTACATTTTGCAGCTGAAAAACTAAATGTGTGTGCAGGATCTTAAATATTATGTTCCGCAAGATACCAGGAGATCATCTGGGGGGTCAGAGTTGCAAGCTGACCAAGATGGCAGCTTCCTACTGGATTTCAGAAGCGGCACCCAATCCATCTTCCTGTCACAACCCCCTAGGGAACCAGACTCGATTGAAACTTAATGTGTAGGATACTGACCTGTACAGTCCTGGCTGATACAGTTGAAGCACAGTATGGAGACACACCACGGGCAAGAAAGTTCCCATCGATGATGAGGCACAGCAACATCACAGGCCCTTATTGGAGCCCAAGAGGTTGATTTCCTCTATCGACAGAAAAGATAAACAGCCGTTGGGTGTCCTGTGCCGCTCTGTATCTACATCCATTGAAGAACTGGCACAACAGCTTGTGAGGTGCCAATTCACTCTGGGACTCGTAGATGCCCCTGGCTATGCAGCAGTGGTCGGGATTGGTCCTAGCACAGCTACAGAGTTGCTCATTGCCAGTGGGAGCAGGAAGCGGTACAATGAATAGCTAAATACCAAAATTATTGCCTAAGCCTTCAATGGCATATACAATTGATAAGGGTACATTTTGATGGGGTTTCTGGCATGACATTATCCTGGCCTCCTTTCAAAGTATATAGCATTTTCATGTCGACAGACACCGCAGATATCACACAGTCGTGGGTCCATGTGTAACAAAATCCTGTAGAGGCAGCTCATGCACTGATCCAAGCCACACATTTTGACCCCCCCCCCCCCACACTCATGGCACTATTATAAGGGATGGATGGTTCAATTCTCTTCATGAAGGCTATAAACAAGTCCGCAGCCAGTGAACTTCTTTTTTTGCAGGCAGAAGGGGATCACGAAACCTAACGTGATGAACAATAATATCAAGCAAAAAAAGTTTGTTGCTATGTGCCCCTGACTATGCCAGTAGGACCTGATGTTTGGACTTTTGTCCCAGAATACTTGGTATAACTATTGAGGGTTAGAGGAGAGAATTTTGTGAACCCATGGAGCTGGAATCCTTCCTTGTTGGATTGTATAAATCAACTATGGACACAGCCATCTTGCTTGCTCCATCCATCACACACAAAGATGTTTCTTTGCAGCGGGCACACCACCACTCTCCATAAAAAATATACAAAAGAAACTGGCTCCACTAGGTGTGAATCGGATAAGACTGGCCTACACCAGGTTGTGGAGGCATTTTATAGAAACAGAGATACATCTTTTTAACCCCTTAAATCTACAACTAACAGAGGTGATGAATCTCAATGAGACACATGCCATCCTGGGGAGTTAATTTTGCTACAGGGCCTTAGTGGTTTCTTCTTTTAGAAGGTTCTATCCAATAAAATTGAAGCTCTCATGTGCACGTTTTACTACCTCCACCATCAAAGCCTAATAGCGCACAATGGTCATCAAAATAATGAGACTAGTCCACAGCAGCCCTACTGGTCAACTAGATACCAAAATGCCATATTTTATCTACCATGATACCCCCAACCCACTACTAGATTACTGTTGTATGAGCAAAACATAATCCATGATTCTTTTATTCTTATTTAGCACATCATCGTATGCATACATGTTTAGCACACTGTGACTCTATCCTACTAAACACAAGCGTTTACTCACAAGTGGTAGGGTTTGACCTGCTTTGAGGGCATAGAAGTTAGCGGAAGTCCACAGATTTGTTTGCATTCTTCCATTGCTTTCGCCCCATAAATTCAATTTCTTTACCATCCCTATTAACATATACCTCTGCACCTTAGATATGAATTAAATTTGTCTTGACCAGTGGAGGCTGTGCTGGTCCTGTATTGCCCCATACTCTCATGTAGATGGGGGACATATAGGATTTCACTACTTTTATCAAACAAGAGAAAAAAGTACACCAGTATAACTGATTGACCTGTTTTTACTTTTATAGCAACACATATACATCATTTTCCAATTACAATGATTTAGGATTAAGTCACAAGTACCTAACATGACATTTCTACTCAATCCTTACTCTGAATTGCTTATCTGCGCTTGAAACATACCAATGTCACCCTTCTACATGAGACACATCTTTTTATCATGGAGTGACAAAAACTCAAAGGAGACTGGGTTGGCACAGTTATTAGCAGCAGTAGAATAGTTAACCTCCACTGGACCTCATCTTCTTTCCTAGGCTGCTCAAAAACTCTGAAGTGGTTATCATTTTTCATTTATATGTCCTCATATCACCTCTTATAAGCAAGCAGGTGTCCTTCTGATCTCCACTGACCCACATGCTTGTATCACAGGTCTATTCTCAACCGGTGTTTGCCCGATGTTTGCCCAAGTGACCCCTGGCGCTTCACACCACAGGTTGTTAATAATACTCCAAAATAACCGTGAATCTTTAGATTTACAAGCACAATGTAATTTAGACCAAGTTTCTTCATAGTATGCTTGTTTAGCCTTCCAAATTTCGTTCCTGTATCCCTTTTTCAATTCTCTAATTTGTTAGAATATCACAAAATGTGATGTTCCTTTTGCTTCCCTATACAATGCTCTTATTGTTTTATTAAGACTTCTTTTAAGGTATAGTAATCAATGGGAAAACCACCCTGGATTCATTGGATTCAAAGTTATACCTTGAGAGGGTTTCAAATTAGGAAAATTAGCCAAAAGAACGGAACATTAACAAGGCCAAAGAGAAACCATAGATTTCCCTTCAGCATTAGCATCTTGAACATCTAAAATGAAATGGGAAAAGACTTCTAAAATATCTTTTTCAGTTCTATCGTTCCATATTAACCTTTTAAGGTTAAAAGGAGTACAAACAGTTTTGATTATTCTAGATTTTGGCAAATAATCAAAAGAAAAAGCGAGAAATATAACTTGTGGATTATGATTGCTCGCAATCCTTGGAACTACCTGATAACTTTGTACTAGGTTAAAACGTTTTTCAGAGATTATGGAGTAATCAATTATAGAAGGGCTACACGTTTTATTAAACGTCGGTGTGTTATCTTCATCATACATAATCTTTAGGTTACATTTTATAAACTCACAATTGATCCATTGGGATAACATTTTTGAGGGTATATTCCGCTTTTTTTACGAAAAAAGAAGCATGTTAAAATCCCCAGAGATGACGATCATTGAATCCAGATGCACGTAATATAACACTTTCACCATTTCCCATAGATGTGTAAGTTGTGGGATCTAACCTTTTTTTCCGAACTCAAATAAACATTAAAAAAATAATCTATTGTTTGGCGATTAATTTGAGACACTGTATCCATTTTGCCTGAAGATCACTCTCAAAATGCTTAACATCAAGATTCAAAGAGACATATATAGAAAGGCCGCCACTAGGACGGCAAGTAGAGCCCTCACAAATTGCCCCATTCAAATATTCTAACTAACCAATAGGTGGTTCACTAAACATATTCCAAGTTTCTTGTAGCATTAATATATCGAAAGTTTTAAAAAAAACTTATTACATTCAAATCCTCAAGAAGTGATTAAAGACCATGTGTGTTCCAAGAACACATTTTGAAAGGTTTTAGTACTTTTTCCAGAGAAGGCCGACATCAATCTTTCTTCACAGAGTTTCCATTTGTTAATATCGACGGAAGCCAACTCCAATCCTCGACCGGATTGGGTACTTTCTTTAACTCTTCACATGTTCGTAGACCTGGTTGACAACTCATGATCTTAATACCACATGACAAATTCAACTCTGTTGATGGGCCTGAGGCACCTTTTAACATTCTAACATGTGATACTGGGCATATTTTTTGTTCACACTTCTTTAAGACTGGGCTGCAAGGTGACTTATTAGGGATCCACAGAGTTGGATATTGAGACCCATGAATTCTCCAAACTTTGATGCCCCATTTCTCAAATTGGTTAGTGTTGGCAATTATTTTACTAACAATTTCATCACTTAGCTAAGTTGTAACAGTTATTTCACTATAAAAATTATTACAATCTTTCTTAAACTCCACAGATTCCAAATTATATGATATTACATCCTTCAGATCTTTAATTGCATTTAATAATTTCAAGATATTTCCACGGTTCAAAATATCAAAAGGGCCTCTTGTAGTATACTGAGGACAGAAGATTACTTTCTTCGTTTCGTAGAAAAGATCAGAGGCCTCTATTTCCTCCTTATTTTGAGCTGACTGAAACCCTCTTCTCAATAATAGGAGCCGAGACAGGAACTGTCAATAGACTTAATACATGGGGTTCTAATTGCTTTTGATCATGAATGCAAGGTTGATCAGCATGATCAATATTATAACATTGATGGTTAATGTTATTTACAATTTTCCGATTGAGGGTATTTTGTTCACCATGTTGATCAACCAATTCATTACAAGACTGATCAGGCATAACAACCCCTGACTTCAATGGAAGAGGGACTTTGGGTCACCTATTGACATTTGCCACATCCTGAAAAGAAGTATTAATGGATTGACCGTTTTGTTTATCCTTTGAGTTAACTAAAGGTTCTTCCTTAGATCTAAAAATCGGGAACAAGGCTTTAATTTCAGATTCTTTAGGCGTTTTAGGATCTTTAATTACTACCTCACTGAGGAGTTTTTTTTCCTGTGATATTTTAGTATGGGTTTTCCTTAACCTTTTTCTTGCCCGTTTGGTCAGAATCTCAGGGTTTGTAGTAACGCCTAATGCTTGGTTTGCTTCAGGGCAGATCATTTTCACCTCAGAGTTTCTAATGACACTTAATGCTCGATTTATCTCTGAACAGTCCATTTTTGGCTCATCAACTGTCAAATGATCCTTATTTTTAATACTTTTAAAGCTAACTTGAGATACCTTAGGTGTTTGCAGATTAATGGCATCATTTGCAGATTGATCATTCATATCGATATTTTGACTATTTCTGCTATTCATGTCTGTCTTCTTGCAATATTGCTGATTTATCTATGGTGATCATCCCAGATTGAACTGGACCATTTGAATTATTTTTTACACCAGGTAGATTAATATTTTCTTCATTACCTTGGACTGTTCTACCTGACAGCAGTTTTGCTTCCTGTACCATGGAGTTAACGATTGACGGTAGATCTGAGATTTTGTCTATCAGTTGTGCACAAGTACAGGTTATTAACTGACTCTCTTTATCTGATTGAACTTTAGTAATCAGTTTGGTCAATTGGAGAATTTTTTCATCAATTCCTACTACATGGGATGCCAATGTGTTTAAAATGTCTACCTGAATATCTAATTTATCCGAATGGAAATTAAGAGCATTAGTGATTGAATCCATAGTGTGGAGTAAACATTCCCATATTCCACGCTCAGGTCTAGAAGCGTTATTTTCTATATCACCAGATCCAGCCTGAAAATTCCCATCAAATTTAGTTAATAAAGATAATTCCACTGAGTTAAACTGATTATTTAAAACTATATTTGTGAATTTACTTTGCTCATTTGAGATGGGAACATTTTCACCTCTAACTGCACCTGGAACCATTAATGATTTATTAATGATAAACTATTCTCCAAAATTATACTTGACTGGTCCAAATTAAAAGGTCTTGCATTACCAGGTTTGTCAGATTGGCCATATGGACTAGATACTAATTCAACTGTAGCTGGTGTTGGTATTAAACACCCCCTCGTGGGTTCTGACTCTTCAGCTATGTAGTCTAACATCTTCGCTTACGTTCTGATCCAAACCTGAGGAGATGTTAATTACTGATCCGATCTCTTTTTGGCTACCAGCTGTCAGTTTACAAAGCTCCTCCTGTCTGGGAGATAGAGATTCATCAACCGTATATAACACAGTAAAATGTGCAACAGAGTCCTGCAAATGAATTTGAGCTTTTGTCAGTGACTGACCAGAAGATGATAATAAAAATGTAGGCGTTAACTACACTTCAAACTTTTCAAAATTGTTAATCCTATCATGAAAATTTACATCATCTTTTAATTCTTCTATTTCTGAAGACAACTTAGATTGTGTTAATGCACAAGGGTGAACGCTTTTTACACATATTGGCGATGATGGTAATGAGGATGTTACACAGTCGTTAGCAGTCTCATTAACAGTCTCATTATTTTTAGTTCTTTGTTGTTATTGAAACTGTTTTTGATGATACTTAAAAAAACTCTTAATGGACGGCTGAGTAACATGAGCTACATTTTTACAGTCTTGACCGGAATTTATGGGGGGAACTACCAGTTTAGCTGGCTCATTCATATGCTCCTTTGTAGAAACACAAGCATCACTGCTTTCCTCATTCTTTTGACATGGCTTAGGTTGAGACACAACATCCATAGTTTCCTCATTCTTTTGGCATTGTTTCAATTTGGGCAGTGCCCCATGCTGTCGGCCTGATCTCATTATCTACCGACTACAGGCTGGAATTGGCGAAATATCGATTAGTAAAGCAAACTGACAGGACCTTGCCTCAAGAATAAGGATATCCTCCGTCGTTAGAGTCTGCCCCCCACTCCTTCAGCCGGACTCAAATTGCAGATCTTGTGCAGACAAGTCAATAGACACCAACACCGGCCCCCCCAACGGTGCTTCAACAACTGGATTCAGGTCTCTCGATTACACTCAAATACTCTTGATTGCTTGATTGGCTGCAAAACAAGGCTAACAACCCCCAGGCTTTTCGTAGCACAGTCTTACTTCTGGTGAGCGAGGACCTACGAGGACCCACGGGGGCCTGGTAGGACCTAGTAGGACCAAGTATAGGTTCTTAGCTCACTGTCTGTACTAAATACGGCAGTTCCCCTTCCTGGGGGCCAAATAACCCCTCCCCACACCGCCAGAGCCTAATCGCTCACCTCTACTGGAGTGGGTTAAAGTCGGGACAAGTGGGGACTTATATCGCCGTCTGCCACCTGCAGCTCACAGATGCACAGCTTTGCCTGGACCAACAGTGAAGAGGGGGGTTTCAAAACCCACACACAGCGAAGAGGGAGTTTCAAAACCCACACACAGCGGCTCCAGCAGAGGGTCCGGTTGGTGCTCCTCACCGCTGCCATTTCCCGCCAACACCAGCAACGTAGCAGGGCCAGGCGGCGTGCACAACCCTCTCCCCCACTCTTTCCTTCTTTTCTTCACCGGCCGCTCAGCACAGGAAATGGCTCCGGGTCAGCCAGATCGGCACTCGCACACAACTTTGCAGCTCACGCAACTAACGGCGAAGCTCCCCCAGCAGCCGTTCAGTCACTCCGCTCCGTTCGGCCGCTCGTACTGGAAGCGGCCCCGCACACGACTCGCAGCTCACGGCTCACGAAGCAGCTGCTTGGCCGCTTGTACTCGCATCTCCTCGCGTCTCCTCCGCGTCTCGGAACTGGAAGTGGGAGTGTCTCTCAACTCAGTGACTCGAACTGTGGTCGGACCAGCAGACATCTTGTCTTGGCCTGGCTAAGATAAAAGATTTAAACAAACCATCCATACCTAAGCCCACACCTGATAGTAATAGAACTACAGACGAGGAGGTAGACGTAAATTATATTTTACAACAAAACAGTACTAATCCTGATTGGAAACAATGGTTAATCTGGCCCATAGACACGAATAACTGTCAAGATAGATTCCTGAATAAGACACAAGGGTTTACAGTAACTAGGCCAGATCCAAGATATGTCCAGAGAAAACATCCAGGGATAATAACAACTTACAATGTAGGAAAACTGTGCCTTGAGTGGCTACAAAAATACACACTCCCAGATATAAAACATCACTTAACTTTACTTAAAGATGGCATTGATTTGAGAGAATTCTTACTTGGACCTCGCAATCCACGTCATAATCGTTTCATATACGCCGGTATATACGCTGCTTACAATGAAGCATGGAAAGTCACGCAAATGGAAACTGCAGAACGAATACGAGAAATTGATCGTATTAATTTAGAGAAAGCCCTCTCTGTAGTTGACAATGGTTTAACAACTCTGTCGTCCAGAATCTATTCTTTGGAGAACATCGTATCCTCTGCCATAGACATAATGGAACAGGACTTACTGATGTTACAACATGGCCAGTCTCAATTACGTTCTATAATGCTGCTAGGCTGGACGTTACAAAACTTTCGTTCTGGCTATGTGCCTTGGCGTCTAATCAACACCACGTCATTGTTTACTGTATTTAACCTTACAGATAAACAAATCTCTTTGGCACAGAGGGGAGCAGACTATACGGTGCTGAGCATAGAAAAACTGGAGAGATTACCATTAACCGTTTCTGAGAAACCAGCCGTTGAATGGATAATACATGGCACCATCATGATACCAGTGACGATTTTCCAGTTTCAGTATTGCTTAAAACACATACCAGCGGGCCTGTATGAAAGGTCGGGTAAAGAGTACATAACGTCGACCTAGAATTTACCATACACACACAAATGTTGGAGTATTTCTTAGTGGTAAAAATTCCAAAACCACATTGAGCGGTACACTTCTTTGCCACAGCATTAATTTACATGGAGCCTGTGATGGTTCTTCAAACAACTTATCATGCCACCTGCAGGCTTCCCCGGCAGCAGTGATAGATCCAATTTTTAGGCAGCTTTCCAATGCAAGCTACATAATGCTGAATGATCACAGCTGTTGTGGAATGATGCCAGGAATAACCTATCTCGTTAGTGTGTCAGCCAGGGTCACTTGTTGTATGCAAGTATTGTTCCCAAAAACTAAGACAGACGGGGAGTCGCCACAATGGCCTTCACTGAACATCTCTTCTATACGAATTGATATTTTAAGCAGAATGAAAGCTATTCTTTTACAAAAAACTGTGCCACTGGCCTCGTCCAGAGAGACGTATGATCTACAAGTTGCAAGGTCCTCTGCGGCGGAGATACATGCATTATTATCAACAAACTGCCCCATACATTCTTCAGAAATGTTAGGTCGTATCTTAAACATGTCTGATACCAGTGGTATTGTACATGTATTTAAGACGATTTTTTCGGGACTGTTAGCACCCTATGAAGCAGTCCTGGGCATTTTTTCTAACTTCGTGCACTCTGTGTTCGGCGGCCTGCCTCTCATCTTGGAACTCGTAGCAGGGATACTATTTTTATTCCTCCTGCTCCGTTATGGCAAGTCTGGTCACCAGCGATACCCAGATTACCATGGAGAACGCTCTTCTGGCAATGCAATATCGTGATCGAATAACACAGATTCTTCACTTGGCTCGTTTGAGAGATCTGAATACCACATGGTTCCTGTCGTTCAGACCAATCTGGCAAGATTGCATCTTACCTGTTCTACGATGCCTGCTTTGTGGAGAGGAATGCATTTTGGATATCTGTCTAACACTTCCATCAGCATTCCAACAGATGTTGACGCCTTACTGGGTCCAATAACGGCTCATGTATTGTGTTGTCCCCAACGGCTACCAATCCTGATGACGGCATTCATAGAGATCTCACCGGCAATTCCAGCTGAAGGTGAGGTACGCGGTCCAACAGGCACACAGGTACCATCTACTACAAACATTGCTAATGCGACTGGCGCTGACGGCGATGCTTCTCATCTGTGTACGATTGATCAACTCAATGAAGTGGTTCAACTTCCATCTACTGTGGTAGACGATTTCTTTGCCAGCCTAGACGATTTAATGTTTTCTCCTGACACCGAAAATAACTCTTGAAGTTAGCACACAGCGTTCTTTCATTACTCGTCCGCAGATTTAACTCGACTGCATGCTCACTGGCCCCTTCCCCCTATTACCTTGTCGAGACTTGAGCCATTAGGGTTACTCTGTGTTAGAGAGACCTTTCCTGAGATAGCTTCCCCCCTGGCCTCAGCCCCCCTTCCGGCCACACTGCCTTTCTCAGCTATCAACCCCCTCCCCATCAAAGGGTCTTTACACTCCAAACTTACAGTGAGCTATCTTAATACTCGCTCACTGGTAAAACACTGGTTGGAAATCTTCAATTTTTTAGATTCCGGAAAACCTGATATATTACTGTTGACTGAGACTTGGCTTAACGAGGAGTCTTCTCCAGATATCCTTGCTGCAATCCCCCCTGGCTACTATATTCTTCAAGTGAATAGAACCTCCGGTAGGCCAGGAGGCGGGGTAGCAGCTATTGTTAAACATCCTATTAGATTTTCCGCCCTGACTACCGTTAGTATCCCCTTGGTCGACTACCTTGTGCTGAGATTGGAATCCCCAGCGACACCTCTCATTTGTGTCCTAGCCTACCGCCCCCCTCAGTCCATGCCCAATTTCCGGACGATGTTTGGTGACATGCTCTCTCAATTAGTTATTAATAATTCAAAAATCTTAGTCCTAGGAGCTTTCAATTACTGGCCCTTCGATGAGAAGGAGAGCGCCTGGTCTGTTACATTTTCTGATCTTTTATCTGGCATGAATTGCCTTCAACATATAAACTCAGCGACTCATATTAAAGGTCACGTCCTGGACCAGGTCTGGACTTCCAACCTGGATATTTCTGTTCCCCTCATTTCTCCCTGCCTATGGTCAGATCATTCCATAATCTCCTTTTCTTTTATGGTTACCCCCTGCCCTAGTAGGGCCTTGGAGGGTAACCTCTCGGCCCGAAACTGGAACAGGGCCGACCTTAGCAAATTTGTCACCCTACTCAGAACCTCCACCCCCCCTAATTCCGATTCTATTGATACCCAAGCCTCTGCCCTAACATGCTGGCTCGAATCAGCCAGTGACGTCGTTGCCCCTTTTAGACAGATTAAACTTAAGCGCCTTCACGATGCACAAAAGTGGCTCACTGAGGACCTTAAAGTCCTAAAGCTTGGACTTAGGCAGGCTGAGCGCCATTGGCGACGGGGCTATGCTCCTGACACGAAGCTGCAGTTATGACCCTGCTTAAAGAGTAAAAATCAGCGGTCTTACAAGCAAAGACCTCCTATTTCTCTAAAAAGATTGTCGACTAGGCCACCAAAAACAAAGATATCTTCTCCATTGTGGAGGAGCTGTCACACCCAGACAGGGTTACCATTAAACCTCTCCCTTCCCGTGCGCTTTGCGACTCCCTCAACCAGTTTTTTGTGGATAAAATTGCTAATATTAAAAATAGCATTTCATCCTTTGCCCCACCCAACTCCCCTAGGTTTGATTCCTTCTTGCCTTCTCCTAACCCTCAGCGGCTGACTCAGGTCCCTCCAATCTTGGAGGAGGAGTTCCTAGCTCTCTTAAATAAGGTCGCTTCTGGATCCCCCACTGATTGTTGCCCCCCCCTGATCCTCCGCGAGGCTTTCACAGCCTGTCCTACCCCCCCTCTGGTGCTCTTGAATAATTCTCTCTCTTCTGGCCTGGTTCCCAGCTCATTTAAAGTTGCCGAGGTTGTGCCCATTCTTAAAAAACCCACGGCAGACCCTACGGTCATGAGTAATTTTCGTCCCATTTCCCTCCTCCCCTACCTCAGCAAAGTTCTTGAGTCTCATGTCACTAACACCTTGAGCTCATTCATTGAACATTCACAATTCCTCGACTCCCAACAGGCCGGTTTTAGACCCGCCCACTCTACGGAGTCAGTTATACTTTCAGTCATGGAGGAACTGCAGAGAGGGGCGGACTCTAACATCAGTCAGGCTTTGGTGCTCCTGGATCTGTCGGCCGCCTTTGACACGGTCGACCATGATATTCTGGTCGACCGTGTCAGGGAGGCTGGCATTCGGGGTACCGCCCTTGACTGGGTTCGCTCCTTTCTGAGCAACCGCCACCAGGCGGTCCGGCTTTCTCAGTTTTCTGCTGATAGGGTCGGGCTGACATGTGGCGTCCCGCAGGGCTCCTCCTTATCCCCTCTCCTTTTTAATTTATACCTGACCCCCCTTATTCGATCCTTACGAGGCAGCTTTGTCACCGCATTTAATTACGCGGATGACATCCAGCTGGTCTTTGACATCAACTCCTCGGACCAGTCCATTGACAATTTTCAGTCTACCCTCTGTCACATCAGTGACTGGATGGGGTGAAACACCTCAAACTTAACCCCAAAAAGACAAAGTTGGTCCTTGTCGGGGGGGCTGCCAACCCATGGAAATCCATCTTTAGGCCCGCGAGGTTGGGCCTTCCCACCAGTCCAGTCGACTCAGCAAAAAGTCTGGGGGTTATCATCAGTAACGATCTCACGATGAAACCCCAGATCAATGCTGTAGTCTTCTCCAGTTATTTTCAGTTACGGAAAATTCGAAAGATTGCTCGTTTCCTGACCACTGAGGCTCTTACCTTGGTCTTGCTAGCTTTAGTCATCTCCAGGATAGACTACGCCAACTCCCTCTATGCTGGCATTCCGGTCTACCAACTGAAGAGGCTGCAACTTGTCCAGAATCAGGCCGCACGTCTTATCTACCATCAGCCTAGGCACCAACACGTCCGTCCTTTGCTAAAATCCCTCCACTGGCTTCCCGTCTCTGAGCGCTGTAAATTCAAGCTAGGTCGCATTATTTTTAAGTCCCTGGCCGGTATGGGTTCGTCTTTTATTTCTTCACTACTGCACCCGTACTACTTAAGGTCCCGGCTTTTAAACGTAAGAAACAGGGAGGACTGAGATTCTCATTCCTTGCTCCTTCCCTCTGGAATATACTCCCTTTAGGCATAAGACTTGCTTCCCCCTACACTCGTTTCAGGTCCCTCCTTAAAACTCATTTGTTTTGTAATGCTTACAATTAACGTTCTTCGCCCTGCGGACTGTCTGTCTCCCCATGCTCGAGCGCCAAGAAACCGCCAGGTGTTAGCTGCGCTTTACAAATATTTTTTACATTACATTACTTTCATTCAGAAATTCGACCTTCTCTTTTTTCAAAACAAAAACATCTAACTTTGGAACTCTATTGTTCTACGATTTGATTAGACTTTTTCCAAATACAATGAACTTTGGCACAAAGCAATCTGCTTAAAGTAGAACTATTCTTAGAGAACAAGAATTCTTTGAATACTACCTAGAAACAATATTGACCTAATGCACTAACCAAAAGAGTTTGTATATACTGCTATGGGATGGTCTCAACTTTTCTTCTGTTATTAAGAGCCATTTCATAAATGTAATTTCGTGATTCATTCTGTTAGCATTTCCAATATTATAGTATATGCTTACGATGAAATTATTGTTTTAAATGCGCTCAGTACAATGCTCAATTTTCTTTCTCGTGTACAAACATTTCAAATGCATTTTTGGATGTATTTTTGGGTGGGGTTGTAAACACATGCTCTAGAATATGTTTTAGTGCTTGAACTTAGTAATGTTGAACATGATAAACATGGAGTGGGTGTTGTATAGCATTTAAGGACCACAGTGTAATTTTCCAGATTCATGCCCTTATATAGGTATAAATCACCATATCCTTATATAGGCATAGAAATCATAACCATATTTAGACATAGCTCATGCAGTCCAAACGGCAGGGCTACTTCCACTAGTTCTGAACATCCACAGCGATTTCTTGGAAAACTCGGCTTCAGCAGCTAGGGACTTCCCCTTGCTTGCATATGGATTTATCCAAGAAATCATGGAGTTTTCAAAGAACTGAGACTCTTTGATGATGTTATTATGTCCACCTTTACGTCAAACTAGGCACCTTCAAGGTATAAATATGCCCACACTTGCCATAGAAAACACACAGTGGTTTGCAGCAGTTCGACTTTCTACTTGCCCGACGCATCCTACTACAGCAAGTGCCGAAGGAAGCCGACCCTCCAGCAGATGCACTGAGAGAGACACTGTATTTTCTCTTGCTGAGAAATCCAGCTCCAGTGTTTCCAAGCTACCCTTGCGGGTTGTTGGGACATCGAGTCCTGAGATTGACCGTCTTCATTCTAAACCAAGGTACGGAGCTGATTAGACCCTAAGAGAAATCTTGGATAGATTCTTGGCAAAGAATACTACATTTATGCTACACCTCACTTACTGCTTCCCTCGTACTAGACTTAGGTTAGGTACATCGGGGTAGGCGTATTTTAGAAGCACCAGTTGAGTACTTTTTAACCTTTGTTATTTATGTATGTATTCCTCTATGGTCTGGGAACCATACAATGCTCTTACAGTATTATTTTATTCTACTCTTCTTACTGTACGCATTATACTTTGCAACCAGTATTACCATTGTAGCAGTTCATTTCTTCTGCTTGAGAAAGAAGACTGTTCAATAAACACTTTTATTGAAAACGCCCGTCTCTCTATTTCTCTGCAAACTCTGATAAAACGAAGCATGCACGAATGACTGAGTAAAATATCTATCTATCGTTTCCACGACTCTGAAGATCAGTTTTATCTTGGGGAAACAAAGTTGTCATGTTTATGCGGTTGTCAGAAACTAAATCCCTTCTTGTGAACTCAAGAAAGTTTCTAGCGACCTCTGAGCTAGCTGGCACTCACAATTAAGTCTAATATATTCGATAGAGACCTAGTAGACATAAGTCCTACGTCACATCTACAGGATATATTATTCCAATGCGCAGAGCCTATTGGGAATATAAAAACTACACTACACCTCAAGAATATGAGTCCTGATTTTTTGTTTAAACTTGCTCTATCCCTTCCACATCCTCCAGCACTCTGTCCTCTCCATCTACCTTTATTCTCCTTATATAGTTACAAGATCTATCCATTCTAGTTTTCATGGCCTACAAATTCCCATATTTCTCCCCTTGCTCATATTCTCTCAACTTGCATGCATCCCATTGCTGTTGTAGTTTCTCCTCCAGGCTTACTTTAAACTGACGTTGTAAATCTTAACATTTTCCCTCTAAGCTCTTCCTTATATTACTCTGAATGAATCCTAACTTTGAGTTAGCTTCGGCCTCGGACAATTTCTCTTCTAACAGGGAAGTTTGTTTTCTTTCTTTTCTTATCCAGGCCCACAGAGGAGCTCTTCAAAGTGCCCATCAGCCAGGATTGAAAAGCACCCCATACCATGTGGATAGAAGCTGAGGCAAAATTCCACCTGACGAAGTCAATTGCTCCCTCCTCTATCGTTGAAAAAAAAATCTGCTTGCAGAAGTAGTCTTCTATTTAATGTTCATCTTCTTCATACAGGACGTGAGAGTAATTTTAACCTTAACCGTACAGCCACATGATCAGAAACATGGATGGGTTGATATTCGATTTTTATCTCTCTTTCCACGTCTGTGGCCTCCAAAGGAATAGTTTCCAGTCTTGCCTTTTACCTTTCACCACACATCACAAAGATTAAAATTGTCTAACATAGACAACAAATAAGCCCTGACTTTTGGTGAATTAATTTTGGTATGGACTGATGTCCTATCTAAGGCATTATTTAGCAAACCATTGAAGTGGCCTCCCAGAATCAGTGGGGCTTCAAAATCTAGTGGGCAAGTGAACAGATCCTTCAGTGTTGTAACATCGTCCACATTTGGGCCATAATAACTAGCTGAGGTATATAAAGTCTGCCCAGCTTGATCTCCGCGACTATTCAACGCCCTCCTTCACCCACCTTATACTTCTGTAGCTCTTCCCCAGAGTACACTTTTATTATTATGGCAACTGCTTTTGTACAATGTTGCTTATCAGTAACTAACAACTTCTCTATCCACCTATGTTTTGCAAGGAGCGCTATACTTTTAAACCGTAGCAGCCTTCTGTAGCATGATACCCTTAGCATGACTCTCTTTCAGGTGCTGAAGGACTAAATGTTGTCTTCTTCTGACTCTTAATCCATTCATGTTCCAGCTCAAAATATCAAGGAGCTTCCTCTCCCCCTGTCTCTCACCCTCTCCAACATTCCTTATCAAACACCCCCAACCAGACTGTGACCCAATATATTCTATGTGAAGAATTTCTTTTTTTATTTTCCGCCTGTGTTCCCGACCACCTGTGCCTCCCCCCAGGGAACCCTCCCACTTCTTCATCTAGCCAATTCGAGCTACCACCCATGGTCCCAGTACTGACAGTCCAGCAATAAACTATTTGTAGTTTCTCATTAAGTGTGTACCTACTTATCCCTTACTGTATTTTTGTGTATAAAAATATCCACTTACTCAGGGGTAAGGAAGTTATGCATCTTTTTGGCCAAAATAACTTTAAAGATTGCAGGGAACCTTAACTGCACTTGAGTCCCAAACTCCCTGAGGGGCTCCATTCGCTTGCCCAGCTTCCACCGTCCAGCACAAGAAAAGTCTGACCTAATTTTAAAGGTAATATCCTAGACATGCAGTGATTTCTCCTTCAAAGCTGTCCCCTGAATTTTGTGTTTGGTTGATTATGACTGGAAATTTAATAAGATTTTCCTGGGCTTCTTCCACCTGGGATTCATTTTAAGGGATCTTGATGTACTCTCTGAATCTTAGTTTCCAAGTTCACCTCAGCAACCACGTGCGGGAAAACTTTGTCCGGCAGATCTACAATGAATGACTTAACATCACCTCCCTCCACCCCTCCCTTAACTTCTATTTCTTCGAGTGTTGTTCTCCAACCTCTCTAGTTTCTCTGTTAAGTCCTTCTCTCTTTGTTTTTACCTTCCTACCTCTCTGGTGTTATCACTCAGAGCTAATCCCAATTCATGCACTTTATCTTCTAGGACATCTGTGCGTTATGTAAGTATTGACATCTTTTCCTCTAGATCCCTACACATGAATTGTATTACTCTCTGACTAGCTTCTGATGTTGAGAATTACTGTTTTATCTCTTTTGTGAGTTGATTTATCATACTTTGTACTGTTTCCAAACCAGCCATTTTACTCCCTACTTTCCTGGGGATTGATCTAACAAGTGACTGCGTTTACATACCTCATACCCTACTGCTGTGCTTTCTGCGGTACTCCCAGCGTCATTGCACAACATTAAATCTGGTCATTCCAATGGTATAAATCTGTTTGTGTTGGGTATATCCCGATAAATTATAGGATTGTCCTCTTCCCTAGGTACGATCTCCTCCTGATGCTTCGCTTTCTGTACTACTCCTGAGGTTTCCGTATTAGGCATGATACTTACGTTAAAGTAGGATCTTAGTAAGGGATTTATTTGAGGGCCCCTTAAGGTAGGCTTTTTCCTTTTCTCATTTAAGTCAGTGTCCTTCCTTATGACAGGTTCTATTAAGGGCGCTTAAGTTTTGCGCTGAACGGAGTCTAATAGCTGCTTGCCCATACCTCTATTAGGGCCAGTCTCTGGTTCATTTGAAAGAAAGGAGCAGGACCTAAGTTTATTTTTTTCCCCAAATCCTGCTCCTTAGCTGCCCACTCTGCTGTTTCTATTTCTCTTTGTGCTGCTATTAAAGCCCCTCCCCGATTGACCACCTTACCATCTGGACAGAGATTTGCCGGTTTCATAGAATCAGGGGATACAGTATTTCTTTGACATTCTTTCTTCCCCCAACTTGATCTCCTCAACTGGGAGGCAGCAGAACAGCCTCCTTTTTCATGCACCATTGCTGTTGTATTGCTCTTTTCCAGGATGCTGCATTTGGTGCAGAGCAACCGGCACCCTCACACAGACCAACGTTACTAGTGCCGACTCTGCCACCAGAGGATCACTGACAGAATATCAAGGAGCAGAATATCGACCTGCCAAAATATTGATGAGAAAATATAGAATGACAGAATATCGACTTCTATCTACAAACAGGTACGTACAAAAATATTGAATCCTAAATATTGTTGTGAATAATATAGTTTACTAAAATATCAACTTTTTTAAATGTCTTACAATTAATATAAAATTAATTAAATTATCAATATAATTAAGTAAAACATATTTAAAAATAATTAAAAAAGGTTCAAATTAATAAATAATAAACCAAAATAAAAAGTATTTTTTATGTTTTATTATATATTAACTTAACAATATTAAACATAATTATTATTTCTAATTATAACATATTGAAAACATAATTTAAAATATAATTACATATATATATATATATATATATATATGTATATACATATATATAAATAAACCTATAATATAATATAAAAATAATTATATATAATAAGTTAAATCAATAAAATAAATATTTTTTACAAAATAATATTTTACACTACATTAAATATAACATTACTGGAAACATTGCATATTGTAGGGGATAAAATAACTATTTTTCACTACAACTTTAGGGAAAGTATTGGATAGCGGGTAGATACAAATTACTATTCCCACTCCAGTGAGTGCAACAGTAGGGAAAGCGTTGGATAGCTGGTAGAAAAAAAATGACTATTCCCACTCCAGTGAGTGCAACAGTAGGGAAAGTGTTGAATAGCGGAAGGGTAAAAATGACTATTCCCACTCCAGTGAGTGCAACTATAGGGAAAGTGTTGGATAGAAGGAGGGTAAAAATGACTATTCCCACTCCATAAAGTGCAACAGTAGGGATAGTGTTTGATAGCGGGTAGATAAAAATTACTATTCCCACTCCAGTGAGTGCAACAGTAGGGAAAGTGTTGGATAGCGGGAGGGTAAAAATTACTATTCCCACTCCCATGAGTGCAACAGTAGGGAAAGTGTTTTATAACGGGTAGATAAAAATTACTATTCCCCCTCCAGTGAGTGCAATAGTAGGGAAAGTGTTGGATAGTGGAAGGGTAAAAATTACTAATCCCACTCCAGTGAGTGCAACAGTAGGGAAAGTGTTGGATAGCGGGTGGGAATAGTTTAATATTCCCACTCCCCCAAGTGTAAAAGTAGGGAAAGTGTTGGATAGCATAGGTGAATAATTTGGTATACCAATTCCTGCAATACAATTAACATTAATTAACAAGTAAATATTTTTTCAACATGTATTTGCCTCCCACCATTTTCCCCTATAAATGTCACCTACAATATTGTAAAATATTAATAAATTAACATAAGTAATTAGAAATTAATTCATTAACATATTACAATTAACAATAACATTAATAACCATCAAATCTAAATTAATTCACAAATTTAACACTATAAAATAACTTTTAATAAATATAATATAAAAAATAATAAAACATTAAAACTAAAGTACTTCCTACCCTAGTCCCCTAACAACCCCCACCCCACTCCTAAAAAAAGTACACAATTAACATATTTACAAATTAAATATCAATAATTAATATCTAATTAATTAAAAATAACACAATTAACATAATTTCCAACTAATTATTAGTTGTTATTAATCAATGTATAATTAATTGATTAACTTAATTAACAATATTCAAACATATATTACACAAATAACATATAATTTTAACACATATACAAACACTTAAAATACCATAAAAAAAATAGATATTTTTAACTATAAATGTAAATGTAGTGTACTTGTATAGCGCACGAATCGACCCCAGCTGGGGTATCTCGGCGCTTGTACCAATACCGCTGTGGAACCCTTCCTGGCTTTTCCTTGTGAAGTGCCCACTCCTGGGCACCCCCAAAGTGAAGCCAGGCATCCTAGCATTGTGGGGGCCATTGTGGAGATTAAGCAAGCTATTGCCCAGAGTTGCAGAGTGGGACCCATGATTAGAATAGGCACCGAGGCGAAAATGATCAGGTCCGAGGAAATTGAGCCCAAGACCCGCCAAGGCGGGAATTGAACCCTGGTCCCGGGCTAGACCTCTGCATCAGGGTCTGCCGCTCTAACCATTGAGCCACACTTCTCCAACTATAGTATGACTGTTGATATTACTAACTTCGATATTAATAAAAACGATATTTCTTACCTGCATTTTGATATTCTGAACCACTATATTCTTGTAAGTCGATATTATGTCCATTCTATATTTTAGACTCAGTATTTTGCCATTTCGATATATAAAATGTGATATTCTGACTGATTACCGCCCCAGGACTGGTTCATGTATCAAGGAAGGGCACACTTAGCCGCGCTGATACTAGAGAGCTTGCTCGCTGCTGAGAACCAGTAAAGATCGGGGGTGCCGCACATCAGCGAGTTGGGCACCAGACCTCTTAGAAAAAAAACAGGAAGAATCCGGAGCCTGGCCCCAACCCAGCACGCCCTACACCCCCGGGACACCAGGCAGGTAAGCCTCGGTTACTGCTCACCACATTATCATGTGCACTCTGCTGGACTCCACAGGGACCCAGGCGGAGCTCCCAACCAGCTCTGCTAGCTGGCCGCCATGTTCCCCCTCTGGAGTGGCTATTGTTATACACAAGAGATTAACCAATAAGGTCCTTAAGACCATGGTGGACCCAAAGGGTCAGTGGGTTTTTACCAAGCTACACATCATGAACAGGACTATTATTACTGAGGTCAACATATGCACTTAATAAGGGCTAGGTAATTTCCAAACACATCTCATTACGTAAATCACTGACCTGGGTAAAACATCAGGGCTCCTCTGGGAGATTGGAATTTAACATCAGACCCAGTCCTAGACAGTTCTGGGAGCCCACCTTTTGCATAACATGTACAGGGCCGTTTTTCATGACCTGCTGAGTAACTATGCATTACTAGATGTGTGGAGCTTTTGGCACCCCACAGACAAAGAGTACACCTTTTTCTCTTACTCAATTATCCCAATCCAGGATAGATTTTTACCTACTACAGGGGGGACTATGTTTGGATGTCCAACATTGTGATATACTTGTGAAGAGTTTACCGTAGACTTGGGCCTATAGCTCCACTTCTGACCAGGTGGTGCATGTAAGGTGATGACCTCAACTCAGACAACATATTCATAACTATTTGAATAATAATGAGGGGTCTGATACCTCTGAGAGGGTTCTTTGGGCTGCTGCTAAGGTATCATTGAGAGGTAGAATTATGCAGGACAAAGCGAAAGAGAAACACAGACTTCAGCAAACCACCAAATTATAGAAGCAAAGATTAGAGACTTAACCAGACTCACAACTTGCGCTACAGAAAAACTTAGAAGTAGCAAAGATCAAACTAAATACACTTTTCATGGACTCAGCTGAGAAAACCTTGATTAGATTACACTGGCGCTGATATGATCAAGGGAAGAAAGCTGGGAGACTAGAAGATGCACAGCTATCCAAGTGGGACTACCAAATGGCTATCCCAGCTATACAAGGGGCAAATGGTCACCATAAGACATATCCTTTAGACATAGTAGAATTTTGTGTCTCCTAATATACAGCTTTGTACATCCTTCTTAAGCTAATCAATCTCGCAATGTCTATACCTGCAGTTATGCAAATCATCAGTGACTTTCCCCTCCTTTAATGGTACAGGATCAACAGGACCCAGTGTGAGACCTTCCCCATGTCTGTAGTTACCACCAATGCCAGTCTATATGGCTCCAATATAAAATGGGTTCCCAAAGGGCTCGAGTACCTGCAAGACTATGTAAGTTGAGGCCTTACAGGCATGGTGGAAGACAATCTCCATCCTTTGCTGGCTCTCACTTAGCAAAGCTGTGTGAAATGGACATACTTGGATCTCTCCTTGTGACGATCACAATGATGGCTGTAATCTGGTTTGACAATCTTTTTGGTATTCTCTATCTGAGGTCAACCAAGTTATGTCTGGAAACTCATTGCTGGTGGCAACTTCCACTGCTTGGCAGTCAATGCATAGACTACTACATGCTCATCATTTTCTTTACCAGCATGCCCCCCCTTTGGTAAAATGCAGTGTTTCAGATCTCGGGCAACTCCATCTTTTGACCATTTTGGCATAGACATTGCAAATGCCACATTATTCAAATGTATAAGGATGGATAAATTAAATCCTTCCAAGTCTTGCAGACTGAGCTTGCAATGGACAATCTTGATCAATGGAAGTATAGGCAACTTATGCTTTGCTTACCTGCCACCCTTAGGCCCCCACTGATTGACCAAAAGTTTAATGCTATTATGTTATATATTTGGAGCAAGTTCCGAGGGGCTGTATGGGACCATCTTAAAATCATTACAGTAGGCCCCACCATTTGTTCTTCAAGACTCAATTGTCAGACCCTGATTGTGAGGGAATATACTCCAGAAGATTAGGTTTCATCATTACATGATCATAATCAACAGCTCTGGGAATCTAGGCTGAAAATGTTATACGTTAAGATCTTGAATGAATGGTGCTGGTCTCCATGTAAATCGATGTGAGACAGTCTATTAACCCATGAAAACTACTTGAAATGCTTGAATAGCAACTATGACCTTTACCATATCCTATGGCCCTGCTACTTATTTACACTCTACTTGACTGAGATCCAGGCATCCCATATTAAAATAAGCACTATTGCCATACACCCTGCACCACATTTAGTGTTCCCATCTGACCTTTCGGACATAGAGGACTCAAACACTCACAAAGATAGGAGGCTGGCCAGCCAAGTGTATCCTTCATCATTGGAGCCAGAATATCATACCAACCAGTAAGAAATGGTTAGTGGAAATGCACAGGATTGCATCACATGAGAGAGTGACCTACCTACTAAATGACAAATGGAAAGTGTTTAGCAGAATTTAAGGCCCTTTTCTGAAATCAAAAGGGGAGACCATATAACTATCGGTGACTGTAGTGACTTACCAGTTACAGCATGGATTACCTCAAATTGGGGCAAATATTCTGATGGTTGGGAATTTATGTATATATTGATAGCTGTACCTGTGTTCAATGTACGGATGTATTACGTTACAACGCAGGCTATTACAACGCCTGCCTTTACAACACGGTTTTTACATCGCAATCCATTACAACGCATAGTGCTTTTGGGTGTTGGATAGTGAATAGTTTAAGTTACTATTCCAACTCTAGTCCCCCTGGACACTAGGGAAGGTTATTGGATAGTAAATTAACCTATTCTCTATCCTAGAGCGCCCCTCAGCGCAATGCGTTGTAATAGTTTGCGTTGTAATGACCGCGTTGTAATGGTAGTGCGTTGTAAAAGTTTTGTGTAAAGGTTGTTTACCCAATGTACGTATGAGGTTTGTGGGTCTATATTGTCGAGGTTCCTTCCTGTGTCACTGTAACCTCATGATATCCTATTTAAAACACACCAATACATAGACCAGATGTAACCTTCTTACGAAATGTTGCTTCAAAGTGTAAACTCAAAATTTAGCGTACCAGTGGGTAGGCATAGGGGTTAGTTTCTTTTTGTAACCCTATGTTAGGCTGATATCTTTGCCTGTGTAGAATCAGGCACATCTATTGTGCAATATAGTATAGTGGTACTCTTCCCCTTTTATTCTTTATTCTTCATTATTCTTCTAGGTGTTCTTTGGGCATTGCTCTGTGATTTTCATGGCCTGGATGTATAGCTGGGGGTGCCCCAAACCATTGTATTAAATCTGAAGGGATGCTGGCAAATGAATCATTGTATTCCTTTGTTGCATGTATTTTTAGTATATTGGCTCTGGAATTGTGCTCCAATTGATTGATTTGTTTGATCATTTGAATGCGTATACAAAATTCACAATAAATAGATGTTGCAAAAACAAAAAAGAGAGCATCAAGTTGACAGCCCTTTGTGTCACAGGAGGGTACTTTGTCTGTAATTTGATAAAACAAGAGATCCACATTAGGTGTTTTCAAGAGTAGCATCTCTGCAGCCTCTTACAGATATCAGTGAAGGTAATTGTGGAGAAATAGGTGCCTTAAATTACAGTAAGAGGAGGATTAATTTATTGAGCACCAATTGTAATAATTAAATATGGACCAGTAAGAGATACTGACTTGATCAATGTGAATGTTACAGCTAGAACAAAGTTAGAAATAGTAAAATGAGGCTGAGAAGAGCTAAAAACCATTTTCATATATGTTCATGGCTTGGTGAACCTGGGGGAGCGCCTGCCAAGTCGGAATTTCAGATATCCGCAACTTCTTACTGAAATAATCAGGATAGGTATAGAAGAGCAGTCTGAAGGTGATATGTATAAAGAGCAGTCTGAAGGTGATATGTATATCACAATTGTGACCTTTTTTTTCATTTTATTAGTAGCTAAAATAATTCAGGAAGCAAAATATTATGAGTAGCATTTGTGTAAGTGGCTAGAGTAACTTGTAAATCTCTTTTTGTTTCAGCATTTTACTTACATTTTAAACTGTTTTCCCACCAATTTATAGTCTTTTCTATCCATAATTAAAACTGTATTCACCGCATGCAAATGGCTAGCACGATTAATGCTGGACCGGTGCTAGATATTTTGGGGCACATAATAAGAAGCAGAGGATTTGATGGTTGTCCAACTCTATGGATCAGGGCAAGCTGTTAGTTGGTTTAGGTCTATTGTGGAAAGGAAGTCAAGAAAATGAGAGTCCTCTGGGAATAATGTGCCCTACATCCATTGATCAAAGCTTCTCAGGCGCGCACATTTATTTGATTTCATTGTATAAGGCAACACAGCTTCTAACAAGGGTGGTCCTAACATAGGGGCCGATTATGATCGCGGAGGAGGAGGGAACTTCCACAAGGGCTGCGGCGTTCCCTCCGAGCAGATTAGGATGTGACCGCCAGGGTGGCGGTCACATCCTCTATCTTTAACATTGCAAGCTTAAAAATGCATGCATCGCATTTGCATGCACAAAGCGGCAGGCACCGCGCGGTGCCTGCTGCTTTGTGCACGCAAATGCTGGGGGGTACCATAGGTACCCCCATTGTTTGTGCACCCCCCACCCCCCTTCACCCAGGAGATCCACAACGGGCCCCCGAAGTACAAGTCCGTATGATTTTCCATGGCGGAAAAGCCGCCGCAGAAAAGCATGTCTTTTACACCATCCTAATATGGCTGGCGGTGTCTGAGCTTTTCCGCCGCGGTCGGAAGGCGACCGCGGCGGAAAAGCTGCGGACGGAATTCAAGACCCACCAGCCATCCTAATATGGTGGTGGGTCTTTGGAGGCTCCGCAGTGGTTTTTCCGCATCCTCCGGGCCGGCGGTGGCTTCCGCCGGCCCGGAGGATGCGGAAAAACCGCAATCATAATCGGCCCCATATTGTCTGGACCATGGAGCTAATAGACAAAGTAGATAATAAAGTAAAAGATTTGGATCAAGCCACACTGAGGGCCTGATTTAGACTTTGATGGATGGGAATGTATTCCGTTAGTGTAACGGGGTAAAGTACTCCACCTCTTCGGGGGGAGTACCCACCCCTAAATTTAGAGATTTCTGCAAGTCTAACTACCATCTTTACCATTTCCAGGAACCGGCATCAACCTCTCCGCCAAAGTCTAAATAAGACCATCAATGTCAAAATGTTCATGGATTAAAAAGTGAGTAAAGGAATAATGGATACTGTTGTAAGCCATGTAATTTTAATTTCTACTGGAATGGCTAAGGGGGCCAACAGTCTCAAAGCAATGTTTCAGTATAAAGTAAGGGGTTGATATTCTAGTCTCTAAATAAACGTCTTACCATTGTGCAGCCTTTAACAAGGGATTGTGTATTCAGGGAAGCCAACTGAGAAACTGAAAGATTAGGTTTCGGCATAGGAGTCGGACACTATAAAATACGCTTATTAAGGCATTTATGTTTAGGTTCTGACAGCGGATGAGAGAAACAAACACAGATTGAGAAGTGCCTACCACCAATCCTAATTTTTCATATATTACTGGTTTACACCCAGCTACAGAGACATGGTGCAGCTGAGCTGTTGGTAGCCTTAGGTGAGATGTTGGTGTCACAAGCATGTGGGTTTGGCTGCACCAGTGTATGGGCTATAATTTATTACAAATAAATAGAAAAGCTAGAAAATTAAAGAAGACTAGACAAAGCAGCGCTCTTGAAATTACAAACACTGAGTGACTTTTAAGTATCTGGGTGTAGAAATGTATAGAGCTTCCAATGACCTAATTGATGGCAACTTGCTGAAGGCAATAAGATCACTCCGGATGCAAGTTTCCTTTTGGATTTCTTTACCACTGTCAGTGATGGGCAGAGTAGCCATCTCTAAAATGGTGATGCTTCCCTGCCTCTTATATTCTTTTACTAGTATACCGGTTATAATTCCACCTCATATCTTTGGTACGCTTGATACACTTTTGTCAGACCTTATTTGGGGTAAGGGACATAGGAGAGTGGGCCTTACAAAGCTACAACAGCGACCTGAAAAGGGAGGTCTGGGCGCACCAGATTTTTGAGAATACTGCATGGCCAGTCGACTACAGTGGTTGTCCTATTGGCTAATGGGACAACATATTCAGGAAGTTGGCTATACACCACAGCTTCTTAACCAGGGTAGCCTCTACACTCTACTTCTGCCACGAGCAAAAATTCCACCCACAGTTCCCCCTTTGCTTAAGACAGCATTAATGTACTGGAGGAAGAGTCTTCAATACACAAAAAGGTCCCTCCCATATTCTCCCAATATCCCCCTGCTCGGATACCTATTACAAATGGATTAATCTCTAAAAGAGCCGCTTACCCATAGGTACAAGGAGGGGTGTCGACGGTTGGAGCACTGTTCATAGAGGGCACACTAGCAGATCATGACAATTTTATCCGTACTCAAGGGGTTCCCTCAAAACTGTTTCTCCTTCATGCCACTATGTTTCACTATGTCAAACTCCATCGGTCCCCTGATAGGATCGAACCCCCTAAGCATGAACTGGTATATGCAATTTACCTAAAGGGAGCGGGACGCCAATTACCCGCTGGCACTATTGGGGTATCCAGGCACATGCAGGAATAATGCTGGCTCCACTCCGAACTAAATGGTCCCTGGAGTTGGGGAGGGGGTAATGGAGCAAGAATGGGCCTCTCTTTTAGAATTCCCCAGGAACGTTTCCTGCAATGCTACATTTAAATATATCCAGTACATGATACGGCACAGAGCGTATCTCACACCGCACCGGCTTAAACATATGTATCCCACCGCACAACTTTCCAGCCCTAGATGCCAAGAGGCGGACGCTGATTTTCTTCTTATGTTGTGAGGGTGTCCTCATTTACAAGCATACGGGCTCACAGTCAGTTATAGAATGCAGGAGGTCACTGGTACAGCTGTTTGGTCGGCAGCAGACAAATGTCTGCAGGGTCTACATAAACGCCTCAAGCAGCAGAAGGTTTAATATAGATTTCCTGTTTTGGGTATACTCATAACGAAACGTGCCATCACAATGAGATGGAAGTCTGCTGCTTCCCCTACACCACTTTCCTGCCAAACCAAAATGATCGGATGGAGTACTGCAGAGAGTGCAATTATTTGGCAAGAAGAATTTAAAGGTCTGCGTAAGATTCCTATCTCTATGGAATGGGACCAAATGCTGGAAACATTTAAAGCCATAGATTTGCTGACTCCTCTGGCATCTCCGATTGGGCTCACTCCGTCTACATCTACCACATTTTCATCAGTTAACCAGATCAACCTGAGTAACACCATATCTTTCCATGTCTTTTATTGCCTAGGGATATAGAAATGCATATGTTTTGTATTGTTTTGGTTTAATTAAGTGATTACAATGTCCTCATATGTTTTGTTGTACAATAGTGGGTCAGAGAACTGTGTGGGAGGGATGGTTGTTTTAGTTTAGTTTTTTTTTGTTTTTGGTGTTAGTATTGTATTATATTGATAATCACAGGGTTTTCTAACATCCGAATCCTCATATATCAATAGGACTTTGTATCATTCAGACCTAATGTGATTGTTACCCCTTTTATTTTTATTGTCAACTGCAACATATATGAGGCATATGTGTTCTGTCAAGTAAAAAAAACTCAATAAAAATTATGTTAAAAAAAAAGCTAACACTGAGTGAATAACGACTCAAATCAAGTAAAATAAATTATTTTAAAAATAATTTGCATTGTTCTCTAAACAACAACCTAAAACAAGAACTGGGATACAGAGCTAGAATTCCTATTTTCTTGAAAGCAAATTGAGGCAAAGTAAAAATAAAACTGCCAAAGTAGTGATCTGAGTTGAGGAAATCAAATTTGCTGTACAATGTATGTAGATGCAGTTGTTTTCAGGAATATTACAGTGCTGCAGCTTGTGCGAGATTACACAGAAAAGAAAAAGTGAGAAAGCAAATGGAACCACTCCATGACACATGTGGCTACTATGAAAATAAAGTAAGTTAGCACAATGGGCGATCCCCAAAATTAACCTGTAATGTAGAATATAAATCTCACTAATTTGTGAGCAGTGTTCGTTAAATGTAAACAATCTGCAAAATGAAATACATCATTCACTACATGAATAATTTGCAATTGCATTCCTCAAATAGTCTTTCAGAGAAAACCCACTATATTCTATAAACATTTTGAATCCAAAAATTGATCTGGACCAGCTTTGAAGATATTGATAAGTATGGTGGATATAAATATACAGGGACCTATTAAATAAAAGTAAATTTGGAGTACCAGTTGACATACTTCAAAATGCAATTACAAAATATCTGGCCGCAGATCTCTTCCTCACCTTCTCCTATTTTTTCCTGTAGGAAGATTGGCATTTAGATCAATGCACATGTGAGTAAATATTTACCATAAAATTGTGGGGTTAGGGAAATGAAGGATGGTTTTAGGAAGGGACGTGCCTGAACAAAGCACACACCAACATACCAGTTAGACAATTGCAATTCTCAAAATGTACATTTAAAACTATTACAGGAGATCCACCTATAAAACAGGTGCTGGTATTCTTCAGCCCAGCCTTGGAGTAAATCAAGCACCACTGTGCAACATTCTCCCATAGAACTCAAATGAGGCAGGCAATAACACTAACAAGTTGGGAAACATATAGCCTACATTTCATGTATATCGACTCATGATGAGATATACACATTCAAATTTCCCTTTGCCGATAGGACCTACAATATTTGATTGTGATAGCAAGTACATTTTGACAGCCTAAACCTCAGTATGTACCATACAGGTTCAAATGTTGCTTGTCATTTCAATTGATAATCTGTTGCTCATTACCCTAAAAAATTGAGCATCCCTACTGTGTGGCTTTGAACTCATCATAGGCAAGGGTATTTTTAGGATAATGTCTGTCTTCTTGTCTGAGGTAAGGTTTATTTGCAGAATATCGAATACCAACATCACTGTTGAACATTCAAGGCATCACAAGCTAAATGTCAAAGCAGGTAGTTCTCTCGAAGTACATTATTACTTGATCGTGCATAATCAACTGCAATTCCCATTAGGTGCTATTAGGTGTGTTCTTTTTAGCAGTGTGTAGACTCATTTAAACCATATTATTCTTTGGCCTAAAACCAAATGTGAACATTTATTAAATTGATGAATCTCTATGGGATGAATCACAAAAATGAGCAGTGGAGTTTCTATTTTAAAATAACCACAGTTTTGGGCAGACCGGTATCTTAAACATTTGAAAATATGGAGAAGCACTATTTTATCACCTCAGACAATGTTAAATAGTTGATTGTCACAGAAACTTTAAAGACATGCATTTTCTTTGGTTGCAAAGTGTTAGAGCCACTCAGCTCCCCAAGAGGAGTAGAGCCAGAATAAATTTGATTGTAGTAAAAACATCAGTGAAATTAGAAAAAAGTATTTACAGGCATAAGAATAGGATTTCCAAGATTGCCGCTAAGAAGCGACCACGCTGGCGGCGCACTAGTATTGCAGAATTGAAGGACAGTTTAGAATGTCCAGAGAAAACAATCACAAGAGAGCGCACTTCACCTGAGGATTTCGTGGAGAAGGACGTTATAGCATCTGGCGCCGCGGAAAGCCAGTCAGGGTAGCTTTTGTCATGCGCAGTTTCGTCATTTAGCTCCATTGTGTTTCCTGAGAGCTGAGCATTTATTTTTTATTTACTCATTTATAGAGCGCGAACGAATCATCCCCGAGGGGATCTCTCAGCGCTTCGAGAAATGGGTACTACTAGGCAAGGAACACCTAGAACAGCCAGGTCTTTAATAGTTTCTTAAAACTGGATAGGTCAGTACAGGCCCGAATGTTCTGCGGTAGATTGTTCCAGTAGCTAGGAGCCAGATGAGAGATGGCTCTTCCCCCTTCTTAGCTTTGTTTATTCTTTGAGTGTGCAAGAAATTACAGTTGCTTGATCTTAGCTGTCATACAGGTTGGTACCAGGTAAGTTTATTTTTGAGATAAGCAGGGCCTTTCCCCTGTAGTGACCTGAAGACCACGCAGAGCATCTTAAAGATAGCTCATTTCTTGACCGGAAGCCAATGAAGTTGGCTCAAGAGGGGGTCCTAGCCGGCTTGTTGATGGCAGGGTGGGCTGCAGTGTTCTGCACCACCTGTAGTTTAGATACTAGATCTTCCCTTATTCCAACAAGCAATGAGTTTCTGAGCATCTTCATTGTTCTGAAGCAGGTGCCTGACAGTGTCTTCACCTGCTCCTCCATTGATAATTTATTATCAATCTTTATGCCGAGGTTCTTGGCCCAGTTTTTAGGTTTGCCAGCTCAGCCGGCCACCAATCAGGAAACCAGATTCCTTCGGCCTTACCGAACAGCAATATCTCTGTTTTAGAGGAATTTAGCTGTAGAAAGTTCTTCCTCATCCAGCTGGCGATGCTAGACATGCAGTTTTTTAATTTTCATTGAGTTGATGTAATGTCTTCCTCAATGGGGGCAATCAACTGTGTGTGGTTGGCATACGAGATGGTTTCGAACCCATAGCCTCTGATGATTTCATCCAGGGGGATCACATACACATTAAATAGGGTGGAACTCAGGACAGATCCGGAACTCCCCTGTTCACCACTGTGGTCTGTGATGTGAAAGAGTCCAGCTGGATGCTTCGAGTGCGCTCAGATAGATAACTTTGTATCCATTTGAGGGCCGGGCCCTTGACACCAATCCCTCGCAGTCTGTCAAGCAGTATCCTATGAGAGATGGTGTCAAAGGCTGCTGACAGATCAAGAAGGACTAGGATCACCGGGGTCCCTCTGTCCAATGTCAGCCTTATAGTATCGGTAACCTCCAACAGTGCCGCTTCCGTGCTATGTGAGGTAAGGAAACCGGACTGGGAAGGATCCAAGATAGAGGGATAACTGTTGATTAACCTGTGATTCCATTACCTTCAAGCAGCAGGAGAGGAGAGAGATTGGTCTGAAGTTTGGTAGATCAGTCAGATCCGCTAGTGCCTTTTTAAGCAGTGGCTTGACCCATGCGTTTTTCCACTTCCTCGGGAATATGGCAGTGTCTAGCGAGATGTTATAGACTTTAGCAAGCGCGTCAGCTAAGACCGGACTGAGTGCTGACATGACAGTCGTTGGTGCAGGATCTAATGGTGAGCCTGATTTCACGAGGCTAAGCAGGGAGCCCACTTACTCATTTGTGACGTGAGAGAAGGATTCAAGCCCAGGAGAGGATGAAGTCTCATTTGGAAGATCTATGGGCAAATAGCCTCCCACCAGGTCTCCTTCCGCCAAATCAAAATATTGATAGATTACATCAATCTTGTGGAAGAAATATTTGGCTAGGTTGTCACACAACTCCTGAGTGGGGGGTGGCGATGGATTATTGACCTGCGGGTTAGTGAATTCCTTCAGTATCTTAAATAGCTCCTTGGAGGAGTTCTTTGCCTCCATAATATGCAAGCCCAGATGTGCTCTTCTTGCTACGTTGCAGCTATTGAGATAGGCTCTATGTGCCCTTTGGTAGAGTTGTTCATCTGTCTCTGCCTTGGACTTCCTCCATTTCTTCTCCATGACCCTGCATGCAGCCTTCTCCCTCTTGAGGGTATCTGAGTACCAGGGGGCAGGGGCTACCCTCTCCTGAATTGTTACTCTTTTGAATGGAGCAATAGCATCCAGGGCTACTCGTATCAAGCACTCCAGCCTTCTACTGGCTGAGTTGGGATCCTCGTCCATCTTGAAAGAGGGCGCAATTAACCCTTGCCCATGGTCTACGGTGGTCCTTCCGGCCTTGCGAGCATGTGTCTGTGGTCGCGGACGACATCAAGAAGCTTAGTGCCATATGGTCAGTCCAGCCTAATGTTTGAGGGGGTTCAACTCCTAGTTCGGGGATGTTTGAGAAAATGGCATCCGGCATACGGTCTGCACTATGAGTGGGGCCAGTGCCTCTTGATGATAGATCAATGATTGAAGTCACCAATTACTAAGAATTTGTTAGAGTATATGGAACCAATCAATCGAGTAGCGATGTACAGAACTCTTTCTTGCTGCCACCAGGAGGATGATAAACTAGCACTCCCATCCACTCTCTACTCTGAATATCAGGAGCTCTAGATTTGGGGAGGGGACCGTGTCTAGAGTCTTAGGGCCATATGTATCATTGAAATTCGCATTCGCAGAGGCCGAAATTCGCAGAATTTCGGCCTTTGCGAATGTGAATTCCCAATATGGTATGTATTAAGCAACTGTGGTTCAAAATAAGGAATCGCACAATTTGCGATTCCTTATTTTGCGATTGCATTTAAGGAATCACAAAATTTGCAATTCCTTAAATGCAATGTATGATACAAAAAAATATTGCTAATTGTCCCTAAGGAATCGCAAATTACCACCAACTTCAAGTTGGTAGTAAGTTGCGAATTCCTTTAAAAAGGCATTTTTTTTTTAAAACAAAAGGTGCCATGTGATGCTCATACATGCCCTTTTCAGGGGTGCAGCAGGGTGTCCTTTGGACACCTTTGGACACTCATGCACCCGTGAAAATATTCTCAATTTGCAATTAGCTAATTGCTAATCGCACATTTCCCCTTCATTCCTATGGGCCTCCTGACCCATAGAAATGAATGGGAAATTATTCCTTAAACGCAATTAAGGAATATTAAGAAATCACTAAAAAGTAGCTGATTTCTACATACATACCATTTTGCGATTTCTAAATAGCGATTCCTTAAAAATCGCTATTTAGGAATCGCAAAAGGGAATGTTGATACATATGGCCCCAAATGTGATAAGGAGGCTGGGTGGAGATAGCTAGTCCGCCACCCCGTGTACTAGGTCTATCCACCCGGGTGACCACATAGCCTGCCGGGAAGGCCATTGCCAATGCCGGGGTAGAATCCTTGTTCAGCCAGGTTTCCGTAAAGAGACATATGTCTGGTTTAATATCATCCAGCAGATCCCAAATCTCAGCCACATGTTTAGGGATCAATCTGGCGTTCAGATATAGCCCTCGCATATGCACTCTCTGTCCTTCCGTGCTCTGCACCTCTGTGCTCACATTCTGTTTCATATGTCATTGCAGGCTACAGAGTGCGGATGAGAGTTGGGGGAGCGCACTGCTGTTTAACCAAGGCCCACCCACAGAGTGCACACTCCTCACCTCCCACTGGCCGATTGACATCAGCTGCTTGGATTTTGTTATAGCCCCCCAGGCACGCAGATAGACATCTATACATCAGCAGTGCTTCACAAGGGTAGGTTATCCTACAGATAATAGATACCTGCCGCAATACTGGCGGCATCCTCTGGCAGCTGGCAGCATCCCGGCACGCATGGGCACAGACTGGCTTGCCTTTGGCGCACCAGCGGCGCACCCGCAGTGTGCGTCCGCTGCGTGCTCGCTAACGCTGTTATATTTATACCCCAGGTGGGCTCGCCACTAGAGCGCTAACCACTCTAATGGCGCCCGATGTAAAAAAGACTAAGAGAGACCTCTCTCCAATCAAACAATCGCCGAGTGCGGTTGTGGTGGACCGGAGAGTATGCTAATTATCGGAAATGAGGGGAGAGCAAGCAAAGTGACATAAAAATTTCCCCCAGTAAAAAAAAAATAAAAATAAAAAAAGGCTGCACGTTTACAATCAGGCTTGGAGGATGCTGCCCCAGAGTACCTGTTTCTCGATAAGCGCCGCTAACTCTGTCGAATTTATGTCCCAAGCGGGCTGGCCACTAGAGAATTGAGGAGTAGTGTCTTCTGGAGGAGCCTGGCAGTAAGGAGTATTTGTATTTTTGGCATTTCCTGTTTGTCATTAGGTGTGCGCCTGAGGGGGCGGTTTCTAGTCAGAAATACCACCTCTGAGTCTCGCATGCTGGTCATTTTCTGAGACTGGTTAGCGAATTCCTGTTTACAAGGATTATTGTCTAGCTAGGCAGAGTCAGCATAGTAGTACTTAGTCGTCTTGCATATAGGTTTACAAAAGTATCATAGATTAGGTTTTAGAGGTCCATTGTTAATTTTGTACTTATTGTTTCTGAGAATTACTTGACAAGTGTACTTCTTGATCACAATATTACAGAGAATTGATTGAGAGAATTTAGTTATTTAAGGGCAGCTAAATTGAAGAGAGTAAGACATTAAAATACTTACCTAGCAGAAAAAAGGTGCACTGAGTTTATCTGCTCCAGTAATGGATGGTAAAATAACTAGAAAAGAAAAAAGGAATCATACATTATCAAAACACAGTTGAGATTAATAAAAAGATAAGATAACATTGGTCCTATCATTAACAAAGGTTACCATTAAGAATACCAAGCAAAAGAAATAGAACGAAGAGAAGAGAGGCATAGGTCACAAGAGAGCTGGGTAGGTACCTTTTTGAAAGATTGTAACAGAAAACAAATTAATAGAGTAAATATTTAAGATTGATATAAAAAACGTTTATTGCAGTTTCTTCATCCACATAACTCTACTAAGCTAAGAAAAAAGATAGCTAACGATAGAAGTTGGAAGAAGAACCAGAAGAAGAAAGAAAGTAACTGTCTCTTCTCTGCCCAATCCCCTTTCTCTCTCTGTGGGTTCCTCGGTCATTCACCTTCATTTTCAGTTAGTTGACTGTGAAGGTGGAGTGGGGCATTGGAAACTACATAGTTTTGCTCTAGTGCATTGCATTCCTGACACAATGTAGCAGGATTTGTTGATACATGTAAACAGAACATAATGCAGTAACTCACACACAAAGCAATATAATAACACAATTAAATCATATTAGGGCAAAAGACAACAAAATGGTCAAAAAAGAACCTAATACAGCACTCTGAACACAGTAAAATACAATATCACATTGCAATAATGAAACCCAAAAAATGCAACACAACATATCACCACCAGTCTTTTTTATTTTTTAAAACATAAGACATATGTCAACAAATGACTTTGTTTCTGCAGCCTCATTGGCTTTGAAACAGTTATCATTACCAATAATATTAATCTCAAAAGGCAAAAGACTGAAAAATACTACCCACCCATTGACAATAGAAAACAATGGAACTTTCAATGTTGTACTTTATTTGATATTACATATTAGTTACTATATAGAAGGCTGTATTTGTATTTTTAGAGGCAATGGTTGAAACACGGATTCATTCAGCCTCACATATGAGTCCAATAGCTTGCTGCATCATGGAAGCATTTTGCAGCTTTTGTCAAAGAATACATGAATGCAGTATAAAAGGAAAATTGCTACTATAATGTAATGTACTGACGAATGTCATCCGAATGGGCCAATTTGAAGACTGGGAAAAGTGTGGCATTTTTCTGCAATTATATGCATCTAGGTATTATGTCATATCTTTTGCAAACAGCTCAGGGAAGCAGATATTAGTTTGTAAGTGCAGTGTAAACCTGCACTTTTATTGGAAATGATGTATTCTTCATGTCATCCCTGCCATCTATATTATAAGCATTTAATTTTGGATCGCAAACTGAGATCCAAAATGTTCAATTCTTCATTTTTTTATGCTAAATGAGCTGTTTACCATTGGCATTCCTAGTTGAGTCCCTCTGTAAAAGTTGGTAAACACCCAGAACCTCATAGGTCTGTCCATGTTCAGCAACAATGTGAAGAAGGTATCCCATGTTAGACATGTAAAATATACTCTTTCAAAGGGAAGGAGCAAGTGGGTTACCTAGAAGGGAATGGGAGAAATACACCTTCAGTCAAAAATAATGGGGCACAGAGAATAGATTTCTCTATGGAGGAAGTAGTATGCCATGGAGAAAACAAAAAGACAAATTTGGAGAGTGTGCTGAAACACAGGAGGTGCACAAAAGCAGGCATTAGTATATATATGCCAAGAAAGAAAATAACCCATCAACACATGCTGTTCTGGACCAGTTCAATACGGCCCAAAAATTGTATTCCATGCCCACTCTACATTTACTTAAGAAAGCATTGCTGAAGGCAAATCATAGATAGGCAATCTGAAACTGATTTTAGAAAATATCAGCGAAAAAATATTGATTACAAAATATCATCACCCTAAACTTAAACAAAAAATATAGAAATACCTAACACAAAAATGGTACTGTAAAAATATCTAACTGAAACACATATCTAAACACAATATATTGTCTACTATTTATATATGTACACAATGTAAAGCATATCAAAACACAAAATTGACTGAAATAATATCATTATAGATATTAAAAAAATACAATTATCTCCATAAGTGACTTAAAAAAAATAATATAAATGCAATGAATAGCTATAAAGAAACACAATAAAAAATAAATACATTAATACATCATACATTATTACAATATCAAGAAATATTAAACAACACATGAAAAATGTATATTAATAAATGTAACATTTGAAATAAATGAATAATACAATAATCCACATATTTCACCTACACCTTAATTAGCATCCATCAAAAAAGGAGTTTACTGAATAGAAAACTAGACACAAAGTAGCTAAAGAAATGTACTGTAAAACAAACTAACCAATAGAACTATAAGCCCGAAGGAAGCCTGCAACAGAGTAACAAGTCACACTGACAAGTATGTTTAAGAATGAACTAAATTGTAACCTAACCTAACATATTTCTCATATGCAAATTAAAGTGAATGACTAAATTCTCTCTTTTGTGTATTTTTTTTAAACATTATAAGTATATTCATAAAATTGCAGTATAGAACCACAGCTTGTCAGAACAGAGTATAAGGTTTTACATAAACATCAGTACAAATATAATACAGTATGTGATAACAAAGGCCTTTAACAGATTTAAAAAAGCATAGGACCTCTACATATCGGGGCAGAATTTTGAAAAGACACGACAACATAGCAAACTTCATCCTCAGTCAGCATTTTTATAGAACAGAGAGTGGGTCTACATTGTCTAATATTGTGCTGCATCAGCAATGGAATCAGAAAGCGTTTTCCAAAAATACAATAAAAACGTGCAGCAAGGATTGGGTCAAATTCCAGTCACAGGGAAAATGCAAATGGATGTCTTTTCATATTGGCCAAGAGGAAAACCCAATTGGGAGTGTATAACTCACCAATCTAGAACGTGTCAGCAAGGTCCTGTCCTAGTGCCCTGCTTCTCTGTTCAAATAATACTCCAGACCAGATGATTAATGATGCACTGTGTACTCCCTTATTGAATGTTTACTAAATACCTCCAGCTCTCTTTCATTATGCCTTTTAGTTGAAAAAGCTGATTTCACCATAGGGTTTTCTGATTTGCTTATCTTAGTAAAACGCTAAGGGCCCCATTAGGATGTCGGACGGATCGCCACTGCCATATGGGCGGTGGCGATCCGCTCAACATCCTTCCCCGCCCGCCACCCATTTCACCCCCGCCATATTACTATGGCGGAGGGGACCGCGGCGGACGGAAAGACCATCCGCCGCTTTTCTGCCCGGTCAACTAGTTTACTGGGCGGAAAAGGGTTTAATATGGTGGCGGTGTCTGCTAGACACCGCCATCTATATTAGCATGGGGAGAGGAAACATGCCTTTCAAGGCATGCAGATTCTGCTTTTGGGGGCCCGTTGCGGGGCCCCAGGGTATTGGGGGGGGGGGTTGCACATGGGGGGTACCTACGGTACCCCCCAGCATTTCCATGGATATGGTGGCAGGCACCTGGCAGTGCCTGTCACCTTGTGTATGACAATGCACGCAGTGTATTCCCAGCATTGTGGCGGGCTGTGCTGTGAGCACCACCTGCCACAATGCTGGGAATGGAGGATGCCACCGCCACGTTTCGGTGGCATCCTAATCGCTGGTGCGACACCGCCATCCTAATGGGCCCCTAAATCTTTTAAAGCTCCTTTAACATATAAGAGTTGGGTGTACCGAGGCCCTTTTCACATTGTAGGCAGTCGCTAATAATAGAATGATTGAGACTAGCTTGGGGGGTTATGTTATGTTATGTTATGTGCCTTTTATATAGCGCACGGCTACTCGATATGAGTGTCCCGGCGCTTTCCACCTGCAGCTCAGAGTAAAAATAACACAACACAGCAAAAATAAGAAAAAAACAAAGAAGGAGAGCAATAAAAAGAATAAGCAGTAAAAACAAACTACAAATTAAAAAGCCAGGTCTTCAGGCTTTTCCTGAACTGGAGCAGACTGGCAGTGCTACGAAGCGAAAGAGGGAGCGAATTCCACAGCTGGGGAGCTCTGCAGCTAAAAGAACGCCCTCCCACTCGGGCCTTCCTCACCCGCGGTACCACCGCTTTATAGAGGGATTCCGAACGCAGGGAGCGGACCGGTTGATAGAAGGCCAGTCTCCGCCGCAGATATCCAGCCCCGATGCAAACAGGGCTTTATGCATCAAAGTCAGGGATTTAAACTGGATCCGCTTCCGGATAGGCAGCCAGTGTAGTGCCTGTAGCAGCCCGGAAGCTCGAGCTCGTCTGCGCAGGCCAAAAATAGCCCGGGCGGCAGAGTTCTGCACCACATGTAGGCGCTGAACCAGGTAGTCAGGGAGGCCGAGAAAGAGGGCATTGTCATAGTCTAGCCTTGAGCCGACAAGAGCCTGCACAGTAATCCTCCTGTGCTCCTCAGACAACAGAGGCAGGAATTTACGGAGCATTTTCAAGATTCCGTAGCAGATGCCAGCCAGACCAAGGATGTGAGTTGTCAGCGACAGCTGGTTGTCTAGCTTGATACTCAGATTTTTAGCCACCAAGGAGGACTGTGCCGGAGGGCTCATGTCGGAAGGCCACCATTGCTGCCACTCCGGATCGGCGACGCAACCAAAGAATAGAACCTCAGACTTGCCTGAGTTGGCCCTCAGACTGCTCCGCTGGAACCAGTCGAAGACCAATACAAGGCAGTCCCGAATTCTCTCTCCATCAAACTCTTGGTCTTTCCCGCATGTGAAGAGGAGTTGCGTATCGTCGGCATAAGAGACGATCTGGGCCCCATATGCCTCCACCAAGGCCGCCAAAGGGGACATAAAGATGTTAAACAACGTGGGGCTCAACACAGAACCCTGTGGAACCCCGACTCCCAGTGGCGGCATCTCTGCAGAACTCTGGGAAACCCAGACCGTCTGGCGGCGGCCTTCAAGAAAAGAAGTAAACCACCTGAGCACCGTCCCCCTAAGGCCGATGTCATATAGCCTAGCTAAAAGCGCCTTATGGGGGACGGTGTCAAAGGCCGCCGATAGGTCTAACATGACCAACATGGCCCTGCCGCCGACATCCAAGGTCTCCCTGATGATCTCAGTAACCTCCAGCAAAGCCGTTTCCGTGCTGAAATTAGGACGGAAATCGGATTGGGATATATGGAGCAGATTGTTAGCTTCCAAAAAGCTCGACAAGACACCGTGGACGTGTTTTTCCGTAAGCTTCGCTTGAGCCGGAAGAAGTGAAATTGGCCTATAGTTGGCCAGGGCCTCGGTGTCGAGACCCGTTTTTTTTAGGAGGGGGATCACCATCGCTCTTTTCCAAGAGCTAGGGACCCTCCCCTCCCTCAAGGAGGCATTGAGGATGGGGTTGACCAGTGGATTCACCACTGCCGCCATCCCGGCCAGAAATTTGGCAGGGCAGGGGTCAAGTGGCGAGCCAGATTTAAGATTGGCCAACAACGATCTGGACGCCTCGCTGGAAACAGCAGGAGTTCTGCAATATTGGCAGACACTGTGAAAGAGGAGCCCGTTTGATAAGGTCCCCTAATTTCATAATGCCCAATTCCTCATGCCATACATAGCTAAGACTATAAGGAGGGACACACAGGAGGTGGCAAACCCCCAATTCTCTTTCGATTTCAAGGTGCTTATGCTTGTGTGTCCCCAAACTTCTAGGACGCCACTGGCACACATTACCAACTATAAGTTTCAATCATTGGAGGAAGAGGCCTGCTGCCAATTGCTGAAGAGATGTTAGGTAGAGTGCCCACAGACTGCTTGTATTTGTGGGAGAGGATTAAGAGATTCCTGCAACACAAATATGAGGATTCGTAAACTATCCCTAAGTAAGGAAAGTTATACACGCTGTGTAGGTGGTTGTCATGGAGCCTAATGGTTCTGAAACTTTTTTGGGTGTAGCTATGTGGCCCACACACCATAATCTGAGATTTAGAGGAGTTAGGCGCCAGATCCAGGTATGTAATATAGCAGCTACCAAACGTTTCAGGCTCCCATAAGTGCATGCTATCAAGAGTGCCTCATCCACAGGGATGAGAGCTAAGAACAGCTTTCAGTTGATTTTGGGAACTCCTGAGACACTCTGAAGCAAAATATGATTCAAATTATTAATGTATAGAGAAAATAAAATAGGGGTCATACCGCTTCCCTGGCGAACTCCACACTTCAGGCTGAAAGTGGGAGAATATTTGCCTTCAGGTCCAAAATGAACCAGGGCCATCTAAATTCCTGTCAGAAAGGAATTGCACCAAAGGGGCATCAAGACCCTGATCCAAAAGTATTTTCCACAGTTTAGAACAGTTAACCCTATCAAATGCATACAATAGATCCTTTAAAGCCAGGGATAGGGGCAATGCTTAATAATAATGTGTTTATCCAAGATTAAAAGGAGATTTAAGCATTGGACAGTACCAAGCCGCTCATGGGATCCATACTGGTAAGGGTTAATGATGTTGTTGTCTCTCAACCAAGCTCCAATATTATTAAACATGAGTCTAGCCAATCCTTTAACCATGGAGTCATCAAGGCAAGTGGGTCTGCAGCACCCTGGTTGTAAGTGAGTTCCTTTTTTTAAAATATGTACAATTATGGATGAGGACCATAAGTTTGGGATGCAGTGTTGGATGATATTATTAAAGATGTTGACAAGTAGAGGAGCCCACAAGGCAGTGCTTAAGTAGGTCAATCTGTACCCCATCCGGACAAGGCACTTTGCCAGAAGGACATTCCTGCAGGGCACAAGTGACTTCTTCCACAGTAAAGTTAGGGAGTATGCCAAGTGCATGAACCTTCAAGGCTGTAGTACAAGAATGTTTACAAAAATTCAGCCGATATATAGTTGAGGAATGAGTGAGCCCGTGATCAGATGTGATGTTTACACTTAGATTTGTTAACCCAACATTGCTGTCCCTTGGAGTGCACACGGTACTCTAAAAAACCTTGAAGTTTGGATTGGCACAATCCGCCAGCATTTGACTCCACTTAGGTTCTTTTAACTCTCTCTTACTAGATTTAATGGAGGCCTTGTAAGTAACATGTCAGACAGTGACCAGGCTAGGTTCCTCAATTTCGATTTCAAAGTATACCACACACATTATGTAGTGGATGAACATGCTGCATTGAACCATTTAGAAACAGGGTTGCCTTTCTTTTTTTTATATATATTTGTATTAATTTTAAACATTGAAAGTCACATATTTTGATTAGTCTACAAAACAACCATCTGGCAAGCATGTTCATAACATCAAAAGAATATACAAAATTCAGTCACAGTTTTTCCAAAGATTGCACCATATTCCTTTGCTGTTCCATTTCCACAGTTGGGGAAGTACACAGGCCCCCAATACTTATTCCACGTGCCCCATTTCTTATCCCATTTCTTGGGGCACCCTCTTGATTTAAAAACCTCCTTCTTGGGGAGGAGCTACGTTAGCAATCAAGATGGCCGCGTAAGCCCCCGGCTCCTCCGACCTCCTCCAGCTGCTCGAATATCCTGTCATTACTCCTGAACTCGCACCAGATTCCCGTGTTCGTGAAGTTTTTCTGCTTCTAAAGGTGCAATCCCGAGTTTTTTATCTTATCGGATGGCGATGATACGCCGTGTTTCCATTCTCGGCCTAACAACGTGTGGAAGCCGGGGCCTCGATTTCTAACCTATCCGGGTTGGAGGTGATCAACATCGGCCGCGAGACCTGGACTGAGCCCGGTCTCCCGAAGGGCGCCGTAAACTGTGGGTTTTTTGGGAACGATACAGTGTACGGTCTACATCGAGGACACACCAGAGTTCCGCACCGGCTGCCGTGGTTTGGGGTACGGCGCCCGGAGACCCTGCTACCTTCCCGGGGTGGACGGGCTGGGGCCCTCCCTAACGGCGAGGGTGTCGATTTTGCAAGACGAGGAGCGCCCAGTGTTACATCGGATTTGCGTGACCTGTTACCCCGGAGTAGCCGGCCTCCGGGGTTCAAGTCCTGCTCACTTGCCTACTGAGAGTTGATGGGGCGGACGGAAGGCACGCCATCGCTGCAGGCCGTCATGGCCACCATTGGGGCGCTCCATTCGCACACCATCGATGTGTTCCGGACACTGATTGTCTAAGTTGACGGTATCTTGGGACCGGATGACGATTCTTCGTTCAGTTTTCAGCTAGCTGTGGTACCAATGGTGCACTGTACGCCTGAGATCGAGGACCCCGTGCGGAACCCGGATTTACTGAGCTATGTCGGTTCCCAATTAACAATCAGCCAGCCCGTGATTATCGCCAGCGTCCCCTGCTCGATCCTGCTGCCGCCTAATACATATGTTGACGGTCTTCCGTGCTGTAACAAGTTCCTCAGTGACTATTGGAGATACTCGCAATTCTTGGACACCTTTCCTTGCCCGATTAGTGGACATCATGCACTTTTATCCTGTTTTCGATCCTGCAGCACAGACATGAACTTTGATGAACGCTTTGTCTTTTCCAGCAAGATGGCGGTTCGAGTGAAAAAGACTCTTAAAAAGACCGTACTGGCCAGGGCTGAACTTGACTGTCTGGGTTTGATAAAATACCTTTATTCCATGCCGGAATTGTACCTATAATGTGACAGGAGTTGGGTGGTTATTTGCGAAACTCCCCCGATTGGTCTGTATATTTTGCTCAACATTGTTTGACTATGTCTCGGGGTGGTCGCTTCTGGCTTCTGGCGGGGGTATGGGAGACCGGGGGTGTATTTGTTCTCTCCTCCTCCACTCTATCTTTTCTCCTTCTTTTAGGGCAAGTTCTTGGGCGACAGGCACGCTGCTAGTGGGGTTAGGCTGTAGCCATTGCAGGGGTGCAGGGTGGGGGGTTAGTTTTTTTTTTTATTTTGCCTTTGTTTTGTTCTATGGCTCTTTTTTTTTTTTTTTTTTTTCCTTCTTTTTTCCTTTCCCGAGAGGTGGGCTGTTTATCCTTCACTGGTTCTTATTCATCTGGGTGTCTACATTGGCTTTAATTATCCTGTATCATTGAGGACGGGGTTTTGCGGTTGAGATTGTTTTAGATCGTCTGATATAATGCTTAATCCTCTTCTCTAATATGCGTAATCGAGATGACGTCATATGTTTTTCGTTGCGTTGATTATTTGCCTGTATATTTCCCCCGCCTGTCCCTGTTCTGTATTTTATAGTGTGACACCTGATATTTGTAATGCCTCCTCTTGCTTTATTTCTAAAATAAAAAATATATTAAAAAAAAAACCTCCTTCTTAGCTATCATGCACTTGTCTAATTTCTTTGTCCATATCCGGTGAGATGGTCTTTCCACAACTCCCTACTTTTTAGCAATTTTATGTTTCACTAGTATAGCCCAATGTGGTCAGTTGTTGTTCCACTCCCATGAGGTCAGTATCTTCCCATATATTAAGCAGGCCAAGTTGTGGTGTAAGGGTGAGGGCCTTCCCAAGTGCGTCTTGGATGTGTGTTGTGGCCCGTTCCCATATGGGTCGCATTAATCGGGCAGTCCCAAATAGTATGAAAAAAAGTTGCTTCTTGGTGGGAGCCATGAAGGCATATCGTGTCCGATCTCGAACCTTTCTTTGCTTGCGTAACCCCGGTGAGATAGGATCCATGCAAAAAATGTTGTTGGATCCGGCAGAAACGGAGAGTAATAGCTGCCTACCTTGGGGACAACAGCGCCGCCTGCCAGTCCTCATCATCAATGGGCCCTAAGTCTGTCTGCCATTTTTCTCGGAGTGTGTGGAACGGTCTGGTAAGTTATTGCACAATTGCCTCGCTATACTGTTTTTTGCCTGACTCTGAGTAAAATCCTTCCTCCAGAGTCATTCTTTGGCTCTGCAAATTTTCTTTAGATCTTTTAACTTAGTATTCTACCATGGGGCTGATGTCAATCTTTTCCTTGTTTGTGTACAAGTTTCAGGGGCTAGCCTTGAGACTGCCTGATCAATCCAGCGAATAAAGTTTACTGCGGCTTGACCGGTATCGGTGTCCATAAGGTGGTTCTGAGATCGCAAAGCGGTTTCAAGATCAAGACTGTTTATTTGCTTCCAGCTTTAGCTGGAATATTTTTGACGAATGGTTATTAATCCGTACTTGACCCCGCAGATCCATGTGCAACAGTTTTACCCAGCCCAAATATTTCGGACCAAATCCCAGGCGTCTCAGGACTTCAAACAGATTTGGCCATTCAATAGAGTCAAACGCCATTGAGGTGTCTAGGGATAGCACCACTTCATCTTCCTCTATGTATTTTTATCGCGCTAGAACATTATGAAGGCGACGTATATTTAGCGCCATATTCCACCCTGGCATGACGCCAGATTGATCAGGGTGAACCAAAGATGGAATCACCGAGACCAAGCGTGAGGCCAGCAATTTCGCTTCCACGTTAATTAAAGAAATCGGCCCGTAAGAGCTGCAGTCTTCTATGGGTTTCCCCAGCTTACAAATAACTGCTATGGAGGCCAGTCGTTGACCTTCTGGCAAGACCCCTTTATCATAGCTTTCGTCAACCTCACGAAGTGGATCAACGACTGCGCGGACGAACTCGCCCCTCTGAGAACCCCACCCAGCAGACCCGGCAGCAGAAAAACACCATGGTTCACCGACGAACTCAAGTGCTCCAAGAAGAACTGTCGAGCCCTCGAGAAAGCCTGGAGAAGGGAACCAACGACGGACAACATGACCACCCTCAAGCTCGCCACCCGGAAACACCACCAACTGATCCGCGCCACCAAGAAAAATACATACAAGGATCGACTGGACAACAACGCACACAACTGCAAGGAACTCTTCAACATCGTGAAAGAGCTGTCCAACCCCAACGCCGGAAACAATGACATCACCCCGTCGCAAGAACTCTGCAACTCCCTCGCGTCCTACTTCCACAACAAGATCACGGACATACACAACAGCTTCAACAACCAACCAACGCAAGCCACAACCGCAACGACGCCACCCACCACCACCCTCCGCACCTGGACCCCGGTCAGCACCGAAGACACCATCCGCACCATGAACTCCATCCATTCCGGATCTCCGACTGACCCCTGCCCTCACCACGTCTTCAACAAAGCCGACGCTGTCCTCGCACCCCACCTGCGGGACATCATCAACACCTCCTTCGACACCGCCACCTTCCCTGAGAGCTGGAAGCACGCCGAACTCAGCGCTCTCCTCAAGAAACCCACAGCAGACCCCACCGACCTCAAGAACTACCGTCCCATCTCGCTCCTCCCGTTCCCGGCCAAAGTCATCGAGAAGACCGTCAACAAACAGCTGGCCGCCTTCCTCGAGACGAATGGATCCCTCGACCCCTCACAGTCGGGCTTCCGAGCGAACCACAGCACCGAGACCGCCCTCATCGCCGCCACCGATGACCTTCGAACTCTGATGGACAACGGAGAAACAGCGGCCCTCATCCTCCTGGACCTCTCCGCGGCTTTCGACACTGTCTGCCACCGCACCCTAGTACAGCGCCTCAGCAACATCGGAATCCAGGAGAAGGCACTGGAATGGATCACCTCCTTCCTCGACGGAAGAACACAGAGAGTCCGCCTACCACCGTACAAGTCAGAGGCCACCAAAGTCATCTGCGGCGTCCCTCAAGGATCCTCACTGAGCCCCACCCTCTTCAACGTCTACATGAGCCCCCTCGCGACCATCGCACGCCAACACAACCTCAACATAATCTCCTACGCCGACGACACCCAGCTGATCCTCTCCCTGACCAACGACCCCGCCACCGCCAGAGCCAACCTGCACGAAGGGATGAGAGATGTAGCCGAATGGATGACGACCAGCCGCCTGAAACTGAACTCGGACAAGACGGAGGTCCTCATCCTGGGCTCCTCGCCATCCGCCTGGGACGACTCCTGGTGGCCCCCCGCCCTGGGCAACGCACCCAAACCGACGGACCACGCACGCAACCTGGGCTTCATCCTGGACTCCTCCCTCTCCATGACCAGACAAGTCAACGCCGTCTCCTCGTCATGCTTCAACATCCTGCGCATGCTACGTAAGATCTTCCGGTGGATCCCCACCGAGACGAGGAAGACGGTCACCCAGGCCCTCGTCACCAGCCGACTGGACTACGGCAACGCCCTCTACGCCGGAACCACTGCCAAACTCCAGAAGAGACTCCAGCGGATCCAGAACGCCTCGGCCAGACTCATCCTCGACATCCCCCAACGCAGCCACATCTCCGGACCCCTGAGAGATCTGCACTGGCTCCCGGTCAACAAGAGAATCACCTTCCGTCTCCTCACCCACGCGCACAAAACCCTACACGACCAAGGCCCGAGCTACCTCAACAACCGGATCAACTTCTACACTCCCAAGCGCCTCCTCAGATCAACCAACCACGCCCTCGCCGCCGTCCCCCGCATCCGAAGAGCGACAACAGGAGGAAGATCCTTCTCCTACCTGGCCGCCAAGACCTGGAACTCACTCCCAACCGACCTGCGCCTGACCCAAGACCACCTCTCCTTCAGGAAGAAGCTCAAGACCTGGCTGTTCGAGCAGTAATGGCACCCCCCCCACCCAGCCCAGCGCCTTGAGACCCTACGGGTGAGTAGTGCGCTCTACAAATGACCTGATTGATTGATTGATTGATTGATCATGGCCCCAAGGTGAGCCTGGGGGTGGGAGGCGACCATTTTCAGAAATTCTATACGTATCCCATTCGGTCCCATCACCTTCCCTGCCTGAATACTGTTAATGGCCTTCTGAATTTCATCATCTGTAAGCTCTTTGTCTAGAGCATCTCTGTTTTCTTCTGAGAGTGTAGGCAAGTGAATATCTACTAGCAGTTGATGGACGTCCTCTGCCATGTATGTTGTTGATGGAGTGCATATCTTTTCTAAGTGATCTGCAAATGCGTTTGCTATATCTTGTGGGTTTGTGATCTGCTTTGTTCCATTGAGGGTCAGCCTGGGTACCCATCTCTACCCATACTCCCTTTTCTCTAGCCAGGTTAACAGTTTCCCAGCCCTGTCCCCCATTTCATATGGCTTGTTTGATATGTAGAAGTTTGGTCTTCATATGTTCCTTCACTAGAGTCCTTTATTCAAACTGTTTAATAGTAAGTCGGTGCATAGCCATATCTGTGGGAGATCTAATGCTATCTTCTTCCAGCTGTCAGAGTTCACTTTCCAATTTTGAAATCTGTTGCTGTCACTTTTTACTATAGCCCACTTTTAGAGCCAGTGCCTGCCCCTTCAGTACCCCGTTGAAGGCCTGTGATATGGTCTGTGCTGAGTCTACTGACCCAACATTTCCTTTGAAGTAATTAACGGTCTGTGTGAGTAGATTCGCTCTGATATCTAGGATTTTAAGCAGCCATGGAATAAGGACTATGGTGGCCCGCAGGCGTTGGCTGAAGAATGTAAGTTCGACCCACACCTCGGAATGAACAGAGATGCCTCTCGGTAGAGCATGAAGATTGCGGAAGTGACCGATATCTACAGAACGCATCGAAAAATAGTCAATGCGGGACATGCTCTTGTGTACTTTAGAGAAGTAAGTGTATTGGGTCCATTCTGGCTGTAGAGATCACCATATGTCAGTGAGGCCCATGCCCTTCGTGAACTCAGCCATTCATTTATGGGGTCGTGCCTGAGGTCGTTGTAGATGTCTATCCCTTTGGTCTTCCATTGTCATGTTAAAATCGCCCCCCAAGATTAAGGTGCCCATGGGAAGGTCCACAATAATTTTCCCCAGGTCTACCAGTGCTTCTTTACCTAGTGCTGGTGGGAGGTACACCAAGACTACATTAAGGGCTTTCCCTTCCCATTGCGCCTCCAGAACTACAAATCTGCCCCATGGGTCTGCCCACGTATGTACTGGTGTAAGTGCCAGACTTTTTTTAACCAGGATACGCATCCCTCGGGATCCTGTAGAATAGTCTGCATGAATCATGAGCTTGTATCCCCACCTTGTGAGAGCTTTTATTTATTTTAATTTTATTTATAAAGTTTTATATAGCGCAAACTTGACCCAAGAGGGTATTAGAGCGCTTTACATTTAGGAATGTTGCGTTACAATTTACATCAGATACAAGAGCATAGTAAGGTACAGTACACATAAACAATGTTTTAATATTTCGTAGGAGGGAGGAGAGGAAGGAGTAATAACAGGGAGATGAGGAGGAACAATGCCCAATGTCCGGCTGGATAGGTGGAGGTCAAAGGGGAAAACCAGGGCCAATCTCCTCATTAGCTGTCAAGCAGCTCCACCAGTCATCAGCCATGTTGCTCAGGTCCCAGCCTTCCGGAAAAAACAGTTTTTAGTTTATTTGATTTGCGAAGGTTATATAGCGCTATCTAGACCCGGAGGAATTAGAGCACATAACCAGGGGAACGTTGCGTTAGAAGGTACATCAAAAGGATTATTAAGCGCTGGCTAGACCCGTAGGTATCAGAGCGCTATAACAGAGGAACATTGCGTTACAGATTACATCAGTTACAATAGCGTAGTAAGGTACAGTAAACAAACAACGAGGTTGAGAGAATTTATAAGAAAGGAGGGGAGGAAGGAGCCATAGCAGGTAGACGAGGAAGAACTGTGTCCAATGTCCGGAGAGACAAATAGAGAGGGAAAGGGGAGAGGTGGAGTGAGAAGGGAGAGGACGAGGGGGAAGATGGAAAAGAGATAAAGGGAAAGTCAGCCCAAAGACCGAGTGGGTAGGTTGCAGGGTTTATTATTATTTTCAAGCCCGGTCAATCTGCGAGCTCGCCAGTCCCACACCGAAGATGCTGGGCGAAGTCAAACATGCTCTCTTTTTCTCTGTATTTCTGTCTCACCCGCAGACTCCGTGCTCTCAGGATCCCGTTATCCCTCACATCATTGCACTCCTAGGCTTTGGCCCATTGTTTATCGGGAGCGGCTTCATAGCTCTCTAGGCACCATCCTGACATATTAACTTGTAGGGACGTCTTGGCTCAAATCTCCGCCATGCAAGATCGTAGAAGAGCAATTTCGGGCATCAGGTGATCCACCTGCTTTCCTGTTGCGGAATCACTGTTCTGGACAGGACAACAGCGCAGGAGAACACCGCCCAGGCAGCTGGTGGGAGGGCTCACTATGGAGCATCAGCTCCAAGCGGCCATTTATTACCTCCTGCAGCAATACGAGATCGGGGGCTTGTCTTTTAAAATAGTATTGCACTATATCCTGTTTGATTTTGTCCCCCATCCCATTCACGTTCCATGTCAGGACAGAGAGTGATATTTCTATCCTTGCCGCTGTCATACGGGTGATGGGTAAAAAGACAGGAGCCCTCAGCGTGACCCCAGGGCTTGTCCCTTGTATTTCGCTGTCCTAGCAACCCATACATGCATTTTCCCAAATAGTTAGGTGCACAAACAACAGAGAAAGCCGTCACATTTCTTCCGGCATAGCTAATAGCAATGACTGTAATTAAGTATGACTTTTTACACTTTGTGACTTGTGAACACACATAAACCTTTACCCCATCCCCTCTCCCACAACTCCTGTGCCACCCCCCTCCCTGCCCCCCTGCCAGTGGATTTCAAACTACCCACACCCCAACCAGTCAGAGTGTATATTGCCCCCCCAAATACTAGTAGGTGCTGGCAGTCAGCCCTCCCTCCCCTGCCCTAAGCTGAATTGGCATTTGTTTCATCCCATCTGAGGGTGTGAGTCCGGCTCTCCTCGCATCTGTACCTTTCTCTTTGTTTCGTAGTAGTTCTCAGGCAGACGGCAGAGACACCAAATCACTATATGCCCAAACCTTTGTGTGGAGGGGAAACTTCCGGGTGTTACTGTTGCACGTCACTTATCTGTGGTCAGTATGTCCCCTTCCATGTTCGAGAAGTCATCCTTTCAGCTGCGCGTTGTCAATTCCATCCCTGCACAGGAGGGATCTTCACCTTGTTCAGTCCCCTGGTTGGATCTATTTGGTCAGAGGCCACCATTTCTTTCTTTGTGGGGTTTTTCAACTTGGCGCCATCCCTCCAGCAAGTCCCATGGGCCGTCTGGTGAGGAAAAGAACCACGGCTTGCCCTCTAATTCTATTCGGAGTTTTGGTGCAAAAGGCATGGCTACTTCACCCTCTAGATTGCAACACTCTCTTCACTGCTAGGAAGCTGCGACACTGGTTTTGGACTTTCATGGTGAAGTCAGGGAAGAACATATTAAGTCCCGGTCTCTTTAGTTAAAGACTCAGGCTACAATTGGCTTTGGGGTGCCCTCGTTTAGTTCGCCCTCCCAGGATTCGATAGGCTAGCTTGAAAGTCTTTTGGGCTGCAGGTGCTTCAGGATCAGACCCTCTACAAAGAGATCCGTCGCTGACCCCTCTGCTCAATCCGGAACACCAAAGATGTGTATTTTATTTCTACGTGCTCTGCCTTCATACTCATCCAGTTGTCTCTTCAACACGGTGTGCTGGTCTTGTAGTTTGCTCACTTGCTGCTGGAGCAGGGAAGTGTCTTTATGAAGTTCCGTAGTCGTATCTTCCAAGTCTTTCACCGTGGCATCCATTTTTCATAGATCTGCTCGGATGAGGGATACTTCTATGTTTACTGTGTCAAAACGGCTTCCATGGATGTACTCACTCCAGTTATTGCCTCCATAATATCGTGGAGCATTAGATCCTGTTGCTGGTGGGGGGTTTTCTGCTTTTTTTTTTTTTTTTGGAGTTTTATATAGCGCGAACTAGAACCGAACTGAATCAGTTATCAGAGCGCTTGACATAGCACCAGTTACGTTACATGAGGACACACTTTCATTTTTTAGGCACGGGGAGATTAAGTGATTTGCCCAGAATCACAGGGGGTTTTTAGCGTCGTTACCGAGACTCGAACCCAGATCCCCAGGTCCCCAGGTCCGAGGTCGAGCGCCTTAGCCGTTAGGCCAACCCCTCTCCCCTCCCTCTCTGCTTGTCTGGAGCTTCTAGGTGCACTGTTTCCTGCCCCTTTCCCACTTTAGTCCAGGCAAATGTGGCCAGTATATTGTGGGCCCGTTGGTTTGGGCCCCTTTCTGCTTCCCACTGCCAGGCAGCGCTGTGACAGTGTGTTCAGCCCTCCGAGCCCAGTACTAGATGTCCCCGCCACCAACCCAGAGGGGATTACCATCCCTCTAGTGGCCTGTCAGGTTTCCTGGGTTCCGGTCCCCGGTATCTCAGCCACCGGTCCACTCCCGGCACGTCGTTTGGCTGCAGGCCTCTTGGGGTATGGATACTCGCCTCTTTAATACCCGGGCTCCTATCTTCCACCCCAGCCTCTAGTGTGCCGCTGAGTTGGACCTTGAAGGCCTTACAGAACTCCCCCTGAGCAAAGGATTCTCTTGTGCTGATCTCTGCGTCCCACCATGGGCACCACTCTCATGGAATCAATTAGTAGCGCCCATCAAGTCCCCAAGAGTTGGATCACTAGACAAGCACCAGCCGTCTCTTTGTGTCGGGATGCCAGTACCTAGGTGCTGGATTGAGCGCTGTGGTGGTAGTGCTTTCTGAGGCCTCGCCGCAACATTAGCGCTCCTGCTGCCTCAGCCCGCTGTAGCCTCATCCACCCCAGGCGTTCTGGCATGGTAGTGTCTCTCGCTCTCGCCTGGGCGGGGGATAAATGCGTGGCAATGCCCGCTGCTAGCGAGCGTCTGGGGTGTCAGTGCCCGGAGCGCTGGTTCACGGGGCCCTGCAGGCCTGTAAAGCGGGGCCTCGATTTTTACTTGTTGCGGCTCACCTCACTGATGCACGTCGCTCCGAGCCCTTTTCTGCGGTGCTGGCGGTCTGAAGGTCTTCTCAGGATCAGTGCATCTGCCCAGGCATTTTGTCTTTTTTTTGCCCCATAGGAGAGCTGGGGAAGACAGGGAGTCCCTGAGGAGATTGCGTTGCCTTCTCCCCGTCACTTAGACTGCCGCCATGTTCTTCAGCGTTTTGATCACGGCAGCCCCGCTCCACTCCTTTTGCTGTTTTGTGAGACGTTTCTCTGCAACACCCGTCGCCGCCAAAGTCAGGGGCCGGGGGTCCACCTAATTTTATGAAGTTTGCTGCTTAGCTGACAGGATAACTGAAGGATATACGGCTAGGGCCTTGGAGCCTCACTAGTGTGCAGCCATTCCTGTAGGCTGCTAGCCACGCCCCCCCAGGGTTGCCTTTCATGTGCGCCGGCTTTATTAGGGATGAATTAATTTCTTCATTAATAATATCATAACTGTCAACCAGCTGAGCTTGGTTAATCCTAAGCAGCAGCAAAGCTCAAAATGATGCAGAAGCTTGAAGACTAGAGTCTTTAGAAACCTTACTGGGTTGTTTTATCTCCACACTAGTCTGTGCCCATCTAATGAGGTCACTATGGCAGATGAACCCTCAAGGGAACAATGCAGACTTGGCTTAGACGGGAGGATCTCACGGACAATGGGATTATAATCACTGTACCCATTCTCTATCACCCTCTCTCTTTTATTATCTATATCAATCCTTAGATATTATATCAACAGTTCACCAAAAACAAAGTCCTACTCACCAAGAACACCAACTCAACACTCGTAAACTAGGACAAAGACAGAAAAAATACACCAACCTCTAAATGTTAACCTTAAACCTAAAACCCCAACACCTCCCAAAACGAACCAAATCTGTATTCCCAGCATAACACACAAAGAAATATTTTCTCACCAATAGAAAGAGAAGTCCCAACTGACCCAAATCTTCACTACATCAAACACAAGTGAAAGAAAATGAAAGGTAACCTAAAGTACCAACACATATGCAAATATAACATGTGAAACATTTAGATGCATGTTTAAATATTACTGTTAAACTTAACTAGCATATTACAAAACTATTCCTAATAAAGTTATATCACTTTCAGACAGAATGGCAAATGAGTCACGTACATCACATCATAGAAAGGCAACGAATTGCTATTGCACCTGGGATATACAAACATCCAGGAAATCTCAATTGGAAATGTACTATAAGTTAAGCTACTGCTTGTTGTGGGAGGGCTACAAAGAAAAACAATATTGTTATTAACATCAGAGGCCAACACTACCCTCCAAATATAACAAAGATAGAAGTAAGGCATGTACTTCAAGATTTGAACAAAGAGAGCACTAGTTCCTAAGAGCCTAATGAAACATTTTTTTATTTCAAATCTTTTTTATTTAAGATACGAAATACACAAAAATATAAGTACAAAAAGGATAGATATACATTAAATGGTTCATAATGGAAATACAGTCAGTAATGCATGGAAAAGTACATGTGATGTAATCGAGGAAAGTACTAAGGAAGCAGTGAGATATCATACTTGTAATACATACACAAAAGGATTGTACAAGTAATTGTCGAGTGAGAGCATTGATTAACCCTGTCCATACATACAGTCTCGATCCCGTGAAGTGGATGCAACGAAGAAGAGAGAAGGGAGAGGAGAGGGAGAACAGAGGGAGACGAGGAGAAGGGGAAAGGCCTACCAGCAGCAACAGGACTTGGAGAACCTACTTTGTTTCCGGGCATCCATCATGCGTTACCGGGAGTAATGCTTGGCGAGAGAACATAGGCCAGGCTAGGGACATGATGTATATTGTTCAGTGCGCCTAAGGGGGGTCATAACAGAGTTCCAATGAGTCAAGTAAACTCCAGAGCTTGGTGTGAGGCTTTCGCCAGGGGAATGAGTGCAGGGCGTCGTTGTCCGCTCCCCTCAAGGAAGCCAGCCATTCCTGCCATTGTGCAAAGGAAACATCAGACGCACTCTTCCACTTGCTCAAAATAATTTTGCATGCCAGTGTGAGCATAAGGTCCAAGAGGTGTCTGTCCTGCTCTCTAGAAACATTTGGGTCAATTGCTCCTAATGAAATGTATGTGAAGTCCCTGGGTGGTGTAAAATGGAAGGTGTGTTGGATGTAAGAGAAGATCTTGTCCCAAAACGTTTGGAGCATCGGACATTGGAAGAACATATGTTCCATATCACCCACGTGTGTTTTACAGTTCCAGCAAAGTGGGCTATCTAGGAGTTTGAGCTTGAAGAGTTTCTCAGGTGTCCAGTAGGATCTGTTTATCAGCATAAGTATGGTCTGGGGGAGTATCAGGGATATTTTATTGTAGAAGGGAGTGAGGTGGATCTTGTCCTAATCAAAGGCCAGATTAAAAGGAGTTTGGTTCGTTTTCCCAATCTTGCTCGCATTTCCTATGTGCTCTCTGGGGTAGAGGTGAAATGAGTTTGTAAATATTTGATACCATGTGACCTTGTGACATTAGGTGTCTTAGTCTAGTGCATAGGGTAGGTTGATGCGGTACGATGGCTCTGGCGGAGATAAGTGCTTTGAGGTGTAGAAACTTGTAAAAGTCAAGTGGTTGGAGATCAAATCGCGACCGTAGGGTAGCAAAAGGAAGAGGGGAGGTCTAATGAAAAATTTTTAAATACATAGTTTCTTTAGTGCCTGAGCACATTGCAGGTCAGCTAGCACCATTTCTGAGTTTAAAAAGACTAATATTGTGTACTATAAAAATCATAAGTCAAACACCAGCTTCTCCTAGATGATACCAAGTCATACAGATTCCAAAACACCTTACCCCTAAACCTAGCGATGAACCATTCCTCCTGAAAGACAATCACATTAACAACAGAAGAATATTCATATGTGCAACACAAAACACACTCATAAGACTACGACAATGTCAAATGTGGATGATTGACGGAATTGTTAGAATGTGCCCTCCTCCATTCACACAGATATACACAATACATGGTGACTATCATAATACTAACTTCACCCCTAATTTACGCAGTGCTGCCTAACAAGCAAAGTGCAACATATTCTGGACTATTAAACCACATAAAAATAAAATCTAATAACTACTTTCTATTTAAAGGTTTAATAGACTTTGAACAGGTGACAATACAAACAATTTTGAAACTATGCCCACACACAGTCTGCTATTATCACTTCCACAAAAAAACATTTGGAGACATCTGCATTAATCTGGACTAAGTCTAAAATATGCAAGGAATGGCCAGTTTGCTTTTGAAATTAAAATGTTAATAGCTCTAGAATTTGCAACTGTCATAGTTGCAGCTAATAAATACAACATGTTAATGGAATCCCAATTTTACCAAAGAAGTGAGCAAAAACTAAGTCCACTAATGGACTACTTTGAAGACACTTAGGTTGGCAGACTGCACTTTTTCTGGGATGCCAACCTAAATTCCAATTATCATGGTGAATATTTATGAAAGCACCATGTCTCAGTAAGCCAAAACCAACAATGCAGTGGAAATATAGCACAATGGCTTCCAAGCCACATTAGAATGAACCCAACCAGTGCTATACATTTGCATTCAAGCTCTCCAAAAAGAACAAAGCTACCAACAACTAAGAATAGAACAGTCAGTCCGCCAAAGCAAACCTAAAGTAACTAAAACACCAAGAAAAAGTATAAAATGCTAAAAACCAAAGGCAGACTTTCAAAATTATAGCTATATCATTATTATAGCCCACTTAGTAATATATTCACAAAATAAAATTCAGTAAAAAGCAAGGCCAGCATAAATGTAAAATAAAAAGTACACATTTTTTTCTGTCTATAATAAAAGCATCTTAAAGTACAAAACAGAACAAACTAATTCATGGAAACACATTATTATAATTTTTTATAGAAAAATCAAAGTATTTTATTTAAAAAATGTATATAACATTTACAATGCAATAGTACAATGCAGCATGAGTTCAAACACACACATATTTAATATTTCAATTAGACTATAAACAATATATATTAATAGATGTGTATGTATATATATGTATATATATCTATATATGTATAAATAAATATATATACACTCAGAAACATATCTATATAAACACAAACATGGCATTTCACACCCAGAATAAATAAAGATATTTAACATATAGTTGCATAGCTGGTGTTCTTGATCCACCTCAACTTCCCAAAAATGTAATCCACAGAAAAAGTGAAAAAGAAACAACAAAATAAAATGCAAAGAAGAATTCTCCAAAGTAAATCTGCCTAACTAATCCATAGTAGCTGGAAACCTAAAAGAACTTCTCCAGGAAATCCAGCAAAATAAAAGGAAATTGCAAACTAATGTTGATTTAAATCAAACCAAATTAATTTCCCAATACAAAACATGTTGCAAACGTTGCACAAAGACATCTAAACCTGTAAAAAACATAAAATTCCCACACTCATAAGGCATACATCACCAAATACAATAGAAACATAACAGTAGAATTTTACAAATATCATAGAAAATTTAACAATAGCTATAATAACAAAGAACTACACACAAACTACAATTTGGCCTACTGCACTACACTAAGTAACACAGAAACTCAAATTACCACTAAATGGCCTTACCCAAACAAACTAGAACCATAATCTGCACTAACTAGACCTATCCAAATGCCCCATACCCCAATAACCCTAAATTAATGGTTCTTAACCTTTGGGTTACCAAGGGGGTCAACGACTGTTTCATAAGATTTTAAATATTACAATTATTTCATTAAAATCAAGCAAATATGTACAATGAAAGAAGCACAATTGAACTTTTGAAAGCTTTGGGGCTTATTTACAAGGTCCTTTTGCCACCAGTACATCACTTTTTCCCATCATAAAAGTTATGCAACGGCGGTGCAAGGGGGTTTGCAAGTAAGCCTCTTTGTTTCTCAATTTAATTGTGAATTGAATATCATATTTTAATATTTGAGCATTTGTTTGGAGTACACTAGTTTTTGCATTTTTGTGTATTGTTTTGAGGTTCACATAAGCGAAAGTGTTTAGGTCAGGGGACCCTGACTTCTAATAATGACTCAATGGGTGTCTCCAGATTCACGTAATGATTCAGAGGGGGACTACATAGGGCAAAAGATTAAGAACCGCTGACCTAAATAATTACTTAGAAAGGATCTTACCTTTTCTGTCGACCAGTAACAGGGATCCACGAATGAATGGAACAAAATTTGACCATAATACAAATATAGGTAGCAGTAAAAAGAATGACTGCTAAATGCAAAGAAATAAAGGCTATATGCCTATAAAATTCTAAAAAGTATTAAAAGTTGAATGTAAAGAAATTATTTAAAAAATTCTCAAAATGCTAAATAATGTATTAGGCAGATACAATTTTTTTGTTTTGTACAAAGTAAATAGTACTATAAAATATGCATATATAAATATATATATTTAAATATTACTAATTAATATATACTAACATGTGTTATATAAACATGAATATGTAATGTACCATGTGTAAAAATTACATGTATGGAAAAGTAATTATATAGCATATCTGGAAAAACAATTTGAACTATACATGACTGAAACATGTGTCAAAAATACAATACATGTGATGTATACATGTGACTATATAACAAAAGTGTATAGACATATGGTACAAGTTTCATTTAAAAAAGGTATGTGGGAAAAAATAATGCAATTGTTCAGTAAGTGAAGTCAATAAAATATGTGAATGAAAACATGTTAAAATACTGAAAGATATTGCTTAAAATATTTTTTTACATAAAACCACCACATAACTATGTACTCTAAACCATTTGGGGAAATGTTTACACTTAAGAGATAAGATATTATTCCATTTCCGATCTAAGTAATTTTTAGGGAAGTGTTGGACAATAAGAGGCGCCAGATTTACATCTCCCATTTCAATCTAAACCATTTGGGGGAATGTTGGGGGAAGATGTTGGAGACAAAAGAGTTCATATTTACTATTCCCATTCCAATATAAGGGCCTGATTACGACTTTGGCACAGCAGCAAAGGCGCAATGTCATCTCCGCTGTGCCAACGCTGCGCAAGCACCGCCAACCTTATTACAAGTTGTAAATGTGCAACTTGTAAAACGGTCAGCAGTTCTTTGCTAATCCCATGGCGTGCCTGGAGAACAGGCACCGCAATGGGAAAAGCAAATAAAGTTCCAGCATGGCATGGAAATGGATGTCAATGCCATGCTGGAACATTGTGGGGGTAAAGACAGGGGGAAATGTTTCCCCATGGTGGTGTGCCCATGGGGGTTTTGTAAGGCCTCCTTTTGCCCTGCACCACCAGCCTTTTCATGGAGGGGCTCCACCATGAAAAGGCTGGTGGTCCGGGAACTCAGAATATTCTGAGCAGGACTGCCCCAGTCCCTGCTCAGCATATTGCGTTGTGGTGCTACTGCGCCACTGCCAGGGAACAGCTGTTCCCTGGCGACGCCGATAGTCCACTGCCACAATGGCTTTATAAATCGTAATACGGCAGATGGCGAACTGCAACTGCTGCGCCACTATGTGTCTGGCGGTCAGAAAACTGCCAAACTTGTAAACAGGCCCAAAACCATATCTGTGAAATTTTAGACACTAAGGTTATCTGATTTACTTTTCCTTTCCACTGTAATCTGTTTTGAATAAAGTCTTGTAAACTAAAGAGGCAAGATTTAGTAATCACATTTCAATGTAATCCATTTTCATAGGTTTTATGTAAAAAAAGATTTTAAGCAATATCTTTCAGTATTTTAACATGTTTTCATTCACATATTTTATTGACTTCACTTACTGAACAATTGCATCATTTTTTCCCACATACCTTTTAAAAAAGAAACTTGTACCATATGTCTATACACTTTTGTTATATAGTCACATGTATACATCACATGTATTGTATTTTTGACACATGTTTCAGTCATGTATAGTTCAATGGGATACCTCAGGGTGACTACGCGCTCTATAAAAATAAATAATAATAATAAAATAATTTTAGGGATAGTGTTGAACACTAAAGAGGTCAGATTTATTAATCCCAATCTCATCTCAACATTTTTGGGGGAAGGTGTTAGATACTAAGGGATTTACATTAACTATTTCCACTCCATTCTAAACCATTTTGGTAAAGGTGTTGGATACTAAAGAGGTAAGATATTATATTTCCCACTCCAATCTAAACCATTTTCTGTAAGTGTTTAAATCTATAGGGGCCAGATTTACTATTCCCACTTCAATCTAAAAATGTTTGGGGAAGTAAGGTGCTAAAAGGGCTACATTTACTCTTCCCACTGCAATCTAAACAATTTTAAAGAAGACTAAAGGAGTAAGATTCACTATTACCACTCCAATTGAAAAACCTTAGGGGAAGATGTTCGACACAAAAGGGTCACATTAACTATTTCCAATCCAATTTAAAACAATTTGTGGAACATGTTGGATAGTGAAAGTGACAATTTTAATATTCCCACTCTAGTCTAAACTATGTTAGGATTTGGGATTTCAGCTCCTGCTAAAATAGTCAATGTATTTATATATTTTGACATTTGTTAGAGTATGAGGCAAAGAGGTCCCAAGGTATCCTACCGGAGCCTGCTGCTTTGCTAGGAACAATCCTTTTAATGGCACTATGTTTCCTTGAGTTCAATGGCCAAGGGATTTTGATTAGAATTTCTCCATGACTCTGTTAGCGCCCTAAGATTTGACTCAGCCACTGAGCCTGAGCCATATAGATCAGAAAACTGTTTGTGGCAGACACGTGGCTAGATAGAATTTGAAAGATAATTCTTGTCACTTTGTCTATCATTGACCACTATATGCCTACATTTCATAGAGCCTTGGCGGGTTCATATAAATCTACCATAATTGGGCATCCCAATCGCTGTGTGCCTCTATATGCACCAGCTTGTATTACTTTCTCCTTATTTTTATAACATTGGTATTAAAGCATTTTAGTTCATGGTAGAAGTTGTTTTTTGTTCTCCTACAATCTTTGCTGAACCATGTCCTGGTTGATTTCTAACCCCCTGAGTAATGCTGATAAAAGCATTCTCCCACTAAGGTGATACATTTCTCATGAATGGTCAAAATAGTGGAAATGCTTGACCCAGCACACCTAGTTCTGTCAATCTCCGCTAAAGCAGCAGAGAGAGTCCTAGTTCCAGTATATGACAATATTCATGGCCATTTTAGTGTTCACCTGTTGTTAGCTGGCCTAGGGTCCCTAGATAATGACAACGGGGTTTTGTCAAGATGGTTTATTATGTCAGGAAGGGTACAGTGAATGCCATGGTGGTCACTGTCACTCCATGTGACTACCTCTATGTCTAATGCAAACTTCCATAAAGGCAGGGCAATCAAAACATGGTCTATCCTACTAGATTGCCCAGGACAATTATATGTATGGTGGGCTTGCAAATCAGACAGAGTTCAGCCGTTGCATGCTCTCAGGCCACAGCTAAACGTTGCTGGGGCCGGGTAAAGGAACTGATTGTTCCAATCCTTGTGTATTAGGTTAAGGGGCAGACCTCATCTGATGCATATGACCCATTGCATTGCGCGCTAGGTACCAGTTTCATGATATTTGTGCATGTAATGTTTCTCCACAGAAGTTAGTTGAGGTATGTGAAAGGAATTGCATCGTTTGAGCTCTCATAATGTGTGCTGTTCTGAACTAGATGTCCCCGCCACCAACCCAGAGGGGATTACCGTCCCTCTAGTGGCCTGTCAGGTTTCCTGGGTTCCGGTCCCCGGTATCTCAGCCACCGGTCCACTCCCGGCACGTCGTTTGGCTGCAGGCCTCTTGGGGTATGGATACTCGCCTCTTTAATACCCGGGCTCCTATCTTCCACCCCAGCCTCTAGTGTGCCGCTGATTTGGACCTTGAAGGCCTTACAGAACTCCCCCTGAGCAAAGGATTCTCTTGTGCTGATCTCTGCGTCCCACCATGGGCACCACTCTCATGGAATCAATTAGTAGCGCCCATCAAGTCCCCAAGAGTTGGATCACTAGACAAGCACCAGCCGTCTCTTTGTGTCGGGATGCCAGTACCTAGGTGCTGGATTGAGCGCTGTGGTGGTAGTGCTTTCTGAGGCCTCGCCGCAACATTAGCGCTCCTGCTGCCTCAGCCTGCTGTAGCCTCATCCACCCCAGGCGTTCTGGCATGGTAGTGTCTCTCGCTCTCGCCTGGGCGGGGGATAAATGCGTGGCAATGCCCGCTGCTAGCGAGCGTCTGGGGTGTCAGTGCCCGGAGCGCTGGTTCACGGGGCCCTGCAGGCCTGTAAAGCGGGGCCTCGATTTTTACTTGTTGCGGCTCACCTCACTGATGCACGTCGCTCCGAGCCCTTTTCTGCGGTGCTGGCGGTCTGAAGGTCTTCTCAGGATCAGTGCATCTGCCCAGGCATTTTGTCTTTTTTTTGCCCCATAGGAGAGCTGGGGAAGACAGGGAGTCCCTGAGGAGATTGCGTTGCCTTCTCCCCGTCACTTAGACTGCCGCCATGTTCTTCAGCGTTTTGATCACGGCAGCCCCGCTCCACTCCTTTTGCTGTTTTGTGAGACGTTTCTCTGCAACACCCGTCGCCGCCAAAGTCAGGGGCCGGGGGTCCACCTCATTTTATGAAGTTTGCTGCTTAGCTGACAGGATAACTGAAGGATATACGGCTAGGGCCTTGGAGCCTCACTAGTGTGCAGCCATTCCTGTAGGCTGCTAGCCACGCCCCCCCAGGGTTGCCTTTCATGTGCGCCGGCTTTATTAGGGATGAATTAATTTCTTCATTAATAATATCATAACTGTCAACCAGCTGAGCTTGGTTAATCCTAAGCAGCAGCAAAGCTCAAAATGATGCAGAAGCTTGAAGACTAGAGTCTTTAGAAACCTTACTGGGTTGTTTTATCTCCACACTAGTCTGTGCCCATCTAATGAGGTCACTATGGCAGATGAACCCTCAAGGGAACAATGCAGACTTGGCTTAGACGGGAGGATCTCACGGACAATGGGATTATAATCACTGTACCCATTCTCTATCACCCTCTCTCTTTTATTATCTATATCAATCCTTAGATATTATATCAACAGTTCACCAAAAACAAAGTCCTACTCACCAAGAACACCAACTCAACACTCGTAAACTAGGACAAAGACAGAAAAAATACACCAACCTCTAAATGTTAACCTTAAACCTAAAACCCCAACACCTCCCAAAACGAACCAAATCTGTATTCCCAGCATAACACACAAAGAAATATTTTCTCACCAATAGAAAGAGAAGTCCCAACTGACCCAAATCTTCACTACATCAAACACAAGTGAAAGAAAATGAAAGGTAACCTAAAGTACCAACACATATGCAAATATAACATGTGAAACATTTAGATGCATGTTTAAATATTACTGTTAAACTTAACTAGCATATTACAAAACTATTCCTAATAAAGTTATATCACTTTCAGACAGAATGGCAAATGAGTCACGTACATCACATCATAGAAAGGCAACGAATTGCTATTGCACCTGGGATATACAAACATCCAGGAAATCTCAATTGGAAATGTACTATAAGTTAAGCTACTGCTTGTTGTGGGAGGGCTACAAAGAAAAACAATATTGTTATTAACATCAGAGGCCAACACTACCCTCCAAATATAACAAAGATAGAAGTAAGGCATGTACTTCAAGATTTGAACAAAGAGAGCACTAGTTCCTAAGAGCCTAATGAAACATTTTTTTATTTCAAATCTTTTTTATTTAAGATACGAAATACACAAAAATATAAGTACAAAAAGGATAGATATACATTAAATGGTTCATAATGGAAATACAGTCAGTAATGCATGGAAAAGTACATGTGATGTAATCGAGGAAAGTACTAAGGAAGCAGTGAGATATCATACTTGTAATACATACACAAAAGGATTGTACAAGTAATTGTCGAGTGAGAGCATTGATTAACCCTGTCCATACATACAGTCTCGATCCCGTGAAGTGGATGCAACGAAGAAGAGAGAAGGGAGAGGAGAGGGAGAACAGAGGGAGACGAGGAGAAGGGGAAAGGCCTACCAGCAGCAACAGGACTTGGAGAACCTACTTTGTTTCCGGGCATCCATCATGCGTTACCGGGAGTAATGCTTGGCGAGAGAACATAAGCCAGGCTAGGGACATGATGTATATTGTTCAGTGCGCCTAAGGGGGGTCATAACAGAGTTCCAATGAGTCAAGTAAACTCCAGAGCTTGGTGTGAGGCTTTCGCCAGGGGAATGAGTGCAGGGCGTCGTTGTCCGCTCCCCTCAAGGAAGCCAGCCATTCCTGCCATTGTGCAAAGGAAACATCAGACGCACTCTTCCACTTGCTCAAAATAATTTTGCATGCCAGTGTGAGCATAAGGTCCAAGAGGTGTCTGTCCTGCTCTCTAGAAACATTTGGGTCAATTGCTCCTAATGAAATGTATGTGAAGTCCCTGGGTGGTGTAAAATGGAAGGTGTGTTGGATGTAAGAGAAGATCTTGTCCCAAAACGTTTGGAGCATCGGACATTGGAAGAACATATGTTCCATATCACCCACGTGTGTTTTACAGTTCCAGCAAAGGGGGCTATCTAGGAGTTTGAGCTTGAAGAGTTTCTCAGGTGTCCAGTAGGATCTGTTTATCAGCATAAGTATGGTCTGGGGGAGTATCAGGGATATTTTATTGTAGAAGGGAGTGAGGTGGATCTTGTCCTAATCAAAGGCCAGATTAGAGGAGTTTGGTTCGTTTTCCCAATCTTGCTCGCATTTCCTATGTGCTCTCTGGGGTAGAGGTGAAATGAGTTTGTAAATATTTGATACCATGTGACCTTGTGACATTAGGTGTCTTAGTCTAGTGCATAGGGTAGGTTGATGCGGTACGACGGCTCTGGTGGAGATAAGTGCTTTGAGGTGTAGAAACTTGTAAAAGTCAAGTGGTTGGAGATCAAATCGCGACCGTAGGGTAGCAAAAGGAAGAGGGGAGGTCTAATGAAACATTTTTAAATACATAGTCCCTTTAGTGCCTGAGCACATTGCAGGTCAGCTAGCACCATTTCTGAGTTTAAAAAGACTAATATTGTGTACTATAAAAATCATAAGTCAAACACCAGCTTCTCCTAGATGATACCAAGTCATACAGATTCCAAAACACCTTACCCCTAAACCTAGCGATGAACCATTCCTCCTGAAAGACAATCACATTAACAACAGAAGAATATTCATATGTGCAACACAAAACACACTCATAAGACTACGACAATGTCAAATGTGGATGATTGACGGAATTGTTAGAATGTGCCCTCCTCCATTCACACAGATATACACAATACATGGTGACTATCATAATACTAACTTCACCCCTAATTTACGCAGTGCTGCCTAACAAGCAAAGTGCAACATATTCTGGACTATTAAACCACATAAAAATAAAATCTAATAACTACTTTCTATTTAAAGGTTTAATAGACTTTGAACAGGTGACAATACAAACAATTTTGAAACTATGCCCACACACAGTCTGCTATTATCACTTCCACAAAAAAACATTTGGAGACATCTGCATTAATCTGGACTAAGTCTAAAATATGCAAGGAATGGCCAGTTTGCTTTTGAAATTAAAATGTTAATAGCTCTAGAATTTGCAACTGTCATAGTTGCAGCTAATAAATACAACATGTTAATGGAATCCCAATTTTACCAAAGAAGTGAGCAAAAACTAAGTCCACTAATGGACTACTTTGAAGACACTTAGGTTGGCAGACTGCACTTTTTCTGGGATGCCAACCTAAATTCCAATTATCATGGTGAATATTTATGAAAGCACCATGTCTCAGTAAGCCAAAACCAACAATGCAGTGGAAATATAGCACAATGGCTTCCAAGCCACATTAGAATGAACCCAACCAGTGCTATACATTTGCATTCAAGCTCTCCAAAAAGAACAAAGCTACCAACAACTAAGAATAGAACAGTCAGTCCGCCAAAGCAAACCTAAAGTAACTAAAACACCAAGAAAAAGTATAAAATGCTAAAAACCAAAGGCAGACTTTCAAAATTATAGCTATATCATTATTATAGCCCACTTAGTAATATATTCACAAAATAAAATTCAGTAAAAAGCAAGGCCAGCATAAATGTAAAATAAAAAGTACACATTTTTTTCTGTCTATAATAAAAGCATCTTAAAGTACAAAACAGAACAAACTAATTCATAGAAACACATTATTATAATTTTTTATAGAAAAATCAAAGTATTTTATTTAAAAAATGTATATAACATTTACAATGCAATAGTACAATGCAGCATGAGTTCAAACACACACATATTTAATATTTCAATTAGACTATAAACAATATATATTAATAGATGTGTATGTATATATATGTATATATATCTATATATGTATAAATAAATATATATACACTCAGAAACATATCTATATAAACACAAACATGGCATTTCACACCCAGAATAAATAAAGATATTTAACATATAGTTGCATAGCTGGTGTTCTTGATCCACCTCAACTTCCCAAAAATGTAATCCACAGAAAAAGTGAAAAAGAAACAACAAAATAAAATGCAAAGAAGAATTCTCCAAAGTAAATCTGCCTAACTAATCCATAGTAGCTGGAAACCTAAAAGAACTTCTCCAGGAAATCCAGCAAAATAAAAGGAAATTGCAAACTAATGTTGATTTAAATCAAACCAAATTAATTTCCCAATACAAAACATGTTGCAAACGTTGCACAAAGACATCTAAACCTGTAAAAAACATAAAATTCCCACACTCATAAGGCATACATCACCAAATACAATAGAAACATAACAGTAGAATTTTACAAATATCATAGAAAATTTAACAATAGCTATAATACCAAAGAACTACACACAAACTACAATTTGGCCTACTGCACTACACTAAGTAACACAGAAACTCAAATTACCACTAAATGGCCTTACCCAAACAAACTAGAACCATAATCTGCACTAACTAGACCTATCCAAATGCCCCATACCCCAATAACCCTAAATTAATGGTTCTTAACCTTTGGGTTACCAAGGGGGTCAACGACTGTTTCATAAGATTTTAAATATTACAATTATTTCATTAAAATCAAGCAAATATGTACAATGAAAGAAGCACAATTGAACTTTTGAAAGCTTTGGGGCTTATTTACAAGGTCCTTTTGCCACCAGTACATCACTTTTTCCCATCATAAAAGTTATGCAACGGCGGTGCAAGGGGGTTTGCAAGTAAGCCTCTTTGTTTCTCAATTTAATTGTGAATTGAATATCATATTTTAATATTTGAGCATTTGTTTGGAGTACACTAGTTTTTGCATTTTTGTGTATTGTTTTGAGGTTCACATAAGCGAAAGTGTTTAGGTCAGGGGACCCTGACTTCTAATAATGACTCAATGGGTGTCTCCAGATTCACGTAATGATTCAGAGGGGGACTACATAGGGCAAAAGATTAAGAACCGCTGACCTAAATAATTACTTAGAAAGGATCTTACCTTTTCTGTCGACCAGTAACAGGGATCCACGAATGAATGGAACAAAATTTGACCATAATACAAATATAGGTAGCAGTAAAAAGAATGACTGCTAAATGCAAAGAAATAAAGGCTATATGCCTATAAAATTCTAAAAAGTATTAAAAGTTGAATGTAAAGAAATTATTTAAAAAATTCTCAAAATGCTAAATAATGTATTAGGCAGATACAATTTTTTTGTTTTGTACAAAGTAAATAGTACTATAAAATATGCATATATAAATATATATATTTAAATATTACTAATTAATATATACTAACATGTGTTATATAAACATGAATATGTAATGTACCATGTGTAAAAATTACATGTATGGAAAAGTAATTATATAGCATATCTGGAAAAACAATTTGAACTATACATGACTGAAACATGTGTCAAAAATACAATACATGTGATGTATACATGTGACTATATAACAAAAGTGTATAGACATATGGTACAAGTTTCATTTAAAAAAGGTATGTGGGAAAAAATAATGCAATTGTTCAGTAAGTGAAGTCAATAAAATATGTGAATGAAAACATGTTAAAATACTGAAAGATATTGCTTAAAATATTTTTTTACATAAAACCACCACATAACTATGTACTCTAAACCATTTGGGGAAATGTTTACACTGAAGAGATAAGATATTATTCCATTTCCGATCTAAGTAATTTTTAGGGAAGTGTTGGACAATAAGAGGCGCCAGATTTACATCTCCCATTTCAATCTAAACCATTTGGGGGAATGTTGGGGGAAGATGTTGGAGACAAAAGAGTTCATATTTACTATTCCCATTCCAATATAAGGGCCTGATTACGACTTTGGCACAGCAGCAAAGGCGCAATGTCATCTCCGCTGTGCCAACGCTGCGCAAGCACCGCCAACCTTATTACAAGTTGTAAATGTGCAACTTGTAAAACGGTCAGCAGTTCTTTGCTAATCCCATGGCGTGCCTGGAGAACAGGCACCGCAATGGGAAAAGCAAATAAAGTTCCAGCATGGCATGGAAATGGATGTCAATGCCATGCTGGAACATTGTGGGGGTAAAGACAGGGGGAAATGTTTCCCCATGGTGGTGTGCCCATGGGGGTTTTGTAAGGCCTCCTTTTGCCCTGCACCACCAGCCTTTTCATGGAGGGGCTCCACCATGAAAAGGCTGGCGGTCCGGGAACTCAGAATATTCTGAGCAGGACTGCCCCAGTCCCTGCTCAGCATATTGCGTTGTGGTGCTACTGCGCCACTGCCAGGGAACAGCTGTTCCCTGGCGACGCCGATAGTCCACTGCCACAATGGCTTTATAAATCGTAATACGTCAGATGGCGAACTGCAACTGCTGCGCCACTATGTGTCTGGCGGTCAGAAAACTGCCAAACTTGTAAACAGGCCCAAAACCATATCTGTGAAATTTTAGACACTAAGGTTATCTGATTTACTTTTCCTTTCCACTGTAATCTGTTTTGAATAAAGTCTTGTAAACTAAAGAGGCAAGATTTAGTAATCACATTTCAATGTAATCCATTTTCATAGGTTTTATGTAAAAAAAGATTTTAAGCAATATCTTTCAGTATTTTAACATGTTTTCATTCACATATTTTAATGACTTCACTTACTGAACAATTGCATTATTTTTTCCCACATACCTTTTAAAAAAGAAACTTGTACCATATGTCTATACACTTTTGTTATATAGTCACATGTATACATCACATGTATTGTATTTTTGACACATGTTTCAGTCATGTATAGTTCAATGGGATACCTCAGGGTGACTACGCGCTCTATAAAAATAAATAATAATAATAAAATAATTTTAGGGATAGTGTTGAACACTAAAGAGGTCAGATTTATTAATCCCAATCTCATCTAAACATTTTTGGGGGAAGGTGTTAGATACTAAGGGATTTACATTAACTATTTCCACTCCAATCTAAACCATTTTGGTAAAGGTGTTGGATACTAAAGAGGTAAGATATTATATTTCCCACTCCAATCTAAACCATTTTCTGTAAGTGTTTAAATCTATAGGGGCCAGATTTACTATTCCCACTTCAATCTAAAAATGTTTGGGGAAGTAAGGTGCTAAAAGGGCTACATTTACTCTTCCCACTGCAATCTAAACAATTTTAAAGAAGACTAAAGGAGTAAGATTCACTATTACCACTCCAATTGAAAAACCTTAGGGGAAGATGTTCGACACAAAAGGGTCACATTAACTATTTCCAATCCAATTTAAAACAATTTGTGGAACATGTTGGATAGTGAAAGTGACAATTTTAATATTCCCACTCTAGTCTAAACTATGTTAGGATTTGGGATTTCAGCTCCTGCTAAAATAGTCAATGTATTTATATATTTTGACATTTGTTAGAGTATGAGGCAAAGAGGTCCCAAGGTATCCTACCGGAGCCTGCTTCTTTGCTAGGAACAATCCTTTTAATGGCACACAATGTTTCCTTGAGTTCAATGGCCAAGGGATTTTGATTAGAATTTCTCCATGACTCTGTTAGCGCCCTAAGATTTGACTCAGCCACTGAGCCTGAGCCATATAGATCAGAAAACTGTTTGTGGCAGACACGTGGCTAGATAGAATTTGAAAGATAATTCTTGTCACTTTGTCTATCATTGACCACTATATGCCTACATTTCATAGAGCCTTGGCGGGTTCATATAAATCTACCATAATTGGGCATCCCAATCGCTGTGTGCCTCTATATGCACCAGCTTGTATTACTTTCTCCTTATTTTTATAACATTGGTATTAGAGCATTTTAGTTCATGGTAGAAGTTGTTTTTTGTTCTCCTACAATCTTTGCTGAACCATGTCCTGGTTGATTTCTAACCCCCTGAGTAATGCTGATAAAAGCATTCTCCCACTAAGGTGATACATTTCTCATGAATGGTCAAAATAGTGGAAATGCTTGACCCAGCACACCTAGTTCTGTCAATCTCCGCTAAAGCAGCAGAGAGAGTCCTAGTTCCAGTATATGACAATATTCATGGCCATTTTAGTGTTCACCTGTTGTTAGCTGGCCTAGGGTCCCTAGATAATGACAACGGGGTTTTGTCAAGATGGTTTATTATGTCAGGAAGGGTACAGTGAATGCCATGGTGGTCACTGTCACTCCATGTGACTACCTCTATGTCTAATGCAAACTTCCATAAAGGCAGGGCAATCAAAACATGGTCTATCCTACTAGATTGCCCAGGACAATTATATGTATGGTGGGCTTGCAAATCAGACAGAGTTCAGCCGTTGCATGCTCTCAGGCCACAGCTAAACGTTGCTGGGGCCGGGTAAAGGAACTGATTGTTCCAATCCTTGTGTATTAGGTTAAGGGGCAGACCTCATCTGATGCATATGACCCATTGCATTGCGCGCTAGGTACCAGTTTCATGATATTTGTGCATGTAATGTTTCTCCACAGAAGTTAGTTGAGGTATGTGAAAGGAATTGCATCGTTTGAGCTCTCATAATGTGTGCTGTTCTATGATTTATCAACAAATGCCTTTAGAGCCACTAATTTCCCTTTTAAATCTCTTATCTCAACTTATAGTCCTCATACAATTGTTACCATGTTAGGTGGTATTTCATTCTCCTCAGTACACCATATTGGCTTCAAGGCTGGAGGACCTCCTTGTCACAGCCCACTGAAATCCTTCCTAATGTCTAATCTGGTCCAGGGCACAGTTGATTTTCTGATAGGGCAGCAAAGCAATTTGAGAATATATTATTAGGCTCTAAAGGAATGGCAGAGCATGGAACAATAGTTAAACAAAGAATGTTACCCGGATATGATACTTGTAATGCTCAAACTATCAAATGAGCTATCTCTCTCACCCTCACTGTTGCTCAGTGTCCATTGGGTCATCACATTCACGCTAAAGGACCTTATTTCTGCTACCCGCCCAGTCAAAAATAGAACCTCAAAGGCACTGTATGTTTCCAAATTTAACCTGACAATGTTAATTGCGTTTACACTCTTCTTTATTAAAAACAAAATAAATTGTATCCTTAGTCCATAAAAACAATCAATGTGGAGTTCATCTATCTTGCACAGTTCAACACTGATATATCACAATGGCCATTTAAATCAACATAATTTCCAATATACATTTAAATACCACAATTTTTTTTTTTTAAAACACATTCTTGTATGCATGTCCGATACAAAAACCACAAGGGATTATTCGTATGTCGACGCGTTTCGGTGGATCTTGCTTATTATCCACCACCTTCCTGAGGACAATTGTTAAAAACACACAATACTCTGTAGATAAAAATAAAAAATACATAGTCACTAATACATCGGAATATATGTCACATCAATATTACATACATTTTTACTTTCTCACGCTTTATTTACATTGTCACGGTCAAATACCCCTTAATTACTGTTTGTTGTCCTGCTTTCCGGTTTCATCGGTCCTCATTCATTCATCCCCCTGCATTCATGACCATATTACTATTATCGATGAATATCATATGTGATCATGTTTATTTAATAGTATTGATCACTATCATACTGGTATTTTAACTCTCACGTTGTTAAACGAGGATGCCTCTGTTTATTCTTTGCTCGTACCTTAAGAGAAACTCTATAGCATCCCTGCATAGAATCTAGGGAAGCGACAGTCTGCTTAGCAGCCTTTGTTTGGGTCTAGAAGGGAAAATGTATATTTATAGTGCCTACAAGTTGTTCTAATCTCTAATTCCTAATTATTTCAGGAGACGGTGTGCACTCACCCTTCTTTACTGAGATTCAATATCGAGCTTTTCAAACTCTCTTGATATAAACATCTGGCGTAGTTCCTTTTGTGCTCGTATAATTTATTTGCCTGATGTTGATACAAAAACAATCTATTAGAATACTCTCCCCCAATTCTAACCTTATGGTTATAGTTAGTTAGAAAGAAAATGGGCTCTCCTGTCATCACGTGTTCTCCTGCTCTCTTAATAATGGATGCTTTGCTTAATGGTAACAGGAATACCCTCATTATTTCAGGATTGTTCAATTATCCCGGGGTGTTTATCTATGGATAAGAACATATGTCTATGCTTACATCAACTACATGTTTAGGCATAAGTACCTCAAATATCTCTACTTTGTATGTGCTCGGCCTAACTGCTGTTCCAATGAATAAACACTCTTATTAAGCCACTTTAATTTGACAAATTATTTAAAATGATTGAAATGAATTAAAAATTCCGATTGTGGCGTGGAAACTGAAAAGATTCAGACTTTTAACTTAACAAACACACGGTTTCATTTTTTAGGCGTTGAGGTAGATAACACTGATTTCTCAGGTTATTAGCCCCTTCTTTTAAATCGTATCTCATAGTGCACATTAAATGCCCAACAAAGTATCAGTGCGTACCGTGATCATATATTCATCATGGCCGACATTATTGTCATAAGGCGTTCCAATTATACGGGAAGCGAGTAAAGCCCCTACCGCCAAATGCCTTATGGGCATTCGGGGACATACTCTTCTTTTCACAGCTACACCCATTATACATTATTTGCCCCCAACTTCGTTCGTACATGATATACTGCCATCATACATAGATTGAGAATACATCTTCAATACACTGCTTCTGTGTTAGGAACTTCCTTCCTATGCGCACTGGGACTGCATATTAAGTACCCTCTTTATTCTAACGCATAACGGCCTTCTCCTCACCTTTTATGTTTGTTCACGCGGCCTCACGTAGCACCAGGAATACTGTGAAAGATATTACTTTACCTCTTCTAATAAAGTATCAATGTCCTTGCGGGTAGTGTTTGCCTGTGGTTTTGAGGTTGTATCTGTAGTAGTGAGAATGGTGCCCTTATGTTTTTTACCCCCTAACGACTCTGTTGCTTTACCTTTACCCATCGAAGCCAGCGAGGAGCATAAGGTGATAAGGATATTGATACTGGGTAATAATATTTCACACAGAGAATTAGCAGGGCTCACCTTTGCAGTAAATAATTAGAGCACTCCTCCCTTGACGGATTTTAGGGAGGTGGCTCAGTTCAGCCTCTTCCTGGCTCTGAAAGGCACAGGATGGGGTGGTTCTCCGCCTCCCCCCATCACAGACATTGGCACTTCTCAGGTGCTTGGAATTATGGGACACAGAGTCCCACATATCAACAGAGCCCTTCCCGTGCAGCAGATGCCTTTGAGGCGATTTATGGTGCATGGGGGTGGTTCCTATCCTCCTCCTCCCCTTCACAGAAGTTGGTGCTTCTCAAGCGGGTGCCGTTGAAGCACTTGATAGTGCATGGAGGTAATTCCTCTTCTCCTACTTGCCCTTGCAGACGTTGGCTCTTCTTAGGTGCTTAGAACTAGGGACACAGAGACACCTACAGTAACTGTGTCCTTCCCAGATATTAATAGTTACAATTTCACTCTTACGTCCACTGTTAGGATAAACCCTAGAGGATTTTTAGGACCCTTAACCACTAGGGTTACTAGTGGCATGCTTCATCATAGAGTCCTCATCCTGATATCTAAAGTATTTGGAAGGGCTCAACCTCGAACATCAAGGGAGCTCTCTGATATGTATTTCTCCCACAAGGAGAACTAGTCAGTGCAGTCTTATATGAGTCAATTGATAAAAATCGATTATGGGGTTAAGCACTTCTTAAATGTCCTTCGATAACTATGATCACCTCAGGATAAAACAAATGATAATGAGAACATTTGTAATCTCTTATGCACTGTGACTATTAAGCATGCAATAATACTGACACAAGGTAACACATAAGACAGACTAATCAGACTCCCATAAAATGATGAATGCTTGGTCCCTGCCAACCTTGCCCTTGTTGTCCCGCGCCAGCCAGTGCTCACCTGAACAGCCCACTCGGGGCTGCTATTGCCACTGCCGCCACTGCACGCCGCAAGAGACGCCCGGGACTCCGTTTCCCAGAGTCGCCGGGGTCGCTCACCAGCAGCGTCACCTTTCCGTGCCAGGAGGTGCTACTAAACATCTGCAGGGCTCCTGCAGCGCAGGTCCCTGCCAACGCTGCCCTTGTTGTTCTGTGCCAGCCAGTGCTCACCTGAACAGCCCACGGGGGGCTGCTACCGCCACTTCCACCACTGCACGCCGCGAGAGATGCCCTAGACTCCGTTCCCCAGAGTCCCGGGGGCGCTCACCAGCAGCGTCACCTTTCCGCGCCAGGAGGTGCTACTAAACCTCTGCAGGGCCCCACAGCGCGGATCCCTGCCAACGCTGCCCTTGTTGTCCCGCGCCAGCCAGTGCTCACCTGAACAGCCCCACGGGGGCTGCTACCGCCACAGCCGCCACTGCCACCACTGCACGCCACGAGAGACGCCCGGGACTCCGTTTCCCAGAGTCCCCGGGAGCGCTCACCAGCAGCATCACCTTTCCGCGCCAGGAGGCGCTTCTAAACCTCTGCGGGACTCCCGCAGCATGGGACGCGCGCGGGTGAGCCCGGGTGCTGCCTGGGCCAAGCCCAGGCCAAGGGCGGACCTGTCCGCGCCCGTCAGACTCCGAAGGAGGCCTGGCTGGGCCACCCCCTAACGTTTTGAAACGGACTGGCCGTGGATTTTCTTAAAAAAGGTTTTGTAAGTTGTATTGCTGGGTTAAGGCTTGTTAATGGTACTTTTGCTGTCCTAGGTTTTATTACCCAGGATTATAAGAAGAAGTTATTATACTGTGGAGTGAGACTGAGTACCGTTTATTCCCCTACTATGGCAAGGCGACGAGCAAAACCCCTGATGGAAAAAACTTTTCCCTCCATAGATACATATTTAGTAAAAGCAGTTAGTGCCTTATCCGAAGAAATTGACCGCACGGAAAGACGCCTATCTAGGGGGTATAGCCTTATGTTTGGAGACCAGGTTAGTGTAAGGAAGAGCCCATTCTGACCAGCGAGGACAGACTGAACACCTCTGTGCTAGCTGTTACTCCTTTAGATACAACAAGCTTAACTGACGGCGTATTTAAAATTGAAGCAGAGCACTCTCGCATTTCTAATACACCCTGACTATCCAACCTGGTCCCTTCACTGGTCTCCCCAATAAAATCAAAGGGATACAAAAATGCGCACTGGGACTGCATATTAAGTACCCTCTTTATTCTAGCGCATAACGGCCTTCTCCTCACCTTTTATGTTTTGTTCACGCGGCCTCACGTAGCACCAGGAATACTGTGAAAGATATTACTTTACCTCTTCTAATAAAGTATCAATGTCCTTGCGGGTAGTGTTTGACTGTGGTTTTGATGTTTTATCTGTAGTAGTGAGAATGGTGCCCTTATGTTTTTTACCCCCAAAGACTCTGTTGCTTAAACTTTACCCATCGAAGCCAGCTAGGAGCATAAGGTGATAAGTATATTAATACTGGGTAATAATATTTCACACAGAGAATTAGCAGGGCTCACCTTTGCAGTAAATAATTAGAGCACTCGTCCCTTGACGGATTTTAGGGAGGTGGCTCAGTTCAGCCTCTTCCTGGCTCTGAAAGGCACAGGATGGGGTGGTTCTCCGCCTCCCCCCATCACAGACATTGGCACTTCTCAGGTGCTTGGAATTATGGGACACAGAGTCCCACATATCAACAGAGCCCTTCCCGTGCAGCTGATGCCTTTGAGGCGATTTATGGTGCATGGGGGTGGTTCCTATCCTCCTCCTCCCCTTCACAGAAGTTGGTGCTTCTCAAGCATTTAGAATTATAGAACACAGAGTCCCCCACAGCAACAGTGTCCTTCCTCTGCAGCGGGTGCCGTTAAAGCACTTGATAGTGCATGGAGGTAATTCCTCTTCTCCTACTTGCCCTTGCAGACGTTGGCTCTTCTTAGATGCTTAGAACTAGGGACACAGAGACACCTACAGTAACTGTGTCCTTCCCACATATTAATAGTTACAATTTCACTCTTACGTCCACTGTTAGGATAAACCCTAGAGGATTTTTAGGACCCTTAACCACTAGGGTTACTAGTGGCATGCTTCATCATAGAGTCTTCATCCTGATATCTAAAGTATTTGGAAGGGCTCAACCTCGAACATCAAGGGAGCTCTCTGATATTTATTTATCCCACACGGAGAACTGGTCAGTGCAGTCTTATATGAGTCAATTGATAAAAATCGATTATGGGGTTAAGCACTTCTCAAATGTCCTTCGATAACTATGATCACCTCAGGATAAAACAAATGATAATGAGAACATTTGTAATCTCTTATGGACTGTGACTATTAAGCATGCAATAATACTGACACAAGGTAACACATAAGACAGACTAATCAAACTCCCATAAAATGATGAATGCTTGGTCCCTGCCAACACTGCCCTTGTTGTCCCGCGCCAGCCAGTGCTCACCTGAACAGCCCACTCGGGGCTGCTACTGCCACTGCCGCCACTGCACGCCGCAAGAGACGCCCGGGACTCCGTTTCCCAGAGTCCCCGGGGTCGCTCACCAGCAGCGTCACCTTTCCGTGCCAGGAGGCGCTACTAAACCTCTGCAGGGCTCCTGCAGCGCGGGTCCCTGCCAACGCTGCCCTTGTTGTTCTGTGCCAGCCAGTGCTCACCAGAACAGCCCAATGGGGCTGCTACCGCCACTGCCACCACTGCACGCCGTGAGAGACGCCCTAGACTCCGTTTCCCAGAGTCCCGGGAGCGCTCACCAGAGGCGTCACCTTTCCGTGCCAGGAGGCGCTACTAAACCTCTGCAGGGCTCCTGCAGCGCGGGTCCCTGCCAATGCTGCCCTTGTTGTCCCGCGCTAGCCAGTGCTCACCTGAACAGCCCAACGGGGGGCTGCTACCACCACTGCCACCACTGCACGCCACGAGAGGCGCCCGGGACTCCGTTTCCCAGAGTCCCCGGGAGCGCTCACCAGCAGCATCACCTTTCCGCGCCAGGTGGCGCTTCTAAACCTCTGCAGGGCTCCCGCAGCATGGGACTCGTGCGGGTGTGCCCGGGTGCTGCCTGGGCCAAGCCCAGGCCAAGGGCGGACCTGTCCGTGCCCGTCAGACTCCGAAGGAGGCCTGGCTGGCCCACCCCCTAACATTTTTAAACGGACTGGGCGTGGAGTTTTTAAAAAAAGGTTTTGTAAGTTGTATTGCTGGGTTAAGGCTTGTTAATGGTACTTTTGCTGTCCTAGGTTTTATTACCCAGGATTATAAGAAGAAGTTATTATACTGTGGAGTGAGACTGAGTACCGTTTATTCCCCTACTATGGCAAGGCGACGAGCAAGACCCCTGATGGAAAAAACGTTTTCCCTCCATAGATACATATTTAGTAAAAGCAGTTAGTGCCTTATCCAAAGAAATTGACCGCACGGAAAGACGCCTATCTAGGGGGTATAGCCTTATGTTTGGAGACCAGGTTAATGTAAGTGAAGAGCCCATTCTGACCAGCGAGGACAGACTGAACACCTCTGTGCTAGCTGTTACTCCTTTAGATACAACAGGCTTAACTGACGGCGTGTTTAACATTGAAGCAGATCACTCTCGCATTTCTAATACACCCCGACTATCCAACCTGGCCCCTTCACCGGTCTCCCCAATTAAATCAAAGGGATACAAAAATGTGCACTGGGACTGCATATTAAGTACCCTCTTTATTCTAACGCATAACGGCCTTCTCCTCACCTTTTATGTTTTGTTCACGCGGCCTCACGTAGCACCAGGAATACTCTGAAAGATATATCTTTACCTCTTCTAATAAAGTATCAATGTCCTTGCGGGTAGTGTTTGCCTGTGGTTTTGAGGTTGTATCTGTAGTAGTGAGAATGGTGCCCTTATGTTTTTTACCCCCAAAAGACTCTGTTGCTTTACCTTTACCCATCGAACCCAGCTAGGAGCATAAGGTGATAAGGATATTGATACTGGGTAATAATATTTCACACAGAGAATTAGCAGGGCTCACCTTTGCAGTAAATAATTAGAGCACTCCTCCCTTGACGGATTTTAGGGAGGTGGCTCAGTTCAGCCTCTTCCTGGCTCTGAAAGGCACAGGATGGGGTGGTTCTCCGCCTCCCCCCATCACAGACATTGGCACTTCTCAGGTGCTTGGAATTATGGGACACAGAGTCCCACATATCAACAGAGCCCTTCCCGTGCAGCAGATGCCTTTGAGGCGATTTATGGTGCTTGGGGGTGGTTCCTATCCTCCTCCTCCCCTTCACAGAAATTGGTGCTTCTCAAGCATTTAGAATTATAGAACACAGAGTCCCCCACAGCAACAGTGTCCTTCCTGTGCAGCGGGCGCCTTTGAAGCACTTCATAGTGCATGCATGTAATTCCTCTTCTTCTACTTACCCTTGCAGACGTTGGCTCTTCTTAGGTGCTTAGAACTAGGGACACAGAGACACCTACAGTAACTGTGTCCTTCCCAGATATGAATAGTTACAATTTCACTCTTACGTCCACTGTTAGGATAAACCCTAGAGGATTTTTAGGGCCCTTAACCACTAGGGTTACTAGTGGCATGCTTCATCATAGAGTCCTCATCCTGATATCAAAAGTATTTGGAAGGGCTCAACCTCGAACATCAAGGGAGCTCTCAGATATTTATTTCTCCCACAAGGAGAACTGGTCAGTGCAGTCTTATATGAGTCAATTGATAAAAATCGATTATGGGGTTAAGCACTTTTTAAATGTCCTTCGATAACTATGATCACCTCAGGATAAAACAAATGATAATGAGAACATTTGTAATCTCTTATGGACTGTGACTATTAAGCATTCAATAATACTGACACAAGGTAACACATAAGACAGACTAATCAAACTCCCATAAAATGATGAATGCTTGGTCCCTGCCAAAACTGCCCTTGTTGTCCCGCGCCAGCCAGTGCTCACCTGAACAGCCCACTCGGGGCTGCTACTGCCACTGCCGCCACTGCACGCCGCAAGAGACGCCCGGGACTCCGTTTCCCATAGTCCCCGGGGTCGCTCACCAGCAGCGTCACCTTTCCGCGGCAGGAGGTGCTATTAAACCTCTGCAGGGCTCCTGCAGTGCGGGTCCCTTCCAGCGCTGCCGTTGTTGTCCCGCACCAGCTAGTGCTCACCTGAACAGCCCACGGGGGGCTGCTACCGCCACTGCCACCACTGCACGCCGTGAGGGACGCCCGGGACTTCATTTCTTAGAGTCCCCGGGGGCGCTCACCAGGCGCTTCACCTTTCCGTGCCAGGAGGCGCTACTAAACCTCTGCAGGGCTCCTGCAGCGCGGGTCCCTGCCAACGCTGCCCTTGTTGTTCTGTGCCAGCCAGTGCTCACCTGAACAGCCCACGGGGGGCTGCTACCGCCACTGCCACCACTGCACACCGCGAGAGACGCCCTAGACTCCGTTTCCCAGAGTCCCAGGGGCGCTCACCAGCAGGGTCACCTTTCTGCGCCAGGAGGCGCTACTAAACCTCTGCAGGGCTCCTGCAGCGCGGCTCCCTGACACCGCTGCCCTTGTTGTCCCGCGCCAGCCAGTGCTCACCTGAACAGCCCCACGGGGGGCTGCTACCGCCACTGCCACCACTGCATGCCACGAGAGACGCCCGGGACTCCGTTTACCAGAGTCCCCGGGAGCACTCACCAACAGCATCACCTTTCCGCGCCAGGAGGTGCTTCTAAACCTCTGCAGGGCTCCCGCCGCATGGGACGCGCGCAGGTGTGCCTGGGTGCTGCCTGGGCCAAGCCCAGGCCAAGGTTGGACCTGTCCGCGCCTGTCAGACGCCGAAGGAGGCCTGGCTGGGCCACCCCCTAACATTTTGAAACGGACTGGGCGTGAACTTTTAAAAAAAAGGTTTTGTAAGTTGTATTGCTGGGTTAAGGCTTGTTAATGGTACTTTTGCTGTCCTAGGTTTTATTACCCAGGATTATAAGAAGAAGTTATTATACTGTGGAGTGAGACTGAGTACCGTTTATTCCCCTACTATGGCAAGGCGACGAGCAAAACCCCTGATGGAAAAAACGTTTTCCCTCTATAGATACATATTTAGTAAAAGCAGTTAGTGCCTTATCCGAAGAAATTGACCGCACGGAAAGACGCCTATCTAGGGGGTATAGCCTTATGTTTGGAGACCAGGTTAGTGTAAGTGAAGAGCCCATTCTGACCAGCGAGGACAGACTGAACACCTCTGTGCTAGCTGTTACTCCTTTAGATACAACAGGCTTAACTGACGGCGTATTTAACATTGAAGCAGAGCGCTGCGAGGCCTCCAGGTAGTTTGAGCGGTATATAAATATAATTTTTCATTTCATTTCATTCATTTTCGCATTTCTAATACACCCTGACTATCCAACCTGGCCCCATCACCGGTCTCCCCAATTAAATCAAAGGAATACAAAAAGAAAACAACAGGCCAGGGAAACACAAAGGCCAAAAAGGACAAGAAATCTTCTTTACGGGGGGACATGGTAACTACAAGTAGCAAACAAGGCCCCGACGATGCCTATGGTACACCAAACACAGAAGTTATCTTTGACAAACTAATTGAGCTGCTCAGGCCACTTGATGATAAGGTCGATAATTTAACCAGGGAAGTCCACAAGCTACGCTGTAACTTTGATAAATTCAATATGAGGGCTCAACAAGGCAGCCTAAGGCCAGTTGCAAACAGAGACACAAACAATGAAATAGTTAACTTATATACCAAGAGTAGCGGCATTCCATCGGCACCCAAAACGAATAACGAACTTCTAGAGAGGGCATTTGTAGAACATCTAGGTCCTAGAACAAAACCTAAGGAATACTTTATGCCAACTAGAATATCACCAGCCACTGTACCCAACCACGATCTGAATCAAAGGGAGAAATTAACTACAGGGGCTAGCAAACCGCTAGCAGCAAAAACTCACAAACTAGGTCTTCCTGATCCTATGCTACCTACCACAAACAAGACACGTGCATTTATTAACTTGCCGCCTGAATGTGGGGCTTATGTAGCGGTCCTTGTGAACGTGCCCAAATTACAGAAAGATCAGATGGAAAACCACGACACACTCAAAAATCAAACAATTTATTGGCTGTCTAAAAACTGTGGCTTCCCAATGGCAGGGGCAGATCAGGTATTGTTAACCCAAAGGGTGGATCGGCCCCCTCATGAAAAGTTTTGACGGTGACTGAATAATTATCAATTTCAGGACCCCCAGCTGGGCACGGAATACCTTATTGTGTGCCCCTTTAATACAACTCTCCTGCTCTTAGGCGAGAAATAACCATGGCAGCCCAAATTTTGACTACAAACCTATTTTTAACAAAATGACATTGCCATTAATACCGCTACCTTGCAATACAGTCCCAACATACAACAAATTTCAGGCACTAAGCCCCTTAAAAGATAACAATTGACTTATGTCAGGTTATGGCTTAACCCCGAATAATAGTTCATCAGGGACTTTGCATAGGGAGACTGAGGGGGAAGCACTAGAAGTTTGGCCACTCCTTTCTTTAACAACGCAAGATTGCAGGCAAGCTTATGTAGAAATTGCCATTCTTAAGAATAGCGAACCAAATAACATATGGCCTAGGGGGGCAACTGAAACCCCGTCAATAATAACTGAGGAGATGCTTAACATGTCCCATAAGGAGAACCCAGCTACCCCCCCGAAGCACATTTGTAAACGACACCTCTAACGAAGGTTACACTATCGTAACATGGAATATCGCAGACCTCAGTAAGAAATTAGATACACCATTCTGGAGGGATTTCATTTCCTTAGGGTATGATATAATCTGCCTGCAGGAAACTTGGTGTGGGGAATCGTTTTTTGTTGAGGTTACACCTCGCATTGGTTAAGCGCTGCCAATTCCGTGGCAGGCAGAGCAAAGGGTGGTCTTTTGCTGCTTGTGTCGAATAAATTAACCCTGTGTAAAATCAAAAGTTGTACAACTATAGACACTTATAGTCAGGTGATGAGGCTCGACTTCCAAGGGGGAAAGACTTGGTTTTAGGTAATTATTATAATAATATTTTTGATAACAGTAGGGGGACTGTTGTGCAGGCTTTGGGAAGAGAGATCGAAGGGCATTGGCACTGTCAAGCAAGTTAGCCATCATTGTTTGGGTTGGCGATTTTAATATTCAAGCATGCCCGCTTGGGCAAACTAAGACATGTGGATTTATGAAGGGTCATAGTGCTGATAATAATGTCGACCATATACACTTCCCCCATTGTGAATACGGTTTCGCTTTAAATACTTTAATGGCGAAATTCAATCTTTAAATATGAAACTATATCCTGACAAGGAGAAACATCAAATGCCCAAATTTCACTGGCAGGAATGCCGCTAGCAGTATTGACCACATCCTGCTTTCATGTAACAGTGACTATTCTAACTTATGGATCACAGAACAGGCCGTAAGTGATCATAATAGCATTTCTATAACACTGTTATGCTGGGGGAGTAAACAACACAACAACAGTGACCGTATTACCAATATTGCCCTGATAAGACCAAATGTAATGAGGATAAAATAGGCTGGAGTCGACCCCCAAAAGATTCAAAGGGACGTGGTATTAAAATGTAGAAAATAAATAGATCACTGTCTTAGCCGTGAGGCTAACCCACATACATTGATTTCTAACTTTTTAAAGATAAATAAAACAATTGAAGGTTTATTACCCAAGAGCTAGAAGTACAAAAAATCTACTCCTGAAACCTCGTAGATTCCGGAAAGAGAAAACATACAAGCACTCCTTCTCAGGAATGGCACCCAGGATCTGGAATGCGCTCCCTCCTGAAACCAGGCTTATCTCCTCCACCGCACTAATCAAGAAAGAGGTGAAAACCATCCTTCTGGCCAAGATCTCCTGATTCTTATAGGTGCTGGATCAGAGACTCTGCATTGCTCTGTATCACTGCTCACCTTGTCCTTTGGCACTATACTTCTACTTGATGGGGGACACTTTTACGCTACTCTCTTAATACCGACCAATATATGTTACACTTTGGTTTACTGATTCACTCTCCCGATGCCCCCACTCAGTGTTCTCTATACACTAAGACATTGGTATAAGCCATCCACACACCCAAGGTGTACCTGAACACCTCTGTAGTGGGATCAATGACTGGTGCCGTCTTATATTACTTGTTTACCTGTTTGTATATTGATATGTTTTATGTATGTTATTATTATCCTACCATGTCAGTGACTATTATATTGCTTCCATTATCTCTGTTCATTCCTACTGCCCCTACCCTGTCTTTGTGAAGCGCTCTGATATCTGTAAGGATCTTGTTTGCGCTATATAAAACTTTGAATAAATAAATAAATAAACAAAACAGGTGCATGTTGGATGGTTCGACAAAAAGTGCACTCAAGCTTTACGTAGTCTGAAACATGCCTTAAGTACTAAACCACGCAATCCAACACATATTCATGATCTACGCCACACTTACAAGTTAACTATCGAGGCACGGAAAAGGGAGCTTCAGTCAGAAGCCTGGGATAAACTTAGTTTAGCATCAGACACAAATAATAGCAAACTGTTTTGGGAAACTATAAACAGTCCCTTTTTAGAGAACGACCGTACTTCACATGTAAACTGTAACTCTTGGATCGAACATTTTACCAATATTTTTAACCCGGATAGGTAGGTTTTAGATTTATCATTTATTAATGATTTTACATGGCCCACATTACCCTTGCTAATTAGCATAGAAGAAGTACATGAGGGGCTAGTTAAAAGCAAGGTGGGGAAAGCACCGGGCCCCAACGGGGTGCCGATTGATTTATATAGAAGTGAAATGGATTTATGGGCCCCGATTTTAGACAGGATTTTTAATGCTGCGGTATTGGGCCAATTCCTGCTGTCCTGGGGCCAGTCTCTAATTATTCCCCTTTTTATTTAGAAAATACTAAAGTACAATTGGTTAAATCATTCTGCTATCTGGGTGTAACATTTGCAGGAAATGGGAAATGGTCATGCGAACACGAAAATGTGCGCTACAAAATGAATAGGAACACTAATAGCATTTTTTGATTTTCTACAAAACTGGGGGACCGCAGACTAAAAGATATGGTGGCCATTTACAATGCCAAGTGTGTATCCTCTGCCTTGTACGGGGCAGGAGTCTGGGGTCATTGTTGTGAAAAAACCCTTCAGCAAGATGAAAACATGTTTCCTAAACGGTTGCTGAGCATACTAACTTCGGCTTCCACTGATTTCATACATCAGGAAGTGGGAATTAATTATATTTCGGACCTACCGCCCTACGCCCCTTGCTTTTATGGCGTTCTATCTGGTCCAAAAATGAAACTTTATTCATACAGTCCATAATTAAAGATTGTATGAAGTTGGACCATCGCTCCCGCATTCCCTGGCTAAGTTTTATCCATTATTGGTTCAGTTTTTTGTTCAATTGTAATATTTATACGGAGCCAGAGTATGCAGTACTGATACCAAAAAAGGAGCTAAAAGTAACTTTCGTAGCTTAAAAAAGGAAGGTGCGAAGGAGATTTATTGGAGAACAACACACACTTGTATTTTACCAGCAACTAAACCTTAGAACCGGTTTTCAGGCATACTTGACTGGAGTGACAAGATGTTCCCATCGCTTCGTATTGACACGTCTTAGGCTAGGGATTGCTCACCATCTTGTGGCCTTTCCAATCATGAAAAAAAAGCAGTAATTCTGAATGCCCATGCGATAACATATCTAAACAAAGTTGCTGTCATTTTCTATTGTTCTGTAAATTCTATTCATTTTTAAGGAAATTTTATCTAAAACCTACCCTTTTAAAATACAATGTACGATCCACTACAAATGCTATTAAGTTAATGTTCTCTCTGGAAAGTTCAGATATTTGTTTTTATGTCGCGTCCTATATTTTAAAGTGCATAGCTGATAGGAAATCTATAGTCTTATGAGTTTACATATTTATGCCTTGATCAATTAACTAAGATAGCACGATAGCACTTTATGAATCCTTTTGGCTCTGTACGAGTGACTCATACTTAAATATGTCAAACATGTCAGAACGCCTTAATTTTATTTACCCAAGTATTAGTAGCATATGGCACTTTTTTGCTAAATTTGCACGAAATGCAAACTGTTGGCATATGGCACTTTATTGCATAATTTGCACATAATGTATTATTTATAGCACCTGTCACTTTGGTAAACTCCGTACGAAATGTAAATCATTCACACATGGTACTGTATTGTGACATTTGCACATTATGTAACATAGAGAGTATAAGGCACTTGTTTGCGAGTTTGCACGAATATTACCTACCAAAGGTGCATATAAATGTATCCACGATGTTAAGAATCACCTGTGTATTTAATAAGGGCTGACAATAATAATGATGTAACGGTATTTTTAATGATTACTTATATGGTTGTGACTTACAAACGAATAAAGCTTTTGAAACTGAACTGATGTATGCTTGGAATTTAGAAAACATATGAAATACTGCAAATACCTTTACACATACATTTTTTCACTATTTCATACAACTGCGACAATAGTTTTTTAAGCAATCTTTGTATCAGAAGAAGGGGAGCACAGTAAACACCCTATTGTAATGCCTCTGGGTAGACGAGTAGCTTTCAAAGCATTTGGGCATTTTTTATCAATAATGATGAGGAGCAGCATCATAACATATGGACATAATATAAACAATAAGGACAACAAGACTCTCAGAAACATTTGCTGCACGTGGGTCACATGATGCAGAAGACAATGTTCCTGATAAGGTAGCATTGGTGGTCTGCAGGAAACTAACATTCGGGGACAGGAGGAGCCACAAAGGCTCTGACCCGGATGTTGATCTTTGATGAAGTAAGTGGGAATAGAGGCTTTGATATTTACGATTAAAGACCAGGATTCTCGAATCTCTATAATCTATTCCTAGTCCCTCTACCCATCAATATGTTGCAATAAGGTCAACCCACCTTCTTAACCCCTAGGGGAGCACAAAAACTCTACTCTATAAGGACGATTTTAACAATTAACAATGTGTGCTGTGTGAAAGCATCTAATAAGGATAATTAAATCATGTGGGGCCCGATTCACAGAACTAACTTAGGACAAAATCCTAAACTTACTACCATTTACTCATTTTGGTATTCACAGAAGGCACTTACTCATCAATGAGTAAGTGCCTTCTGTTGTGATGTATTTACTATGGGTACTGTATCGATCCCCCTATTTCTGACCCTTGTCTGGTTAATAATTAACTAGCAGCCTTTCAACTGCACAAAAACCCGTTATCTGATTAGCCATACAACGGCACAGAAACCCGTTATCTGATTAGGTCATAGCGCATGTCATCTCATTAGGCAAGCACTATTTCTCCAGCCCCCTAATAGGCATACGGTGTTCTCAAAACAAATCAAACCTACCACGACCTGGGAAATCCCCGCAGCCATTGTTTTGATTTAACCAAGAACTTCAGTAAAGAATGTGCGAACGACCAGTTCGTATGACATCCTTATTGACGTATTTATGTCCATCCTTACGTCAATCTCGGCACCTTTCAGGTATAAATAATACCGACATTGCCTTAAGCAAACACACGAGGTGGTGACAAGATTGGAGCAGCAAGACTTGCTGAGGAGCCCAGCTAACAGCGAAGCCCACAGACGCTGCCCCTCCTTTCTGACGCGCTGAGAGAGAGACGCTGCCTTTTCTCCTGCCGAGAAATCCAGCTCCGGCGCTTCCAGCCGCCCTTGCAGGCAGCTGGGATATCAAGCCCTGAGATAGAGATACCAGCCCTCCAGCCTTCTAAATCCCAGGTACTGAACTGAATAACCCCTTGCAGAGAATTCTTGACGCAGACCCTTGGCAAAGCAAACTTAACTTAAACTGCTACTTATCTACTCCCGCCCACGTATTAGGCTTAGGTCAGGTACATTGGGGTAGGCGTAGTTAGAAGCACCAGTTGAGTACGATTAGTCAATGTATATATGTATGTATCTATTTTATCCATTTTTGTATCATATGGCTAAGAAACCATATCAATGCTTTTACAGTATTATTTTATAATTCTGTTATTACTGTATGCACTTTACTTAACTATAAGTATTGCAATAATAGCGATTCATTTCTCTTGTATGAGAAAAGAGACTGATCAATAAATAACATCTTTTTATTGAACACACCCGTCTCTTCCTTTTCTCTACAATCTGGTGAAACTAAGAATGCACTGAACTGACTGATTAAAATAAGTTGTCTTTTGTTTTCACACGACTCTAGAGATACACTCTTGATTAGGGGAGAGCAAAGTTGTCATGTTCTATGGTTGTCAGAAACTAAATCCCTTCTTGTCTATCCAGGGAGGTTAAACTCCTCCTTGTCTATTCGAGAAAGTTTCTAGTGAACTCTGAGCTAGCTGGCAAACACTAAACTTTAAGTCTAATATCGACAGTAGAAGACCTAGTTAACCTCTGTCCTACGTCTATACTATTGAAGATATTATTCCAATGCGCAGAGCCTATTGGGATAATAGGAACTACACTACATGGCGCCCAACTGTTTGGATAGGCGATAAATCTAACGTAAGACATTAGAGTAACTCAGTCGTGCTTTTTCACACAGACCCCTTTTTCCCATAATACTCCAAAGACGTCTGGAGTGGGTGAAAGGTTATATCCGCCAAACTTAGTAGGAGGAGACTCCTATGTATGGTTCTTGGTTTATTCAACGTTGAAGGATACACTGTTCCAAAATATTGTGCATCTAATCTTTGTTTCCATAGAAACCTGATCTGCAAATAAACAAAATAACCTTCTTGACAGTAGAATGTCAGAAGCTGAAGAAGAAAGGGAGACAGCTAGACTAGCAGCTCAACTCCTAGCGGCTGACAATAGTCTCCTACAGCAAGACCCGGATGCAATACTCATCCCGGTCAACATAAGAAAATCTATAACTTTAAAACTTATAGAAAATGGGCTGACACCGAGAGGTGGTACAGTCATATTCGTAATTGAGGCACACGAATATCGGCAGACAGAGGTATTCTATTCATGGATAAACTTTCCAGCAGCAAACGCTGTAACAAAGGACTTCCACTATTACAAAATAGAGGAACCTCCTAATGAGTACACTCCTTTCGAGGAGGTGGAAATACCACTCAAATTCTAAGAGCACCTGCTCTGGTTTAATGGCGCCCTAAAACATAATAATCACATCACCAGGCTCGGTCCACTAGGTAGACCAGGAGCAACGTGGCCGGTCCTATCCGGATACACACCACATCCAGACATTGAAGAAATGTCTGCACCAGATCTTTTAGCACAGCTAAAACAATTAATTAAAATACATAGACAATTAGTCCAATATGTAATGCGGACTTCAACAGTCCAACCAGCTATTAAAATTCCACAGCTGATCCCTCATCAGGGGAACACAAATAAAATTACACCACAGAACATACAGTCCTGTCTAGGTAAAGTACCCGCAAAACGGGAACAAATTCCATTCTGGTTAGCACAAAAAATCACTCAAATAGAGGCGATATTTTCAGATACCACCCTGGTTGAGAAACACAGGATTCTGACTATCTGTCTTCCAATGGGAATCGCACCACATGTGGAGGACTGTGACACTTGGGGTACAGTCTTTGCTTCCATTTACACAAAAACACATGGTGATCCATCCATGTCAGTAATACCAGATGTGCTAAAACAAATTCAAGATGAATACGGTCCAGAACCTGCCTTAACTCTTGGTATGAAATTACTAAAAGACTTCAAGCAGGTCTCGGCAATATTACTAGCCAATATAAAGGGAGAAGCGGCAAATGTGGCGATCCGCCAGAGGTTGAAAGAAACAGATATAGCAGACCAACCATTTGAAATTGCCAGAATCATAGAAAAATCCTATGAAGAATTAGGAAGAGATAGTTTGGGTGGAAAACCGGTGAAACCCCAACTTATTGAAAATCCTGAAAAGGTATTTATTAAAAATAATCTAAACACTCAAAAAAAGAGCTGGGATGGAAATAAACAATCCACTCCTAAAGAAAAAATATTCCAGTCCAGAGGAAGGTCTCGTCGGCGGAGTGAAAGATCTCCGGACCAAGGACACAAGTCTCCCCAAAGGGAGCCCTCTGAGAAAAAATACAACCTTAGAAATAGGAATAATCTAAAAAAACCTGATAGATATCAAGATATTGATACACGTCCCTCTCAATCTTTTCAGACTTCCTCGCAGAAATCGGAAAGAAGAGGACGGTCAGAACACAGGGAAGAGCACGTCAAGTCCAAAGACAAGGAACCTGCTCATCAAAATAAAAAATTACAGTTTCAAAAAAAGAAGGTAGCCAGTATTAAAGTAATCAACCATGCCGAGAATACTGAGGACACAGCTGAAAAACGGAGAATGGGCTCAGACAATGCTAGACAGCGCAGCAGAAGTGAGCATAGCTCGCAAGATCCTTATGAATCATCTGGAGACAGTGGACACGAATGAATACATTCAGGTGGAAACTGCAGATACCAGAGTTAGCAAACCTCATAAAATATATGAAATAACATTGCGTATAGAGGGGGATAAGACTAGGAAAATAAGGGGTCTCTTCTGGGATAATCTCTCCAAGGGCTATGACATCCTTCTAGCTGAAAGAGACTGGCCACCAGAGTTTGTCAGGGAGTCCCCTCATGGCAAAGAAATAATTATGCCTGCCTTCTCAAATCACATTCCAATTGATAAAAAATATACACTTGCAAGAAAGTGGGCAGTAGCACAAGCTCCTGCATTATATAAAAACCATGTGGGATGGGATGAGGACTCTCCTTCTCACAAAATCCAGTTAAAATCACAACCTACTGCACAGAGGCAGTACCCAATTAAGCAAGAAGCAAAAAAACGGGTAAAAGAGATCCTAGATCAACTTGAATACCAGGGGGTGATTGAAACTTGCACCTCACAAATGAATAATCCTTTGTTCCTGTCTCCAAACCAGACAATTCAAATCGTCTTGTTTTGGACTACAGACACCTTAACTCATGTTGCAAAACCTTTGCAGTACAAAGCTCGCATAGTGCTGCACTAATGAATAACATAGTGCGCAAAAAATACAAAACAACATTAGACATCTCTAATGGATTCTTCTGTCAAAATATAGCACCAGAGAGCAGATATTTGACCGCGTTCTCAATAAATGGCGCGCAAAATAATTTCTGTCGTTTGCCCCAGGGGTTCAAGAACAGCCCAGGATTATTCTCAGCAAGAGTAACAGAGCTACTACAAATATATGATGATGAGGCATTATCTTATGTCGATGACATCTATCTAACAGATGATGACTTGGATACTCACTTGAAGAGAGTGAACACCATAATACTTGGGTTCGCAGCAGAGGGTTACAAATTCAACTTTAAAAAGTCAAGAATTGACCATCTAACTGTCCTATTTTTAGGATATGAACTATCAAGTGAAGGCAAAAGCCTGGCTGACAATTTCCTAGAAAAATGTGCTGTAATCCAAGCACCTAGAACACTAAAAAACTTACAATCAATTCTAGGTTTCCTAAATTTCGGAAGAACTTACATTATAAATTATGCAGAGAGAGTTAAACCTCTCTATGATCTTATAAAACCAGATTTTAAAAGAATCAATTGGACTCAAAAACACACAGAAATGTTGAGATCTTTACAAACAGATATGTTAGTTAAAACAAAATTACAAACACGTGACAACACACGCAATCTTGTGATCCGAGTCATCCCAGGAAGATGCGGATTCACGTACCTAACCTCTAATGAGGGAGAGAAGGTACCAATTACATACAAATCACACTTGTACACAAAAGCTGAAATGAAATTTAGCCCAACGGAAAAAATTCTAACCGCGCTACAGACTGCAGTAGCAAAAGAACGAGCCCTAGCACAAGGTAAACAAATAATCATCGTGACACCGATGCCAGCCCTGGAGGCGGTAACGAAGGCAAGCATTCCGAATGCTAAAGCACTCCATCCGAGATGGATACAATGGGCTAATTCTCTTGCTGCAACAGACGTGGCATACGAATTTGATCCCAACTTAAAAACACAAGAGTTTCTCCAATATGAATTCGAATGTCCTCTGCCGACCGAAATTCTGCCTCTAGAACATTACGGCTGTATAATATATACAGACGGATCAGCACAACCCGCAGTGGGGGGTAAGCAAGCTTACAGTGCTGCGTGCGCGATTGTTAAAGTTCGCTGGCACGAAGGAAAATTTAAACCAGTGGTCACTAAAACGCAATCTCTAGGAGACTGTACAGCTCAAAGAGCAGAACTACTGGCATTCAAGATGGCGCTTGAAAATACCGATCGAGAATTCCCCACACTCATAGTGTGCGATTCATATTACTGCGTCCAATCTTACAATGAATACTTGCAGATCTGGGTTCAGAATGGTTTTAAAGATGCAAAAGGTGGCACAATCAAGCATAAAATGCTTTGGGAACAAGTAGTTCTTTTGCAAAAGGAACTACAAAAGACTCACGTGATACATACACTGAGTCATCAACGTGATGGCGTTCACGTTGCAGGGAATTCATTGGCTGATAAGGCAGCGAAGGCAGCTGTGCAAACGGCTTCCGTAGCTGCCATCACTCGGTCAAAAACAAAAATAGACAGCAAAATATTACAGGCTGTCAGCGCTACAGTAAAAGATGCGATAGAAACACTCCCGAAAGGCTTTCCAGTAAAGTACTCATACATAACTGATACAAATAATGTTCCGTTTGCTCGAATCCCTGGAGTGGGGGATATGGCAATTCCAAACATGGAACATAGGTTAGGACTCATCACTGCGGCACACGAGGGGCTTGCTTCTGTACATGCTGGCGTTTCAGCCACAGTATCATTATTAAAACAGAGATACTGGTGGCCACAAATGAGACGACAGACAAGGAACTATGTTCTAGAATGTGAAATATGTCAAAGAATGAAAGTATCAACAGTGAAACGACCAGCACAGACGCCCCTTCTAATCTCAGATAAACCATTAGCATGTGTTTACCTGGACCACTGTGGTCCCTTACAAAGGGATGGTAACTATAAATATATCTTGGTCGCAGTGGATTCATGCACGAGATTCATATGGATGTGGCCCCAGCGATCGGCTGACGCCAGAACTGTTATAAAAGATTTGCGAGTCTTTATCGGCACATACGCAATTGGCATGCTACATTCTGACCAGGGTCCTGCCTTTAGCTCTCGAGCTTATAGGGAGGCCATGACCAGCATGGGCATTGCATTGCGGTACTCTTGTCCATTTCATCCTGAGGGAAACGGAATCGTAGAAAGAAAAAACCGTGACATAAAGCAATCTATAACAGCAAAGGTATTAGGTTCAGGAGCTGGGTGGGTCAAACATTTAATAAGTGTCCAACGTAGTCTAAATAACCTGCCAAGAAATTCTCTAAAAGGACTCAGTGCGTACGAACTATTGTTTGGGACTAGAATGTTAATCCAGGACTTAGATAGTCAGACTTCTGTGGTAAAAGAAAAATGCTTTGATATCAAAGATCGCTTGGCTATTTTACAGGACTTAAATGAAACAAGAAAAGACCTGAGCAACATAAAGTTGAAACAGCAGCCAACAACCACTGAAGAAAAACCACCTGTCCCAGCAAGGCCTGTCTGGATTCCGAAAGTCGGGGATCTGGTCAGAGAGAAGATCGCGGTAAAGAGGGAATTTGGGCCTTCTTACAGAAAAGCAGTTCCTGTCTTGTCTATCAACGGGACAAGATCAGTAGTACTACCGCCCCTTGCTGGTAAAAAGGAGAACCGAGTCATATCCATCGACCTGGTTAAACCACAATCATGTGGCCGATAACAAATAGCAGGCCAAGTGGACTCCCAAGAAGTAGCAGAGCACCAAAGTTTGCTACATCAACAGAGGTTCAAACTGAAAGACTGATCACATTTGAACAATCTACAGTGAAACAACAAGGACTATGCAATGAAGCAATGGAACTTAAACCTCTTAAAACCCAAATCAAAGCTTTTCATCAAGAAACACCGACCTACGATGATGTAACTACAGACTTTTCTAATGAAACAAAGCAAAAGCCAATAGCAAAAAGTAATCCAGAAGCAATTGGAACAATTGACAGAACGGCATCCGGCTACTTCATCAACTTCGATGATTTTTCTGAAGATCCAAGTGAACCAGAAGTACGGCCATCAACAAAAACTTTTAAAGACAAAGCAAAGGAACTTTTTCATCAACTAAAGGGAACCTATCTGACCTCTCCATGGATTGAAATTTGGGTGACATTAGGTGCATTTGTCCTCATACTTTGGCTCATCATGGTACTATGCTTGGGACATTTCATTGAGGGAAAATATGCTAAAATGGACACAGCAAGCCAGAAAATCAACTTGGTCCTTAAACCACACACATCTTCACATGTCGAGAAAAGAGAACTTTCTTCAGTGAACTTCACAGCCAATCCTATACCAGGCGGTGTAGCATGGGACAATACTGATTATGAAATCTATGGCCCGGTTGAAATCCTGAAGTATCCACATCAATTTAAGATCTCGTTAAGTGACTTTGTAAAACCAAGCACATTTGCTGATGATTGGGACTTTGAAAGTATTAATGATATGATGTCTGCTAAATTTACAGAACATGATTATTTGCAGGGTTCGTCTAATTATGATCAAATGTTCTGCTACAACCACTATGGTAACCATTATCTCCATAAATCTGCACAACCTAGAAATGTTTTAAATTATAACCAATGGGAACATTGTGCTACTCCTCCAAAGGGTAGTTCTAAAACATTTTATGAGAAATATTCATATTTTTCAGGGTTTAACACAAGTAACGCAGAAACATTTTATTTCAAATTGTCGAATAAGACAGGTATGAAGACCATGCTTACAAACACGAAATTGATATATTCAGATTCATTTTTTGAGCAAATGAATACATTTGGTTTTGATTTCTGGAACAATAACATTGAAACAAAAACTGTTTGGGGTACAAAAGATTGGAAAGTACAAGGTATAAAATCATTGTTCAGAGCCTGCATGATCCCAGAACAAATTATATTTTTGAAGGACACTATTCAACAAACTACCTGTCTTGGCTTAGCCAAAATCAAAGACTTAATCAAACCGTCTATTCCAAAGCCAACAACGAACAGTAATAGCTCTATAGATGTTGAGATAGACGTGAACCGTATTTTAAACCAAAACAGAACACATCCTGAATGGAAACAATGGTTGATCTGGCCCACTGATACAAATAACTGTCAAGACAGATTCCTGAACAAAATACAGGGGTTCAAATTGACCAGGCCAGACCCTAGATATTCCCAAAGACAACATCCAGGGATAGTAACTACTTACAGTGTGGGCAAGCTCTGCCTTCAATGGCTACAAACATCCACACTGGCAGAAATTAAGCAACACCTAACTTTACTTCAAGAGGGTGCTGACTTGCGTCATTTCATTATGGGACCACGCAAACAGCGTCAAAAACGTTTCATAGCGGCCTCTATATATGCAGCTTACAATGAAGCTTGGAAAGTAACTCAAATTGAGACAGCAGAAAAAATACGGAAAATTGACCGTATTAATTTGGAAAAATCACTTTCTGTTGTGGACAATGGGTTAATGACTCTGTCCTCCAGAATATATTCACTGGACAGTATTGTGTCTTCAGCAATCGATATAATATCGCAAGACTTACTGATGTTACAACACGGTCAGTCCCAATTGCGTTCTATTGTACAACTTGGCTGGACGTTACAAAATCTGCGTTCAGGCTATGTGCCTTGGCGTTTAATCAACACAACGTCACTATTTAATATCTTTAACCTTACTGATAAACAAATCAGTTTGGCACAGAAGGGTGCTGACTATACAATTGTGAGCATTGAAAAGCTTGAGAGATTACCATTGACAATGTCAGAACGACCTGTCATTGAATGGATAATACATGGGATAATAAATATTCCGATAACAACTTTCCAGTTTCAATACTGCCAAAAATATATACAGGCAGGCCAGTATGAAAGGTTGGGTAAAGGGTACATTAAGTCAACATGGAACCTGCCCTATACACACACATGTGTTAGTAATAAAGGCCAGAATGTGTTTCTTAGTGGCAATAATTGTGCGAGATCACTAAGCGGTACACTTCTGTGTCAGGGTATTAGTTTGCATGGAGCCTGTGAAGGAACTACAAATAACCTTTCATGTCACCAGCTAGGCACACCTGCAACACAAATAGAACCATTCTTTAGGAGACTCTCGAAGGGTGGTTACATTCTAATTGTAGATCACAGATGTTGCAGTCTGCTGCCCGGAAAACCTTATCTCATAACCGTGACTACGAAGGTCATGTGCTGTGAACGAGTATTGTTCCCAAACGATGCTCGAGACAGGGAGGCAAGGTTATGGCCCAGTTTGAAAATTTCTTCTATTCGAATTGATACTTTAAGCAGAATGAAGACTGTGCTCCTACAGACGCCAACCCAGTTAACGTCATCAAAAGAAACGCATGATCTCCAAGTTGCAAGGACAACTGCTGAGATTCATTCACTGTTATCAACCAATTCCCCCATACATTTCGCAGAAATACTGAGCGAAATCTTAAATATTTCTGATTAAGCATGGGCGGATTTTGCGGATTGGCAATCCGCGAATTTGCGTATTTACGGATTCGCAATCCGCGAAGATCCGCGAACTCTAGCGGATTTGCGGATTTTTCCGTTTTTTGTGTTGGCGCGTGTTCGCGCCGATTTTGGGACAAGTTCGCAATTGCGAACTTACTTTTCCGCTTGCAACGGCCGCGACTATGTTGTTTCTACGTCTGGTTTATCATCACAGGTTCACAGCACCCTCTGTTTCACCACTGCCACCCTCTGGGACACCCATGCCACCCTCTAGTACATCCTCACTGGCACCTATTAGGTTTATTTATCACTGTAGATTATGGTGGTTGAAAAAAGCAAGCACACCTGCCCTTCTTCAACTGCCATCAATTAATTTGTGTTTCATTAATGTGTCAGTAATTTTGAAAGTTCCAGTCTGGCTGGCACCTGCTTCCTTCCTTATCTGTAATTTGCTTTTTGTTGCAGTGAAATTTTTTTTTCACAGGACCTTTATGGTGCTATTCTATGAGCCTGCTGTTTGGGTCATAGCAGGGTCATAGAATAGTTGCAAACTCTGGAGGGGCCCATCAGGAAGCACTACCTTGAATGTTACTAATGTTAAGTTTGAACTTTTGCACCTGCTCATTGCTTTCAGTTTAGCTAAAATCGTTTTTTCTGCAATTTCGCGTGTTTTTTGGGGCGCGAATCCGTGCGAGATCGATTTCGGAAGCCGCGAATACGTGCGAATACAAAATTGTTTTTGTTGCGACGTGTATGTTCGCGTGATCTTGCGCATGTTCGCGAGGCGCTTCTAGCTATACGTTTGCCAAGTTACCCTATCGGTCGTACACGGGCGCGGCCATCTTGTTGGCATGACGTAATTCCGTTTCCGCCCGCTATGTGTAATCTCGCAAAGTGTGCTGCTCGCTAGTACAATTTCGCGCGTACTCGCAAGGAAAATCTCGCGCGAACTTACCCACGCGGTCGTGAACGGGCGCGGCCATCTTGTTTCTCATTCATTGCTATGGTTCTGGGCATGCTTTCTCTATCCTCTCTCAATCTCTGCCATCCTTTGCTTGTTTGAAGTTTTTTTGATCTAATTTTACTTATTATCTAACCCTCTATTTTTCTAGCTCTATATTTTTGTGTTTTCTGCAGCTTTTAATTACTTTTAAACTACTTTTTTAAACTCTTTTCTTTTCTTCTTCACTATTCTATTTCTTCTTTATCATTTAAGTTTATTTCTGCCCAGACCATGGTAAAGGGAGCCGGGAAGCACCCTGAGAAGGGGAAGGGTCCCGCACCCCGTGCCCGGCTCCCGTGCGGGCGTTTAAGGGGGGAGCAAGTGGTCCCGAGGGAGATCTTCAGCGCGGAGGAAGTGGCGGCACTGATCTTCCACGTCCAGCGCCGCCTCCCCAAGACGATCCTGGGAGGCGGCAAGATCGCGACCGGCTATGGCATCTGGGAGCGTCGCAAGCGGTGGGAGAAGGTGTGCCGGGCCATGTACAAGATCTCTGGGGTCCGGCGCACATATAACCAGGCCACCCACCGCTGGACCGATGTCATGGACCGGGAGCGGGACTTGCTGGACGCGCTCGGCGTAGAGGTCCCCGGGCTTGGTGAGTAGTAGTAGTAGTACATTTACTACTCTGTTTTATCCTGCTCTGTTATTTGCAAATCTTTGTTCTTTACCAAGAGCAATAATGCTGCCGATTACATTGAGGTAAATTATATTTCAAAATCTTCTATGCATTTCAGGTGCACTGCTCTCCTTCTCAGTAGCCTTGCTTGCTACTATGCTTCTTTGTTTTGTATGTTGTGTTCAGAAGCATTTCATTGGCCTGAGAAATTATGTATGAGTGTACTGTAAAGAAAAGAACTGCGTAATGCTAGACAGTAAGGGTCATATTTTCAATTACCGGCGCATCCCTGCAAAGTAGCAGGGATGCGGCAGTAATTGTGTGCCATGCCACCACCACCCATTGGCCCAAAACGTCACAGAAGCCTTACGCATCTGTGCCGTAAAGGCAGCGCATTGCTGGAGTTGCGTGCCAACGATGGCGCAGCTCCAGCAATGCTCTGGGGTACCCTATCTCCCCAATGCTGCATCAAGCCGTACGTCGGCTTCAAGCGCGCAGGGTTTGAGTCATGCATCATTGTCCTAAAAGTGACTGATTGACATCTTGTAGATTTCCCTCAGCCACTTTTAGGATTCGTTCCTGCGCAGGTACGCCCTCCCTTGCGCCGGAACGCCCCCTGATGGCGCAGGGCTTTACAAGGTGATGCATCGCCCATATGCCCATATGTGTTTTTTTTTTTTATATATACGCCGCACCAACACCATGGCGAGTCTTTTGTTCTGCCGCTGCGTCAGAAAAGGCACGCAACAATGGAGGAAAATCAGCCGCAACTTCCGCAAGGGACTTATAAATCAGCCCCAACAGACTGAAGTCCAGTCCTTCCTTTAGACAGTCACATGGCTATCAGAAGAAATTGTGGCGGTGGTGGCGGGTGGATTGATAGTTTGAGTATTCACTGATCTGCAAGCAGGATGGACTTTGTCTGTCACGTGTTGCGCACTGCTGCCTGCAGTGCCAGGCCTAGGCAAACCTCTTTAGTAGTCTGTTTATTGAGTTACATAGGAACTTTCTAAGTCAACGTTCCGCAAATCAGGCAATACGAATAACGTAGTATACCACATGAGATAGATCCCGTGGAATAGTTGTCTATCTATTTGCTATTTTTCCAAAATATGTTGTTATTGTTCTTTTGAAATGTTTGATTTGGTTGAAAAATCTCATCCATGTTTTCTGGTTTTTCTTTCTTTCATGTTATACATCAGCTCCCCCCAAGGGCAAGAGGACACAGGAGGAGGGTGCTGAGGATGCAGGCCAGGATCGGGCAGGCGAGGGCTCCTTTGCTGGCCCCAGTAAGTTTACATTTTAATAAACAGTACCTATTTTTTCCTAGCGTTCCTCATTCGATTTTTTCTAAATCGTCTTTGATCTTCTTGTAGACTGGATATAAATTCTTATCCTGCCTCGAATATGACTCCCTGTGGTATTACTAGACTATTCTTATTAGTCTGTCTGTGTAGCTAACTAAGATTGGACATTTGGCAATTCCATTGGACTCCCATTATATTCAGCAATACCTCTATGCACTGTCTCCTTACTGACTAGATAGTGTGGCAGAGTCATTCAGCTCCCGAAGTCACCGATTATAGATCCCCAATGATCTCTAGATTATCGTACGCAGGACAAGAGAGTAGTACGGAGTCACAGCACAGTCAAGAAGTGTCAGAGGCACTCATGCTTGCAAAAATTCCAAAACCTTTAGCTCATCCACTCTAGTCTAGAGGAACAAAAACCACAGAGTCTATTTAAGTGTAAAAGCTTTATTAAAAGTAAACACATTTATTAAAATCTACTTTGTCATAAAACTATTTAACTGTAAACGGAAAAGTGGTTAGTGCTGACGATTAATTGGACACATTTCTTGTGGTCGAGCCGAACTCTCACCTAGTTTGAACTTGATCCTGGTCGTGTTCTTAGGACTCAGGAGTCAAGCTTCTGTCTGTTAGGAGAAAAAGTGGTGCGTGTTAAAAATCAAAAGCAAGCATTCATCAGTTGTGCATAAAAGTGCAGCAAGACAACAGCCTTCCCTGGAAAATGGGACATTTTTACTATGGAGTAGACAGTCACAAATTATTACATTGTATTCTGTTTTTTTAACATTTCTCCTAGACCAAATATTATATAGTAGTGAGTGGTGTATTAACATTCTTAAATGTACTTTGTAGGTGTAACATCTGGTGACGGGGCCAGCGCGGAGGTGGCTGTGTTGGACTTGGACTCGGAGGCCTCTGGGGAGGAGGCGGCGGTAGAAGAGCTGGTGGCCGTTCCTGTGGGGGATCAAACGGTGGTGGCGGAAACAGGTAAGCTATATATTCCTTACTTATTGAGATTGAAGACTGCATAGTGTGCTTTCTGCACGGGTGTATTACAATTACAAATCAACCAGGTAGTAGCCTCCTCGAAATGTACTTCGACTTAGCTGTGAAGTTTTTGGTGAGAAGAATCCCAATAAGTTCTTAGACGAACGTGATGGATGGGATGAACGAAAAGCGAAAGAAGGGTGTAAGTAAGTGGGACGCGAACTTGTATGATGGCTGGCAAAGAAGAACGATATGTGTTTGCTTGGCCCCCGAGGTGGCTGGGAAGGAAAGAATATGGTATGGTGCATGGCTGGGTCAATGATGAAGCAAGGATGGGTGGAAGGACAGCAGCCTGGGTGGGTGAAACAGAAACTGTATGTTTGCGTATACTTTGACTGAATGGATGCCTGGAGCATGGTATTCTCTGACTCTTACATAGCACATGTGTATCTAGAGAGAGTAGATGGTCGCCAGGTGAAGTAAGTGTTACCTTGAAGAGCATGTACCACCGCACCCGCACGTCCGTCCCAGTGCAGGGAAGGCAAGGAAAAGAAATTGTAAATGTGTCCAATACTACCATGAATAGTAGCAGTACTTTGTATTGCGTTTGCATTCACAGCATATATCTGGTTATTACGGTGGACACTCCGTACCTCTCTTAATAACTTTAGTTTACTTGTAGTACGTCATTCATGTGTGGGTGTATCACTGTTCACTCAATATTAAGCAAAGCACCTAAAGTCATCTCATCTGTCATTAAATACGTCCCATGTGAAGTGATAGATAATCAAATTAGTTAGCTTCTTCAGTTTCCTTTTCTAGTACTCATTTGCACTGTAGGGTGAAAGGTAAATTAATTAAGCAGTAGCCCTTGTAACAGAGTATTCTCAGTGCCACCCGTAATAGAAAAGTAATAGCTTCACCACCTGCATGTACTGGACCGGTACAGTAACGCAAGTCTGTCTCAATCATCATGGTGTGCAACTTTTTTTCTCGGGTGCAACTTCACTGTGCTGTGTCCATGTCATTCTGCCGGCTTGCATAAGATAACGTACCCATTTCCCTAAACAAGAGAGAAGAAGAAGAATAAGACTGGTGTACTGTCATAGTCGACTGTAATGGAAGTCCATAGTGGTCGTAGAATTAGTTCATTAAACTACCACTACTGTTAGAGCAAGGATGCAGAAGTGGGAGGTTACATAGATACTGTCCTCAATAGTTATGTACTGTGCTTTCAATTTGCTACTTGTACTCTGTGACCCAACTTTCGGCTCAATCACTTTGTGTTATTAATAAGGAGCATTGGTTACAGACTATGTCTTTCTTTCTTCATATAGTTGCTCCTTCCAAATCAACAACAAGGAGGGAGCAGGCTAGATTGGCCCGGCAACGGAGGCTGGAGGCCACAGTCGCCGAGTATCGGCGGCTGGTGGCCCTGGAGGAGGAGGAGGACACGCAGTCGAGCGGGGCAACATCCTCGACTGTGACCACTGCATCCTCCTCCGTGACTAAGCCAGCGGGACCGAGCCGGGCTAAGAAAGCCGACCGCCACCGCCAAGCAACCGAAATACCAGCTGCCCCCCACAGGAGCTGGAAGGAACGCCAACGCCGCCTACGAGTCCGCATGTCCAACCTGGAGCAGGAGGTCCTGAGGTATAAGAACTTGGTTAAGGGCCTCCGCTCCGAGCTTGCCACCCTCCGCAAGGAGTATGATGCCCATGCCGCATCATGCACCAGCACCAGCACCCTCCAGTAGTGGAGTGTCCCTTGCCCTTTTTTTATAGACTTTTGGGGGGTGGGATTTGGGAGTTGGGATCGTTTTGGGACGTTTCAGAGACAATCGTTGGGGTTAGGGTGGGTGAGGGAGATTATTTTGTTAGGGCTAAATAAATATATTTTTCAACTTTATCTGACCATACCTGTTTTTTACTGCTTTTCAGTCTGGTGGGTGGGGGGCGGGGGTGTAACAGTAACTTTGTTTTCCTGAACAGTCGTAGGACTTTAGTAGTACAACCGTCAATCTCTTGTCTACTCCGAAATAATACTCCATTATACTACCTCCCACCAAACGCTTATCTTACCTGTAATTTGTGTTAGAAATTAGGGCTAGGCCCAGGGCTGGCTCCAGGTGAAATGGGGATTAACGTTGTCAATCCTGGGCGGGTGACATTTCCTCATTGCGGTGGTACTAGTGGTGTGACACAGTGGCAGTTGCATGCCTATGGAAAAAAAGAAAACGAAACCTTGTTTGTCCTCCTTACTGTAGCATTACAACGGTTACGGTACGATCGAGAAAATAGCAGGTGACAGTACACTAGAACAGTGCCATAATGTAGCCTAACAAATGGTAAAGTATTTGCTTGCAAGTATAACTAGTACTTGCGTTGAATTTATTTGACATTGGCTACTACTACTAGAAGATATAGTACTGAAGCTGAGTAAGTCTAGAAGATATCCTCGTATTCCTTCACCAGCCTGTTGCTGCTATCACCTTATCCTCCCCAGCAAGTGTGTGGAATTATTGATGTCATTTTAGTCAGACATCAAGCAAAACAACACAGCCCGGGGGAAGAGGGTTAGGGTTTGTAAAATGGATGGGAATGGGGGTTTCTTTTTGGGTAGGTTTTGTTGAGAGAAGAAAAAAAAAGCAGAGCATGGACAAACAATAATTGAAGATACAGAGTTTACAGACAATCTTTGGTTACAAACTAAAGGTAAGCACATGCAGTCACACTCATAGAATAAAAGACAACAATGGATACTGTATCTGTATTGCGTATGTTGTTGGAGTTGTCCTGTTGAAATTGGTAAGTAAGTTGCATGCAGCAAACAATTCCTCTTATTGGCGGCACTCCTCCATTCCAGCTGACGCTTCGTCCATCAATGTGGTGGTGACCACTGACAGAAGAGACACCCTGTCCACTGCCTGCCTGGCGGATGTTGACTGAAACCCGGCCTGTAATTATTGAACGGAAAACAGGAAGTGCTATTACAATACCACTGATAAATAAATAAAAGGTATGTACGCTGTGTGGTTCAAAAAGTGACACTTTGATTTCCCTAATAGACAGTACAATATTTTTGAAATTGCGTGCTCTGTCTGAGTCACCTTTTTAAGGATCAATAAGTATGGCCAAAATATTATAGTGGATCTTTCCCCTCAAGGTGGGTGTACTACTGTGTTTTAGAACAAAATTTGACCTTCCCAGCAATGCTCCCACCAAGACCCTTACTAAAGCCAGTCGCAAAAATGTAGAAGAACCCAATCATATCTCCAAAAACGATGCCTAGCAGAAAAATGGTTACAAAACGTACTTTGAAAGTAACAGTAGGCCCAAATACAGACCGTGGATTGTATTCAAACCACTTGCCTGCAAGCAAAAGTATCCATAGCCAGCATCGCTCCAACAGTGCTCTACAACAACAGAACCGCGTTGCAATAGAACCCCCCTAAACACATGCAATCCTGCTGCTAGGGCTAACCCTAACGAACCCTAACTTACAAAAAGTGCCAAAACTGGTGTTTCCTTATGGATTTTGTCCAACAAACTTCTAGCCGGTATTAGACCTTCCCAGGAATGCCCCAGGCAAGACCCGCCAACCCACCCGCAAAAAAACACCCGACACAACACCACCAAACAGCGAAAAAGCTAAATCTCATACTTACAATGTCTCTCGGCCTTCGGTCCAAACGCGGCGCTGTGCAGCTAGGTCGTCATCATCATCAATCATCATAACTCCTGTTTTCCACCACGGATTTCCTGAAAAGCAAATGCAATCAAGATTAGACTGTCGCAGCAGTGCTTCGACAGAGACCCCGGCCGCAACCCACCCACGAACAGCAGGAAGCCCCCCAAAACGCTACATTGAGCAAGATGTCTGAAGAAATGGCAAAAAAAAGGCTGTTCCTTATGGATTTTGTCCAAAACACTTGTATCCGGTATTAGACCTTCCCAGGAATGCCCCAGGCAAGACCCGCCAACCCACCCGCAAAAAAACACCCGACACAACACTCCCAAACAGCGAAAAAGCTAAATCTCATACTTACAATGTCTCTCGGCCTTCGGTCCAAACGCGGCGCTGTGCAGCTAGGTCGTCATCATCATCAATCATCATAACTCCTGTTTTCCACCACGGATTTCCTGAAAAGCAAATGCAATCAAGATTAGACTGTCGCAGCAGTGCTTCGACAGAGACCCCGGCCGCAACCCACCCACGAACAGCAGGAAGCCCCCCAAAACGCTACATTGAGCAAGATGTCTGAAGAAATGGCAAAAAAAAGGCTGTTCCTTATGGATTTTGTCCAAAACACTTCTATCCGGTATTAGACCTTCCCAGGAATGCCCCAGGCAAGACCCGCCGGCGCCAACCCACCCGCAAAAAAACACCCGACAACACCCCCAAACAGCGAAAAAGCTAAATCTCATACTTACAATATCTCTCGGCCTTCGTTCCAAATGCGGCGCTGTTCAGCTAGGTCATCATCATCAATCATCATAACTCCTGTTTTCCACCACGGATTTCCTGAAAAGCAAATGCAATCAAGATTAGACTGTCACAGCAGTGCTTCGACAGACACCAAAAATTACACACAAACCCCCAGAACCCCGCCAAAGAGCACCTCAAAGGCAAGCAAGTCAGCAAAAACGGCAAGAAATTTCCACCTCATATTTGGTCCAAAACACTTTTGTCCATTATTAGAGCTTCACAGCAATGGGCCCAAAACCGTCAACTCACCCGCAAAGAAGTACAACACCCCCACAAGTGCTGAGTCTTTCTTCATTGTGCGTAATCCAGCACTCTGCTTGGAGGGAAATCGCAGTCTGGAGGAGGAGGATAGAGGAGCATGTTCTTCAGAACTTGTGAACCTGAGGAATGTAGACTGCGGCACCTTCAAATCAATAAGCAAACAAGTGAAGACAGTTCTGATGATGGTCTTGTTTTTGGGATTAGGTGATTAAAGTTTGAATTAAATTAACTGTGCAAAACAAAGAAAGAGAGACACAAAGCACACAGGAATAAAAGTGAATAAGGACGAAAAAGAAAGTTCTTGATTGATTGTCTCATTTTCAGGGCTCGGTGTCAGGGAATAAGAACAAGATTTCGTCATCATACTCTGCGAATTCAGGCTGGATGAGGTCAGTGGCACCGAACAGAGAAAAAATCCCCTCATCTACGTTGCTGTCCTCCTCGTCTTTATGCGGCGTGCTTTCTCGTACTTTGTAATCTGGTGGTATGAGGTGCTGATTCATCTTGATCATTGTCAGCCGCTCCACATTTTTGGGCGAGAGGCGGCTCCGTTTGGGAGTTACAATGCCACCAGCAGCACTGAAAACACGTTCAGAAGACACACTTGCGAGTGGGCAAGACAAATAGTTTATAGCCAGGTTGAAGAGCTGTGGCCACAATTGTTTTTTGCCATGCCAATACTGCAATGGCTCATCATTAAGGAAGACCTCTGTTGAGTCATTCAGATAGTCCTGCACCATCGACTCAAGGTCATCAACTGTTCCTCCACTTTGCTTACTTTTTGCTGTGCCTGTGACATTTTTTCGAGAACCATACCCCATCAAACTTAGCCAATCCTCCTCCCCAGCCACTGTTAGTGTTGTCATTGTGTGTGGTGCAGATGATCCAGTTGCCGGTGTCTTTAACGGCTGAGAGGTCACTTGTGCCCCAGCCACAGGTGCAGAAGTGGATTCTTGTGACTGCGGATGGCCTGCTGATGCTGATGCTGATGTACTGGCTTCTCCTTCAATAACCTGCCGTTCTTTTTCAAACCTCTTGGCTGACCAGGCTAACCAATGTTTGTACTTTTGAACATCTGCATCAGCGAAAGGAAAGAATGCGTTGTCTGCCAGCGCCTTTTTGTAGCGTGGATCCAGAATAGTAGCACAAATGTAATGCTGATCTGAGTTGATGTTTTGAAGACGTTCATCACCACGTAGGCGATGTAATAATTTCTCAGACAAAATGAAATGGTTTTTTTTTTTTCATCTTTTTCAAACTCAGAAGAAACCGCCATCAGTTGGTGCTCCAGTATGCACAACAATGGGATAGCTTTTCCCAAATTACAGTCCTCCTGGCTGACTGCACGCGTGAAGAACTCAAAAGGACGAAGCATGTCTGTCAGGCTTTTAACTATGTCCCATTGCGCCTTACTCATCCGCAGGTCCTCCTTCTGAGATGTAGCCTCTGTCAAGAAATAGTGATCGAGTACCGTATACTGCTCATGCAGACGCTCAAGCATGTAGAAGGTTGAGTTCCAACGTGTTGCCACCTCCTGGATGAGTGCTTTCACTGGCATTCCACGTTGAAGTAGCAGTCTCCGCAGATGCTTCCGGGCCTTAAAAGAATGGCTGAAATGGTTGCACATTTTGCGGCAGGTGGCCATTACCTCGAACGCTGGACTCTCTTTATCACTCAAGAATTTTTGAACTACCAGGTTGATACAGTGCGCCAAACACGGCACTCTAACATGGTCACCAAGGAACATGGCCTTAACTACATTGGCGCCATTATCCGTGGAAACATAACCAATCTTGCGTTTTAGGGGGGATAGCATTGTCAAGACCTTTTTGTCAAACTCTTCCAAAAGGTTTTCTGCTGTGTGACTTTTCTCCAAGCCAAACATGGCTAGTGTTGCATGTTTCCGAGCAGCTTTGAAAACTTGGTCCGGGTCAACACCTGCGTTTAGCTTTGCTTTAACACCTGAAAAAGAGACCCAGTGTGCAGTGATGCACATGTAATCATCGCCTGGGCCACTGGTCCACATGTCTGTTGTCAGATGTATTGTGTGAACAGCACTCTTCTGCAAAGCTGCCCCAATCGCCTGCAGCACATCTTCATGTAGTGCTGGAACCGCAACTCTGGCAAAATAGAACCGGCTCGGAACCTTCCATTTAGGGCAGAGCGTTGCAACTAATTCAAGAAAACCTACCGCTTCTACAAAAGAAAAAGGTAGAAGGTCCACAGCTAGCATTTTAGCCAGCTTAGTGTTATACAGACGCGTCAGTGGGTGGTTGCGTTCATATGGCACGTCTGAAGTAAGCATTGTTCTAATGTTGCCCTGGACCAAGCATTTACGGGCTGATAATGACTTCGTTGACCCAATTTTGCTCGCTGGTGAACTTTTGTGCGTTGGTGTCTCACTCGCTCCAACACTCTTAGTGTGCCTCACATTGGGTGTGCTGCTGACAGGGGTACTGGGTGTAAGGGAAGTGTTTGACACGTCTTCTTCCTGCTCGTCAACATCAGATGAAACATCAACGTTTCCTTGATTTTGGCCTTTCTTGATCGCAGCTAGGTGCGCAAACCATTTGACAGCGTGCTTTCTCTCAAGATGACCACTCTGGCCGCCGGTACCATAGTTGGTACCTGACTTACCACGACTAACTGCAAGCTTACAAAGGGTACAAATGGCAAACTTTGGATTTTTGGGACAAACAGTAAAGAAGTCCCAAACTGGGGACTTGAAGTGTCTGTGGGACCTGGAGGAGGCGGCGATACTGGTGGTGGTGGTCATGAAGCTAATGCCAGATGAAGTGGAGGATCTGGATTGCCCAACTTTTGTACGTTTTCCACTTTCACCGCCACTAATTAAGGTCGAGGTTGACGGAGGTCTCTTCTTGCCAGAAAGAAATATGGAAGCGGGACGAGTTGGTGTACTACTTAACTCCAATGATTGTGGTGTTTCCACTGCCTCCTCATCGACAACATCATCATCATCATCATCACGCGCAGCAGCTCTTCGGGCTAGGGTCAAAATGTCTGTTTGCTGCATGCCCGCTGGGGCTGCAGTGACCTTTATGATGACTGGGTCGTCGTTGGCAGAGTCTTCATCAGCAGCAGTATCCGCCACTTCTTGTTGAGCCTCATCACACTCCATAAGTCTGAGACTTTGGACGAGCTTCCTTTTACGCTTAAGTACCTTTGTTGGATCATGGTGTGCCTCACTCTCAGACGGCTGTGGTGCTGGTTCCCAAGTTTGATCCGTATCATCAGAAGGAGGTGTGCTTGAAGAGGATGTAGACACCACCCTTGATCTCTTCCTTGCTAGGGTTGTGGAAGACAATGAAGGATCAGCAGGAGGAGTGGCTTCCTCAAATGATACCTCGCCTTGATTGTCGATTTCCTGATGTGCCCCTACTTCGGGAGGAACAACTATTGTGGGCACTTGTGACCCTCCATGCACCTCTGCTTGCGCATCTCCTTGCGCTGCCTCTCCTTCCACATGTACTTGGGCTTGTACTTGCACATGTGATTGTTGTTGCGGCTGTGGTTGTTCAACACTCGTCAGATGAGCTACAACAACCTGTGTTGATTGAGGGACATTGCTGCTGCTTTCTTGCGATGAGCCAACATCACTGGTCGATGGTGATTGAAGAACTATACTGGCTGCCTCTGCAGCACTCAAGGGCTTGGACTTAAGTTGGCGTGGTGGTGGTGGTGGCACTGAGCCCAATGGAGCGGGGGGGGTGCTGCCAGCTTGGTCCCCAGCAGATCCCGCTGCTGCTGCTGCAGGCATACTTTTTTTTTTACTCCCAAAAAAAGGGGCGGGCGGCACACCAGTCTCCTTGGTAACTTGCTTCTTCTGCTCCTTACTGGCACCTTTCTTGCTAGAGGAGCTACGGGTTACTTTTTTTGGGGCCATCCTCTTCAGAGCAGGTCAGCAGGCAGCAGTTGCACGAGTTGCAGAGGGTTCTGTGTCCAGACGTGACGTCGCGTGACGTTATGCTGCACACACCGCTGCAGGACTTCTTCCTGGCACTGGTGGTTCTCTTGAGTCTTCTTGTGCACCTAAAAGCAATGGAAGACAGAGGAACATCAGTTCAGTTATACACCCCAAAAATTCGACAAAACACAGAAAAATGAGCACAATCCCATGCCATCCTTGATGTTTACATTGAAGACACCCCACAGAAAGACTACGGACATGCAAGTATGCAACACTCACTACCCCTGGGCATAATGGATGAAAAGTAGGCAAAATAAGTGCAGGCCTCAGGCACTGCCTCTCCTCAAAATGGCCCCTTACACCCCAGGCACATGTTGCCTGTACCAGCCAGCACTCAAGATGGCCACCACCACCACCCACATGGCCAGTCCACATCAACAGTACACCCCCAAAAAACAGAAAAACAGCCAGAAATCACCACAATCCAACGCCATCCATGATGTTTACATTAAAGAGAGTGAGACCACACCACAGGCACACTCAGTCCATGCACCACCCACCACCCCTGGGCAAAAGGCCACACCAGCAGCCCCCCAAAAACGACAAAAAACAATAAAATAAGCCCAATCCCAGCCCATCCATGGCCTCAATTATGTTTAAATTCAAGAAGACACCCCACAGAAAGACTAGGCCCATGCAACACTCACCACCCCTGGGCAAAGGGCCCCACCAGCAGGCCCAAAAAAACGACAAAAAACAATAAAATCAGCACAATCCCAGCCCATCCATGGCCTCAATGGTGTTTAAATTCAAGAAGACACCCCTCAGAAACACTAGGCCCATGCAACACTCACTACCCCTGGGCATAATGGATGAAAAGTAGGCAAAATAAGTGCAGGCCTCAGACACTGCCTCTCCTCAAAATGGCCCCTTACACCCCAGGCACATGTTGCCTGTACCAGCCAGCACTCAAGATGGCCACCACCACCACCCACATGGCCAGTCCACATCAACAGTACACCCCCAAAAAACAGAAAAACAGCCAGAAATCACCACAATCCAACGCCATCCATGATGTTTACATTAAAGAGAGTGAGACCACACCACAGGCACACTCAGTCCATGCACCACCCACCACCCCTGGGCAAAAGGCCACACCAGCAGCCCCCCAAAAACGACAAAAAACAATAAAATAAGCCCAATCCCAGCCCATCCATGGCCTCAATTATGTTTAAATTCAAGAAGACACCCCACAGAAAGACTAGGCCCATGCAACACTCACCACCCCTGGGCAAAGGGCCCCACCAGCAGGCCCAAAAAAACGACAAAAAACAATAAAATCAGCACAATCCCAGCCCATCCATGGCCTCAATGGTGTTTAAATTCAAGAAGACACCCCTCAGAAACACTAGGCCCATGCAACACTCACTACCCCTGGGCATAATGGATGAAAAGTAGGCAAAATAAGTGCAGGCCTCAGACACTGCCTCTCCTCAAAATGGCCCCTTCTTACACCCCAAGCACATGTTGCCTGTAGCAGCCAGCACTCAAGATGGCCACCACCACCACCCACATGACCAGTCCACATCAACAGTACACCCCCAAAAAACAGAAAAACAGCCAGAAATCACCACAATCCAATGCCATCCATGATGTTTACATTAAAGAGAGTGAGACCACACCACAGGCACACTCAGTCCATGCACCACCCACCACCCCTGGGCAAAAGGCCACACCAGCAGCCCCCCAAAAACGACAAAAAACAATAAAATAAGCACAATCCCAGCCACTCCATGACATGAATTATGTTTAAATTCAAGAAGACACCCCACAGAAAGACTAGGCCCATGCAACACTCACCACCCCTGGGCAAAGGGCCCCACCAGCAGTCCCAAAAAAAGGACAAAAATCAGCACAATCCCAGCCCATCCATGGCCTAAATGGTGTTTAAATTCAACAAAACAGTTGTATCATGCACCCCTAACCAACCCTGGTCCTACTGGATACTGTGGCTACCCACAATATAATTTATTTAATGTTCTGAAAAAGTTCCAAAATTTTACTTGCAGCAACTGTAATGCCCCAAACAAACTTACTTGTGAAAGTTGATTTCTAATCCAAAAGTGATCCAAAGACAGTCAAAAAGGCCTCAAATCCAAATATCCAGCAGCACCCACAAAAAGTAATCCTTCCAGCTCCAGATCCAAATGAAAGTGACCAGGAGATGGACAAAGCACTGGGAGGAGCCTGCTGGACAGGAACAGGAAGTTGGAGACTGTGGGGCACTTCCTTCCTCCCCCCCCCCAAAATGGACTCCTTGCAAAAAAAAAAGGCCATGCAAATGTCAACCTGAGGAGTGATTCTGATAAAAATCATAATTTTCTGAAGGTTTATCCTGTTTGCTGGTGATTTTCTTGTGCGAAATTGCAAAATCTCTATTTCGCAAGTGCGAGATTGTTCCTTTCCGCCGCAACTACGTGTTCGCAATTGCGAACTCTCGCGAGGTGTGCTGTGCAAGGTGGCAAGCCGCGAGTACGTATTCGCGGGCGACAAACTCCCGCGGGAACACGCAGCAAGATCTAAAATGGCGCGTCAGTCGCAAAGAAAAACAACTCGGCAAACGCTAAAATGACGGAAAGTGAACGCCGTGCACCACGCCGCGCGCCGCAACCAAGCAAAAAATCCGCCGCGAGATTGCGGATTTGCCGAAAATCCAAAAAATCCGCGAGCGGAGCGGATTTTACGCCCATGCTTATTTCTGATACAAGTGGAATCTTGAGTGTATTTAAGACAGTGTTTTCGGGAGCTTTAATCCCATTCAAAGCCATCCTGGGTATTTTTCCTGATTTTGTCCATTCCATCTTTGGCGGACTTCCTCTCCTTTTGGGACTAGTGGCAGGCATCCTATTTTTGATCCTGTTACTTCGCTAAGGCAAACCACGCCACAGACAAGACACCAGCGACAATGGAAGAAACGATCCTAGCCATACGCTACAGGGACCGCATAACTAAAGTCCTTGGAATAGCCCGGCTTAGAGACCTGAACATGACTTGGTTTCTTTCATTTAGACCGATGTGGCAAAGTTGTCTTATGCCTGTATTAAGGTGCTTGCTATGCGGCGAAGAATGCGTGTTGGACACCTGTCTGACACTACAATCGGATGTGCCAATGGACGCAGAGACTTTGTTGGGTCCGGTAACGGCTCATGCATTGTACTGTCCCCAGCGGCTACCAATCCTGATGACGGCATTCGTGGAGACTTCACCACTACGATTGAAGAGTAGTGAAGTACAAGATGAAAGCAGCATCAATCAGGTACGACCTTCTGTCAGCTATGCTGATCGAAACATCAATGAAGGCAATCATGCTCATGAATGCATGTTACAGAATTTTTCCGAGTTAGTGGAACTTTCGCAAGAAGCAGTTGACAGTTTTTTCGAAAGTCTCAACAATATGATGTTTTCACCAGAGCAGAAAGAATGACTTTGAGCGGACTAGCACACGGCGTTCCCTACACCCTGAATTTGACCTTCAACTTTGAAAATAAAGCAATAAGAAATTTTCTCACCAGTTTTTACGGAGAGCGAGACATTTTTTTTTCCCCTTCCATTTCCAAAAATATTTATGATTTTTTGGGACACTTATCTTCTGCTTAAAGTAAAACTATTCCTAGAGAACAAAATTTCTATATTTAGCTACTCTAGAGACATTAGCTACCCTCTGGCTTTCACGAGTATTTATGATTTTGTGATGAGATGGTCTCGAATTTTTTCTTCTGTATTAAGAGCCATTTCATGTGTAGTTTCCGCATTTCGTTCATGCTGATTTCAAAATATGCGTTTAGATTTAGCATTATTATACTGCTTGAAGTGCATATAGTAACTATACTCATCTTTTCGTGTATTTCGCATTTTTCCAAATTTCAAAATGCATTTGATTGTATTTTGGGGTGGTTCGGTATACACATGCACTACTAGTTTTGTTTACTATGCCTAGATTTGTAAATATGGACATAGATTACGTGGAGTGGGTGTGATGTATTTACTATGGGTACTGTATCGATCCCCCTATTTCTGACCCATGTCTGGTTAATAATTAACTAGCAGCCATTCAACTGCACAAAAACCCGTTATCTGATTAGCCATACAACGGCACAGAAACCCGTTATCTGATTAGGTAATAGCGCATGCCATCTCATTAGGCAAGCACTATTTCTCCAGCCCCCTAATAGGCATACGGTGTTCTAAAAACAAATCAAACCTACCACGACCTGGGAAATCCCCGCAGCCATTGTTTTGATTTAACCGAGAACTTCAGTAAAGAATGTGCGAACGACCAGTTCGTATGACATCCTTATTGACGTATTTATGTCCATCCTTACGTCAATCTCGGCACCTTTCAGGTATAAATAATACCGACATTGCCTTAAGCAAACACACGAGGTGGTGACAAGATTGGAGCAGCGAGACTTGGCGAGGAGCCCAGCTGACAGCAAAGCCCACAGACGCTGCCACTCCTGTCTGACGCGCTGAGAGAGAGACGCTGCCTTTTCTCCTGCCGAGAAATCCAGCTCCGGCGCTTCCAGCCGCCCTTGCAGGCAGCTGGGATATCAAGCCCTGAGATAGAGTTACCAGCCCTCCAGCCTTCTAAATCCCAGGTACTGAACTGAATAACCCCTTGCAGAGAATTCTTGAAGCAGACCCTTGGCAAAGCAAACTTAACTTAAACTGCTACTTATCTACTCCCTCCCACGTATTAGGCTTAGGTCAAGTACATTGGGGTAGGCGTAGTTAGAAGCACCAGTTGAGTACGATTAGTCAATGTATATATGTATGTATCTATTTTATCCATTTTTGTATCATATGGCTAAGAAACCATATCAATGCTTTTACAGTATTATTTTATAATTCTGTTATTACTGTATGCACTTTACTTAACTATAAGTATTGCAATAATAGCGATTCATTTCTCTTGTATGAGAAAAGAGACTGATCAATAAATAACATCTTTTTATTGAACACGCCCGTCTCTTCCTTTTCTCTACAATCTGGTGAAACTAAGAATGCACTGAACTGACTGAGTAAAATAAGTTGTCTTTTGTTTTCACACGACTCTAGAGATACACTCTTGATTAGGGGAGAGCAAAGTTGTCATGTTCTATGGTTGTCAGAAACTAAATCCCTTCTTGTCTATCCAGGGAGGTTAAACTCCTCCTTGTCTATTCGAGAAAGTTTCTAGTGAACTCTGAGCTAGCTGGCAAACACTAAACTTTAAGTCTAATATCGACAGTAGAAGACCTAGTTAACCTCTGTCCTACGTCTATACTATTGAAGATATTATTCCAATGCGCAGAGCCTATTGGGATAATAGGAACTACACTACACTGTGAATACCAAAATGAGTAAGTGCACTTACTCATTTTGGTATTCACAGAAGGCACTTACCCATCAATTAGTAAGGGCCTTCTTTGAATACCCAAATGCGTAAGTTCCTTCTGTGAATACCAAAATGGTAGTAAGTTTAAGATTTTGTCTTAAGTTAGTACTGTGAAATGGGACCTTTGTTCTTTACTTTTAGGTTCTATCAAATCAAGGTGAATATCATTTAAACACTGAATAGTCTTATTTGATTTGCAGTGATCACTGTGTGTGCCCCACAATAGTAAATCACAACTGAATTTCTTGCTAATTATGTCTCTCTTGTAACAACAGATACACTACTAGGAATGAAAACAGACGGCTGGCATGTAAGGCATGCTGGAATGATTGTGTGTCAGAGTTAAAATGAGTATACCCACACAAAATGGATGAATTTATACAATCAACACAGCTGTTGATGGATCCTTAATTGATCCTGATGAAAGCCAAGCGACCCTGAGAGGAAAAGGTGTGCAGGCTGGAAAATGTTGAATGAGAGATGCTAGAGAAATGAATGCTCTTCTACAGCATCTCCACCTGTTTTTAACATTGTCAGGGGGTTTCCCATATTAATTAGTATCAACGCATCTTAGCCAATTTTATACTTAGGATTACGCCCCAAAATATTAAAGTGTTCTCTTGATATTCAAGGTTAAGCCTGTCCTGATACTCTCTTGTGCAACCTGCCACTAGTAACTGTAGTGGTTGAGAGATCTAAAAAAAACTCTAGGGCTTTTCTACACAGTGAACATAAGATAGACTAAAAAACTAGTAACATTGGGCCCTCTCTTTTTGTTAATCTTCTATTCTAAACACCATTCAGGGCCTACTCAAAGAAGGTGCTAGACACTGAAAGTGTACATATTTGCTATTCTAAAGTACGTCAGAGCCTGCTCAGGGAACATGCAGGACACTGGAAGGAGGCAGATTTTTATGCTAAACTACACTCAGAGCCTACTTAGAAAAGGTGCTGGACAATGAGAGGGGCAGATTCATTATTCAAACTTGAATCAGAGCCTACTCGGTGCAGGTGCTGAACACTTAATGGAGGCATATCTTCTATTCTGAACTCCATCAGAGCCTATTTGGGGAAGGCGCTGGACACTGAAAGGGGTCATATTTACTTTTAAGCAACAAACTTTTAAGCTAAAAGAAAAAAACATTGGTACATCTTGTCAAACAGAAACAGATAAAGCATTTTAATAATTACACAATAGCCTACTTTTTGTTTTGATCCTAATGATCAGACTCTCATCACATAGAAAACCAAGGAAAATTTCTTATAAGCAAGCAAAACAATATTCTCTTTGAAGTTACCACTTGAAAATTCCAAATAAACTGCTATCAATACTTCTAACAAAATTAACACCAAGATATAGTACTTAATATGAAAAGGTAATACAGTTAGAATTTCCAGCAAAACAAAACGTAAATCAATTACCAATGTTCAAAGCTGTAACAAGGAAAAAATTGTTCAATGTTCTCTCTTTCCAGCAGTATTCAACATATTACACCCACATCTAGTCATGTTCCTCCCAGTAATAACCCCCCCACCTCAGGCAGACTGATAACCACGCCCAGAAACCAGGCAATCCAGTCTAGTATTCTGAGTTTTCTGATGAACAAGTCGGCCTCAGCAAGGACCTACTTGTGGGTTCAGACACTGATGGCATCCTCTACAGTAGTGGTTCCTGGGTCCCTTGTCATTTGAAGTCTCTGGAAAATCATTTCCTTCAGTTTTTGTCCCTAAGTTCTCACAACTATAAGTTCCTAATTCCCATCACTCCCCAGATAGTAGCTCACCTTCAGTGGTGATTGTAGTCTAACAAACAATCGGTGAGGCTTCCTCTGATGTTTCCTTCCCCTCTTCTCACCACAGATGCCAGTCTGTGGGGGTGGGGAGGCAAATTGTTGGAGAAGGAGATTTAAGTTCTTTGGTCTGGCTGGGAAAGGTCTCATTACTCCAACTGAAGAGAACTTGTGGTGGTTCCGAAAGCACTTCAAGCTACTGGAGAATAGAAATGCCATATTCTGGATGGACAATCTGGGAGCTCAAAGCATTCTCAGTCAGCAGGGAGGCAAAAGGAGCAAGGATTTAAATCTCCCGGAGTCTCAAAATTTGCATGGTCTTAGGTTCATCTACTCAACTTGCAGGCAGTTTACTGTGTTCAAGATATTTTATTGAGGTTTTTATCATAAGTAACAATAAACAAGACATACAGAAAAATAGAATAAATTCATGGTTCCAAGTATAAATACAAGTAATGCAATGAAACAACTAAAAAAAGGGGGAGGGAGGGGAAGGGAAGGAAACCTATAATATCAGATAAATAACAGGCAATAAATTGAGCTACTATATACAATAGTTAAATATGAACGAAATTCATAACAAACGATACTAGAGATTAATTCGATAAGTAAATATCTATAGGAACCCAAAATAAATGAAAAGAAGGTGAGTTTTGACAAACCCCGGATAAAGATAATTGTGCTCCTCTTCTCGTAAAAATAACCCAAGACCACCATGCATGAACAGATAACTTTGAAACATCTTTCCAACAACAGGTAATGGATTTTAACGCAGCTGAAATTAGGAAATTAAAGAGTTTACATTCAAGTGTAGTTAAATAATGAGATAAGAGTATGGATTTGCAAATCAACAGATTATATGTTAAATCCTCTTGAATATGAAGAATCTTCTTAATAATGTCCCAAACATCTGTCCAAAATTTAGAAACTAATGGACAAGTGAAAAGCATATGTTGTAATGAACCAGAATGCAAATTACAATGCCAACATGTATCAGATTGAAGTAATTTGGCTTTGAATAATCTCACAGGTGTCCACATGCAATTAAATAGAATATAAGAATTAGTTTGAAACAAAGAAACAGGGAACCAACCAGATATATTGGTAATCCAAATAGTTTCCCATGAATTAATTGACAGAGAAAGAGATAGTTCATTGTTCCAAAATTGTGCAATCTCATTAATATTAGAACCTAAATTATTAGATAATTTTTTATATAAAATAGAAACACAATGAGGATTTGACGACACAGTTTGAATATAGGTGAGTAAATCAGCATGAACTACACAGGGAATAGTTTGTGAAAATGAGACCAAGATAGAATTAATTAAACATTCATATTTACTGAAATCTGAATTCACCAATTTAAAGGTAGTTTGTAACAGTTGAAATGATATGAACGTATTATCCTTATAAATATCCTTAAAATAGAAAATTCCAGCTTTAATCCATGAGGACCAAAAACTAATATGTCTATTCAATTTAATAACAGAACTATACCATAGTGACAAATCACTAGTTGCAGACATGATGTGTTCAAAAATAGAATCAAGATCATTAAAAATGAGTTTAGTGGATTTAATGATATGAGATTTATGAACATAGGAAGATTTAATTGACATGGTTAATAAAGTGGGAAGTGGAAAGGGATTTACAATGGATTTTTCAATAAGGAACCAAGTAGGAGGGTTAGGTATAGAGGGGTGGTTAGGCCAAATAGCACTTATGAAAGAGAAGAAAATCTGGAATGACGAAACCAGAATTATTTTTTAACATCTCCAATTTTTTATAATTAATGCGTTTAGCTTTTTTATTCCAAAGAAAGTTGGAGAGAAGTTTATCAATAGCTTTATAAAATTTTAATAGGAATTGGATGGGGATCATAGTCAATGTGTAAAATATTTTAGGGGCAATATTCATTTTAATGCATTCCATTCGCCCCCACCATGAAAGATGTAATGGAGACCATTTAGATGATTTATCCTTATTATAATTTAAAACAAAATCACTATTTAATTTCATTGTTGATTTAATAGAAGAGGAAAATAGGGTACCCAAATACTTCAACCTTTTCTTTTGCCAAATAATTTCCCTCATGGTCGTCATATCAGGAGTACAATATACATTTAAGGGAAAAAACTCAGTTTTATTGGAGTTTAATTTATAACCGGAAACTAAAGAATATTTAGAAATGATGTCTAATAAAGAAGGAAAAGAGGACAAGGGATCACTGATAAACAAAAGCACATCATCTGCATATGCCAGAGTTTTAACCACTATATCTTAAACTTTAATCCCTTTAATAAAATCACAATGTCGGATAGAAGCAAGAAAAGGTTCAATACCCAGTAAAAATAAAAGAGGAGAAAGGGGACATCCCTGACGGGTACCTCTGTAAGGGGAAAATTGAGTAGAGACTTGACCATTAATAAATAATCTAGCAGTAGGGGCAGAATATAAGGCTGAAACCATATGAATATAATTATCACCAAAATTAAACGAGTGTAAGGTACAAAATAAAAAATGCCAATGAAGCTTATCAAAGGCTTTTTCAGCATCTAAAGCCATAACACCGGATGGAGTATGTAATGTTTGTGCTTGCTCAATGACATGTAATAACGTTCTTGTGTTGTTAGCTAAATATCTATTTTTCATAAACCCTGATTGATCAGAATGTATGATAGAATCTAATATGGGAGATAAACGTGAAGCTAATATTTTGGCATATAATTTACAATCCTGATTTATTAAAGAAATGGGACGGTAATTTGAAACAAGGGTGGGGTCTTTATCTGGTTTAGGTAGAACAATAATTAAGGCTTCTGAAAAGGACCCAGACATTTTTCCTGAAGAGCTAAAAAAAGTAAAAAGTTGAAGTAAAAAGGGCGAAAGCTGTGAGTGAAATTCTCTATAAAATTCAGCTGGTAAGCCATCATGACCTGGGGATTTATTTTGTTTGAGGGATTTTATAGCGGATAAAATTTCATCTATTGTAATGGGTAAATCTAGTCCTAGTTTATCTGCTTGAGAAAGTTTGGGTAAATTACAGGTAGAAAGGAAAGAGTCAACTATAGAATCATCGTTAAACTCCGGTTTATTATATAGTGTAGAGTAAAATTCTAAAAATTCATTAACAATATCTACATGTGAGATCGCAACTTTACCAGTAGGATTACAATTGGAAGCAATCTGAGTTCTGTGTGTTTTAATACGAAGATAATTAGCTAAAAGTCTACCCGATTTATTTGCGTTAAAACTAAATTTAGCTTTGGCTCTGGAAAGTTGGACCCCAGCTCTTTTACTAAGAATAGTATTGAATTCGTAACGTAGTTTTTGCAATATATCTCTATATTTTGAATCATTGGAGGTAATAAAAAGTTTTTCATAATGTGCTATTTGTTTCTGCAGCCGAACAATGTTAGCATTAAAAGTTTTGTTTTCATGAGCCATAACAGAAATCGCAGTCCCTCTAATATAAGATTTAAACGCATCCCAACGATTAATCAAAGAAGTTGAGCCTTCAGGGTTCAGTTGAAAGTAATCTGATATAGCTGATAGAAGTCTTGGTCTATTGCGTTCATTGAGAACAATGCTAGAATTAATTCGCCATCTAGAGTGATTAGGGAGTATTGACTGGATATTTAAAATACAGGAAATCATGGCATGATCGGAGATATCAATATTGCCAATGATGGGTTCGTGATAGATGGAATGAGTTGTCGTGAAACTAAAATATAATCAATTCTAGAATGCGAATTGTGTGGATTAGAAAAGAAAGTAACATTTTTGTCTGTAGGAAAATGGAGACGCCAAATATCGACTAACTTTGTGGTTTGGAGAAATTGTTTAAAAGCAAAATAAACTTTAGAGGTGTGAAATTTGGAATGTGACAATCTATCCAATAAGGGGTCAGCTACTACATTAAAATCACCTGCAACAATCAAAGGAGCATTTCCAATTTTAAGAACCTCAGTAGTAAGAGTAGACCAAAACGTAGATTCATCTGCAGTAGGACCATATACATTTATCAAGGAGATAATATTGTCATGAATTTTAACTGATATAATTAAATACCTCCCTTCAACATCAGCTACTTTGCTCAATATTTGGCAATGAGACTTTTTAGCAATAAGTATTGCTACACCATTTTTTTTACCAATTGCAGGAGATGAAACTATACAGTCAACCCATTTCTTTTTCATATAATTCAATATTTTATCATCAACATGAGTCTCTTGAAGAAAACAAAAATCAGCCTTAGAACGACCTAAATAATCTAAAATCTTAGTACGTTTCACTGGATGTCGTAAGCCTTTGACATTTAATGAAATGACTTTAACATTAGCCATAGTGAAGAGTTAAAGAAGAGAAGAAGAAGAAGAGGATGATAGAGAAAAGAAGAGGAAATTGAAGAGTATAAGTAGCTCGCAGAATTATGAAATGTGAAGGATAGGAGAAAACATAAAAGAAAAGACAAAAGAGAGACAAAACAGTAAACAGAAATAAGAACCGTGAAACGCACACACGATCTACAAGCATGACCGTAACCGTTGGAGCCCCAAGGTAAAATAAGAATTCAAAAACCTGTCAGCAGATAATGAACAACAAGAATTCAAGAGTCAGGATGGGGATCATGTGAATCCATTGGACGTTGAAGTTGCTGGTCAAGAAAATGGCGAAGATCATCAGGTCTCTGGAAAGATTTGGAGAATGAGTCCTTCCAAATGAGCATTGTCGAAGGATCAAAGAGACCATATTTATAACCAAGACTTCTTAGTTGAGGGCGAAGAGCAGCGAATTCCTTACGTATTGCAACAGTGTCTTTTGCAAAATCTTGATGAATAAAGATTTTATGACCGTTAATCATCAATGGAGGAATGTCTCTTACTGCCTTTCGGATCATAACCAAATGATGATGACGAAATACTTAAATATCATTTGTCGCGGTTTGGTATGATGTGGATTACGATGTGAAGGAATTCGATGGGCTTTTTCAATTTCGAATTTTTCAGGAAAATTGAGGTTTAAAAGGCCAGGAAGTAGGGACTCCAAATATAATCGACAATTATTTCCTTCAACTTCTTCTGGTAAATTAAAAATTCGTAAATTATATTGTCTATTTCGATTTTCCATATCCAGAAGGTGCGAGCTCATCGGAGATATTTTCGCCACAAGTGGAGTGAAGGCATCTATTTTGGTTTTATTATCTTGGATTTTGATTGAGTTATCTAAGGTTTTCATCGATAAACAAGCCATTTCCTTACGCACATTTTTAATTTCAGTCGCAATAGTGTCAGTATTTGCCTTTAGAGCTTGAATCTCCTGTAAAATGAGAGATAAAGAAGGCTCTGAAGATTCTACCAATTTCGATTTTAAAGGAGGTGGTGAAACTTGTTGTTTTCTTTTGTTAGGAGCTTTATTATCCATTTTATCAGAATAGTGCTCAAAATTACGAAATTCTGAAAAAATATCAGGCAAAGAGTATGAAAAGAAGCAAAACAGCTCGAAAGTATTGGTGCAGCAGCTAAACTGTATCGGGGGAGTGGCTAGGCCAAAGCCAGGCCCTCTCCTAAAGGACACTCCGCCCCCCTGACAGAGATTTCAGGCTGTGACTGGAAGCACTACTGGGAGCAGGAACCAAGAGGCTGAAAAACTCACTAGTCTTGCAGAAAAGCGTCTGAAACTGCTGCCAGGATCAGGTAAGGGCTTTTGGAGCACACCGACCTCCTAAAAACAAAGCGAATGACAGATTTTCGTCGTTTTAATGAAAAAACGGGCTGAAAACACGACGGAGCTCTTCAGGCGGCGGCTATCTTGGTCGCGCGCTCGCGCGTCTCCAACTTGCAGGCAGTTTACATTCAGGGCAAGTTGAATCTTTAGGCAGGCACTCTAAGCTAAAACCTCTCTTCCACTTATCAGTTCCCCTGTTCAGACAGATTCTTGCATGTTTCAGCATGGTGTGGATAGACATGTTTGCTTTTGAGACCAATGCCTTCCTTCTAGAATTTTGCACAGATAACTGGTGTCCATCAGCTTGGGCGACAGATGCTTACTCCATCACATGGCCAGCTGGCCTTCTGTATGTTTTTTCTCTGATTGCCCTCCTCCTGAGGGTGCTTCAGAAAATTTGAGAGGAGAAATTTCATGTAATTCTGATCATCAATTTTTGGCAACGTCACTATTAGTTCTCTCTTCTACTGTATCTCTTGAAGGGGGACTTCTGCAATCTTCCTTTTCATCCTTCCCCTCTCCAGTGTCCTCTCCTGCCACAAGATCAGTTCTACCATCTGTGGCTGACAGCTTGGCACTTGAACGGATGAGTTTTGGGAATTGGAAAGATCTATACAATTGACTTTGGAGATTCAACAGTCTTGTAAATCTTCTACTCTAATTTATTATAAGAAGCATTGGGGTTATTTCCAGAGATAATGTCTTTCCCATAACTATGATCCAATTTCAATGAACACTTTTCTGTGTCTGCATTTCCTAAGGGATGGCTTTCTTCAAGGGCTTTTTCCCACAAGTGTTTCTGGTCAGTGGGTAGCCATAAAGGCACTTACGTTGGGGGTCCATTGGGGGTCTGCTTCTCCTCTGGTTATTGGACTACTGAAAAGTTTTAGAGTTTGAAAACCTGTGTTCCCTGTCACATTTCCTACTTGGGATCTGTCAAGAGTCTTGAATGGTTTTCAGAAATATCCTTTTGACTCATTAGAGGAGGCAGAGTTGGCGTGGTTGTCTGCGAAGACAGGCTTTTTGATTGTGGTTCCTTCCACATGCTGTTTGGGTGAACTATCTGCTTTGTTGATTTCATATCCTTATCTCAGATTTTTTTTGATCGAGTAGTGCTCCAATTGGATCCTATTTAATGTCCCAAAAATTCCTCCGTTTTTTTCACTGTCTCATGATATAGTCCTACGTCTGTTTCTTTAGATGGGCTCATCAGATTCCAGTCACTTGGATGTTAGTAGATGTATTCAGATCTATCTAGATCATACAAAAGAGTGTCGCGTTTTAAACTCTTTGTTTCTTATGGTTCAGCGAACAGGGATAGAACGGTTTCCACACAGACCATTAGTAGGTGGGTAAAAGCGGCAATTTCTGAAGCCTATAAGATTATGGATGTGGCTATGCGCTCGTGTGAGCGCCTGGTCAACGGAGCAGCCTGCCGCCCCTGGAGGGGCTCACAGCCCTTAGGAACTTGCCTGCCGCCCTTGGAGGGGTCCACAGACCGTGGGTCCTGTAAGCTGGGTAGTGCACGGGACTCCATTGTCCAGGAGCCCGTGCGCTGAAGTCCGGAGGTCCGCCCCCACACACCGGCGCTTCAAAGTTCAAACTGCTCGCGGAACCCGCTGTTGCGGGTCCCGCTTCGCTCGTGTGAGCGCCTGGTCAACGGAGCAGCCTGCCGCCCCTGGAGGGGCTCACAGCCCTTAGGAACTTGCCTGCCGCCCTTGGAGGGGTCCACAGACCGTGGGTCCTGTAAGCTGGGTAGTGCACGGGACTCCATTGTCCAGGAGCCCGTGCGCTGAAGTCCGGAGGTCCGCCCCCACACACCGGCGCTTCAAAGTTCAAACTGCTCGCGGAACCCGCTGTCGCGGGTCCCGCTTCGCTCGTGTGAGCGCCTGGTCAACGGAGCAGCCTGCCGCCCCTGGAGGGGCTCACAGCCCTTAGGAACTTGCCTGCCACCCTTGGAGGGGTCCACAGACCGTGGGTCCTGTAAGCTTGGTAGTGCACGGGACTCCATTGTCCAGGAGCCCGTGCGCTGAAGTCCGGAGGTCCGCCCCCACACACCGGCGCTTCAAAGTTCAAACTGCTCGCGGAACCCGCTGTCGCGGGTCCCGCTTCGCTCGTGTGAGCGCCTGGTCAACGGAGCAGCCTGCCGCCCCTGGAGGGGCTCACAGCCCTTAGGAACTTGCCTGCCGCCCTTGGAGGGGTCCACAGACCGTGGGTCCTGTAAGCTGGGTAGTGCACGGGACTCCATTGTCCAGGAGCCCGTGCGCTGAAGTCCGGAGGTCCGCCCCCACACAACGGCTGTAAACAACAACAAGGGAACCCAATCGGTTATCCGGGGACCGTGGGTCGCTATATTCTAGAAACAACAGTGGTCCCCAAGAGTATATGAATTCAAAAAGATAAACAATAGTCCACAATGGATGGGTTTATCTTTTGTACCCACCATTGTCCCAAATTTTATGGAACTCCACACTGAGCTCCTAAGATTTTTTCGAACTATTCGACTGAAGGCTTTTTTCCAACTACATCCCAGTACTTTGCATGTGGCCAATACTCCCTTCCGCCCACCATCCACATTTTCCCCGTCAGCAGGAATGATCCCCCCTGAGGTCATCACCTTCGAGAAGCTTGTTCTAGCCGATCTTGATAACCTTGAAAAAACCAAGGTATTCATTCCTTATAACATATCCATTGACGAAAATAAGGCCATCTCAACACTTAAAGTCAATGAAAATCTTGTCATAAAAAGCGCAGACAAGGGCGGCGGAATAGTCCTCCAAGAAGTAGACAATTATAAACTTGAAATCTTGCGACAACTATCTAACACTGACCATTATCAGAAATTACCAGGTAATCCCACCAAACAAATTCAAGACATCATTAGCAAAATCACATCCAAAGCTCAACTTGACGGATTCCTCAGTAAGAAGGAATTCCACTTCCTCAACACTAAGTCACCGCGTATTCCGGTAATATACACCTTACCGAAGATACACAAGGACACACAGAATCCGCCTGGCAGACCAATTGTGTCAGCGTGTGGATCGGTCCTAGAGCCTCTTGGAGCATACGTAGACTTTTTTATCAAAGAATTCGTGCCAGCTACCAAATGCTATGTGCGCGACAGTATGCAAATGATTAATTTAGTGGAGAATCTTGATTTTGATCCCCAGCATGAGACACTGTGTACAATGGACGTTGAATCATTGTACACAAATATCCCTCAGGTCACAGCATTACTGACTATTCAGAAGGTTCTTGACACACGACCACGCCCTCATAGAGTTCCAACCCTGTTCATCTTACAGTTGCTCGAACTCTGCCTCACGAGGAATTTTTTCCTCTTTGATGACACTTATTACCAGCAGATTAAGGGGACCAGCATGGGGGCTATTTTTGCTCCAAATCTGGCCATATTGTTTATGGACCAAATAGAGACCAGTTCCATTCTGTCACACTCCAACCCTTTCCACTCTGGGATACGGGAGTGGAGACGTTATATAGAAGATATTTTCATGATCTGGTGCCTACCAGTAGAAACCCTTACCCAGTTCCTTCACTGGCTAAACAATAATAGTTGTGGCCTAACTCTCACCCTGACGTGGGACAAAGAATCGATACCTTTCCTTGACCTCACTATATACCACACAGAAGGCAAGCTGCCCACAAGGCTTTTTAGGAAACCGACCGAGAGAAACACCCTCTTAAGCTATGAGAGTAATCATCCGAGAGCACTGAGGGATGCTCTACCCTACTCACAATTTCTGAGAATCAGAAGAAATTGTTCATGCAGAAAGGACTATTTCAGGGAAGCCGCGACTCTCTCAAACAAACTGAAAGACAGGGGCTACCCTAAAAGAATTATTAAACAATCCCTAAAGCGTGCTTGGTATTGCCCGAGAGAGGTAATATTATGCCCTAAGGATAAAATTCAGAAAGAGATTATTGCATGTGTAACAACCTTCTCCCCAATTTCTAACAAAATTAGGAAGTCAGTCCTGAAACATTGGCCAACGCTAAATGTGGGGACCCTAAACATTGAAAGACCACTTTTTGCTTTTAAGAAGAGCAAGAACTTAAGGGACCACCTTGTAAGAGCAGCATTACCATCCAAAACCCAAAATCCTACTATTGATACGTTGTGGGGACTGCCCCCAATTACAGGACATGTTAAATGTGGTGGATGTACCGTTTGTGAGTTCACGGTGGAGGGAAAAGATTTCACGCACAAAGGGACCACGTATGAGAGACGATCGTTGTCCAATTGCAACACGCAGAACGTGATTTATTCGATTCAATGCCCGTGTCCTAAATTGTATGTCGGTCAGACCACACAGAAGGTGAAGACCCGCATCTGCCAGCATCGGAGTAGAATCCGGTGCCATACCATCAATGCACCACTTGTGGATCACTACAATGAAGCTGGGCACAATGAGAACGACATCAAATGGACTGTTCTAAAAGTCGTGAAACCCCCACCGAGAGGTGGCAGCCTTGCACAGATGCTCAATAGAGAGGAGCTGAGGATTATGATCCAATTCAACACCATTTGCGACGGTCTAAATCGCGCAGAGGACTGGACTACTTTGTTATGAGTGGTGAATTTGAAACATTGACATTTTATAATCACGGTGGACTAGTGATTATGCACTTGAAACTATAAATGAGAGAATGAGTTGGCCCCAATAGGCCACTGAATCTTTATACATGTAAATATAATCATTGTACCAAATGTAAATAATGTGTGTTTAAGCTTTTAATCACCGGAGCACTGCGCCGTTTACTATAGCCAGTTGAGCACCAACACATGCACTTAACTCCCCCTAGTGTATCTACCCCACTCCAAGATGGCGCCCATGTGCGCCGTGTCCCTCTTCCATTTCCACCGGTGCACGCTTATCCAGCGTCCAGCCCGGCTGACACCAGTGACTGCGATCCGGCAGAGCACCTCGGGACTCCAGACACCACGGAGGCTTAGCCCCGAACCGGTAAGCGCAATGACCAAGTATGCCGCACTAGATTGCCGCCCTAAATTACAGCTTAAACCTCCTACTGAAAACGGGTTCATATTTCCCTTTCCAGACCCGTTTTGATCAAGATCGGACCACACCGGCCGATGTCTAAACGCAAGGTAAGCCGGTGTGTCTTAACCTCTCCCGCAATGCCGGGTCTCTGATGCTTACCACCGCAATGTAAATCGCCCCTGTACTCATAATTATTTATTCAACAGATATCACTGCACCCTGGAACTGAGGCGAAAATAGCGGAACCGCGCTTATTTTACAGGTATTAGCATCTGGCTATGATTACTTGAACCCTCAGGGAGCCGATAGCGCTTAAATACAAGTTTATAATTCCGCTTCCTCCCCTATTCAGGCGGCTCACAAAACGAGGTTAATGCAACCCAATACAATACCCGATTAAACCACCCGACCCACAGGGGTAAGTGGTCACTTTGTGAGGTGGTAGAATATGCATGTTGATAAAAAGCAGACATGAATGATCCGTAATGGAGAATGAATGCAGCGGTTGCGTGGAAATGACGCTTTATTTGAATCCATTGAATTGATCGTATTCGTTACTAATGAAGTGATTACTACCGTTTTTTTTAATAGGTAACTTCTGGACAATATAACTGGTTGCTATCAATATTTAGAGTAACATGTTTTTATTCACATACACACGTCACTTGCTGCACCCAGTGTATGTTTCAAGGCTATATACACAGATTAACACGTGTTCCTAGGCTAATGATTCCACCTGCATGGACTTTAACGAACACGATAAGTCGGTTCCGAATAAAGTGTAGTGTCGTCTTGCAAGTTTACCAATGAAGTGGTTTCATATATATTCTATTCTTTTGTTTTCTTTCACCCCTTTCCTCCCCAAATAGGCGGATGTGTGTTTAAATTGTTTAAACCAGGCAAGCAACTGTATGTACTGTTAGTCCTGATGATGGTCCCGTAACATTGAGCATAAGGGACCGAAACGTCGACTTGTTTTAAGTGTTTTCACAGCCCGACTATTGTGTTATATTTTGCTGTGTCTAGCACTATAAATTGGCACAACTTTGAATGTTTACTGAATCACAAGTGGCCAATCATGCTCCTTCTTGCCTAAAAAACTCTATAAGTTTGTTCTTAGAATTGGTACAGGATTGTGCCTCTCCACACCCCAGTAATTGTGTTATTGGAAAATAAATTACCCTGTCCGGCTGGACAGTGGCCCACACAACGGCGCTACATAACGTCTCTCGCCTCCCGCAATGCGGGACCGCGCGCGGAGCAGCGCCGGGCTAAGCCTGGGCAAAGGGCGGGCCCTCTGTGGCCCTCCGAGGCCTGAGGTGGCCGGGACGGGCCACCCCACCTGGTCCCAGCACAGAGGGAGGTACCGTGCCCTAACATTATTTGTCATTTTGCCTTTATTACATTCACGATGTCCATATGGGAGGAACTCAACGCCTTGTGCGGTACTAAGTATGCCCCTGATCTTAAAACCCCCCCAGCTGTGGATTCTTTTTGTCTTAACCCAAACGGCTCCATTGATAAAGTTCATAACCAAGAAAATGCCGCGCCCCTGGGTTCCTACAATAGATGGAAGCATGACATTGATACTAATTTCGGGAACAATAGAAGTATACCATCAATTGCCAATTCAATAGCATTTATCGAGGACCCGGCCGCGGACAAACTTGAGGACCCTCCTTTGACTCTCAACATGACTTTATTGGTCAGAATTGAGCAACTGCTGGTTGCTACCATCTCCCCCTTGGTCACTAAGATGAATGATTTAGGGGAAAGGCTGACCAATATTGAGTCAGTAATAAGAAAGCTCCCGCTTCCAGCTACTATTACGGACACATGCGTCTGTCCTAACCCTACCACCGCCCCCGAAACATATAAATCTGGCGTTGGGGGCACCCAAATACAGCCATTATGCACACCCACTCAAAGAGGCCCCAAAGTATTTGTCAAACCTGCACCAAAAACCCATACAGTGGCTAGATCCACCGTGGTAAGAATGCCACATATCAACCTGCCCCCCGAGGCCGCCCCGTATGTCTCTGTCCTATCTGGGGTCCCTGCTCTTACCCAGGGAACACGCGAATCTCAGCAGGATTTGCTAAATAAGGCCACCTATTGGCTAAAAAAGAATAGGCCGTTGCCACTGGGGCTAGACGGGGGTATCTTGAGTGTCAGAAGGGTGGGATGGTTGGGGATGCTGCCCAAACGCATTGCTGGGGATCTGGTACTGATTAAATTTAAAAACACCAATGTCGCCCCCCTTTTACGAGCTTGCACCCCCAGTGAAAGACAAGGCCCAATCCGCATCTGGGATCTACATGATTTTCACCCGTGCTCCACTCATATTACATAGGTCAAATTCTTAAGTTTTATCTTTATGGTAACTGAATTTTGTATATTAATTGCTGAATGATGGTTTTTTATTATGTCCTTGAAATGAAATGTCCATGGTTCCTTTTTTTTTTTTTTTTTTTTTTTTTTGTTTTGTTGTTGTATTTCTGTATTGTCGATGCTTTTATGATTTTTTTAAAATCGAATAAAGCTTAATAATAATAATAATAATAATATCCTTATCTCAGATTTTTTTTGATCGAGTAGTGCTCCAATTGGATCCTATTTAATGTCCCAAAAATTCCTCAGTTTTTTTCACTGTCTCATGATATAGTCCTACGTCTGTTTCTTTAGATGGGCTCATCAGATTCCAGTCACTTGGATGTTAGTAGATGTATTCAGATCTATCTAGATCATACAAAAGAGTGTCGCGTTTCAAACTCTTTGTTTCTTATGGTTCAGCGAACAGGGATAGAACGGTTTCCACACAGACCATTAGTAGGTGGGTAAAAGCGGCAATTTCTGAAGCCTATAAGATTATGGATGTGGCTATGCCCGAGCAGATTCAGCCTGCTTCTAACAGATCAGTTTCAAACTCCTGGGCAAAAAAGGGTGGGGTTTCCCTGGAAGAGATTTGTAGTGCAGCAATCTTGTTGTCTCACCATACTTTTGTGAAACATTTCAAGCTGGATCTCTGCAGTTCTGCTCTGCATAATTTTGATGCTAATGTTATGTCAACGTCACTCCAGTGATTGTAATTGTATAAACAGATTTTTGACATGAATTTCAATTTGTCAGTGACTGTGTTCTTTTTTTGCTTGATATTTCCTCACTTGATTACTACTTGGGCGAGGAAGAACAGATGAGGGGGTAATGCGCCAATCACTTACTAGAAATATGCATTACACCGAACTGTGGTCCTCCCTGTCTCAGTATGTGTCCCTCCCTCTCTTCCTTGTCACCGCCAACTTGTGGGGGGTGTATTTTATAACTTGAGGAGGAGGGAATGGGGTAGGAGCATGGTATAGTGTACCTAATAGATATGGAAGACACACTGCAGAAAAGTCTGTTGTCTGTGTGTGGTTATAGGTCTGTTGGCGGATTGAAGGTAAGTAATTGATGTATTAACATTTTTTTAAAAAGGTGTATTGAATAAACAACATTTTCCTTCCCTCAATAGGATGAAGCAGAAATACTAAAAAAAATAAACCAAACCATTTTTCCCCCTATTTCCAGAAAATCTGAATATGGAAAACCAAGGTAAAGCACAATATGTCAGATCCAAAAGAGGAAACTATCTTCCAAGCATGGCGGGTACGTTAATTATTAGGAGATACTGACTGAGCCCAGGAGAGATTGGAGGCTTTTAGACTACTTCCTAACCCATTACAAAGGCATAGTAGTTACCCTAGGAGATATTGTTGAAAGGACTTCTGAGTCCACTTGGGTGGGTAGAACTCTCAAAGTTTTATTATGTGGAATTCCGTAGAGTTACAAAAAAACTCAGTGAGATTCCACAGGGTTCCGCTCACCCCTAATTATAAGTTACAACCTGAGAGGCTCACCCCTCTTGAGGCGATAAAATCATCTGCCTATGTCTACACATTTGGAACAAAATATAGGGGGGAGGTAAAGGTTTTTTATGAGCTACATCCGCCCTCCTTTATCATACTGAAACTAAAACCAAAAGTATTGGGTAAAGGACCTAGCCATTGGGTGGGATAGGGTTTCCAATCAATGTGATATGGAAATATCTACAGGAAGGAAAAAATTATTTCTTGAGTCCCCTCACTCACCAAGGTTTCCCCACGGTGATATGCTTCATCATAGGGGCCATCTCAGCTCTCTATGAACTGAGGCGTGCTGCGACTTGCACGATTTACGTAGGAGCACTTTCATGGAAGACTATGTGTAGTGCAAAAGTGTGGTAGAGTGTGCTAAAGTGAATAAAAAATACCTTCCTAGTGGGCGAAATATTTTATTGTTGGTATGTCTAAAAATAGGGTGTGATACATGTAATCCTAACAATAATGGGCTAGTGATTCTTAGTATGCATCAACATGTTTCGAGCTTACCCCAAGCTCTTCCTCAGGACCACGCAGGGACCAGCCCTGTGTTTGCCACTCCTAGTCAACCTAAAGATGGTAATTTAAATAGTAAAAAATTAACAAGTGAATGCACGCTGCAACTAATAAAGCATGCGTTATTTTCATACATACGATCAAGGCTTTGTCACGTAGTTTCTGCGTAAAATGGAGAAATCAACAAGGTTAGGGGAACAAAGGCCCCCCCTCTCTCTCATAGAGTAGGTGGGTATACATTAGTAATTCAAAGCACTTCCATACTCAATATTACCCCTTATTGGTGTGTGCAATAATCCAGCTCTGCGTGTACTTTTAACCTGTGTAGGAAAAAGGCATGCTGAAAATGGTGCTGCTTGTGAACTGACTTTAAAATGACAAACAGAAACACACCTCTTAACTTACTCAAGACATACACACATAACACAACAATTTTGGTAGTTTATCTAAAAATTACATACTTCTAAAGAAGCAAGATTTTGCCCCATGGACCGTGGGGGGCGAGGAACTCTGAGTCCTATATCTGTGGAAATGAAGAAAAAATGGGAAACCTGGCGAGAAATATCCTTGTTAGTTTTGGAAAGAAAACCGAGTCTTTGTAGCTCTGGGTCTCTCGTGTGATTTGCCAAAAAATAGCCTGTGGAGGGGAATCACTTACTTTAGTTAAAAGAGCCTTGCGGGACAATTCCTATACGTCTCACCACCGGACCGCATCTTAGCGTGTAGGTGCACGGAGACCAACTAAATACCTCCCGCTTCCGCCTAGTCATGGTGTTATGAGACTAAACTGCAGGTACTATTTAAAAAATGGCCGCCGCTTTTGGCTTATTGTACCAGCCATCTTATGGGAACTCGTATGGTTCTCCGTGTGTTCAATGAGTCATGTGTTCTCGCCCAGCAGGGGGGTGTTTGTTGAGAACAACTAGTATTTAAAAATGGCATTGATTTCAAATTCAAGATAAAAGTGAAAGGGAAAGTAAAACAAAAATAAAAAGAAACAATTTTTAGATGTATGTCCTCTTGATCAGAGAGCTGTAATTTGTAAGTGTAATTCCTGAAACTGAAACAGGTTGATCTGTTTAGAGTAGGCATGGGTGATACCATAAAAATGGCTAAGATAGCTGATTAGACAATACACCCTGTTAATCGTAGTGTGGCCGTCACCTATGATTCATAATGTCAGCCATTTGGGAAAAAGGAGAGCTGTATCTCTTTGTGATCTACTGGTAGATAGGATTTTCAATCTTATTAACGTCCTGAAAATTAGTACTTCTGAAAATGAGCACAGGGTTGTTTCCAGGAGATTGATACATGATGGCACTACTCCACTGTGGTTGTATGTTAATTCAGGGAATAAGTGGAGAGAGGCACATATTAGATGTAAGAGTAGGCAGAATTGTCCCCACGGGATATCATCATTCAGTCCCTGGGTATCTGAACGTAGTTTAAACACCCAGAGTTGTTCTATCTCATGTAGCTTCCTATCTAAATTCCTATCTAAATTCTCTCTGCATCTGATGCGTTCCAGTACTAACCACCTCATGTCATTGGGGGTGTGTTGCTTTTCTAGGAAGTGAGTACTCATTCAAGTAGTAGTGCATTTACACCTTATGTTGCTACGGTGTTCCACTATCCTAGTCCTGACTTTTCTGGTAGTCATCCCCACGTAGTGGAGATTGCAGATGCAGGTGATCAAATATACTACCCCTGTTGTGTTGCAATTAGTAAAATCTCTCAATTCCCATGTTGTGTTGTTAAATTTAACTTTTTTCGTGGCTGCAGTCAAGTGGCAAACACTGCAGTTACTGCAAGGGTAGAGTCCTTGTGGGAGTGGGTGTAACCTACGTACGTCACCCTCTTTGTCTGATGTCTCATTTGGGCGTGTGTGTACCAGATAGTTCTTTAAGTTCTTACCCCTTCAATGGCTGAACATGGGTGTGGGTGTGTTCAGGCCCCCACTGTTTAATGTTCGCCCGTGTTTTTTCCCTAACTTACTCACTTTGTCTGATGCAATGTTAAATGTTGTGATACAAATTGATCTCTTGTTTTCGTTGTTAGTGTCCCTTGGGTTGTGTTCTAAGATAGCTTCTCTAGGGTTATTAGAGGCCCTCTTTTTTGCCTGTGACAGCAGGTGTTTGGGGTATTTCTGACACATTCGTTTTTTGAGATCAAGAAAAAACAGGTGTGTTCGGCACATATTTACATTCACTATGAGTCAAACACACCTGGTTTTTCTTGATCTCAACATTTTTGAACGGAATGGGACTCTAGCGACCATAACCCACTTCAAAACCACGGCAAGGAAATGTCTCCTTATATATGACAGCTTCCATCCAGGGCATTTAAAGGACAACCTTCCGTTCAGACAATTTTTGCGTCTGAGAAGGAATTGCACAGACAGAGTAGATTACAACACCCAAGCAAAGGACCTGACAAAAAAACTGATGAGAAACTATCAGTAGCTCCCATGGTGGTGTTTCCATGAGGTGCCTCCACTTCCCTCACATATTTTTTGTTGGACATGATGTGCTAAAATCCTGAGTGTGAGAAACGTATAAAACCTATCATTGTACGGTGGCAGACTTACTTGAGGAATCGTTTTTAAGCAGGGATAGGAGCACCCAGTGTGTACAGCATCTATTAGCTGGTACCTAAGCAGTTTAACCAAGATGTGGTTTTGGGTATGCTCATGATGTTTATCCCAGTTTAGAGCAGGTTTTTGTTCATGCCTGTTGAGTCACAGGAGAAACATTTAATTTCTCATTGAGTGGTGGAACTGCTACTTGATCTGCTTAAAGGGAGGTGCAAAAACAAAAAATGCCATCAAGGGCTGGCTTAATGCTTTTAGCAATTTAGTTAGGAAGAGTTACCCCAACATGTATAATTTCCTGGAACATTTGAAAAAATTACGTTTTCAGGAAATGAGACAGGCACAATCATTGGCAAGTAGTCTGACTCATCAATTTTTCAAAAGAAGCAATGACTTTTCTAAAAGGATATAGGCCAAAAATCAGTTTTTAATGTTGGCAAGCTTCAAAATACCAGGACAATATTGCTCACATTTTACATTACTAACTACATTATTTAGTTGTAACCATTAGACCTTTATTTTGAAAAAAGTCTAAAATTCAATAGGCAGTTTTTTCTACTTTTTTAAAATTAAATATTTTTTTCCTACCTCATAATGTCCTTTTCTTTGACTATCAATCACTAATTAAGCATCCACTGACCAATAGACTCATTTTGTTGCGTATCTGAAACGGATCATTCTTCACCTACCATGGATAAAACTTTTGCTCACATGCTGTTACAGTACTTTCCAGAAATCCATTTTATGATGTTGCTTGAGTTGAGCAGCCACCCAATTCCAATTTTGAAGACAATATGGCAATAAATTGTATCCGTTATAAAGATTGCCTGGCTGAAACAAAATTCTACTATGTGCTGATGACAAAAATGTTATCATGATACAAGAAAATGCTTTTATGGGGTAGTGAACCAAAATCCATTCTTCAATCTACATTTTCAAATCAGTTTTACAATAATTCATGGCAATCTAACAAGTACAGATCTCCCAAAAAAGGCTAATTGAACAAGATTTTTCCAAAGTGATTCATCTAGTGTTAAACATGAATTTTCTGTTAAGAGTTGTACTTGCTCTTCTTGCCCTGATTGATTTCACTATAATTTGTTTGTAACCGGTCATCCGCAAAAGCTTAGGGTCCTATTACGACTATGGCAGTTGGACTGCCAGGCGGCATCGGCGGAGGTCTAGAGAATGCTACAAGCGGGCAGCATCCAGACCACCGCATTACGACTTGAGCGCCGGGCTGGAGTTGCGACTTGCTGTTCCACGGAGGCAGAATACCTCAGCTCATAGAGAGAGCCTGAAGCAAATGCCACCCCTGTGCAGCGTCACTTGCACATTGTGTGCACTGTTGCCATCAACCATGCAGTGCATGGCACACAGTGCAGGCCTAGGGGGCACAACATCAGCCCACTACCACAATTCCCAATTGCCTGAATCACCTTGGGTCCCTTTTTGTGGCCCTTTCCCTGATTTTTCGCTGAGCTTTTCATGGCAGGGTCCATGAGGAGGTCGTCAGAGAGGTAGGTCACAGTCCCCGTAGTCCTGCTAGCACCATCTCCATAGACTGACGCTTTCCCCACTACCACAGGACTCGAAATCCTGGCAGTGGTCTTCCAGCGGTCCGAGCGCACTGCTCGTAATCAGGCAGTCGGTCCGCCGAGGAGGCAGGAGTCAGAGTGCAAAGGACGGTGCGATGCTCCTATGACTGCCAGACTCTTAATCAGGCCCTAAATGAGCATATGATAGACAACAAAATCAGACTTGGGTGTTCCTCTCACTCTGCAGCAGTTTGCTCACCCTGTGTTTGTGCATTCTTTAACCTCAACTTCAATGGTTAGCACTTATATTATTACCACGTGTTAGACCTGGCACCTTGGCGTGAGTTTCCCTTCCACTTTTTGCTGATGTGCCTCAGATGTTTTTGCTGGTGTCCGCTGCTGAGGGCACTGCGCCACGTCCAACCCGTGCCGCAGTGCAAGTGCTCCCTATGTAAAGTGTAACTGTGATTGATATTCCTGATTGGTTCATTGGATTTACTGTCAGTCCCCAGTAAAGTGCACCAGCAGTGCCAGGGCTTGAAAATGCCAATACTGCTAGTGGGCCTGCAGCGCTGGTTGCGCCACCTACAGAAGCAGCCTTTTAAAAGGTTTCTAGGGTCTGCCATTGCAGAACCTGTGTACAGTCTGGTACTGTCATGCTGGCTGGGCAAGTGCACACACTTGCCAGCCCCATAACATTCCCTTAACTTCATATTAGTCACCCCTATGGTAGGCCCAAGGGCAGGGTGCATTATAAGTGTAAGGTAGGACATGCTCTGATGTGTGTGGCATGTCCTAATAGTGAATGACAGCCAAATTCGTTTTTCACTATTGTAAGGCTACCTGTTCTCTTTAGGCCAGATGGGCTGCTGGAATTATTACACTCTATAATCCCAGCAGGCTCAGGGAACATGGTAGAAAATAAAGTTTAGTATGCCTGAACTCAGAATAATAAAATACTTATTTTAGTAAAGTTTATTTTAATATCCTGTGTTTGCAAATGCTACTTTTAGAAAGTTAGCATTTGCTTGCCTAACCATTTCAGCCCGCCTCTGATTGGATGTGTATCTGGCTGTCTGGGATGTGTGAGTGACAGGGCTGGGGGATAACAGGTGGTGAATGCAAGGATTACCCCTTAGTGGGAGGTAAGAGTGCCCCTGGACTCTGAATAGGGCTGTGCTCTGCCACCACAATGCTGGCTTCGCCCCTGGGGGAGCGACTGATGACTCTGCCGGCACCTGGCCCAGGAAGGGCGAAGCACTGTCATCAAGGTACTCCTGGCTGCCCCTGTCCACACAATGCTGGCTCCACCTCCTGTGGAGCGTCTGATGTGCCTGCCCCTCACATTGAAAGCAGAACCCAGAGTACACCCAACAAGTGCTCAGAGACTGAATGAAGTTATGCAGAGGCTCCCCTGGCCTGAGAAGACAAAAGAAATGCTGTATAAAAGTAGCAGCCCTGCTCCTTGTAAACCAGAATCCTGTTTCCCACAAAGAACCTCTGCCCAACTAGGAGAAGAAGACGCTGGAAGGACTGGCCTGCTGCTTGCCTTGCTGAGGAAGGCGAGGAAAAGACTTGCTAAAAAGACTTTGCAGACTTGTGCTTTGAAACATTCTCCAAGGGCTTGTTGGAGCTTGCCCCCTGATCTGAACCCCAGGACTAGTGGGTTCTTGGTGCCTTTGCTCGTCCTGAAATTCGAGCCGTGTGTGCATCCAGCCGGAGTAAGACTGCGCCCTTCATCGCCCCTCCTAGGGCTGTGGCACTCGGGAGCTTGCCTGCCTTTGCCCCCGTGAGAGCCTCGCTCCGTTCGGAGTCGCTCTCTGCCCCCGGGCTAGGCTTCCTGCTCCTCTGCCTCCTGCCTGCTACTGGAGCGTGCTGAAACGCTCTCCCCCCTCCCGCTGGAATTCCTCTCCGAAGATCGTGATCTACGCCGGGTTTTACAGCTGCACGGACCGTGCCCTGTGACCCCGCTTCGCTATCTCAGGATTTGGACAGGCCGCGCCGCCCCCGCTGTGCAGTCCCCCGCACCGCTGTGCTGAGGGTCGTGGGCCGCGGCGGCCTGATCGCATGCACCCGCTGATGTCAGGAAAAGTGCCCCCGATCATCTGAGTCGCACTGACCCGTGCCGACTCACACAAAGAACCACAACGTTCTCCAAGTCTCCAGTAACGGGCTCGGGGCCCGCAACGTGTTATTTCCCCGTCCATCGGGCATCCCCAGGTACATGTCTCCACCTGTGAAGTGTGCGCGAGGTGTGTCTTGCCAGAGGAGCCTCGGTACGCACTGGAAGCGGGGAGCACACTGACGAGGTGCGCCTCGTACCCTGGGCCGGGCTAAAGCAAACAGCCCCGTACACCTCGCAGCTGAGTAGTACGCGTCGACACGGGCTCACGCTAGTTGCGTGAGTCGCGGTAGGGCCTGACCCGATTCTCCCTAGAGAGCGCGTGGAAGCGCTGCGAAGCGTCCCGTGAGCCCCAGAGAGGCCTCAAGGGACTAAGGGCGCGTGAAAAGTGAACCAAAGACTAAGAGAACTATTTTGAAAGTAACTGGAACTGAGAGAACTGTTTTAGAAGCGAATTAACAAGGAACTCCTTTTAATTCTGAACTGTAACAGAAGAAAAGCTTGCCTATTTACAACCTGTGGCCCAACAAAAACGGTATTGGTCTTGTGATAAGTCTGATCTGCTTATATATATATTTTTACATAAAAGAATGTATTTTTATATATCTACAGCCTGGTGTCCATTTGTGGGGGGATTGGTACATTTTACTGTGTGTGTTATTACAAATGCTTAACTGAATAACGCCTGAAGAATAGCCTTGGCTGCTCATGCCACGCACCTAGAGGGTGAGCAAGGGTAATTCTAAGGGGTCATCCTTCGCCCTGACTTAGAGGAGAGGGTCCCTGCTTGTCACAAGTGAATACCTGCGCCAACCAGAGACCCCCAATTCTAACATTGGACGCAGGGGTGAGGATTTGCGAATTTGCATTTGTAGTTGACATACAGTGAATTGCTGATCACCACATAGTGAGAGCAGACCTATAGCGCAGCCACAGATTTCCATTTTTTTTTTTTTGTTGGGACATCTGCCATTGTTGAAGCCATGCCTGGCTCACTCCCTGCTGGAAGAGCACCCTCTGAGATCTCTGGAATTGAAGATTTAGATTGGGAACACAGAGGTCTGGAGGGCTACAAAGTAGAGCAATTAAGAGGCTTCTGTGTAAAGTTCAGAGTTGCACACACTGGGTGCAAAAAGAAAAGCCAATACATCAAGGCACTGGGAGCCTGGAAAGAGTTTAGAGAAACACAGAATGCGGTGGATATCATACCACCAGATGGCATTGTGTAGCCCAGCAGAGGTCTGTCACCAGAGGAGCTGGCAGACAGGGCAGCAGACAGGGCACATGCAATGGAGATGGCAAAGTTAGCTGGACAAATGGAGATGGACAAGCAAAGAATGGCCATGGAGGCGCAGCAACGCCAAATGGATCATGATCTAAGATTGAAGGAGTTGGAGCTGAGAGGTTTGGGAACAACTCCTTCTGGTGGCAGCACAACGCCGGTGCAGGTAGAGTCCAGGGTGTACATACCCAAAGATGTAGTAAAGGAGTTCTTTAGGGGGGATGACACAGGACAGTGGTTTAGGGCTTATGAAGTAGCCATGTCCTCCCACCGGGTCCCTGACAAGGATTGGAGAGTGGGGTTGTGGGGGAGGTTCCTTAGCGAAGGGTGGGACACCCTCCTAGATTTGCCCATTGAAGAACAAAGATCCTACCCCCGCATGAAAGAGGCCTTAATGACCAGGTATGCGCTTACCCCTGAAATGTATAGACAGAAGTTCAGGGGGAGTGATAAGCGTCCTGGGAATACGTATGTGCAGTATGTGACTGGTTTTTGCAGAGCACTGGATGGATGGGTAAAGGGTAGTAAGGTAAATGATTTTCAGGGGCTTCTTGATTTAATTGCATGGGAGCACTTGTCTGATCACCATTTTCCTGAGCTACGCCAGCACCTGATTGATAGCAAGCTGTCCAACCCGAGGAAGCTTGCTGAGGAGGCGGACTGCTGACTCAGCACCAGGGTCCACAAGGGTCCAGTGGGAGACTCCGCCAAGGGTGGGCAGGGTCCCCAGCAGAAGAGTGGGGGGACAGGGGTAAACAAAGAGGGTTCCAGTGAGGCCCCCTAAGTAATCCCCAAGGGAATCAGCAGCGAGGTTCTCAGCCTCCCCCACCCCCAAAGCAGACTGGGGCCCGACAGGTAGGCCTGTTCCAAAGGGGCCCTTCAATTGTTTCAGGTGTGGTGACCCGGGGCACATTGCCAGTGACCCCAAGTGTCGCCTGTTTGGTAAACCAGCACCCACTGGTGCTCCACCCCGGCAAGTAACTAGTGTTAATTTGGGGGAAGAAGTAGTAGTCCCCGGGGGTGGAGATCCTGTCCAGATGACCCTAGTCTCTCTAGGGGACAGTGAGATGGTCCCTGAGAACTACCTGCCCTCTAACACTAAGAAATATGAGCAGGTGGTGACCATAAATGGTAAGAAGGCTGAGGCTCTTAGAGACACAGGAGCCAGTGTGACTGCAGTGAGGCAGCACCTGGTGTCTCAAGAGCAGGTTGTACCCCATGCCTACTGTAGGGTTATCAATGCTGATAATTCAGAGAGTCAGTGTCCGATGGCTCAAGTTCCCTTCGAGTGGGGGGGGGGTCTCTGGTACTCTGCAGGTCTGCGTGAGGAAAGCCATGCCTGTAGACTGTTTGCTAGGGAATGACTTGGAAGACTCCCCTTGGGAAAAGGTGGAGAAGACGACTCACCTGAGGATGATGGGTCTGCCTGACTGGGCGTGCGTGACCACCCGGTCAATGGCAGCCAGTAGGGGTGCTCAAGAGATCTGGGAGCCTGAAGGAGAGGCCCAGGAACCGGCATTAGGGAGAAGGCGCAGGGGGCGCGGGAAACCGGCCCCTGAAGTTCCCACGGTCCAGGAGGAAGCAGACCTTGAGGGGGATGCCCTGGAGCCTACTGGGGAACAGATTGCTGAACTGGGGGACCTGCCTGAGCTGACCCATTGGCAGCAAGAAGGAGGCCCCTCCAGGGAAGAATTCTGCAGGGAGCAGAAAGAATGCCCTTCTCTCGTGGGTATGCGGCAGCAGGCTGCAGACCAGGCCAATGGTGTTCAGGCCAAGACACATTATATGTACTGGGAGAATGACCTCCTGTATATAGAGCCTAAGGCTGCTGAACCTGGGTCAGCCCGTGTGCTGGTGGTACCCCAGAAGTTCAGAGCCTTCCTACTGGGGCGGGCTCATGATGTGCCGTTAGCAGAACATTTGGGGATGGACAAGACCTATGACAGGCTTGTCACCCACTTTTATTGGCCCCAAATGCACAAGAGCTCAGATGCTCATTGTAGATCTTGTCAGACTTGCCAGGCAAGTGGTAAGAGTGGAGGGAGGCACAAGGCTCCTCTGCAACCCTTCCCAGTGGTTGGTACGCCATTCCAGCGAGTGGGTATTGACATTGTTGGGCCTCTGGACCCCAAGACAGCCATGGGCAACAGGTTCATCCTGGTCTTGGTGGACCATGCCACCCGGTACCCTGAAGCCATTCCTCTGAGGACAGTGACGGCCCCCGTGGTGGGACGGGCACTGATGGGAATTTTCTCACAAGTGGGATTACCTCTAGAGGTGGTGAGTGACAGGGGGGAAAATTTCATATCCAAGTATATGAAATCCCTTTGGCAAGATTGTGGTGTAACATACAAGTTCACCACCCCTTACCATCCCCAAGGAAATGGGTTGGTTGAGAGATTCAACCGAACCCTGAAAGGCATGATCATGGGCCTGGAAGGTCCAATGAGGCGTAAGTGGGACGTCCTCTTGCCATGCCTCCTCTTTGCATACCGTGAGGTGCCACAGAAGTCCCTAGGGTTCAGCCCCTTTGAACTGCTGTATGGTCACCCAGTAAGAGGACCTCTGAGTTTGGTAAAGGAAGGCTGGGAGAAATCTCCCAGGAAACCTCCCCAGCATGTATATAGTTACATGCTGGCCTTCAGAAACCAAACCAGGCGCTTCAGGCAACTTGCTGAGGCAAATCTGGAAGCCAGCCAGGAAGGGATGAAGCGGTGGTACGACCAGAATGCCACTCTGGTGGAGCTTCAACCTGGGCAAAAGGTGTGGGTCTTGGCCCCAGTGGAGCCTTGTGCACTTCAGGATAAGTGGACAGGTCCATTTGAGGTTGTGGAGCGCAAGAGTCCGGTAACGTACTTGGTGGACATGCAGTCTCCCAGGAACCCTTTGAGGGTTCTACATGTTAACCGCCTTAAGCCCCACTTGGAGAGGTCCGAAGTGGGCATGTTGTTGGCAACTGATGATGGAATTGAGGAGGAGTCTGAGCCTCTTCCTGACCGCTTGGTAGCCTCTGAGAAAGATGGGTCAGTGGATGGAGTTAACCTCTCACCCACCCTGACGCCTGAGCAACAGGAAGACTGCCGCCAATTGCTGGGGCAGTTTCCAGTTCTGTTCTCCCTGGTTCCTGGTGTCACAGATTGGTGCGTCCATGATGTGGACACAGGAGACAGCTTACCTGTGAGGCATAAGGCATACAGAGTAACTGACAGGGTCAGGGCCTGCATCAAGAGGAGGTCTCCAAAATGCTTGCTCTTAGGGTGGTTGAGTCCTCCAGCAGTCCTTGGTCCAGCCCCGTGGTCCTGGTCCCAAAGGCTGCTGCGCCGGGAGCCACACCTGAACTCCAGTTCTGTGTGGACTACAGAGGACTCAATTCAGTCACCAAGACTGACGCGCACCCTATCCCCAGAGCTGATGAGCTCATTGATCGGCTAGGGGCTGCCCGGTTCCTCAGCACGTTTGATTTAACATCTGTGTACTGGCAGATTGCCTTGACTGATGGGGCAAAAGAGAGGTCAGCATTCTCTACACCAGATGGGCATTTCCAGTTCCGGGTTATGCCATTTGGAATGAAGAGTGCCCCTGCCACCTCTCAGAGGTTGGTCAACCAGGTGTTGGTTGGGCTGGATGAGTTCAGTGCAGCCTACCTGGATGACATCGCAGTGTTCAGTGGCACCTGGCCAAAACACCTGCGACACCTCTGGGAAGTGTTGATGGCGCTGCGCAAGGCAGGCCTCACAATAAAGGCAAGCAAGTGCCAGATTGGGCAGGGATCAGTGGTGTACTTGGGACACCAAGTGGGGAGTGGCAAGGTGGCACCCTTGCAACCCAAAATTGAGACCATCCTGGCTTGGAAACCCCCCAAGACCCAGACTGCAGTGAGAGCCTTCCTGGGACTCACTGGGTACTACAGGAGGTTTATCAAGGGCTATGGCACTATTGTGACCCCCATGACAGAGCTGACTTCTAAGAAGCAGCCCTGAAATGTGATTTGGACTAACACCTGTCAGAAAGCTTTTGACACCCTGAAAACTGCCATGTGCACGGCGCCCGTGCTCTTGACTCCTGATTTCTCCAAGAAATTTCTAGTGCAAACAGACGCTTCAGAGCATGGTGTAGGAGCTGTTCTCTCACAGATGACTGAGGAGGGCTGGGACCAACATGTAGCCTTCATCAGTAGGAGGTTACTTCCACGGGAACGTAGGTGGAGTGCAATAGAGCGAGAAGCATTTGCTGTGGTCTGGGCACTGAAGAAGCTAAGACCCTACTTGTTCGGGTCTCACTTCCGGGTTCAGACAGACCACAGGCCCCTCAGATGGTTGATGCAAATGAGGGGTGAGAACACAAAACTGTTGAGGTGGTCCATCTCCCTACAGGGTATGGACTTCACGGTGGAGCGTCGCCCTGGCACAGATCACGCCAATGCTGACGGTCTGTCCAGGTTTTTCCGCCTTAGTGATGAGGAACTCCCTGGGGAAGGGTAGTTCCCCCCACATTTCAGCTGGAGGGGACACGTGTTAGACCTGGGACCTTGGCGTGAGTTTCCCTTCCACTTTTTGCTGATGTGCCTCAGATGTTTTTGCTGGTGTCCGCTGCTCAGGGCACTGCGCCACGGCCAACCCGTGCCGTAGTGCAAGTGCTCCCTATGTAAAGTGTAACTGTGATTGATATTCCTGATTGGTTCATTGGATTTACTGTCAGTCCCCAGTAAAGTGCACCAGGAGTGCCAGGGCTTGTAAATGCCAATACTGCTAGTGGGCCTGCAGCTCTGGTTGCGCCACCCACAGAAGCAGCCTTTTAAAATGTGTCTAGGGTCTGCCATTGCAGAACCTGTGTGCAGTCTGGTACTGTCATGCTGGCTGGGCAAGTGCACACACTTGCCAGCCCCTAAACCTTCCCTTAACTTCATATTAGTCACCCCCATGGTAGGTCCGAGGGCAGGGTGCATTGTAAGTGTAAGGTAGGACATGCTCTGATGTGTGTGGCATGTCCTAATAGTGAATTACATCCAAATTCGTTTTTCACTATTGTAAGGCTACCTGTTCTCTTTAGGCCAGATGGCCTAATCCCAGCAGGCTCAGGGAACATGGTAGAAAATAAGGTTTAGTATGCCTGAACTCAGAATAATAAAATACTTCTTTTAGTAAAGTTTATTTTAATATCCTGTGTTTGCAAATGCTACTTTTAGAACGTTAGCATTTGCTTGCCTAACAATTTCAGCCCGCCTCTGCTTGGATGTGTATCTGGGTGTCTGGGATGTGTGAAAGACTGGGCTGGGGGATGACAGGTGGTGAATGCAAGGATTACACCTTAGTGGGAGGTAGGAGTGCCCCTGGACTCTGAATAGGGCTGTGCTCTGCCACCACAATGATGGCTCCGCCTCCTGGGGAGCGACTGATGACTCAGCCGGCATCTGGCCCAGGAAGGGCGAAGCACTGTCATCAAAGTACTCCTGGCTGCCCCTGTCCACACAATGCTGGCTCCACCTTCTGTGGAGCGTCTGAAATGCCTGCCCCTCACATTGAAAGCAGAACCCAGAGTACACCCAACAAGTGCTCAGAGACTGAATGAAGTTATGCAGAGGCCCCCCTGGCCTGAGAAGACAAAAGAAATGCTGTATAAAAGTAGGAGCCCTGCTCCTTGTAAACCAGAATCCTGTTTCCCACAAAGAACCTCTGCCCAACTAGAAGGTGAAGAAGACGCTGGAAGGACTCTGGAAGGACTGGCCTGCTGCTTGCCTTGCTGAGGAAGGAGAGGAAAAGACTTGCTAAAAAGACTTTGCAGACTTGTGCTTTGAAACATTCTCCAAGGGCTTGTTGGAGCTTGCCCCCTGATCTGAACCCCAGGACTAGTGGGTTCTTGGTGCCTTTGCTCATCCTGAAATTCGAGCCGTGTGTGCATCCAGCCGGAGTAAGACTGAGCCCCTCATCGCCCCTCCTAGGGCTGTGGCACTCGGGAGCTTGCCTGCCTTTGTCCCCGTGAGAGCCTCGCTCCGTTCGGAGTCGCTCTCTGCCCCCGGGCTAGGCTTCCTGCTCCTCTGCCTCCTGCCTGCTACTGGAGCGCTCTGAAACGCTCTCCCCCCTCCCCCCGGAATTCCTCTCCGACGATCGTAATCTACACCGGGTTTTACAGCTGCACGGGCCGTGCCCTGTGAACCCGTTTCGCTATCTCAGGATTTGGACAGGCCGCGCCCCCCCGCTGTGGAGACCCCCGCACCGCCGTGCTGAGGGTCGTGGGCCGCGCCGGCCTGATCGCATGCACCCGCTGACGTCAGGATCCAAAAGTGCCCCCGATCATCTGAGTCACACTGACCCGTGCCGACTCACACAAAGAACCACAACGTTCTCCAAGTCTCCAGTAACGGGCTCGGGGCCGGCAACGTGTTATTTCCCTGTCCATCGAGCATCCCCAGGTACGTGTCTCCACCTGTGAAGTGTGCGCGAGGTTTGTCTTGCCAGAGGAGCCTCAGTATGCACTGGAAGCAGGGAGCGCACTGACGAGGTGCGCCTCGTACCCTGGGCCGGGCTAAAGCAAACAGCCCCGTACACCTCGCAGCTGAGTAGTACGCGTCGAACACGGGTTCACGCTAGTTGCATGAGTCGCGGTAGGGCCTGACTCGATTCTCCCTAGAGAGCGCGTGGAAGCGCTGCGAAGCATCCCGTGAGCCCCAGAGAGGCCTCAAGGGACTAAGGGCGCGTGGAAAGTGAACCAAAGACTAAGAGAACTATTTTGAAAGTAACTAGAACTGAGAGAACTGTATTAGAAGCGAATTAACAAGGAACTAATTTTAATTCTGAACTGTAACAGAAGAAAAGCTTGCCTATTTACAACCTGTGGCCCAACAAATGCGTTGTTGGTCTTGTGATAAGTCTGATCTGCTTATATATATATTTTTACATAAAAGAACATATTTTTATATATCTACAGCCTGGTGTCCATTTGTGGGGGGATTGGTACATTTTACTGTGTGTGTTATTACAAATGCTTAACTGAATAACGCCTGAAGAATAGCCTTGGTTGCTCACGCCACGCACCTAGAGGGTGAGCAAGGGTAATTCTAAGGGGTCATCCTTCGCCCTGACTTAGAGGAGAGGGTCACTGCTTGTCACAAGTGAATACTTGCGCCAACCAGAGACCCCAATTCTAACACCACGCATGCCAAATGTTTTCAGTTTTAAAAATCCAACTAAGGGGCCAATTACGATGCTGTAGTCAATGGACCCTCAGTCCGAGCCGTTCCTATAGCATCGCAATCAGCTGTTCGGATTAATTTCTGTCCAACCCATTTGGATGGAGTCAGTTGGAAAGAAATGAGCACTGGATTCCCAAATGGTTTCAGACAGGCTCAGAGAGCCCGTCTGCCATTCTGAAAGTCTCCATTAATCCCAAGGACGGCTCTTTCCGCCCAGAGGATTAAAATGTCGGATTCCGGCAGCCTTTCTGTGCCATTCTTTCCGACACAGAAAGGATGTGGGAAGTTGATTTTGGGGGCCCCCAGGAGGGCCCCCATGGGTGCAAGGCCTCCGGTTGGAGGGCAAGAGCCACCTATGGTGCCCCCTGTTGATCCCTGCACCCCGTGGTAGGCACCTTAAAGTGCCTGCCACGGTGTGCAAGGATGAACTGCACCTCTTCTCTTTACAATGACAGCATGCATTCCGGTCGGAATGCATGCTCCCATTGTAAAGAATAGCAGTGCGACGGAACAGTGTTCGGTCGCATCCTAATTGTTGGGTTGGGACAGCCGGCATGAGGTCGGTCGGGCCCAGTACCGAATCGATGTCGGACAGACACAGGTCCGTCCTACATTGAAATCAGGTCCTAAATGTAAATTGCCATGCAAATTTAGCCTTCATAATTAGGTCCACTGAATGTTTCAATAGTGATTGAAAATGTTGTATGAAAGAAGGTCCACACAAACTAATGAGGAAGCTGAAAAGGAAATCATGTAACCAACACTAACCAGACATAACATTTAAAAAATGGTGGCTTATCGATTTCATTCATGCTAATTACAAACATTTTCAAAATTGCAAACTTTTGTCTGCGATAAACATTTTGTTTTTTTTTAGCAATTTCGATATGCACAAAAACGCAGCCATAACCAATCTTTCATTCCTTTTCTATGTCTGGACAACAAGCGAAGGCCATTTTGCCAAATGGACTGGCCAGCAGCCAAGCTGTTCAATCAATGCTTAGTATGGCGACCCACCATTCGCACATGTTCTATTTGCCAGTAAAACGTGTGTGTTTTCCTGTGTGGTCACCATTTCCCATTGTTGGACGTTAACTTGCTTTCACTGTTCTAGCACAGGCTGATTAATGGGACAGATTAGTGACTTAAGTGGCATTAATTTGCTAATGAAGTTGATGTTAAGTTGCCATCTGTCTGCTCCTGCCACTTTATTAATGTAGGCTAAATTGCCTCCTCAATGCTCTTTGCTCCCTTTTCAAAACGCTGTAATACATTATGTTGCCTCATGCTTTTCTGCATTCAACTGAACATGATCTAGATACACATGAACAGGAACTTTTCCAGTAGAGCAGTTTTTGGTACATGAGCTTATTTAAAAACACTAAAATTTGACTTGGATGTATTAACTTACTTTTCCATGTGCAAATATAAATTGAAAGAATACCAGAAATCACCCGTGTACCTAACCAGTAAGGTAATCCTTGTAGGTCTGAAAAGATACAAACTAAGTTAGGAAATATTGGTATAAATGACAACTAATTACCGATGTCATAACATATCTGCTTCAAAAGCAATCTTTTATTCGGAGATCGAATTTAATATAAGCAATAATTTAAAAAAGAAAATCAACTAATACAAAGTCATTCAGTAAATATGTCGATGTATATTATAAATGTGATTCTACGGAGATCTACGGGTTTGAGTCGCATTTCCTAATACAGTATTTCATAGAGTCACTACAGAAATGTTGTTTACAATGGTGTTATTCCAATTAATCGGCTCGTTTCACAACGATTTTGTAAGTGTTACTTATTCATGATGTACCCAGAGTAAGTCAAACATAATCACAGAAACAAATCATTTAACTCCCACTTTGGTGTTTCCCACACAGTTTAAATTACTGAAATATATTTGTATCCTCTTCTGCAGCAGTCAATCCTGCACTAGATGATTCATGATGGGAGTGTCCTCACTTTATTGAGTATATGTCTCATGCCAGTCATCTCCAGTTACTCCAGTGCATTTTCCAATGAACTTGACATTTATTATGGATCATATTGTTGTGCTAAAGGTGTAAATCGTAATGTGTACATTTTTGTAAACAAATATTAGCTGTTAGTGGTATTTTTTTATGCAATTGCCCATCTTTATGAAGTCTTGAAAGAAAATATACTGGAATGTGATGGTTTCCCTTAACTTATTTATGAAAGTGTAAGGATGAATGTATTTTTTATGATGTAAGCATGAAGGGTATCAGCGTGTTCAAGTACAATGCATCCTAAGGTTTTGTTTAGTATGCACAGGTTCATGAATTTTAGATTCAGAATTTTTAAAGAGTTTGCTAGAAGCCCTCTGGTAAAATGTCAAAACGTTGTCCAATATTAAAAGTTAAATTCATTTATATGTTAGAAACTATTGTGCCTTTATGAAGTCAGATGTTGTCAACTTTTTGTAAAGTATCTTTCTGATCAATTCTGTCAGTATTTTTCAAACCCACCATAACTAAAGTTGTTTCCTATCCATTATTATACGTGCCATCTTCAATGTTTGTGACTTGTTAAATAGTGTAGTCAATGCTACAGTACATATCTTTAATATGAAAATGTTTATAAACATGCTCTATCATAAAATGCTTTCTTTTTCAGGTGTCTTTAGCTTTCTAAACCAGTCCTAGTCCCCGATTCTGAGACAGGTGGAGCGAAATTACCACATGGAATTTTGCTCCACCTTATTCAGAGTATGTATTTCAAGGCTTGGATTTCATAGGCGTTGGCGAACAATACCGGATTTTTACAGCCAGTAATTATAACTGGATAAATTGCACGAGGCAACAGCAAAGCCTCATTCCCTCAGTTTATATTTTTTAAACAGGAGATACAATGCTCCCCCTGCCACAAAATTACCTTACCCTTCCCTCCTCTATTACAACCATCTCACTCACTGGTCCTTGCACACATTTAACACCAATGTATGCAGTACCGATGGAATTTGGAATTCTGTGTAGTTTTACATTTTGAAAACATGATTTCACACAGTAGTCTCCCATTCTATGGGGTTTTGTTCATAATTGCACAGTAATAGTACATATTTACTACATGGTAACTCTACAATCGCCTGTGATTTTACCGTTACCCCAGTACTGTGCAACTTGTACTTTATTATCAATATTAATAAACTTACAACAAAGGCTATTTATTGATTTATTCAGTTAATGTACACAAATCAGATCAAAGGAGTATTAACATGCTTTACAAAAAGCCAAGTTACAAATCACATGCAATGTGCAGTCAATTACCAAAAGAGTTCAGAAAAGATCCATGGCTCCTCCATGTTGCTGCTGAAATGATACTCCAAATTATTGTCGTAAGATATTACTGATCAGAGCATCATAAGCGAAAATTTGACACTGAAAGCAAGAATGCGAATTCATGAAAGAATGTAGGATGGGACTCAAACAGTGAGGCCAAGGCAGATTTTTTGTATTCTCAAAGAGGTAAGAGAAGCATCATTTCAAAAGAAAGGCAAGGGATACTACGAACATATGAATATATGACATTACTTTGCATGTGTTTACAACGCATGCTTTTACAACAAAGTCAGTACAGCGACCGTGTTGTTACCACGCGTACCATTACAACGCAAGTCATTACACCGACTTGCTGTAGGGGGCGCTGGAGTTTAGAATAGTATAATTTACTATTCCATCTCCAGTCTGTGCAACAGTAGGGTAGGTGTTGGATTTAAAATCCACATCTAAAGCCCCCTTCAGCAAGTAGATGTAATGGTATGCGTGCTAACAACGCTGTCTTTGTACTGACTGCATTGTAATGGCACCGCGTTATACCAACAGCGTTGTAAACGTTGTTTCCCCGAACATACTACAAAGAAAGTAGACATCTGTACCAAAATGGCAGTAACAATCAGGTAAACCCATCTTCAGTGCCTCCAACTAGAGCAATCAAGGCTAAATCCCTTTAGCCTTACATGCCACCCAGATGTTTTATGCAAAAACAACAGTTGATGGACAGAATGTAGAACAATGTCATACATTCACCTCAGTACAGAGATCTGGACTTAAATCCATCGATTTTTTGCTCACCACACCACCCCAGTTCAGACATGGCCATATGCAAATCAGCCTTGACCCTGTGCCTCATGGGAACAGTCCAGCCCTAACTGCCAAGCCATGTCTTCACTGGACCGGAATCAAGCATCCTAGGACCGGTTTCTGGCTATCAGCCGTCGTCAGCCAGGATAGCTTGACTCTAGTGGCGTGGACAGCACGGGACAAGTCTGAGCATACCCATCCCACTTGGGGTGACAAATGCAAAAACAACAGTTGATGGACAGAATATAGGAACAATGTCATACATTCACCTCAGTACAGAGATCTGGGCCTAAATCCATTGTTTTTTGGCACAAAACATGACCCCAGTTCAGACATGGCCATATGCAAATCAGCCTTTACCCTGTGCCTCATGGGAACAGGCCAGCCTGAACTGCCAAGCCATGTCTTCCCTGGACCGGAATCAAGCATCCTAGGACCGGTTTCTGGCTATCAGCCATCTTCAGCCAGGATAGCTTGACTCCAGTGGCGTGGAGAGCACGGGACTCACGTCTGAGCATACCCATCCCACATGTTGTGACAAATGCAAAAACACCAGTTGATGGACAGAATGTAGAACAATGTCATACATTCACCCCAGTACAGAGATCTGGCCCTAAATCCATCGTTTTTTGCTCACCACACCACCCCAGTTTAGACATGGCCATATGCAAATCAGCCTTAACCCTATGCCTCATGGGAACAGTCTAGCCCGAACTGCCAAGCCATGACTTTGCTGGACCAGACCAAGCATCCTAGGACCGGTTTCTGTCTATCAGTCGTCTTCAGCCAGGATAGCTTGACTCCAGTGGCGTGGAGAGCACGGGACTCACGTCTGAGCATACCCATCCCACTTGGGGTGACAAATGCAAAAACAACAGTTGATGGACAGAATGTAGAATCATGTCATACACTAACCCCAGTACAGCGATCTGGGCCTAAATCCATCGTTTTTTGCTCACCACACCACCCCAGTTCAGACATGGCCATATGCAAATCAGCCTTGACCCTGTGCCTCATGGGAACAGTCCGGCCCGAACTGCCAAGCCATGTCTTCCCTGGATCAGAATCAAGCATTCTAGGACCGGTTTCTGGCTATCAGCCATCTTCAGCCAGGATAGCTTGAATCCAGTGGTGGGGAGAGCACGGGACTCACGCCAGAGCATACCCATCCCACCTGTTGTGACATATACAAAAACAACAGTTGATGGACAGAATGTAGAACAATGTCATACATTCACCCCAGTAAAGAGATCTGGGCCTACATCCATCATTTTTTTGCTCACCACACCACCCCAGTTCAGACATGGCCATATGCAAATCAGCCTTGACCCTATGCCTCATGGGAACAGTCTAGCCCGAACTGACAAGCCATGTCTTTCCTGGACCGGACCAAGCATCCTAGAACCGGTTTCAGTCTATCAGTCGTCTTCAGCTAGGATAGCTTGACTCCAGTGGTGTGGAGAGCACGGGACTCACGTCTGAGCATAACCATCCCACTTGGGATGACAAATGCAAAAACAACAGTTGATGGACAGAATGTAGAATCATGTCATACACAAACCCCAGTACAGAGATCTGGGCCTAAATCCATCATTTTTTTGCTCACCACACCACCCCAGTTCAGCCATGGCCATATGCAAATCAGCCTTGACCCTGTGCCTCATGGGAACAGTCCAGCCCGAACTGCCAAGCCATGTCTTCCCTGGACAGGAATCAAGCATCCTTGGACCGGTTTCTGGCTATCAGCCGTCTTCAGCCAGGATAGCTTGACTCCAGTGGTGTGGAGAGCACGGGACTCACGTCTGAGCATACCCATCCCACTTGGGGTGATAAATGTAAAAAGAACGGTTGATGGGCAGAATGTAGAACAATGTCATACATTCACCCCAGTACAGAGATCTGGGCCTAAATCCATCGGTTTTTTGCTCACCACACCACCCCAGTTCTGACATGGTCATATGCAAATCAGCCTTGACCCTGTGCCTCATGGGAACAGTCCAGCCTGAACTGCCAAGCCATATCTTACCTGGAACGGAATCAAGCATCCTAGGACTGTTTTTTGGCTATCAGCCATCTTCAGCCAGGACAGCTTGACTCCAGTGGCGTGGAGAGCACGGGACTCACGTCTGACAATACCCATCCCACTTGGGGTGACAAGTGCAAAAACAACAGTTGATGGATAGAATGTAGAACAATGTCATACATTAACCCCAGTACAGAGATCTGGGCCTAAATGTTTTGTTTTTTTGCTCACCACACCTCCCCAGTTCAGACATGGCCATATTCAAATCAGCCTTGACCCTCTGCCTCATGGGAACAGTCCAGCCCGAACTGCCAAGCTATGTCTTCCCTGGACCGGAATCAAGCATCCTAGGACCAGTTTCTGGCTATCAGCCGTCTTCAGCCAGGATAGCTTGACTTCAGTGGCGTGGAGAGCAAGGGACTCACGTCTGAGCAAACCCATCCCACTTGGGGTGACAAATGCAAAAACAACAGTTGATGGACAGAATGTAGAACAATGTCATACATTAACCCCAGTACAGAGATCTGGGCCTAAATCCATTGTTTCTTTGCTCACCACAGCACCCCAGTTCAGACATGGCCATATGCAAATCAGCCTTGACCCTGTGCCTCATGGGAACAGTGAAAAAATTAAAAATGGGAGCGACCCCACACCCAAGAGAAGGGGTACCACAGGTAGGTAAGAAGAGGATTTCTCCTGGGAAAGTTTTACACCATGCTCAAGTCAATAATGTTTATGAGTCTCAACCCTACAGCCTTACTTTAACTTACTTCACAACACCATATCATTCATCATACATTGGGACCCCGATAGTCAGTTATGTGGAACAATACAAAAACACCACTAAATTATAAAAGTACACAATCTGCTTTAATAAAAATGTACATTCAATATAAATTAACCATTAGTTTAAAAATCCTCATAAAAGACAATTTATACAGTATACACAATTTAAAAAACACAAAAATGTGTCAACATAGACGATCCTGAAAGTTAGAGAGCAAACAAACAAAAATAAAGTGCAAAATCATGAAAGCATCCTAATTTACGTTACTCCACATGGAACTCAATGTCATTTTATGCAAGTGTCCATTAATCATCTCATCAGTGTGGCACCCGTGTGGTTCCTTGGATGTAACACTTTGTGGTGCGTCGACGCGTTTCGGTGGTCTATGAGTTATTATGTACCACCTTCTTCAGGACAATATATATAAACATAGCTCTCTCCCTACAACAGCAGATATTTCCTAATTAAAAGACAATTATACAAAACATTATAATACAATTACAACTCTATAGCACATAATTTTACAATACAACATTCTTTTTACCGCCCCCCATAATTGTAGAGTGCAAGCCCCCCTTCCGACATAGTCTTAAACCTAAACAAATTCATTTGTAATTAATGATGAGTATAGCTCCAACGGATCTTATCAGAGTCCTTTGTATCCCTTAAAGTTAACCTATATGGGTCAAAGTCCTTTTTTCTACCATATGACAACCCCCCGCTCATTATTTTTAGGACATTTTTAGGACATTATATTGTGGAACACAACCGCCTACAGGGTTCCCTCTTCACAGGCATAACAACGATCTTATCCAGAACACATACCTATCAATCACAACCATATCTTCCTTGAAGGGGGCAAAGTTCATTCACCCACCTCTTAGAGTCTCAAAAAAGACCCAAATCACGATGACCCCAAGTCTCGTTCGGACAAGATCCCAAGGTCCTCCGAGGATTGTTCACTGTTGCTATTCTAAATGTAAAGGGCAAAATTAAAGTTATATTAATGGCCCTTTCTTTATTTTAAGGATGCTGGTATATTGACTGCTCACCCCCTTTGACAGGACCTACCAGATAATTTCGGTGGCTGGTCCATCTGTTGAAAACATGTGCAACCTAAGACGGGCTCTTAAAGCTCCAGTCGTTTCTTAGTGTCAGTATTTCCTGTACTGTATAATTATCAGGGACAGATGAGACTCTTACGATTCCCAACAGTTCTGCAATCAAGAAGTGGGATTTGATTATCGATTTATTAAAGATCTATGAAGTCCATATTAAATATACTTTTTTATGACTGATACAGACAACCTACCATGAAATCGGCAAAAGTCCCTTGTCAGAGGGGTGGACTTTGCTTTACTAGTGGCGAGAGATCAATGTCTTCTCTCCAGAACCGACTGTGTAGGTAGTATATATATATCTGTAAATGAATAAAAGATATTTTCTTTTTTTATTTAAAACATTTTTTTTTGGTTAAACCCCAGGTAAATTAGCTATCACCTCTATATAGTTTTCCTACTATATTGGTGAACTTTACTCACCCAAGTTCAGTAATATCCTGGGCTTGTGCATCAAGTATATTAATCTTTTCAATATTCGTGCCCTCTGTATTATTTGTGGGAGGCAGGATCTGGAAAAATATAGAATATAAGCGTATTTATTATGTATGCAATCCACATTTTTACCTAATTCACCCTATTTTATTTTATTACTGTGGCCCTCTCCTATTTTCGACGCTGCCTGGCGCGATCCCCGATAGGCCTGATAACTATCCCTGATGCGGTAAAGGAATGATGGTATTTCCCCTCCGTTGGTGATACTACTGTCAGTGGTATTATATAATTGTTTAGTATAAAGATGCAGAGTAGTTGGAATTCATTCTGCATACCTCTCTGATTAAAACGGGCTCTATGTAAGGGTCAGGTTATTCCTCTCTGATTCTCATCTCATCACACAACGAGCTTCCCTCTTTCCATTATTATTCATCCTGTTTCTAAAGGCCGTATAGCAAAGCTTATGTGATCGAGAGGGCGGTAAGAACTAAGCAAGTATGGGATTAAATATGCTCCATGTTAAAACCCGGTATTCCTCTCTTTAACTGACATCTCGCAACACGGAGGACTTTTCTCTTTCTCATTGCCGCTTGTCCAATATTAAGAACAGCAGCATATACTAAAGGATTACGAAGGTTACCTTCCTCCCCCGAACCGAAGGGCTTCCCTCCCTCTAATTGTTCCTATCACCCTAGAGATTGGTTCTAAGCGAAATCGCGCTTACCTCTATGCGTGATAAGTCCAAACACGACACCCTCCTCGTTCGTCTCATAAAACAGTTTGTTGTCTACGTTCGCCGTTATTTAAGCTGCATTTAATTACCGACATCTGGTCGAGCCCGTGTTTGCCGGGTCACGTGTATGGACACCTTCTACATGTCTGTGTATACACCCATTCGCATATATTAAATGGGCACAGTCCAGCCCGAACTGCCAAGCCATGTCTTCCCTAGACAGGAAACAAGCATCCTAGGACCGGTTTCTGTCTATCAGCCATCTTCAGCCAGGATAGCTTGACTCCAGTGGCGTGGAGAGCACGGGACTCACGTCTGAGCATACCCATCCCACTTGGGGTGACAAATGCAAAAACAGCATTTGATGGACAGAATGTAGGAAAAATGTCATACATTCACCCCAGTTCAGAGATCTGGGCCTAAATCCATTGTTTTTTTGCTCACCACACCACCCCAGTTCAGACATGGTCATATGCAAATCAGCCTTGACCCTGTGCCTCATGGGAACAGTCTAGCCCGAACTTCCAAGCCATGTCATCCCTGGACCAAAATCAAGCATCCTAGAACCGGTTTCTGTCTATCAGTCGTCTTCAGCCAGGATAGCTTGACTCCAGTGGTGTGGAGAGCACGGGACTCACGTCTGAGCATACCCATCCCACTTGGGGTGACAAATGCAAAAACAACAGTTGATGGACAGAATGTAGAACAATGTCATACATTAACCCCAGTACAGAGATCTGGGCCTAAATCCATCGTTTCTTTGCTCACCACAGCACCCCAGTTCAGACATGGCCATGTGCAAATCAGCCTTGACCCTGTGCCTCATGGGAACAGTGAAAAAATTTAAAATGGGAGCGACCCCCACACCCAAGAGAAGGGGTACCACAGGTAGGTAAGAAGAGGATTTCTCCTGGGAAAGTTTTACACCATGCTCAAGTCAATAATGTTTATGAGTCTCAACCCTACAGCCTTACTTTAAATTACTTCACAACACCATATCATTCATCATACATTGGGACCCTGATAGTCAGTTATGTGGAACAATACAAAAACACCACTAAATTATAAAAGTACACAATCTGCTTTAATAAAAATGTACATTCAATATAAATTAACCAATAGTTTAAAAATCCTCATAAAAGACAATTTATACAGTATACACAATTTAAAAAACACAAAAATGTTTCAACATAGACGATCCTGAAAGTTAGAGAGCAAACAAACAAAAATAAAGTGCAAAATCATGAAAGCATCCTAATTTACGTTACTCCACATGGAACTCAATGTCATTTTATGCAAGTGTCCATTAATCATCTCATCAGTGTGGCACCCGTGTGGTTACTTGGATGTAACACTTTGTGGTGCGTCGACGCGTTTCGGTGGTCTATGAGTTATTATGTACCACCTTCTTCAGGACAATATATAAACATAGCTCTCTCCCTACAACAGCAGATATTTCCTAATTAAAAGACAATTATACAAAACATTATAATACAATTATAACTCTATAGCACATAATTTTACAATACATCATTCTTTTTACCGCCCCCCATAATTGTAGAGTGCAAGCCCCCCTTCCGACATAGTCTTAAACCTAAACAAATTCATTTGTAATTAATGATGAGTATAGCTCCAACGGATCTTATCAGAGTCCTTTGTATCCCTTAAAGTTAACCTATATGGGTCAAGGTCCTTTGTGCTCCCATATGACAACCCCCCACTCATTATTTGTAGGACATTTTTAGGACATTGTATTGCGGAACACAACCGCCTACAGGGTTCCCTCTTCACAGGCATAACAACAATCTTATCCAGAACACATACCTATCAATCACAACCATATCTTCCTTGAAGGGGGCAAAGTTCATTCACCCACCTCTTAGAGTCTCAAAAAAGATCCAAAAGACGATGACCCAAGTCTCGTTCGGGCAAGATCCCAAGGTCCTCCGAGGATTGTTCACTGTTGCTATTCTAAATGTAAAGGGCAAAATTAAAGTTATATTAATGGCCCTTTCCTTATTTTAAGGATGCTGGTATATTGACTGCTCACCCCCTTTAACAGGACCTACCAGATAATTTCGGTGGCTGGTCCATCTGTTGAAAACATGTGCAACCTAAGACGGGCTCTTAAAGCTCCAGTCGTTTCTTGGTGTCAATATTTTCTGTACTGTATAATTATCAGGGACAGATGAGACTCTTACGATTCCCAACAGTTCTGCAATCAAGAAGTGAGATTTGATTATCGATTGATTAAAGATCTATGAAGTCCATATTAAATATACTTTTTTATGACTAATACGGACAACCTACCATGAAATCGGGAAAAGTCCCTTGTCAGAGGGGTGGGCTTTGCTTTACTAGTGGCGAGAGATCAATGTCTGCTCTCCAGAACCGACTGTGTAGGTAGTATATATATATATCTGTAAATGAATAAAAGATATTTTCTTTTTTTATTTAAAAAATGTTTTTTTTGTTAAACCCCAGGTAAATTAGCTATCACCTCTATATAATTTTCCTACTATATCGGTGAACTTTACTCACCCAAGCTCAGTAATATCCTGGGCTTGTGCATCAAGTTTATTAATTTTTTCAATAACCGTGCCCTCTGTATTATTTGTGGGAGGCAGGATCTGGAAAAATATAGAATATAAGCGTATTTATTATGTATGCGGTCCACATTTTTACCTAATTCACCCTATTTTATTTTATTTCTGTGGCCCTCTCCTATTTTCGAAGCCGCCTGGAGCGATCCCCGATAGGCCTGATAACTATCCCTGATGCGGTAAAGGAATTATGGTATTTCCCCTCCGTTGGTGATACTACTGTCAGTGGTATTATATAATTGTTTAGTATAAAGATGCAGAGTAGTTGGAATTCATTCTGCATACCTCTCTGATTAAAACGGGCTCTATGTAAGGGTCAGGTTATTCCTCTCTGATTCTCATCTCATCACACAACGAGCTTCCCTCTTTCCATTATTATTCATCCTGTTTCTAAAGGCCGTATAGCAAAGCTTATGTGATCGAGAGGGCGGTAAGAACTAAGCAATTATGGGATTAAATATGCTCCATGTTAAAACCCGGTATTCCTCTCTTTAACTGACATCTCGCAACACGGAGGACTTTTCTGTTTCTCATTGCCGCTTGTCCCATATTAAGAACAGCAGCATAAACTAAAGGATTACGAAGGTTACCTTCCTCCCCCGAACCGAAGGGCTTCCCTCCCTCTAATTGTTCCTATCACCCTAGAGATCGGTTCTAAGCGAAATCGCGCTTACCTCTATGCGTGATAAGTCCAAACATGACACCCTCCTCGTTCGTCTCATAAAACAGTTTGTCGTCTACGTTCGCCGTTATTTAGGCTGCATTTAATTACCGACACCTGGTCGAGCCCGTGTTTGCCAGGTCACGTGTATGGACACCTTCAACGTGTCTGTGTATACACCCACTCGCATATATTAAATGGGCACAGTCCAGCCCGAACTGCCAAGCCATGTCTTCCCTAGACCGGAAACAAGCATCCTAGGACCGGTTTCTGTCTATCAGCCGTCTTCAGCCAGGATAGCTTGACTCCAGTGGCGTGGAGAGCACGGGACTCACGTATGAGCATACCCATCCCTCTTGGGGTGACAAATGCAAAAACAACAGTTGATGGACAGAATGTAGGAACAATGTCATACATTCACCACAGTTCAGAGATCTGGGCCTAAATCCATCGTTTTTTTTGCTCACCACACCACCCTAGTTCAGACATGGTCATATGCAAATCAGCCTTGACCCTGTGCCTCATGGGAACAGTCTAGCACGAACTTCCAAGCCATGTCTTCCCTGGACCAAAATCAAGCATCCTAGCACCGGTTTTTGGCTATCAGCCGTCTTCAGTCAGGATAGCTTGACTCCAGTGGCGTGAGAGCACTGGACTCACGTCTGAGCATACCAATCCCACTTGGGGTGACAAATGCAAAAACAACAGTTGATGGACATAATGTAGAACAATGTCATACATTCACCCCAGTACAGAGATCTGGGCCTAAATGTATCATTTTTTTGCTCACCACACCGCCCCAGTTAAGACATGGCCATATGCAAATCAGCCTTGACCCTGTGCCTCATGGGAACAGTCCAGCCCGAACTACCAAGCCATGACTTCCCTGGACCGGAATCAAGCATCCTAGGACCGGTTTCTGTCTATCAGCCGTCTTCAGCCAGGATAGCATGTCTCTAGTGGCGTGGAGAGCACGGAACTCACGTCTGAGCATACCCATCCAACTTGGGGTGCCAAATGCAAAAACAACAGTTGATGGACAGAATGTAGAACAATGTCATACATTCACCCCAGTACAGAGATCTGGGCCTAAATCCATCGGTTTTTTACTCACCACACCACCTTAGTTCTGACATGGTCATATGTAAATCAGCCTTGACCCTGTGCCTCATGGGAACAGTCCAGCCCGAACTGCCAAGCCATATCTGCCCTGGAACGGAATCAAGCATCCTAGGACTGTTTTTTGGCTATCAGCCGTCTTCAGCCAGGACAGCTTGACTCCAGTGGCGTGGAGAGCACGGGACTCACGTCTGAGCATACCCATCCCACTTGGGTTGACATGTGCAAAAACAACAGTTGATGGACAGAATGTAGAACAATGTCATAAATTCAACCCAGTACAGAGATCTGGGCCTAAATACATTGGTTGTTTGCTCACCACACCACCCCAGTTCTGAAATGGTCATGTGCTAATCAGCCTTGACCCTGTGCCTCATGGCAACAGTCTAGCCCGAACTGCCAAGCCATATCCTCCCTAGACCGGAAACAGCCATCCTAGGACCGGTTTCTGTCTATCAGCCGTCTTCATCCAGGATAGCTTGACTCCAGTGGCCTGGAGAGCACGGGACTCACGTCTGAGCATACTCATCCCACTTGGGGTGACAAATGCAAAAACAACAGTTGATGGACAGAATGTAGGAACAATGTTATACATTCACCCCAGTTCAGAGATCTGGGCCTAAATCCATCGTTTTTTTGCTCACCACACCACCCCAGTTCAGACATGGTCATATGCAAATCAGCCTTGACCCTGTGCCTCATAGAAACAGTCTAGCCCGAACTTCCAAGCCATGTCTTCCCTGGACCGGAATCAAGCATCCTAGCACCGGTTTTTGGCTATCAGCCGTCTTCAGCCAGGATAGCTTGACTCCAGTGGCGTGAGAGCACTGGACTCATGTCTGAGCATACCCATCCCACTTGGGGTGACAAATGCAAAAACAACAGTTGATGGACAGAATGTAGAACAATATCATACATTCACCCCAGTACAGAGATCTGGGCCTAAATGTATCATTTTTTTGCTCACCACACCGCCCCAGTTAAGACATGGCCATATGCAAATCAGCCTTGACCCTGTGCCTCATGGGAACAGCCCAGCCCGAACTGCCAAGCCATGTCTTCCCTGGACTGGAATCAAGCATCCTACTACCGGTTTCTGTCTATCAGCCGTCTTCAGCCAGGATAGCATGACTCTAGTGGCGTGGAGCGCACAGGACTCACGTCTGAGCATACCCATCCCACTTGGGGTGACAAGTGCAAAAACAACAGTTGACGACAGAATGTAGAACAATGTCAGTACAGAGATCTGGGCCTAAATCCATTGATTGTTTGCTCACCACACCACCCCAGTTCTGACATGGTCATGTGCAAATCAGCCTTGACCCTGTGCCTCATGGCAACAGTCCAGCCCGAACTGCCAAGCCATATCTTCCCTGGAACGAAATCAAGCATCCTAGGACCGTTTTTTGGCTATCAGCCGTCTTCAGCCAGGATAGCTTGACTCCAGTGGCGTAGAGAGCACGGGACTCACGTCTGAGCATACCCATCCCACTTGGGGTGACAAGTGCAAAAACAACAGTTGATGGACAGAATGTAGAACAATGTCATACATTCACCCCAGTACAGAGATCTGGGCCTAAATGTATCGTTTTTGTGCTCACCACACCACCCCAGTTCAGACATGGCCATATGCAAATCAGCCTTGACCCTCTTCCTCATGGGAACAGCCAGCCCGAACTGCCAAGCCATGTCTTCCCTGGACCGGAATCAAGCATCCTAGGACCGGTTTCTGGCTATCAGCCGTCTTCAGCCAGGAAAGCTTGACTCCAGTGGCGTGGAGAGCACGGGACTCACGTCTGAGCATACCCATCCCACTTGGGGTGACAAGTGCAAAAACAACAGTTGATGGACAGAATGTAGAACAATGTCATACATTCACCCCAGTACAGAGATCTGGGCCTAAATGTATCGTTTTTTTGCTCACCACACCACACCACCCCAGTTCAGACATGGCCATATGCAAATCAGCCTTGACCCTCTTCCTCATGGGAACAGCCAGCCCGAACTGCCAAGCCATGTCTTCCCTGGACCGGAATCAAGCATCCTAGGACCGGTTTCTATCTGTCAGCCGTCTTCAGCCAGGAAAGCTTGACTCCAGTGGCGTGGAGAGCACGGGACTCACGTCTGAGCATACCCATCCCACTTGGGGTGACAAATGCAAAAACAACAGTTAATGGACAGAATGTAGAACAATGTCATACATTCACCCCAGTACAGAGATCTGGGCCTAAATTCATTGTTTTTTTGCTCACCACACCACCCCAGTTCAGACATGGCCATATGCAAACCAGCCTTGACCACGTGCCTTATGGGAACAGTCCAGCCCGAACTGCCAAGCCATGTCTTCCCTGGACGGGAATCAAGCATCCTAGGACTGGTTTCTGGCTATCAGCCATCTTCAGCCAGGATAGCTTGACTCCAGTGGCGTGGAGAGTACGGGACTCTGTTTTAGTCATAAAAAGATAGAGCATTAAGGATACAAAATTTAAACATTTCAATTGATTTCTCCTTTTCAAAAGTGCTATGGAATTGATTCTATTGAAAACAAGCAACTGTATTACTTACATATTACCTATTCATCTTACTTTCTGGTACCATTCCCTGTTAGATGAGGTTGTACCTCCTCTCAGACACCTAAAGCCCCTAACTTCCAGCTTTACGTTTCAATACATATAAAAACAAATGGTGTTCTTGACCACAGTTCTCTCAAACGTCACTCTTCTGTAGATGGGTTCCATAAGGAGAGAGAACTAATAGCCTAGTCCTGGATTTTGTATGTCCTTGTGAACAGGATATGTGTCCAAAAGGTTCCCCGATGACTTAAGTAATTATAAATCTGAAGGATTTGATCTCATGGTACTCAGATCTTTGTTTCAAAATGGTTTCCCTTCTTCACCTGATCTCCCTAGTATACACTGGGTATTTTCTCACATACCTAAATCTTCAGGATGCTTACCTCTATTTCCTTCTGGGTGACACCTGTTGGAAGTTTTCACATGTTCACCAAATGTGAGCTATATTTTCAATTTTTTGGTTTACTTTTAGGCTTAAATATTGCTCCGCGCAGGTGGGATTTTTCATGTCAAGGGTATGTCAAGTTTTCCATACCTGAATAATAAGTTGATTAGGGCTCTCTTTGGCAGCCGCTCATCTTTGGCTACTACCAGATTTTGTGACATCCTAGCTGAACATGGGTTGTTGGCAAACCAGGCGTGTCACTTTGGGGTCTCTAAAGGGTCAATCTGAAGAACACTGAAGGCTAATCAAAATGGGGCTTCCAGCCTTTTCTTCTCTCTTCCAGTCCAAAGGGGTGCTAGTGAAAATGGAAAATTCTGTCTCAAAGCCATATATGAATCACACAGGAGGCACTTGGATCAATTTGTATCTAGGATTTCCTCATGGGCTGCATGGCAATGGTCCTCTTTTACAGCTCTACCTATCTGAGTGGGAGGTGAACCAGATGGCAGATAAGCTCACGTAGTCTTCTGTTACTTGTAGGATCTCTGAATTTCTAGTGAGATCTTCCTGGACCTTTGTAGGAGATTTTTGAACCACATGTTTAGTTCTTTTTGGTCTTAGGAGCAACTGGGTTATTACCGTTTTTTGCTTCATGGTTTGGGATCCACTGCCCTGTGGCAAGGAAAATGCATGTTTGTACTTCTCTGTGCATTTAAAGGGTCTAGTTCCCTCTTCTTTTAATGATAGCAATGGGTCCCCAGGGATGCCTTACCTGGCATCTTGGCATCCTTTCTCCCGCAGTCTCCAATGTTCTCTCACCTCGAACTGCACCAATTTCATTCACTGGTTTGAAACCTAAAAGGGTAGGTCTTCAGAGGCAAAGTATTTCTTGTTCTGCTGCAACAGTCTTCAAATGTCTACTGATTGTCCACTAGATGAGAGTGTGTGCACCACAGGCTCTCATTCCTGTCATGGTGTCTTTCTAACCATTTGCAACCTCTATTCTGATCATCTTTGTAGGATGATTTTCATACAGGTCTGGCAGTGGTTACTCTAAAAATTCATTGGGCAGAATTTTGTTATTTCACCCTTTAGTTGCCTTGACGATATTGAGCATTTGCTGTCCCATTTGCCAGGGTTTTTTGTTCCTCAGCACAGCTTGGAATGTTGAGTTTCATCCTGGGACCTCTGTCATGTGCTGTAATTTACCATTATCCCGATTTTAGGCCTTTAACTGCTCTCTGTTCCGCCCCTGTTATCCTATAAAGTGGTGTTTGTTTTCTCATGTGGTTGCTCCCTAACTTGGAGTATTGCCTGACTCATTATTGTTTGTCCAGGTCCCTATGTGTCTGCCCAAAATCATGGCCTTCTTTCATCCCGAGGCGGAGGTTTTGCCTATTGGTGCTTGAATCTTTCTTTTAGTGAAGATGCCCTATGTGGTTTGGATATCTATAAGGTTGGGCTCATCTATCTGGAGTGCATTGAATGCTTTAGGCATTGCGACTCCCACTTTAAAATATTTGGTGCTGGACAGCATGGACTAAAACCCACTGCCACTAGCCTAATTCACTTGAATCAGATACTTATTACAGGGCTTAAATTATAGCCGTCGTAGCTTTACACCCCTTCATCCTGGTTCATTTAACTAGAAGTGTGCTGGTTTTCTCGGTAGGGGCTACACAGGTTTCCATTTGATTGACTGTAGGGCCTGCCTCTTGAACTTCTTTCTCTTTCTTTCTGGTTCATTGGCATTTGGTCTCAAGTGGGGAAATCTGTTTTGGCAATGGCTGTTGCGTACTGTCACTGGTTTCGTACCCTTGTGTTGGCAAGCAAGCATTGACATGTGTGAGCCATCATTTCCCCTGTGTTTTGGCTTTCTTTGCATTTTATTGTGCTTCTTTCAGCTAGGAGGCTTTGACAGCTCCTCATTTAGTAATGAATGATGTGGAGAAGTAAGATTGAGAGACAAAGACTCCATACCCTATTATTTTTCTTGACACCATTAATAAAGCTGCACAAATCCCAAACATTTCTTCTAATTTAGGTTTGGCAAGGTAAGTTTTGTGCATTTCTGTCAGGTGTGGTAAAAACACAAATGTTACAATTTTAAGTCCTATATAAAGCTTTTGATTCACCCTGCCTCCTTATGCCCATTTTCTTTTTCGCAACATGTTGCTTTGTGCTCTTTGTTGGGTAATAGCAGCTGCAACAGAAATGATTTACTGATAGCCAGTCAATCAGAGTGCGACTGATTTGAAAATGGGCAGATGGAGTCAGCCACAGCTCATGCACGTAAGAGCGATAGGGTAGTGGGGCCAGGTTGGGAGGGATTTCGACAGACGATGATGAGGGAAAATTAAATAAATAATTTATTTTCCCTCATCGTCAAAAATCCCCCCACCCGCCTCCAACCTGCCCACTGCTCTTACCTGCACGAGCCTCACCTGGATGGATTTACAAATGCAGACATGGGCAACAAGAGAAGAAGCTCACAACTCAAATGGTCACTTTTTTTAATTCAATTTTTGTAATCCTCAATTAATCTGGAAGACTGTGGATTATCTGTTTTTCACTCCAATATAGCTTAATGTGCCCCCAGCACTCTCCTATAGTTGAGCACCTCTCATAGTGCTAACAATTTTCTGAGGATTTTTTTCTGTGGTTTATTCACAATTTTGTTACAAATTGTTATTTTCAAGATGACGAATTTTGTTTGATTCTCTATCAGCCAATCATGGCTTTAAATTTCAAATGTAGTTGACAGAATTTGAAAATGTGTACAAATTCATAATTTTAACCTAAAATATAAACAACAATATACAGCAATGCTACCCCGTTGAAGGCCACTTGGGACGTTTATATCTTTAGTTTCTCAAAACCTCCTTGACATATTTACACTAAACCCAAAAAACAAGCTTTCTGAGTATGTTTCTATATTCATGTCTGGTTTTGACATGAATCTGTACAGCTGTGTTTGATGTAGAGCACAATTACGTATAGGAAGAAATATGGGAAATATATTTTTTACCCTTCCCCATCCACCCATTTCCGATACATGTTCCATCAAGAAAATTGTGTGTGTGTGTGCTAAGCAAATACTAAATTCTGGGCTGATCCGTGCATTGGTACTAGAGTTACTATAGGAAAATCAAAACAGAACTTTAACTGGAAACTTGTCTGATGCATACATATATAACTATATAATGCACTGTATGACTTCTTAGAGTTTTTGTATATTTTGATATGCTTAACAAGATGTATGTGAAGTTTGTCTGGATCTCTGGAAAATGTAGCTGTTTCCCTATAATGTAGTCACTTCTGTTATAGCTTTATGTACAGGCTAATCAATGTATTCTCTTGTTGGCATGAACACTAATAAAAAATTTCGGTTGCTCTAAGGAAATATACCTTTATAGAAAGCAATATTGTTTCAGTAATTCAGTATTTTGGGATCACTTGAGAAAGAGGGCCCGAACACAGCTTTGTTGGTGTGGGAGCGTGGCAGCCACACTGCAGACCCGCTTTCACACCCCAAAGCTGTGTGAATACCGCCTACCAGATTACACGATTTTTTGTGCCTTGCTGGCATTTCTTTGGTGGTCCCAGGCCAGTGCCTTTGAAAAGTCACTGCAATGGGAGTGCCAAAGGCAGTTCCTGCACAGCATGGACTATGCAGTTCATGCCGCGCAGGAACTGGGATGTATGCACACAGGAGGGCACAACATGTGACCCCCTGAATGCACCCCATGGCCCTAAAGGGCCACCTTTGTTTCCTAACTGCCCCAGATTCATGGCGGGCTCACTGCCATGAAAGCAGTGCCGGTAAGGAAACTCGTAATAAGCTTGGCGGTGCCCCAGCAGCACTGCCAACCATATTGCAGCGTCAAGACCACCACAGCATGGCCAGGGATCTCTGATTCCTGGTGGTTGCTGCGGTCCCATGGTGGTCCAACCACCCAACTTGTAATAGGGCAGTTGTACAGCAGGTGCGGGTGTACCCACACCACAACCATGCTAAAGGAGGTCCATCGGACCATCATAGTTATAGTTAGGTTCTAAGACTGAAAGCCATCAAATGAACATACATTCTGACAACTATCAGCTTGCCCAGTTCTCCAGGAAAAATTACGGTTTCAGGACATCATCTATGGAGCCATCCTATTTAAAGGCGGTCTGATGAACCGCTGTAGCCATGGTAGCGGTGCGGGCACCATGGGACCGCCGCAACCGCATGCACCCCAGTTATTGCAAGGCATGGACTGCATTGTCCTTGTTGTGCAGGATCTGCCTTTGAAGCTCCCATTGCGGTGCCTGAAACACCCGCCAGACATGAGAAAACTTGAAACCTGGCAGGCGGTGCTCACATGGCTTTGGCATTGTGAGAGCAGGGTGGTGGCATGGCGGCCCTGCATCCACACTGCCAAAGTTGTAATCGGGCCCTAATTGTTTTGTTTGGTGAATAGAATAATGTGCTGAAACTGTGAACATTGCAATCCTAGTGTTTATGTAAAAATGTAAGTTACAAGGAAATAAGAGTAGCACTTAAGGTACAAAATGTAGTTTCTTTGCAGTAGCATGGATAATTCAGAGCATTGTCATCTTAAGGATTTTGGGGGCCCTGGGCAAACTATATTTTGAGGACCCTTCTTCGGAACAAATTTGAATTTTCTTACCCATATTCTCCTAATTGAATCACTGTAATGCCAAACACTACTGAATTATATGTTAAAGGCTCAAATAGAGAAATAGACAGAAGTATGAAAGAGTAAAAATGTCACTTTCCCAGGTCCATCTCGGATGCTAGAGACCCTGTACAATTGGCCACTATGCCCGTGTCTTAAAACGCCTCTTGTTCAGCCATCATCAAGGACACATGGAATCAGCCTTTTAGAACGGTTCTGCAACTATTTTTCCCTTTCCTCAATGTCACTTGCATCAACAATAGTAAACATGTCATGGAAATGGAACATTCTATTAAAATGTAATTGACAGGTATACATCTTGGCCAAAAATGATGATGCAGTACTTGGCAATAGGGATCTAAGTCATTGTATAAACTCATGTATTATCAGTAAGTAACACAAATAGCTTGGTTCCATTTCTGAATATGCATCCAAGCTACCTGACCACTGCATCGAATGTTCTGTACCGATGAGCGATTTTATTTTTTCAGTACAACAGGCTCATTTTCTGCACTTTTTTCTCTGCCTGGTTTGTGAAGCTTTCTCAATTTTACAAATCAATTTTGAAAAATAATGTGCAAAACAAATTAAGTAATCTGTACCAGTAAGCGAAATATGCTTAAGATTGAAATTAATGAGTTCATGGGAAAAGAAAAGGCATATGCAACTGGTAAATCTAAATCTACCAGAACTGCTCTCCTGGTTCTCAGCTTAGAAATTTCAAAATGTATGGAGATTTAATACTGACTTTGGGTCCTTCAAGCACATTAATAAATTTAATTTAGGCAGATTTAAGCTTGCGTTTTGCCTTAAAATGCAGTATGCCAGCTGTCCTGAAGTGAGCTATGGTAATTTCATTTCTCAGGAAATATGAGACAGGGAATGTGAAGATTACTCAATAGTGCAATGTTCGGTGTTATCCATCAGCTTTATATTGCTATGCATGAGTCGTGCACAATTATATCTCAATCGCCAACAAAAATAAGAAAACAAAACAAAATGTACATTGGGAAAAGAAGGTGACAGGAATGCAAAATACAGTCCTAACCAAAAGCTACTTAAACAATAATTTGCAGACATGGAAATAATAAAATAAGCAAGACCTACTACTGGCTGTATTTTTTATTCTTTAGAGGCAGTTTACTTTACACATAGTTTACTAAAATTCTACAGCGAAACAAATAAATGCATGGACATGTTATGGCTCTGAAATATGCACAAACTAGTTAAAAATGGGTATGCATGTCTTACTCCTAGAAATTCATGGGTAAGACACATCTAAGTCTGAAGTAAGACTCACCTACTCATAGAAAATGATTTCTGGATTAGGTCTGGTTTTTCAGGTGTAAATCACACCTAAACCCTGGAGCAGGAATCACATGCACATAGAACAAACTGTGAATCAGACCCTATGTCTCCACTGAAGTGAAATAAAATTGCACATTTAGTATAAAAAAAAACAACAACATTCCATTGTCAGTGACTGAACGGTGGTCCTAAACTGTTTGTCGGTGGACGTAGCCCAGATGGCGCCCTGAACGGCTGCGAATCCTGGATGCTTCGTCTTTCGCTTGGAGGGCAGAACTCACCAGATCTGATCCCTGATGGCAGCCTTGAATGTATTAAACCTGGACCTCTCGGAGCAAGATTCTCACCCAGCCCCCACATGAGGCTGACCCCGAGGAGGAAGCAGACGAAGGACACAACACAAATCTGTTTCTGGGAGACATCGCCCAGACACCATTGTGAAGGAAAAGTTGACTGTCATTCGCTCCCTATCTGGCGACCAAGTGGACTTGGATGGCCCTTCCTCCTGAAGTAGCCCTGAGACTTCCTATCTAGGTGGATGGTATGTAGATGGTGGGGGCGGGGCGAGCCAGAGAGGCTTCCACACAAGTGATGGCGAATTTGGTCTTGGCTGGCTTCCCTACTTCCATGCTTCATATCTCAATGGACCCTCTAATAGTTCCTAATTTTCTACTGTATCTTGCTTAATTTTTGCAGTTGGGGTTTGGGTTTGGGTTTGGTTTAAGGCGACTTCCTTCCAACACACCTTCTCACTCACATAAGTCATGATGGGGGAATGAACCCTACCTCCCTTCACTAGACAGCACCTTTTGGCCCTTACACACCAATGAAGACCTATAGAAGCCCTGAACGGCTGCGAATCCTGGATGCTTCGTCTTTTGCTTGGAGGGCAGAACTCACCAGATCTGATCCCTGATGGCAGCCTTGAATGTATTAAACCTGGACCTCCCGGAGCAAGATTCTCACCCAGCCCCCACATGAGGCTGACCCCGAGGAGGAAGCAGACGAAGGACACAACACAAATCTGTTTCTGGGAGTCATCGCCCAGACACCATTGTGAAGGAAAAGTCGGCTGTCATTCGCTCCCTATCTGGCGACCAAGTGGACATGGATGGCCCTTCCTCCTGAAGTAGCCCTGAGACTTCCTATCTAGGTGGATGATATGTAGATGGTGGGGGCGGGGCGAGCCAGAGAGGCTTCCACACAAGTGATGGCGAATTTGGTCTTGGCTGGCTTCCCTACTTCCATGCTTCATATCTCAATGAACCCTCTAATAGTTCCTAATTTTCTACTGTATCTTGCTTAATTTTTGCAGTTGGGGTTTGGGTTTGTATTTGGTTTAAGGCAACTTCCTTCCAACACACCTTCTCACTCACATAAGTCATGATGGGGGGAATGAACCCTACCTCGCTTCACTAGACAGCACCTTTTGGCCCTTACACACCAATGAAGACCTATAGAAGCTGACCCTAGCACACTCTCCCCTCTCAGTCAACATGGAGATTAAGGTGGTGAGCCTAAATGTCTGAGGCCTTAATAATCCAACTAAAAGATCACCTGCCCTTTCCTTGCTGGAAAATAATTAAAAGGGAGACATATGCCTACTGCAATAAACAATCTACTCTCTAAAGACGTGCATAGGATGCAAACCAAACATTTTCACAGCAATATTGGTCATCGCGGGCTAAGAAAAAGGGTGGGGTGGCCATTCTTTTCTCTAAACACTTCCCAGGAACTATGCGAAGTGCAATAGCGGAAATCAGGTCACATATCCTAACCCTCCAACTAGAAATAGGCTCATTTCACTTTACACTTGCATCCATTTTCGCCCCGAATTAATGCCAAGAACCCATCCTAACTGACTCCCTAGCCAGGGTGCTTCAATCCCCAGATGATGCTGTGATTGTATGGGGAACTTTAATATAGTGATGAACACAGAACTCGATCGGTCAGGACACTGGTATGGACAAACCGGGGCACTCTCACCCGAGGACCTTGCGTGGCTCAATGAGTGTGGCATATGCGATGTATGGTGGGCCTATCACCCTAGAGACAGAGGCTATACCTTCTATTCCACAGCCCATAAGACCTATGCCGACAAGAACACTTCCTGCTCTCCCCCTTGGTAGGGGACCGTGTGAAGAAAACTACTATCGAGCCAAGGACACTCTCTGACCACGTGCAAATTACCCTTACCCTACACACACCCCCTTCTGCCTCTGACAGCGAGCTGGCGCCTTCGTGAAACTATGCCACATTCTCCAGCAGAAGTACAGGCTTGACTCTGCTCTCATCAGTCTGGGAAATCTTGAAATTAGTAATGCGGGGGGAATTCATAGTACGAGTGGGGAATGAGATTCGAGCACACCAAGATAATAGGAAGATTTTTGAAGAGAAGATCCTAGATGTAGAAACCATACATAAATGCACCGAGGCACCCCGGGTCTAGAGAGACCTGGAAAGAGAACATCTCCAATTGAAACACCTTGATCTAGATATTGCTAAATCCACCTTAAACAGTTTTATGGAGGGAGTGACAGTAAAGGCCATCTCTTGGTGCACTGGCTGTGCAGCAAGCAACATGCAAACTCAATAAAGTCCATCTTGAAAGATGACTGGACTGAGGTGTAAGACGCCAACAGCATTGCTGGCGTCTTCCAGGCACTCTGAGTGAAGCTTTAGTCTGCAGAAATCTATATCCCAGCTGACTACCAGGCTTATCTTAAGTGTGCGGGCGGTTACTCCTCTCCCGCCTACAGTGGCTGAAGATTTAGATACACCCATCCATATCGAAGAAGTGATCAATGCAATAGCACGGCTGAAACCCCTAAAATCCCCCTTGCCGAACAGTTATAGCGCTGCATTTCATAAGACCTTCTGCCCGGAATTAGCTCCATGACTCATGCGACTTTTCAACTCTTTCGCTGACTCGGGCACCCTATTGGAAGCCATGATGGAGGTTTCCATTTCGGTCATACCCAAACAAGGGAAAGATCCCAAACAATGCGGCTCATACCAGCCCATTTCACTTTTAAACATAGCTGCAAAACTGTTTGCGAGCATCTTAGCCCACCACCTTAATCCCCTGATGCCAGGGCTTATTAACCCAGACCAAGCTAGGTTTATTCCCACACGCCAGTTCAGTGACAACACAAAGCGCATCTGCCACCTCAGAGACAAAGTGCACCGGTCACGTATTGGAAGCCTTGTTGTTAGCAATCGATGCAGAAAAGGTATTCGACTGAGCACATTGGACTTATTTGTTCGAACCCTGCGACGGTTCGCCATCTGAGAGTGCTGTAGGAGATGGATACAGAGCATTTACCTGCTCCCCATGCAGCAGTTAGAGTAAATGGCTTTCGCTGAGGCGGGTTTTCCAAACATCGTGGTCAGGGCTGCCTATATCCCCTGCTTCTGTTTGCACTCTACAGGAGCCCTAGGCACCGAGACTAAGGGACAACCCCAAGGTGATGGGCATCCTATTCGGTGCAGACTAGCATCTGATCAGCCTATACGCAGATGATGTCATCTTCTCGGTGACACAACCTATGACCTCTCTCCCAGCTATCATTACAGAGCTGCAGGACTTCGGAGCTATCTTGGGTTTCCGCATAAATGGTCAAAAATCCCACATTTTAAATCTCACAGTAGCCCCAGGTACTGAGCGTGCGCTGCAAATCCAGTATGACTTTCAGTGGGTAATTGAGGGCCTCCCATACCTTGGTCTTGCCTTGTCACGTAGCCTCCCCAGATCTGCAGATATGAACTACGCCTCGCTGATCACCCAGACCCATAAGGACCTGGCATAGGTTCCCACTCTTGTGGCTTGGCTGCATTGCAGCCATAAAAATGACCATACTGCTGTGCGCACTCAATGTCTTTCAGACACTCTCCCATCCCCACCTCTCCGGTTGATCCACACAGTACAAAAGGACATTGAAAACTTTATTAGGGACAGCAAGAAGCCCAGACTACAAAGACAACTTATGCACAGTACCAAACAGTGTGGGAGCCTGGCGGTCCCCATTCTTCTGAAGTACTATCAAGAAGCCCAACTTTGGCATCTCGTAGAGTAGAACCACCCGCTTACCAAAAAACACTGTGGGCCTCATTTATGAGGCTGTGCGTCACTTTTACGACGCTGATGCGTCACTTTTTGTGACGCACCAGTGGCATAAAAAATGTGCCTTGTTGCGCCATATTTACAAAGTGACGCATCTAGGTAGATGCGTCACTTTGTAAACCCCTGTGCCACATTATACCTGCACCAGGTATAATGTATGCAAGGGGGGCGTATTGACGCAAGAAAGGGTCGTAGAAGTGACATAGTGAAATCTATGAGATTTCACTGCGCCACTTCTAGGACACAAATGCGTAAATTTCTTACGCCTGCCTCACAGCAGGCGTAAGACTGATGCAGGCCCTTTCACATGGGGCTTGCCAAATGTGACAGGATACATTGCTGGAATTGCGTCACTTTTCTGACACACTCCAGCAATGCGTCACTTTTGCTCCATACAGATACGTCAGAAATACTGACGTATCTGTAACTCCTTGCGCAATGATGCGTCATACTGTAAATATGACGCATCATTGGTGTTGCAAGGAGGGTGCAGTGAAAAGTGACGCATCACTGTTTTCACGCAGCGATGCGTCACTTTTCATAAATGAGGCCCTGTATATTTATGGATCAGACAGTAGCCGGAGATATGCCACAGAGCATGGGGCCTTAACTCCTCACCCGTTACATGCCTGACTGTCAAAGTGCGGGACTCCGTGGCAAATACTGTGGGCCTAACCACGTTCCCATTGCCCCTGACTGCCCTACTCGCTATTCCTGACTGACCCCCCACCCCCCTGGGTTTGATGCAAAGTTGCTTTTACCGTTGGACGGAGGGTGGACGTAAATGCATGATCTGCCTCTTCGATCATGTTGCCCCGATCACATTTGATCAACCCAAAATTGACTACTTCCTGCTAGAATCAGATCTGTCCTGCGATGCGCAACTACCCCACTGGGTATATAGCCCTGAGGTACACCCAGGGGCAAGCCGACCCCTGTTCCCGTTTGAGAAATGGCTGCTCCTCAAAGCAGACAGTAAGAAACTAATCTAAGAGATATATGCTCGCCTGACTAAAAAATAAATATATTGCAGAACTCCTGGACACAATCGATGGGAGGCAGAATTAGGCAGAACCCTGACGGACAAAGAGTGGGAATATATCTTTTATAGAATTCCCCACACAGCATGCGCCATGGGGCACACGGACACGGCCTATAAAATCATTTCGTACTGGTATTATATGCCTGAGCGTTTGCGGAAATGGAAAGAGAACTGCACTGGGGACTGCTGGCGAGGGTGTGATAGTCCCGGGACCTTGCTACACCTCTTTTGCCACTGCCCAAAACTGGCTAGATATTGCAACCAGGTCTTGGACGGCATAGACACTGCCTTCCTCACTTCTATCCCCCGATTCCCAGCCTACACAATTTTAGGGCTACCAAATTCCCTCACATTTCCACTCCACTGTATTCGAGGAAGACCAATAGCCCTTGCACTGAACTCAGCGCACCGGGTGATATTGTCAGCTTGGGGTACAGACAGACAGGCAGTGGCTTCATCAACCGTGGCTTGTACCAGGCATGTAACGTCTATCCATAGCCACTACTTCCGATATCACCTCTTATGCCGAGCTCTGGGCCCTATTCATCTCCATTCTCTCTACAGAATTCAGAGAGTTCACATGCCCAACATATCTACGGATTTTAAGACTGATCCCAGACCCTCAGGCACAGGGATACTTGAGGGCTCCTTGACAAACTAACTGAGGGAGCTCCACAAGGAATTGAGTACTGCACGACCCACAACTCTTTATATGTACCCAAACTCCACAGTGCTTGAAGGCCACCAGTCAGTGTTTGGTACAACAAACAAAATGTTGTGCATACAATGGAAGTAGCATGAATACTGTGCCCTGATTCCCAAAGATTTTGCTGTTAGATGATGTGTATTGCTTTGGAAGTACTTCTGCATTGTACTGTAGGACAGGAGTCACTGCAAAACTATTGAGAATTGGATCAATATATATTTATTGGCCCACTATCAAAAAGGTCCTGAAGATGCAGCCATTATCAATAATAGTGATGAAACTGATGAAAACTAGATGCACATACCTTTACTCATTGGACGTATTAGAATAGAACTCGGCCAAGATCTATGTTTTTAACATAATGTTTGGGGTGTAATATTAATATGGAATTTAATACCAAACTCAAACTTGGAGCAATGCAGGCATGTTTTCAGGAATCAAAAAGAACAAGAGTAATTTGTTCAAATTATTTACTGTCTGTATATTACCAGACCAAATTATGCTTTGCTTAAAAGTCACCAAACAACTGTGCAAGTAAACTTGTGAATTATTAAAACTAGTTCATCAGTTTAAACACATCAAGTTATCAGTACGGAGAAAAGCACCTATGAACAGAAATCTTTCTCTCAATTAGGACTCACCTGAAGAGAACTAAATGTTGTGAAAGAAGCTCACATCGTAGCACTCGACTCACTGCTTAACTTGTTAAATAATGGGTGCTGGCGCCGAAAGCTCTGCACAGAAGTCCGAAGTCAGTGCAATTAAATGTTGGCACACCGAATAACAAAGGCTGCAAAGTGCTAAATCCCCTTTATGCCCCTTTAATCCACTACTAGATACACTCCTGCATTTTCCCTTTGTGACAGTTTTTCCTCTTTTCTCTTCCTCTATAGTTCCGTTTTGTGGGGTTTTCTCTCTCTTGCTCTGGTAAATGTCTAATGCACAAAGATAAGTGCTGGTCCCTATAAATGAGTGCCAGTGTCCCCCACCAGCAACCACAGGCTCAAATTAAGCACTGCCCCCAAAAAACTTGTAGCAGAGTATCCATGGCTGGCCTCCAAGAAGCAATCAATCATCCAGGTCAATGACCAAAGGTCTTGAGTGCTTTATGAAAAGACAGAATATACCACCAACACATATTGCAAGCAAAGACATTAGCCTTTTGGCATGTCAGGCACCAAATTGTGTTGGTAAGGTAAGTGAAAACTCCCCCAAAGATATCGAAAAAGAAAAGTAGAGGAGATCAGAGATGCATGGGCAGAAAAAATGACCAGTAGGACAATGGAGTTAGGAATTTGCCATAGTATTGAACCGCAGATAAAATCGCAATAGGAAGCAATCAGGTATATTTTGCACGAAAAGATAATCTGCACAACAGTAAAGCTAGCTTTCAAAAAGCAGAAAACAATGCCAGCCACTCCCTACATTCTTCTCCAAGAAAAGAAAATATAGTGAATCAGGATTGCTCAAGAGGTAGGCCAACATGCTTAGTGCATGACAGTAGATGTATTCAACACAAACAAGAAGCCTTCCTTGTGGGCACTCAAGGGGGAAGACCATGATTACTTCATTAAGACTGGAACAATGTCCGATGTTTGGCATATGATCTGAGTGTTGAAAGCCACCTGGAAGCTTGGACAGATGAAGTTAAATCCCTGAATATTCACAGGCATTGAGGCCCCAACCTCTCAACCTACATACCAGCAGATGAAGTCCACAAGGAGCAGGGATAGGAACCTGTGAGTCTATATGGAGACCAGGACCATTAACTCCCAGTGCTTGCAACAAAATAGTCAGGTCACTTAAATCACCTCCTTCCTGAACTTGGCCAGGAACCTAATAATCAGACAAATGTGGGTAATGCACACAGAAGAGAGAGCTGATGGGCTGCTGGGCATAGGGACATGTCTTCTCCGAAAATCCCACCTGGTGAAATAACAAATCTCAAAATTGGGTGGGGCTCCACTGATGCAACACCAAGTACTGCGGGGACAATTGTTGCTTACAATAAGGCATAGCTGAAAACCGGCACTACCGCGGGGACATTGAACTCTGCACCAGACTTACCTTGCACACGGCAGCATCACCTACTGGTCTCCCCTGCCGCCGCTGCTCCTGACATATGCGCGACCGCTGGGAGGGGAGACTACAGGTACCACGACTCCCTGCGCTCTCACGCAGGAGCACACGCCCACTTCCGTGCCCGGAGGTGCTTGAAAGGCAGGCTGAGCCCCGGTGGAGCGGGGGGTCCACTGATGCAACATCAAGTACTGCGGGGACGATTGTTGCTTACAATAAGGCATAGCTGAAAACCGGCATTACCATGGGGTCATTGAACTCTGCCCCAGACTTACCTTGCACACGGCAGCATCACCTGCTGGTCTCCCCCGCCGCTGCTGCTCCTGACATATGTGCGGCCGCTGGGAGGGGAGACTACAGGTACCACGACTCCCTGCGCTCTCACGCAGGCGCACACATCCACTTCCACGCCCGGAGGTGCTTGAAAGGCAGGCTGAGCCCCGGTGGAGTGGGGGCTCCACTGATGCAACACCAAGTACTGCGGGGATGATTGTTGCTTAAAATAAGGCATAGCTGAAAACCGGCATTACCATGGGGTCATTGAACTCTGCCCCAGACTTACCTTGCACACGGCAGCATCACCTGCTGGTCTCCCCCGCCGCCGCTGCTCCTGACATATGTGCGGCCGCTGGGAGGGGAGACTACAGGTACCACGACTCCCTGCGCTCTCACGCAGGCGCACACGTCCACTTCCACGCCCGGAGGTGCTTGAAAGGCAGGCTGAGCCCCGGTGGAGTGGGGGCTCCACTGATGCAACACCAAGTACTGCGGGGATGATTGTTGCTTACAATAAGGCATAGCTGAAAACCGGCATTACCATGGGGTCATTGAACTCTGCCCCAGACTTACCTTGCACACGGCAGCATCACCTGCTGGTCTCCCCCGCCGCCGCTGCTCCTGACATATGCGCGGTCGCTGGGAGGGGAGACTACAGGTACCACGACTCCCTGCGCTCTCACGCAGGCGCACACGCCCACTTCCGCGCCCGGAGGCGCTTGAAAGGCAGGCTGAGCCCCGGTGGAGTGGGGGCTCCACTGATGCAACACCAAGTACTGCGGGGATGATTGTTGCTTACAATAAGGCATAGCTGAAAACCGGCATTACCGCGGGGACATTGAACTCTGCCCCAGACTTAGCTTGCACACAGCAGCATCACCTGCTGGTCTCCCCCGCCGCCGATGCTCCTGACGTATTCGCGGCCGCTGGGAGGGGAGACTACAGGTACCAAGACTCCCTGCGCTCTCACGCAGGCGCACATGCCCACTTCCGTGCCCGGAGCCGCTTGAAAGGCAGGCTGAGACCCCGCGTTGCGGGACACGCATGGGTAGCGCCGGGAGAAGCCCGGGACAAGGGCGGGACTGTCTAAGGCCGTTAGAGGCCGAAGGAGGCTGGGCTGGGCAACCCCCCTTGGCTCCTTGTGGTACTGAAACCTCCATACTTTGTTGAAGTGAGGACATCTCAAGAAGTAAGATAAAACAGGTGAAAAAGAAACTTTGGACTGGGACACTGGGACTTTAAAATGCAAGTTAACAGTGAGGGCTGGAGGGGTGTTTGTGTTTTATGCTCTACGTTTATTGGTTGGGGGCATTGGCTTGATTTGGGTGTGTTTAACCGGGGAAATTGGGGTAGCCTTGGCACATTAGACTGATCACTTACAGCATGGCCAGTAAAGTGAAAACTCGTTCGACAAAGGTTTATCCTCATAACACTCTCACACCCCGGGTAATAGTTCTTGAGCCCAATTTGTCGCTTCCCCTCAATGTACAGCCCACCGCGATTGACCTCATGTTGTGGAAAGCCATTGGGGTAGTCTCTAGGGAAATAGAGCGCACGGAGAGACACCTATCCTTAACGCCAATAACTGACCTATCCTCTGATCCAGCGGCCTATAGAAAATATATCATAAACAACGCTACCCAACTTCATAACCTATAAACAAAATTCTACACTAACTTATGGACCCATTTATAAACATGACATATTTTGGGCCTACTGAATCAGGTGGTCAGATTAAACCTATATACACATTATTTACAAACTATATACAATTTTATACATCTGCGGAAGGAATATTGTCATTAGAATAAATCCTGACCATATAAACGACCACCATTGGCGATGTGATCTAACTAATAGTAACCTGCACTTCTGAATAACCAAGACCAGCTTGTTTGTCAAAAGTAAGATTTTATTTACTAAATTATGGTATTTCAAATTATAAATTTATTATAGTAATTTTATTAGCATTAAAGTAAGCATGTTTGAAAAGCTTCATAAGAAAAATACAATTTAATAAGAAATTCAAAGTTTAAGTAAGATTTTAAAAGTTTAGCATTTCTAAAGCCTAAGTCCCTAGCTAAGCTAAATAAATGGAAAATAAAGTAAAGTTCTTTGAGGATTCTTACGTGCTCCACGCAAAGTCCAGCAGCACTTCACCCTCATCGGAAAGTCAGAAAGCAGCAGCCAGCCCATCCCTAAGGGCATGACTTTTTATACTTTTCTATGCTAACTAAACTAATCGAAGGAAAGTTTTCATAAATCCTCGAAGTCCCATTGGTTGAGAGTGACAAGTGACATGTCACCCACATTTCAAAAGTTCCATTAGGTCACGTTTCTTAAAGACCATTGTCTTTTCCGAATGCAACTAGGAGCTTCCTTGGTTTGCAACAATTGTAAATTAATGTTCTCACAGTGTTCATTTCATTTCCGCGGGTGCCAAGTTAAAGCTGACAAAATTGTCCTTTATCACTTGCTTCCGACCTTGGCCACGTCCGACAAAATGGTGACAGCAAGTCAGATTTGCTTAGTGAATGCAACTTTGACGAACACTTTTTCAGAATGGGCTTCTCGTGACTTGTGCAGAAGTAAAATTCAGCTTTAGCAAACTCGAGCAAACTAGGCCCAAAAGTAGGCAACTTATGCTTTCTAGTAATAAACAAAAACAAGAAAAGTATTAATAATAGAAATAATGTTGATTCTGTATCCACCCTAGGTTTACTAATTAATTAACCCTCCCGATTAGTCTAATGTTACCTAGCAAATGCAAACAAATAAAGCAGCGTTTATATCTACCAGTCTTCATTAATCCATGAAACTTATGTGCACCTAGAATAGTAGAAATGACATCACATGGACAAGGAAAAGCAAAATAAGCACATGCCTCTTTTAGATTTGCAGCAGTTAGTAATGACAAAAACGAAAACAACAAATTATTTTTATTATTTTGCACGAACAAAAAGATGCAACATTTATGCACGTTTATGAGCACACATGTTAGTCCCCCCATGTGTAAAGTTTAATCTAGGTTGTATTAACACGATACATCACAAATTATTAATAATATTATTCATGTTATGGAAATGTGACTTTGCGAGTTTAAACAAAATTTTGTTTTCTATCTCGCTCCATCAACTCCCTCATCTGGTGATTAACAAATCACCACACCAACACCCAAAATTTTGGTAATTTAAATTTCCGAGAAATTGATTCAAATTCATTTGTATCAGTAATCCTAAAAATCTGTTTCTGCATAATCTTTGGAATTAGCATAACGCTCTCTATGTAACTCCTGTAATTCAATCTCCCTTTCTTCTTCTTTTCTAAGTTTATAGATTCTTTTCTTTTCTTTCAACTGCTTCTTTCTCTTATGCAACAAACAACCTATTTTTGTCAAAGTAAAAATGAATACTATTATAATCAAAGGTGCCAAAATCTTACCAAGAATTGAACTACCAATATCATGAAACCAATTTTTAATTGCTTGGAATCTTTTTGAAAGTTTCCCTGTAAAATCATCTTCTTCTAAAGGAATTATCTCTGAATGCATTTGTGTAATGTTTTTAATGTACATCTCAATATTCTTACTTTCATCAGGTATATATGTGCAACAATGTTGTACATGTAAAATGCCACAGACTCCTCCCTCTTTTGCTAGGAGTATGTCTAAAGCAAGTCGATCTTGAATTACCATAGATCTGATTGCAACTACTTCAACATTCACTAATTGGAATCCATCAGCTGTGTCTGTTGACAATCTGTCAACAATTGTGGACAATTTTCTAATTCTCCCTGCATTTAGGGTTATACCAACAAAAGGTATTACTGCTTGAAAAATATCTCCCAGAACTTCTGTAAAAGTTTCTCTTTTGACTCTATTTACATAATTATGAATTTTGAACAATCCTTCTGAATCTCTATCAACATGAAACACTTTAGGAAAAACAATTCCCACATAACAAGTTCCATACCAATGGTCTGGAAGGTTGTAGTAGGCTTTGTCACCACAAACAAAATAAATCCCAGGGAAGATTGGATCTTTTCCACCTTTGAATCCCCAACCTCCCAAAATCTGATAAGTATCTTCACAGTTACTTGCACCTACAAAATAATTATCAAAAAGTGTATTATCTCTTCTAATGCAAAGCTTTGCACTATTTGGTTTATCTATGTGAATTGCAACATTTTCAAGCATTTTGCCATTTAATTTCTCATCCTCTTTTTGCCAGAATTTTGACTTAGTCTGCTTGACTAATTCATTTCTTTTGTAAATTGCTCATCTCTCTTCAACCATATTCAAAAATTTCTTTCCCTCAGCACACAATTTGCAGGTTAGATTATTCTTGTAAGCATACTCATAAGTGAGTTCATTAGTAACAAGGAAAAATTCTCTCATTTGTTTTGCTTTCTTGTGCTTATTTAAAGCACCATCAATCTTTATATTCGCAAAAATCTCGTCAAAATCTGAATAGTAATATTCTAAGCGTCCAGTTTGATAAAATAAGCTAGTTAACACACTACATGTTACACCATATGTAAGAGGAAGCATATTGTATGTCACTCCCTCAGAAACAGAAGCAGGTAACTTGACGCAGACATAGCAGTCTTTTGCATCCATTACCTTGACATATTCACTCAAAAGCTTTGTGAATGTATTACTTGAAAAATCACTAATAGATTTATCTTGATGAAAGTTAGGTTGATGATCAATAACTTTAGCAGATGCACTATGTTTAGTTTGACTAACTAAAGCTTTGCTTGTCATGTTAACTTTGTGTAATTCTCTATTCATCTCTAATGGGATGATCACAGCTAAAACTAACCAGAGCAGAATTAAAATGAGCAGACACACCAGAGTCATCTTACAGCATCTCTTAAAAACAGAACACTTTGAAGTGCTCTCCTTAACATAAGGCATTTTTGGTTAGTTTTAGTTTTGCCACAAAATTAAAAACAAAATAAATTTTAAAATTTCTAAGACTTAAACTATTTATACCCCCCTTTTAAAATAATTTTATTTTTAAAACCCTAAACAAGTTTTCTTCGACCTTATGTCATACATAAGATTTCTTCAACTAAACAGTTTTTCTTCGACCTTATGTCAGCTAACAAAATTTCTTCAGCCTTTTGCCAAATTAAAATTTCTGTACGTCAATCATTGTCACTAATTTCTTCTATTTCATTTTCTTCTTCACTACTACCATAAATGTCAATTACAGGTGGAATTACTAAATAAGTCCACTCAGGAGACTTGTATTTCTGGTTTGGTCTCACTATTCTTTTTCCTTTTCTCGACACCACTTCAATTTTCCTTCCAACTCCCACTTCTTTTCCAGGACTCTTTTGACTACTGATTTCTTCAACTTGCTCTTTAGGTTTCTTGATCAACCTGACTCTCAATCTTCCACCAGGCCAGTAGTCTGCCTTTCTCACGTATTTCTTCTTTGGTTCAGAAGCATTTGATTCTGACTTCCAAGCCCTTTTCTTTCTGTTTTCACTTGCACCATCCACGTCACTTTCTTCAGTTTCGTAGTCTGAAATTTCAATTGACTCAGGAACTTCTCTATTCGGCAGTTTTACTCCTTCAGGAACACTTCTCTGATTTCCGATACTGGTACTTGGTAATTCGTCTTCTTCAATTACCTCCAACTTCCCAGATTTTGGATTTCTGTTCCTTACTTCAGAGCTTGTTTTCTGCTTTTCGATACTCTCCTGGTCTGAAACTTCTTTTCGTTTCGTTTCTCTGTCTTTAATAGAAACAACTGAATCCTCAGTTATCTTTCCTTTTAACAGATTCTCTTCACCTTCAGAATCGATTTCAATAATTTCCAAGTCTTTTCTTGTTGAATTTTCATTCACAGATACAGGTTCCAGATGTCGACCTTCTTGTCGATCTTCAGGATCTGGATTTATTTCACCTTCTGCTTCAGAATCAGAATCATCTGTAGTATCACTTTCAACATCAGAACTCTCAGGAGTTGGTACTGGAATAGTATGACTAGGATGAATCCATCGTTTCAATCCTTTGCATTTTACAGCATTAGTAGTGATCAAAATTATTTGCCTAGGCTTCTGCCATCTAGGAGCCAGACAATTTCTTCTCCGATGTACTTTCGTTCTGACCCAGTCACCAGGTCTCAGGTCATGTGTCAAAACTTTCTCATTTGATTGTGCTTCAGTTCCCACCTGATTAGACACAGAAGTCACTATATCAGATAACCTTTTACAGTAATCCAAAATAGCACTGTCATTTATGCTCAAAAGTTTACCTACAGGTACAAAAGCTTGCCTCATAACTCTTCCCATTAAAATTTCATGAGGACTCAAACCTGTCTTTTTATCTGGTGTACTTCTTAATGACATCAAAACAAGTGGAAGAGCATCTGTCCACTTTACACCTGTTTCAAGACACATTTTTCCAATTCTGTTTTTAATCGTTCCATTAATCTGTTCAACTACCCCAGATGCCTCTGGTCTGTATGCACAGTGTATTTTCTGCTCAATGCTCAAAGCTTCACAAATTAATTTCATTAGTTTGTTATCGAAATGGCTTCCTCCATCACTCTCAATAGTGACTGGAAAACCGTACCTTGGGATAATTTCTCTGAGCAGTAGTTTTGCTACTGTAATTGAATCACAATGTCTTGTAGGAAATGCTTCTACCCATCTTGAAAATAAACAAACGATTACAAGAACGTATTTTAAGCAATTGTGTAAGGGCATTTCAATGAAATCCATCTGTAACCTGGTAAAAGGACCACCCTCTCGACCAATTATTCCTGTCCCCACTAATGATTTTCTGTTTGGATTCATTTGTTGGCAAGACAAACACCTTTGACAAAAAGATTCTGCAATTGTTCTGAATTTAGTATTGAACCAAGTTTCTCTGAAAAGTCTAATCATAGAATCTCTTCCAAGATGTGCTGGACCATGATGTAATCTGGCCATATCTGCAATTAAACAATTTGGTAAGACTATTCTGCCATCTTTGTAAACCCACACTCCATCTTCTTCACGTGGTCTACAATCTGATCTTAACCACAGATCTTTTTCCTCATCATCTGCTTCATTTTGTAATTCTCTAATCTCATTCCATGTTTCTACAACTGTTGTTAGCATTAATGAATTTGAATCAGTTTCTTTACTCCTTTCCCGATTGTATGAATAACCTTTTCTTGTGCAGTATTTTGCCGTTTCATCTGCAAATGCATTGCCTTTTGAGATATAATCAACTCCTTTAGTGTGCGCTGCACACTTGACAATTGCGATTTCTTTCGGCAATTGTATTGCTTTAATTAATCTCCTTATGAAAATTGCATTTTTAATTGGAGATCCTGCTGATGTCATATAGCCTCTCTGAGACCAGAGTTGTCCATAATCATGTACAACTCCATGCCCATACTGACTATCAGTAATGATGGTAACTCTTATATCCTTTGATACTTCACAAGCACGAATTAAAGCAATCAATTCAGCCACTTGTGCTGATCGAACTCCTTCAAGACATGATGCTTCTTCAACATCTGCAACTGTACAGACTGAATATGAGGCTTTCAAGACACCTCCCTCTGATCTCAAACATGAGCCATCCACAAAGTAGACAAAATCTGATTCAGATAGAGGTCTATCTTTGATATCATGTCTTGGTTTCATGCAGAATTCCATAACATCCAAACATTCATGTTCTGTTTCGATGTTATCAATGATCTCAAAATCAGGCAGTAATGTAGAAGGATTCAGATTCAAACATCTTGAAATTGAAACATTATCTGCTCCTAGTATGATTTTCTCATACTTTGTCAATCTGCTGCTTGTCAGATGCTGAGTTTTACCTCTTGTCAGCAATGTTTCAACTGAATGAGGCACAAAAACTTTTACAGGAAATCCCATAATGATTCCTTCACTCTGTTCAAGACTAACACTTGTAGCTGCAACTGCTTTTAAGCAACCTGGTAATGCTTTTGCAATGGGATCAAGAACTGCAGAGAAGTATGCAATAGGTTTCTTTAAATTCCCATGTCTCTGAATCAATACAGACAATGCACATCCTTCTCTCTCGCTGCAATACAGTTCAAAATCTTTCTCATAATTCGGCATACCTAAAGCAGGAGCTTGGCATAAGCTCTTTTTCAAATTCTCAAAGGATTCCATCTCAATTTCATTGAGAATAATTGGATCTTTTACATCAGACTTTGTCAGTCTCTGTAGTGGTTTTGCAATTACTGAAAATCCACTTATCCATTGTCGACAGTAACCAACCATTCCTAAGAACATTCTGACCTGTCTTTGTGTCCTTGGAGGTTGCATTGCTTGAATCATTTTAATTCTCTCAACTGTTACTTGCCTTTTCCCCTTTGCAATTCTGTGACCAAGGTATTTTACTTCTTGTTTGCAAAATTGTAATTTTGCTGGAGACACTTTATGTCCCTCTTCTGCAAGGCGATTTAACAGTATTATTGTGTCTGTCACACAATTTTCTCTTGTCTTTGCAGCTATCAACAAATCGTCAATATACTGCACTAACGTAGACCTACCTGGTAAATCCAAGTTTTCCAAAGATCTTTTTAACAACTCATTAAAGATTGAAGGACTTTCTGTATAGCCCTGTGGGATTCTTGACCATCCGAGGGTCTTACCTTGGAATCTGAAAGCAAAGATTTCATAACTGTCTGGATGTAAGGGAACAGTAAAGAATGCATTGCAAAGATCAATGACAGTGTACCATTCAGCATCATGTGGAATCTGGTACAGAATTACTGCTGGATTTGGAACCACAGGACAACATGGCACGACTATTTGATTAACCTTTCTCAAATCTTGTACGATTCTAAATGCTCCATTTGACTTTTTAACTCCCATAATTGGTGAATTACAAGGACTACTCTCCATTTCTTTTAATACACCTTGTTTGATTAATTTTCCAATTATAGGTGTAATACCTTCAATTGTTTCTGCTTTCATTTTATACTGTGGAATGTTAGGAAATTCTATTCCCTGTTTCAATGTAATTTTTACTGGATCTACGTTTTTCATCAGACCCATTTCGTTCCCAGTAAAATCCCATATATCAGATTTCACTGTTTCCTTGAGCTCTTCAGGCAAATCTTTCTCTTCAAATACAGGAAACAATTTTGTTTCTTCTGCTTCCATCATCATCATTGTCATTCTGTATAAACCATCTTCCTCCATTGTTTGTAACTCAACTCCATCAGGAGAACAATATATTCTGCAATTCATTTTACACAGAATATCTCTGCCTAGTAAATTTACTGGACTACTATTACAAACCACAAATTTGTGTTTGTCTCTATAATTTCCAATTTCAACTGGAACTGGATCAGTTAAATCAGTTTTAATTTGTTGATTGCTTACTCCAACAACTTGGATGGTATCCCCAGAGAGAGGTAGGTTTTCAATTTCCACTGATCTAACAGTAGAACGGGTAGCACCAGTGTCCACTAGAAAAGTGATGTCTACATCGTTAACTTTCCCGTTTACAAATGGACCGGACTGGTCAACCTCAAGAGTGGCTCCAACAACACACTCTTCCTCCTCTCTCGGGCACCGTCAGCAATAATCATCAGAATCACTGTCTTGGCTTTCTGTTAACAAAAATTGTTGTGAAGCATTTTGCATTTGCACTCTTTGTTGCTTTTGCTGTTTTTGCGGTCTTATTATCTGTTCATTTCCCTGAAATCCCACATTTGGATTATATTTTTTAACTCCCCCACAATTCGGAAATGGTGGTTGTGGCAATTGATCCTGACAGTTATTCACCTGTTGCTGTTGCTGTCGCTGAATGTTTAACTCGTTTAACCCCTGTTGCATCTGTAGCTGTTGCTGCAGGTCAACACCATTCTGCATCTGTGGATTTAATAAGGGATTCTTTAAGTTTCTAGGAGGTTTAGGACACTCGTCTCTCCAATGTCCAATTTCGCCACAATTAAAACAAGGTAATCTTTGTTTCAACTCCTCAATCTTTGGGCTAAATTTTCTTGGAAAAATATTACCTTTAAGCTTTCCTTGTATCTGGTTCGTATTTCCAGTTTGAACAAAATTTGTGTTCTTATTACCCATGCTGGCAATTTGTTGCTCAGCTACTTTTACCTGAGCCCACATGGCTTTCTCCTTGAGCTTCTTTTGTCTCACCTCTAATTCATCACTACAATACTTAGCTTTTCTCAGAATATCGTCTACAGAAAGTGATTGCCATCCTACAATGCTACTCCTGATCATGTCTGCAATTTCAGGTTTTAGTCCATAAACGAATCTATAGATAAAATGACTCATGTCCTTTTCATCTAATTTTTCATAGCCACTGTATTGTTTAAAAATTAACAGTAACCTCTCATAAAAGGAATGAACTGATTCTTTTGTTTCCTGATTTGTCCTTTCTATTTTAACCCAATCAACTTCTTTGGGTGGAATTTTGTTTTTCATCCAAACGATCACTTTTTCGTAAAAATCCATTACAAGAGGATTTGGGGCACCTGTTTCTTTGATTCGTTCAGGTTCTGTTTTTGGCCAACTTATTGATATTTTACATTCTGTCCAAAGATCTGATGGTACGACAATGTCGAAAAATCCATCTAAATCAATCCACAGAACTTTTGACACTTTGATAAATCTATCCACTTGTCTATACCACTCTACCGGTTTCTCCCTCAATTTTGGAAAATCATTTGTGAATAGTAGTATGTCCTGTCTTGACCAAGGGACATGAACATATCCTCCACCTGCAATCTCTCTCATTGGAAATTGTTTTGACAATTTTTCCAATCTTTCATCTTCCTTCTTTTTCGTCCATTTTACTCTCCATTTATTGAGTTCTCCCAGCTTTTTGATATAAACAATCAAATCTTTTATATGCACTATTCTTCCCATTGAGTTCAAACTCTCAATGTCACTTTCTGAAAAGTCTAGTCTGTAATGTTTTGCAAAATTCTTTTGTTTACTCACATCGATTTCAAGTTCCGTTGCTAGATCTTCTAATTGATCATATTTATTTTTAGTTTTCCACTGAATACTTTTACAAATGAACAGTAGTTCATCATCTCGATAATAATTTAAACTATCTGGACCAATTGTTCCAATTATTAATTCTTCGATATTTGCTTTTAATTTAGCCACATCAAGTTTTGGAGTAGTTACCTTAACTTCAGGACTCCCTACATCTGAAATAGCACCCATTGGTGTTTTTGGAGATAAATCCTCATTAAAGGTTAAATCTGGCATTCTCGATCTCGAAGAGTTTATTTCGGATATGTCTGAGTAAAATTTTTCAGCAGCTTTTTGAATTTCTGCATTTAAAGGAATAGTTAACCCTGTTTTGTTTGATTCTCTTTGGTCAAATACAGGCTGAACAGGACCAATCGTTACTGGAACTGTCACAGCTTCCATGCTTTTTGTCATTCGTTTAATTAATTCTTCTTTAGATTTAAAATATTCAGCAGAATCAACAGCCTCAACGTTTCTTGTTTCCCTTGCATAGTCTTTTGGAGCTTCCCTTGCTCTTGGAGTCATTGCAAAATGTCTACCTTCATTTCGAACATTATCAAATTCTGGTCTTCTTGGAGTTTCAATAATTTCACAATTATTTGGATAAAGTTTTGGAGTTTCATTAATTGGAGGTGCACTCGGTGAAGTTTCAGTAGAAACCACCGGAGTAGACCATGATCTAGGAGGTCTTAAAGGTTGATTCTTTCTAGCTGTAGTGTATATTTCTTCCATAACTGCATCTTCAGATTCGCTTTCTATAGATTTCCCAGCAGGAGTACCCATGACCATTTCCTGAATTAAATACAATCCTTCACTCATGTTTCCCTGCCTCCACATTCGCAATCTGTCTTCATGAGTTTCTCTTCTCCAAGGTGGAGTTTTAGTAGGTCTTTTAATTCCACTAGCTTCTCTTTGTAATTGATACATCTCATCTTCCCACTCAACTAAAGCTTCAAATTGAGTTGGTCTCGGTTTTGGAGTAAGAGCATTCATTTTCTCTCGTAAATTTCTCAAAACCTTTACATTAAATGAACCATCATCAGGCCAAGTTAAAACACCGTCGTTCTTAGTATAACGTTTCCAGCTATCAAACCATAAAACAGTATGATATCCATATTCACCTTCCATGTACGCTGCAGGTGTTTTATACTTATGAAGTAATTTACCACCTCGCGTTTCAATTTTCTTGTCGGGTGAAAATACATTTTTAAGTTTCTGAAATAATGTTGGCTTTTTCTCAACATGTTTAAAATGATAACTCATTTTTAAAAGTTAAATTTTAATTCGTAAAATCGTTCGTAAAATATTTCCGGGATGTTCCGCAAAGCAACCAATCCGTGCGCGAAACACACCAACAAGCCAATGACAGTTGAGCTACGTCAGTTTCCTGCTCAACGAATAAAAATGGAGTTTTTCTGAAGGACCAATCAGCTTACAGGTCGTCAGAGACTCAAGAGCCAATCAGAGTATAGCTTGTGACGTAGGTCACCCAATCCCAGCGCGGCTCTGTGACGTATACAGCAGCTGTGGTTTCTTGTTTCTCACTCCTAGCGCTTACCCCTCCTTCACAAAATCTTTTCACAGCGCCATTTTAAGGACACTTTTCAGTGTAAATTAATTCTTAAACAATGACAATAAGGACTCATCTGTTCGTTTCACTATTTAGGATAGTTTACATACATTCAAGTATCCACACTTCGGAATAGTCGGCGCTATTCACACTAAGGATAATTCTCAATTGTTAGTAGAGTAACTCTTACCCCACCCTTCTAACACGTAAAATTATGAACTCGTTTTCCTCTGAACGCACCGCGAAGTGACAGTTCTAAGAGTTCCACTTGAACATAAATTACAAATCAAATTCGCACTTTCACACTGAAAATTCCCTAATTTCAAACACACATGAAATCCGTACAGGACTCTCTCACCTGTTTATAGAAATCATGCACCGTTAGCAAAATAACGACGTTATCCGTACAGGACTCTAACCTGTTTATAGATATAAAACATGTACCCCTACAGGACTCTAACCTGTTTATAGATAATCATGCACCGACGTTACTCTGCCCTTCATTCAAGCTCGGATATAACTAATACTTTTATCACAGTGAGTTTTATGGAAGGCGCTTTGTCCCTATTCTCATGCTGCTCTAATTTCTTAGAAAACCCTCACTTTACAAGATTCGCGCCTAGCCCTAACACTGTGCTGCACGGCGACAACACTATGGTACACGGCGATACCTCTTGTGATACTCGGCGATATCACTGCAAACAGAACAGATGACTTGCGTGACTAATTTCTCGCCACACAATCTATACCGGTATAGCTTACAGATAGCACGAAAAACAAACTTAACATGTGTTAAAACATCGATCCTATTTCCATACCATAACACTTTAGTAACCCTTAGCAACCAACATATTACCTTGGTTACCCTTAGCAACCATCAATTTCTGCTACCAGAGAATTGATCCAGCGGCCTATAGAAAATATATCATAAACAACGCTACCCAACTTCATAACCTATAAACAAAATTCTACACTAACTTATGGACCCATTTATAAACATGACATATTTTGGGCCTACTGAATCAGGTGGTCAGATTAAACCTATATACACATTATTTACAAACTATATACAATTTTATACATCTGCGGAAGGAATATTGTCATTAGAATAAATCCTGACCATATAAACGACCACCATTGGCGATGTGATCTAACTAATAGTAACCTGCACTTCTGAATAACCAAGACCAGCTTGTTTGTCAAAAGTAAGATTTTATTTACTAAATTATGGTATTTCAAATTATAAATTTATTATAGTAATTTTATTAGCATTAAAGTAAGCATGTTTGAAAAGCTTCATAAGAAAAATACAATTTAATAAGAAATTCAAAGTTTAAGTAAGATTTTAAAAGTTTAGCATTTCTAAAGCCTAAGTCCCTAGCTAAGCTAAATAAATGGAAAATAAAGTAAAGTTCTTTGAGGATTCTTACGTGCTCCACGCAAAGTCCAGCAGCACTTCACCCTCATCGGAAAGTCAGAAAGCAGCAGCCAGCCCATCCCTAAGGGCATGACTTTTTATACCTTTCTATGCTAACTAAACTAATCGAAGGAAAGTGTTCATAAATCCTCGAAGTCCCATTGGTTGAGAGTGACAAGTGACATGTCACCCACATTTCAAAAGTTCCATTAGGTCACGTTTCTTAAAGACCATTGTCTTTTCCGAATGCAACTAGGAGCTTCCTTGGTTTGCAACAATTGTAAATTAATGTTCTCACAGTGTTCATTTCATTTCCGCGGGTGCCAAGTTAAAGCTGACAAAATTGTCCTTTATCACTTGCTTCCGACCTTGGCCACGTCCGACAAAATGGTGACAGCAAGTCAGATTTGCTTAGTGAATGCAACTTTGACGAACACTTTTTCAGAATGGGCTTCTCGTGACTTGTGCAGAAGTAAAATTCAGCTTTAGCAAACTCGAGCAAACTAGGCCCAAAAGTAGGCAACTTATGCTTTCTAGTAATAAACAAAAACAAGAAAAGTATTAATAATAGAAATAATGTTGATTCTGTATCCACCCTAGGTTTACTAATTAATTAACCCTCCCGATTAGTCTAATGTTACCTAGCAAATGCAAACAAATAAAGCAGCGTTTATATCTACCAGTCTTCATTAATCCATGAAACTTATGTGCACCTAGAATAGTAGAAATGACATCACATGGACAAGGAAAAGCAAAATAAGCACATGCCTCTTTTAGATTTGCAGCAGTTAGTAATGACAAAAACGAAAACAACAAATTATTTTTATTATTTTGCACGAACAAAAAGATGCAACATTTATGCACGTTTATGAGCACACATGTTAGTCCCCCCATGTGTAAAGTTTAATCTAGGTTGTATTAACACGATACATCACAAATTATTAATATTATTATTCATGTTATGGAAATGTGACTTTGCGAGTTTAAACAAAATTTTGTTTTCTATCTCGCTCCATCACCTCCCCCCAAAGGAAAACGACAATGAGATAATGGTTGTTTCCCCACATGTTATCCTGGAGTCACCTGTTCATGATATCCCTTGTGCACAGTTGGCTGCTGTTATAGAGAAGTAGAGACCGTTGCCTGACAAGAAAGCTCTTATTAGTAGGAAAAGAAGAGCATGCCCAAAGAAGTCTTGCTCCAAGAAAACTAAATTATGCCCCACCATCCTCCAACCCAGAAGCATAGAGGATGAGGTTACCGAAGCACAAGTATCACAGCAGCTAGCCCCGCCGAGCCGGATGGCCCAAGTAGTCATAGATTTACAAAACCACCTAGAACTGCTTATTGCCAGCCTGATTAAACCACTAGTCAGCAGGTTAGACAAAATCATAAATGAACTAAATAAGTAGGAAGGACACAGGGCAACTCCCCGACCACTAGAGCATTAGGCAATATAACCACGATGGATATTAGCTCGGACCCCCAGCCCTCTACACAAACTAATAGTGTCACTAGTAAGCAACATACTATTATACAGGCACCAATTTCTTTAGATGCATCAATGCAATTGGATGCTGATAACAGATTGGGAGCAGAGATCATGGGCTAAGACAGGGGGCTGAGTCAGCCAATAATACAACCACAAAACAAAAAGCTCCCAACTCCTAAAACAGCAGAGAAACATCACTCAAGTCGGGAGACTAACAGAAGAATTATCAGCCCTGTACCAACCATAAATTTACCCCCTGAAGCATGTCCTTACGTTTTCTGTACTGGTGGGGGTACCGGAATTGAAGCCTGAACAGAAGGAGACACATACCGAATAAAAAAATAAGATAATCAATTGGCTAAACCAGAATAGGTCACTACCAGATAACAAAAGTGGGGAGATCCTGCATGTCAGAAGGGTGAATTGGTTAGGTAGGAGAAGTAAAGATACGGTGGGCAATTGTATAATTGTGAATTTCTGGGACACTAGCTTAGTGGAGTACATATTGAACAGTGGCATTATAAATCAGACAAGTAATATAAGACCCCTGCCACTAGGATATTTTTATCCCTTGCAACGTGTCGCCCACGACCCAAGGTACACTTCTGGGAGAGCGGGTATGAGTTTAAGTGTCACCAGGGCTAGTAACCATACCTTGGATGGCTTGGTGGTAAGAGAACAGTATCTAGCTCATTGGACAAACAGATTTAGTCCCTTATTGTCCCTTGAAGAGAATGATTGACTGAGTAGGTCGTTGGACCACTCAGATAAATCAACTGGGAGGGAGGGTGACATAATTAATCTACAGGAAATGCCAGGATTAGTGTCATGGGTGACTGATAATGTTGACTCTCCACAACCCCTTGACAGAAAGGTGCCTTATAAGCCAGTAAGTTCAAACATGGCGACACTTCATGAGACTGGAAAATATGTCAGTACACTAGAAGATTTTATCCCAGAGGAGGTGCAGAGGGTGGTTGTAGCGTTACCATTTACTCAGGGACTGGGGGCACAACTTGTGCCTTTAAGGTCTCAGGATGGGCCAACTATTGAGACCCCGAGAGCCAAATATCTAGACAGGGAACAACTTGCAGAGGGGGGGCTAAAAATATTATCCTGGAATATAGCGGGTTTGGCAGGGTAATTCGACAACAAAGAGTGGCGACAGTACATCAGTGGGTTCCAGATAATTAGTTTGCAGGAGATCTGGGCGGTCGACAGTAACCCCTTCCATATAGCAGGTTACAAATGTTTTTTTGGGCCAGCACAAGAAACTAGATCAGGAAGAGAAATTGGAGGATTAGCATTATATGTAGATTTAAATCTGGAAGGAGTCTGGACAACTCCATCCTGGTCATCGCACACCCTCCAGGCGGTAGGATTCACTGGTAGCGGGCTAAGGTTGATCCTGTTTAACATTTATAATACAGGGATTGCGAAAGGAAATTACCTTGCACTCCAGGAACTAGATTATAGACTTAGTCAGGAGTTAGCTAATACGAAAGGGGTCATAGAACCCACTGTATTAGTAATGGGTGACCTAAATTGCCACTTATGTTCAAATCTGTTTCCCTTGAATAGAGATTGGTCCCGTCGCCCAATTGAGAAGGGTCCACATTTTGAACATACAATTGAGGGAATAGCCCTTAGCAAGCTCTTAAGAACTCATGTCCTGGAATTCACCATTGATTTGGCTAGCCTGGAGAAAGATGGGTCTCTCACCCCAACCTTTGAAGGAAGAGAATGCTCTTCCTTCATAGATTATATTCTAGTGTCCAGGCTTTTAAAAAACTGGATTAGCTCGGTAAGGATCGGCTGGAGTATAATTAGTGATCATAATCCTCCAGTCCTAGATCTTATATGTCGAGGCCGACCCAAGAAGAGCTTACAAGCTGACACTGAGTTGAGGGCAACCGATCAGGGAAGACGGCTCAGGTGGTCGAATATTGATGGTGAGGCATTCTACAAATCTTTAATGGCTAAGGGGAAAGAACTGATTGACGAATGCCTAGATCTGACGATAGAAGGGAGCTCCCTGGTCGGGGCGTTTGGGTCAGTAACTAGCCTGGTAGAGGGTCTATTGAAGGCAAAGGGTCCCAGGAGAAACACCACCCAGCCGAGATGATTTGATAGCAAGTACACACGAGCTTTCAGAGACTTAAAATCTAGCCTAAAATCTAACCCCAGGGACAAACTAAGCCCATTGCAGACAGATATATAAAAGCGTGCTGAAGAAGAGAAAGGTTTCTCTCCAGGCTGAAGTGTGGGCAGACCTAAGGGAGGCTGGTGAAAGAAGGGACTTGACAGAATTTTGGAGGATAATCAACAGGCCATGTTTTCAGGATAGCACTACCCCTGGGATTGGGGCAAACATATTACCCAAACAGTGGGTAACACATTTTGAGGGACTTTATATTTACAATCAGAATATTGACCGGGAGAGGGGATGGGATGGAAAGCGGAGCTCAGATGTAGAATTTTCCCTAGAAGAAATAACTAAGGGGATCCAAGGCCTTACCCGCAATAAAGCCCCAGGCCCTGACGGCACTCCACCCGACCTGTACTTGAGCAATGTAGACTTATGGGCCCCCATCCTCACGAGGGTGTTAAATGCGGCTATTAAGTCTGGATTGCCCCGCTCCTGGTCTACTGCAATAATTGTCCCTATTTTTAAGAAGGGCAATAGGGACAATCCCCCATGTTATAGACCAATATCACTGATTGATGTCTCAGCCAAAATCCTGGGCCAGGTAATTTTGAAGCGACTCATGGACTGGACGGAAGAGCACCACATTATCTCGGACACTCAGTAAGGTTTTAGATCAGAGAGGTCCACAAGTGATCAGTGCCTTAACCTCTATCTGCTGGTGGCAAAATATACCAAAGCAAGCAATGAAGCTATTTACATGGGGTTCATGGACCTTGCAGCTGCGTTTGACCACGTTAATAGGAATAAGCTATGGGTTATGATGAGTAACATGGGAATTGATCCAGGTCTGATCGATATCCTCAGAGAGTTACACTGGGACACCACTGCCAAAGTCCGCTACAACATGGAGGGGGGAACACAGAACCCTTTCCATGTACTAGTGGAGTAAGTCAAGGTTGCATTCTTGCCCCTTTTTTATTCTCGCTTTATATTAACAATTTAGAGAGAACCTTGATTGCTTTAAACACAGAGTGCCCAGAAGCAGGAACGCCCCATATACCGTTGCTCTTGTACGCAGATGACGCGGTCTTGCTTGCTTGTACCCCGAGGGGCATGCAGTGTTTAATTGACAGATTTGTTAACTTTATGGCCACTTTAGACCTGTCGGTGAATTTAAGCAAGTCCTTGTGTAGGAAGTTTTCATATAAAATAGGGACTCACATTTTAGAGAAGGTGCAGTCTTTTTCTTTTCTCGGGCTGCTATTTGATGGGGCACTAAAATTTAAATCCTTGGTAGAAGAGAGGTGCACAAAACTGTAATCCTCAAATGGTGATATAACAATCTTTGCCCGGAGGTTGGGTTGCTGGTCCCCGGAACAGGTTATGAACCTATATGGCTCTATAAGCAGTTCGAAAGCCATGTATGGATAGGAAGTGAGGGGCTTTGTGGATGTCAAGCAACTACAGCTGGAGGAAGACAAATACCTGCGAAGGATCTTAAAAATTCCCCAGAGTACCCCAGCCGTAATTGCGCATAGAGAACTAAGCAGACCATTTATCGAGGACCAGGTTAAGCTTAGACCTATTATGGCTTGGTTAAAAACCTGGGTAAATCCTGAGGCAGACCTAAGCAAACAAATTATGAGAGATTGTCTGCATAGGGATAAAGGTCTACAGATCCCATGGTTAAACTACGTTAAGGTCACTCTAGAGGATTTAGATCGGAAGGATATTTTTAGCAACCCCAGCACAATATTAAATCTTGACAAACTGAAGATCAAAAAAATGTTGCTTGAACAGTTTTCCATATGTAGAGCAGGAGTGGAATTGTCCAAACGTTCAGTAAGCGCCCACTGTCTTATTAAGAATAGTGAGGGCATGGAACCATATTTGTATTTGTATTTAACTGTGCAAAAACGGAGGTGTTGCACTGTTCTCTGGACCGCGTCCCCAGACCTCTGCCGCCAGATTTCTGGCCTTTGGATTTTCAGGGTGCTACTGCGCCCGTAGAGTCAGTCCGCAATCTGGGAGTAGTGTTCAGTACTAATCTGCAGCTTGATGCTTCTGTGAATCGCACAGTGTCCACCTGTATGGCACTGCTCTGCTCGCTGCGTAAGATCTTGCCCCTACTCCCGCCCCAGGTAAGACCAGAGGTAGTGCGGAGCATAATTTTAAGTCGAATTGACTACTGCAACGCACTACTCCTGGGAGCTCCGGCCAATATAGTCGGAAAATTACAGCGGTTGCAGAACTTTGCTGCTAAATTGGCCCTTTCACGCCGCCGCGCGGATTCCTCCACCAAGGCACTAAGAGACCTCCACTGGTTGCCAGTCTCGCAGCTCATTGAGTTCAAGGCACTATGCTTGGTGTTTAGGGCCCTACATGGGCAGGGTCTGCCCCCTTTGCGGGACCTCTTCTCCTGGTACACCCCATCTAGACTGCTTCGGTCAGCTTCCTCCCACCTGGTGGTTGTGCCTAGGATTTTGAGGTCCCGGACGGGTGGCAGATCCTTTAGATTCGTGGCTGCAAAACTGTGGAACTCTCTTCCCCTGGGATTGAGAGGTTTGGAAAACTTCATTTCTTTTAAAAAAACTTTGAAAACTCACCTGTTTCCCAGGGTAATGTAACCATGTATTGTATGTGTATTGCATCAGGATAGTCTAAGCGCCCGGATGCCCGTCGGGTGACAGATACGCGCTATATAAGAATACCTATACATACATACATACATTTGATGCATAATACCCAGGATAGGTTTTTAATGTCTCGTTTTAGGCTCAATTTATTACCTAATATACTGGCTGACCCACCAGGTTTTACTCCACCAATTGAGCAGAAGGGTGCCTGCGGCTGCGACAATCGGTCTATGCAGGACACCCTTAATTTTGTACTTTTGTGCCCTTTTTACAAGATGCCTAGCCGTAAATTTCTGGTAGACATTTTAAAACAGGCGAAGTTCCGTCATGCTAAAGTTGCTTTACTCTTTTTACAAAGAGCAAGTGACATGCGCACATTATGCTGTATCATGAATTTTATTAAGGTTGCGGTGAGGCTATGAAATACAAGAGGACAGGGTTAATCAATGGTCCCAGATAAGACGTTTTTTTAATTAATTTTTTTAAATATCTTTTTAACTTTTATCGGTGAATTTAGATGGAGTTCAGATATGTTAATTGTATTTTTAATTGTATATATGTTCTTTGATGATGTTTTCTAATCATCGAATAAAGATCTACTGAACTGAACACTCCCTACATGCTTCTCCAAGAAAAGAAAATATAGTATATCAGGATTGCTCAAGAGGTAGGCCATCATGCTTAGTGCATGACAGTAGATGTATTCAACACAAACAAGAAGCCTTCCTCGTGGGCACTCAAGGGGGAAGACCATGATTACTGCATTAAGACTGGAACAATGTCCGATGTTTGGCATATGATCTGAGGGTTGAAAGCCACCTGGAATCTCGGACAGATGAAGTTACATCCCTGAATATTCACAGGCATTGAGGCCCCAACCTCTCAACTTACATACCAGCAGATGAAGTCCACAAGGAGCAGGGATAGGAACCTGTAAGTCCATATGGAGACCAGGACCCTTAACTCCCAGGCAACTGCTAGTTGTCATATCAGAATAAACAACACCATCAGTGCTTGGAACAAAATAGTCAGGTCACTTAAACCACCTCCTTCCTGAACCTGGCCAGGAACCTAATAATCAGACAAATGTGGGAAATGCACAAAGAAGAGAGAGCTGATGGGCTGCTGGGCAGAGGGACATGTCTTCTCCGAAAATCCCACCTGGTGCAATAACAAATCTCAAGAAGCAAGATATTATATGTAAATCTATATGAGCACAAAATCCACAAATGGCAATAACTTTGACCTGGGAGAGACATACTCCTTGAGATGATGGAAAGCCCTGTTCATAGAGTCCACCACATCAGTGTCCTCACTCTTGATGTAAACCACTCAGAAGAAGAACAGAAGGTTTTATTCTTCCCAAGAGAAAATCTGTATTACTAATAAAATGGATGGCCTTGATTAATTTTCTATACCTTATCCCTCCTGGATCATATAAGACATTCAGTCTTGCTGCAGATTGGATGCAAACAGATGAAACAATCATTCTGAGCATCAGAAGGATGGGTGTATTTTCCACTTAAGGACAGTATGTTGTCACCTTCTGGCCACAGACACAGAATAGAGAGTGAGAATGGGCAGGCCTTGCTCTCTACTTTGTGGCATTCACGATTAGGATCAGAGGAGCAGGAAGAACTAGGGGAACTCTCCTACCACAGTTCTCCAAGAGCAGCCATCACTGCATATCCATATACAGCTGTGCTAACAATAGGTGGATCTTTCACGAAAAGTGAAACCAGGACCCAATGTTGCACAATAACTACCATCCCCGGGTACAGATGAACCAAGGGATGTAAAAACAATGTAGGTGCCTAAAAACACAGAGAAAAGTTGTCAAAACATAAAAACACTCTAGAACATTTCATCAACAAACTGGCACTCTAACTCAGAATGAGGTGGCATTTCTTCAATCTAAAGAATTCCAGAAGAGGAATTGCACTGCACCAATATTCTAATACTAAAGTGTAGGCTCCTAGTAATTGTTAGCAGTCATGGGCAGATTTTAGCACAAACTTTCCCATACGTAGCTAGATATGGAACTGGTGGAGAGTACACCAGAGAAGGCGGAAGTAACTAGGCTGGATGGGTATATGGTGGTAAGTGATTTTCACATTCCAAGACTTCAAGAACCCATTTTTCTCTGTTCCCCCCAAGAAGGACCAAAGGAATTATGCACTGAAAAGAATCCATCTTGTAACAAACATTCTGAAGATACATGTTGACCCCCTTTGGATTATGACTATTCGGTAGCATCTCCAGAAACCAATGTACAAAAGTAATTTGAAAGTAAACCGATCTTACACCTCAAAGGCTTGCACTGTGGCAATGACCCTCTTCAATTGCTGTTCATCAAGAGTTACCTGAAGCAAAGCTGTCTGTGCGACATCTGACAGCCAAGGTGTCTCCACAATGAAAAGACATCCTACATTAGGGCGTTGCAAATAGGAGCACTAGAAAAACATTCCTTTAAGAAACCAAACCATTTTATCTGCCTGTTTTGATCAATCTAAGACTGCTCTTACAAGTAGTAACTTGACAATGGATCTTATGGACTAATGATTTCAGAAAAATTATGAATGAGACTCCTATAGGTTTGACATGAATCTCCCCAGCTGTGTTTACTTAGAGCACAATTTTCTATAGGAATGAAAATGGAAGATATATTTTTTAACCACCCGTACACCCATTTTCTCCAGAGTAAACAGCATGAAAATTGTGTGTGCTAAGCAAAGATCACTTTTTGTGCTGATGCATCCATGGGAACCAGAGTTACTACAGGCAAGTCAAAATAGGACATTTAATGGGAACTTGTGTGAATCATAAATATATGTCTATATAACACACTTTATAATTTCTTAGAGTTTGTGCCTATTTTGATATGCCTAACAAATGTATGTGAAGGTTTTCTAAAGCTCTGGTGAAATTTAGCTGTTCACCTATAATATGGTCACTTCTGTCATAGCTTTATGAACTGGATATTCAATGTGTCTCTTGTCAGCATAGACACTAATAAAACATGTTGGTTGCTCCTAGGAAATATACCTTTTCAGAAGGCAATATTTCTTTAGTGATTCAGTAATTTGGGAGCTGTTATAACCAGTTGTAAAAATCACATGAGATACTGGCCCGATTACGACTTTGGCGGTGTCGGAGCAGGGCTGCCATGCTGCTACCCTGTTCCCACACTGCCAAAGCTGTGTGAGCACCACCCGCCAGACTACAAGTTTTCTCGGGTTTGATGGGGGTTCCTTTGATGGTTTCACAGCAGTGCCTCTCAAAAAGGGCACCTCAACGGGAACGTCAAAAGCAGTTCCTGATGGCATGAACTCTGCAGTCCATGTCATTCAGAAACTGGAGTGCACAACATGTGCCCCCCTGTATACACCTGTGGGCCCGAGGCAACAGGGGGCCTGTAGAGCCCCCTTCATTTCCTCTCTGCCATAGTTTTCATGGCCGGCGAACCGACATGAAAACCGTGGCGGAGAGAAAACTCATAATGTTTAGTGGTCCCGCAGAGGCACCGCCAAGAATATTGCTTCTTCAAGACCACCACAATACTACCAGGGTTCACTGATTCCTGGAAGTTGAGCTGCTCCCATGCCATTCCCACTGCCCAACTTGCAATAGGGTGGTCGGACTGCCGGTGCGGTGGTGCCGCTAACATGGCTTCAGTGGTCCTGTAATCCTAATTAGGCCATTAAATGGACCTACATTCTGGCAACTATTAGCTTGCCTGGTTCTCCAGGAAATAATATGGTTGAAGGACATCATCTATGGAGCCATCCTATTTAAAGGTGTTCAAGTTGTAGCTAGAGGTCCAGCTAGAGGTCCAAGATCTGCAGTTTACAGACTCAGGGCCTAATTATGACTACGGTTGCACCGCTGTAGCCAAGGTGATGGTGAGCTCACCGCCGCACCAGTTGTCCAACCACTCTTTTACAAGATGGGCAGTAATGGGACTGCCGCAACAGCATGCACCTCAGTTCCTTCTGTGCCCTTTTTCACAGGCACCAGTGGTATAGCCAAAGAAATGCCTGCCAAACTTGAGAAAACTTGTGACCTAGCGGACGGTGCTCACACAGCTTTGGCAGTTAGAGAGAGGAACTGGGATGTGGTGGCCCCACTCCACCAAAGTTGGAATCTGGCCCTAATTGTTTTGTTTGCAGCTTGAGATACCATGCCGAAACTGTGAACATTGCAATCCTAGGGCCCAATTCACAGAGGCAATCTGAGACAAAATCTTACTTTATGACTTTTTGTATTCACAGAGGTCATTTAGAAGTCATATCTTTATGTGCGCAGTTGAACCGGAATCTCCAACTCGAACTGTACTCTCCGGGTCAAGCCGTACTCTCCAGCTCATGCCTGAATCTCTACACATGGGTTCGGGCCAGATCAAGTGTAACCAATGGCCCAGATTGCAATTTTTACAAAAAGCGACATTAGGAACATGAGTTAAATGTTAGAAGAGGTCATAACAATCAGTTAGGGCAGGGAAAAAGGGTGTGGCCAGACACTGCATCACAATTAAGAAAAGCTTGCTCTTTTGCATCATTGTTCATATAGTCCACAATTGGCGTTCCCCTCAGTGTTGACTGTAGTGTTACACCAAACTTTGTTCTAACATTACAGTCAATACTGAGGGGAGTGCAAATTGTGGACTGCATGTACCATGATACAAAGGCGCAAACATTTCGGGATGGACTCGCCCTTTTCACTGCTCAAACTGTTTTCATGATCTCCTCTTCCATTTATCTCATGATCCTAATGTTCCTTTTTGTAAAAATTGCATTCCGGCCCATTGATTACACTTCATCCGGCCCAAGTTGCAGATTCCGCCATGAGTGGGGAGATTCCATCCCTTGCTGGAGAATATGGTTTGAGTCGGAGAGCACTGCTTGAGCTGGAGATTCCGTCCCAACTGCGGAATGGAAGATATGACTCATAAATGACCCCTGTCAATACCAAAAGTTGTGGAGTTAGACTTTTGTCTCAGATTGCCTTTGTGAATCGGGCCCCTAGTGTTTATATAAACATTTAAGTTACAAGGAAATAGGAGTAGCACCCAGGGTTAAAAAAGTGGTTTCTTTTCAATGGTATTAAGAATTCAGCACATCATCTTCAGGATTTTGGGGGCCATGGGCAAGAAATATTTTGGGAACCCTTTTTCTGAACAAATCTGAATTTTCTTACCGATATTCTCTCAATTGAAGCACTGTTATGCCAAACAACATTGAATTATATGTTAAAGGCTTAAATAGAGAAATAGACAGAAGTATGAAAGAGTAACATTTTTAGTTTCCCAGGGCCACCTCGGATTTTGGAGACCCTGGGCAATTGGCTACTTGGCCCGTGCCTTAAAACGTCTCTTGTTCAGCAATCATCAAAGGCACATGGAGTCAGCCTTGTAGAACGGATCTGCAACCACTTTGTCCTTTTCTCAATTTCACTTGCATCAAAAATAGTAAACATGTCATGGAGATGGAACATTCTATCAAATTGAATTGACAGATATACATCTTGTTCAGAAATCAAAATATGCAGTCCATTGTGAAAGGGATCTAAGTCATCACATATACTCATCTATTGTCAGTAACACAAATAGCTTAGTTTCATTTCTGAATATGCATCCAAGCTAACTGACCATTACCCCCAGTTCCATCCAGTCCTCGTACCATTCATGACATATGGAGATAACTATCTCCAAGAAAGAAAAAAAAACAAATGGAATGCTGGGACCCTCTACCCCTAACACCTGAGATTTTTGGCCACATAAGAGCCATTGTTTTCTAAAACATTACTCCACCCCAGTTACACTTATTGGGGTTCCCTTGTTTACCTTACTACATGGGCCAGGTGGAAGACATGTTGTGGCAGTGTGTTTTGCCGCAGTGGAGCCTAGGTATGCTCCTGCAGTCCCTGGATGCTGATGAGGACAGACGTCCTATCTCGGCCTCAGCATGTATTGGTACCTTGAGGTTCACCAGTTGGGTGTGAGTCATTGCATGTTCTGGCTACCCTTCTTCTTGGCATCATGTACGGCTGTGGCCCGGGCATACTGGCCACTATCTGTGGTGTGTTGCCTCTGTGGCCCAGTAGGTGGTTGGTTATGGTGTGCATTTCTCTATGCCCTCGAGGAGTTGGGGTGTTGCTGTGGAAGGTTGTTTGGTGTCTCTGTGTTGCTAGTTTCCCAGACTGTGAGGGCACCATGTTGGGGGTCTCTTTGCTCCTGTTTCTGGGGTGGTAGTGCCAGCGAATTGGTGAGGGTTCTTCTCCTTCTAGCATGTTGGGGTCATTTTCATCTGCTCCTTTGTTTCCTAGGGCAGTTGATTGTAGCTCTGCTGCTGGGTTGGGTGCTGAATGCTGAGCTCTATCCTGTGGGTCTTACTGGTTTTCCTTATTTTGGCTTTGGATCGCTAGCCTGGTGCTGCGTGCTGTGGCTCATTCTCCTGGACTGCATTTCGGCCTTTATCTCTTGGTGCTGGGCTTTTTGGTGGCTGGCGGGGGGATAATCTCCTGTCTCTACTGGTTGGTCTCTGTATCAGCCAGTTTGGTTTTAGGGTGATTTTGCACATTGGTGGTGTTGGGTTTTTGGCCACCCGCTTGCCTAGTGTGCTTTCTGACACTCCTGTCCCTGTGGTTGGGGTGCTGCGTTGTTATGGGTGGCTGGGTGGGGTCTTGATTCTTCACCCCTTGGTTGCTTTGTTTGTACTTTGTGGCAACTATTTCTGGAAAGCTATTTGCACTGTACTTTTATTCCTGTCGGTGTTTGGCCTGGGGCCTGTGGATGGCCTCGTCTCCAGTTGCTCTGGGGCAGTCATGGGCCTATGTTGAGGGCCCTTCTGTGACTGGTGTTGGGACCCACTTGGGGTGATTCCTTTGTGTTGTCCTATGCCCTCTAGGCCATTTGGCGGCTTGTTGTTTGGTTGGGGGGTTTCATTCTTCCCGGTTTGTGCTGGATGGCCCTGTGTACTGTTGCCTTTATCCCAGCTGTTGGGTCGAGGGTGTGCGGTGAATGGTTGCTGTTGGTATTTTTGGTGTGTGGCTCATCTCCGTCAGCCTCTGGGTTTTCTTTCTCCCGTGGCAACTTTTCTACCTTGTGTAGACTCCACGTGTGGAGGATGGGGGTGTCATTCTATTAGTAGTTGCAAACAGTGTTTAGGCATGGACAGTAGGGCATTAGAGACAATAGATACTCAATCATAGAGGGGGTAGATCTAGAATTTGACGATAGAAGATTCTAGTACAGGATGTTCTCATGCCCGTTAGATGATTACTAACTAAAGTCCTGGGTACAGGGATTTCTCGTGTTTGAATTTCATTGAGTGGAGGGCTTTCCCTCAGGTACCCGTCTTTCCCTCTAAGCTCCCCTTGTTATTGTGTGTGGGTGTTGTTTGCGGCCAGGGTCTTCCCTGAAGATCCAATTGGTCTTTGTATTCTCTAGTCTTCTGGTCTTGCGGATCCGCCTCACTCTGCCTTTAGTCCTTTATAGTCTTTTGGTCCAGGTCCAGTTCGGTCTGGTTCAGGGGCTTGTGGTGTCGTTCCCTTGCGGGTGATTTACCTAACCTCATTTGGGCCCTGTTGTTGGATTCTATTTCTGGTGGGATTTTGTGCTTCACTGTGTTCTCGCCACAGACTTGTGCCTTGCCATTTCCAAACCAGGTAGAGTGTCGGCTCCTGGCTGCCTGGTCCTGCCTGTTGCTCTTCTAACTGCAGGGGTTCTGCCACTCACCGGGCCTCCTTCCTTGGTGGGGCCGTGGGGAGACTCTGTGGTTTCATTGGGTGGTGTTTCAGGTTGTTTGGGAACCAGTTTCACCTGCACTCTTTGTGTGTACCTCTGTCTTTGTGTTCTGTGGCTCCAGATCACCTTCTCCTGGACTGGGTGCATTTACAATTAGCCAGTGTCTGCACTGCTGGCCGATGCTGGATGTTCTTGCCTCAGATCATTTGGGGTCCGCTGTGCACTTTTTTATGGGTGGGAGGTGTTCCCTGTGTGGGATGGCTGCTTCCTGGGCAGTATGGCATGGGTGTCCTTCACTGTGGTTGTGTGGCAGCGCCATGTTTAGGGTGATGTGCCCTTTTCTGGTTGGGAGTGTTGCCGGCTGTGTGCTCCGCCCTCTTTTGTCCTGTGGTTCTTCTATTTCTTTCCCTTTGAGTACTGCTTTCTGGGTGGTGTCCTGGATGTTGCTTGGGAGTTCGGAAAGCCGTTTTTTTGGCTTTGGTATTCTTCATGTATCATAAATGGCACAAGGACTGGTGGGGCCTGAGGATAATGCCCTATTACCTATCAGTAATTTTCATTACCTCTGGACCCATTGTCTTCTTCCCATTGATGACGCCCCTCCCAAACGGCCGGCCTTCCTGTTGGTGGCTTGGTAGTTCTGAACGAATACTGGGTCAGTTCTGGTTAAGTACTCCTGGTGGGACCGGGTGTGGTAGAGGGTCCCAGCATTCCATTTGATCTTTTTTTCTATTTGGGAGATGGTTGTCTCAATATGTCATGAATGGGACAAGGACAAAGGACCAGGAGTAATGAAGATTACCGATTAGTAATAGGGCATTGCATCGAATGCTCTGTACCAATGAGTAATTTTATGTTTTCAGTGCAACAGGCTGATTTCCGGCATTTTGTTCGCTGCTCGTTCTGCAAAGCCTCCTCAATTTTACAAATCAATTATGAAAAAGAATGTGCAAAACAATGTGTATAAAATTTAAGCAATCTGTGCCCGAAAATGAAATCTGCTTATGATTGAAATTAACGAGTTCATGGGAAAAGAAAAGGCATATGCAACTGGTAAACCTGAATCTATCGGAACTGCTTCACTGGTTCTCAGTGTAGAAAATTGAAGATTTATTGAGATTTAATACTGATTTTGGGCCCTCCAAGCACATTAATAAATTTAATTTAGACAGATTTAATCTCGCGCTTTGCTTTAAACTTTAGTATGCCAGCTGTCCTGAAATGAGCTATGGTAATTTCATTTCTCAGGAAATATGAGACGGGGAATGTGAAGATTACTCAAAGTTCTGTGTTATCCATCAGCTTTGTATTGCTATGCATGAGTCGTGCACAATTACATCTCAATCTCCTGCAAAAGTAAGAAAAGCAAACAAAATGTACCTGGGGAAAAGAAGGTGATGGGGATGCAAAATACAGTATTATCCAACAGCTACTTAAATAATAATTTACAGAGATGGAAGTAATAAAATAAGCAAGACCTTCTTCCTGTATATGTTCTTCTTTGGAGACAGGCTCCTTTACAAAGAGCTTACTACAGTTCTACAGTGAAAAGAATGCATGGACATGTCATGGCTCTGAAATATGTACAAACTACTTAAAATAGGTATGCACATGTATCAGTAACCTCAGTCTCTCCAGGCCTGAATAACAAAGCTTGTTTAATGAGTAGATGTGTCTTACTCTTGTCTTAAATGTGAGTTGCACTAAAATAGCAATGCCTGATTCATAAAGCATATTTTGTAGATTTACTTCAGGTGTCATACCTGCTTATTCAGGGAAACAGTGCGTAAGCATGTCTTACTCCTAAAAATTCAGGGCTAAGACACATCTAAGTCTGAAATAAGACTCACCTACTCATAGAAAATGATTTCTGAATTAGATCTGGATTTTCAGGTGTAACTAACACCTAAACCAGGAGCAAGACTCACATGCACATAAAACAAATTGTGAATCAGACCCTATGTCTCAACTAAAGTGAAATAAAATTGCACTTTAAGTATCAAACCATCAAAGCATTCTATATAGTCAGTTAATGAACTGTGGCCTAAATTATTTATCCCTTTACCACTGACCAAAAGCCCCCCTCCAACCAACAAATGTATCCGGGATAATAGAAGTAGATCATTTGGTAGTCAAACTCTTCACGATTTGTGGTTCTTCCTGCTGTATTCCCAAATACAATCAATCAATCAATCAGGAGTTTGTTAAAGCGCGACTACTCACCCGTAAGGGTCTCAAGGCGCTAGGGGTGGGGGGGTTGGGGGGGTGCAGGTTCCATTCCATCAAGGAGGGGGTCTGTCGAAGAGCCATGTTTTGAGGTTTCTTGTGAAGATGGGGAGCGATGTTGTCTGTCTGAGGTGGAGCGGAAGGGCGTTCCATGCTTTGGCCGCGAGGAAGGAGAAGGAGCGGCCTCCCGATCTGGTCTTTCTGGTGCGGGGGACCACAGCGTAGGAAAGCTGAGCTGATCGTAGGGTCCTTTGGGGTGCGTGGAATTTGAGTCGGCTGTTCAGGTATGCTGGTCCGGTGCCGTGGAGGGCCTTGTGTGCGTGGGTGAGCATCTTAAAGGTGATTCTCGCCTCGACGGGGAGCCAGTGGAGTGTGCGCAGGTGCTGGGAGATGTGGCAGTGTTTTGGCAGGTTGAGGACCAGTCTTGCGGCGGCGTTCTGGATGTTCTGTAGCTTGCAGATGAGGTTTTTGTTTATTCCGGCGTAGAGTGCGTTGCCGTAGTCGAGTCTGCTGGTGACCAGGGCGTGAGTGACTGTCTTTCGGTGTTCGAGGGGGATCCATTTGAAGGTCTTACGAAGGAGGCGGAGGGTGTGGAAGCAGGAGGATGAGACAGAGTTGATCTGGCGGTCCATTTTGAGCTCGGAGTCCAGGATGATTCCCAGGTTGCGTGCGTGGTCTGTGGGGGTTGGAGGGTTTCCGAGGGCGGTGGGCCACCAGGTGTCACTCCAGGCGTCGGGGTTTGGGCCCATGATGAGTACTTCTGTTTTGTTGGTGTTTAGTTGTAGGCAGCTGTTTTTCATCCATTTGGCGACGGCTTCCATGCCTTCTCGAAAGTTGCGTCTGGCGGTGTTGGGCTCGTTGGATAGGGAGAGGATGAGCTGGGTGTCGTCTGCATATGACACGATGTTGAGTCCGTAGGTTCTGACGATGGGGGCAAGTGGAGCCATGTAGATGTTGAAGAGCGTCGGGCTGAGGGAGGAGCCCTGGGGGACTCCGCAGGTGATAGGTGTGGGGTCCGAGAGGAAAGGGGGGAGTCTGACCCGCTGCGTCCTGCTGGAGAGGAAGGAGCAGATCCAGTCGAGGGCCTTGTCCTGGATTCCTGCATCGTAGAGTCTGCGTATTAGGGTGCGGTGGGAGACTGTGTCGAACGCCGCTGATAGGTCGAGGAGGATGAGGGCTACTGTTTCTCCTTTGTCCAGTAAGGTGCGGATGTCGTCTGTTGCGGCGAGGAGGGCGGTTTCCGTACTGTGTTTTTTTCTGAATATCATCAAATTCCAAAAATTCATAAAGACTTAGATTTTCTCACATGAAATTGATGAATCCATATCTCCTGTAGGCATGCCTCCTATGATAATCCCATACACCTTTCTGGTCAGAAATTGATTAATCCATATCTCATGTAGGCATGCCTCCTATGTTAATCCTATGCACCTTTCTGGTCAGAGCAACATACCTTCTTCGTTATTGCTTTTAAGCTGCTGTTCCTCAAAGCAAACACAAGGAGATGCTGGACGGAGCACTGAAACTTTTCAGACACTCACCCCAGTCACAGAACTGGGATGAATCCATCATCGTTCCTTAGCTCACTTCCCAGTCTTGATTGACCCTGTGCTTCATGAGAACAGTCCAGACTGCACTGCCAAGCCAGGTCTTCCCAGGACTGGAGACAAGCATCCTGGGACTCGTTTCGGGGTAACATCCCTCATCAGCCAGGCCTGCTTGAATTCAGGGGCAAAGTGAGCCAGGGACCCACATCCTGGGCTCACTGTTCCACTGGATTGGCATGGTGAGAAAAAATACAAAGGATTTAGGCCCAGATCTCTGTACAGGGGTGAATGTATGACACTGTTCTGCATTCTGTCCATCAATTGTTCTTTTTGTATTTATAACCCCGAGTGGAATGGGTATGCCCAGACATGGGCCCCATGCTCTCCATGCCACTGGAATCAAGTTATCCTGGCTGATGAGAGATGAAAGCCCGAAACTGGTCCTAGGATGCTTGTTTCCAGTCCAGGGACGACCTTGCCTGGCAGTTCAGGGTGGACTGTTCCCATTGGGCACAGGGTCAAGACTGATTTGCATATGGTTGGGTCCAAACTGGAATGGCATGGTGAGCAAAAATCAATGGATTTAGGCCCACATCTCTGTACTGGGGTGAATGTATGACATTGTTCTGCATTCTGTCCATCAATTGTTCTTTTTTTATGTGTCACCCCGAGTGGAACGGGTATGCCCAGACGTGGGTCCCGTGCTCTCCATGCCACTGGAGACAAGCTATCCTAACTGATGAGGGCTGAAAGCCTGAAACCGGTCCTAGTATGCTTGTTTCCAGTCCAGGAAGGGCTTGGCCTGGCAGTTCGGGCTGTACTGTTGCCTTTGGGTGCAGGGTCAAAACTGATTTGCATTTGGCTGGGTCCAAACTGCAATGGCATAATGAGCAAAAAAACGATGGATTTCGGCCCAGAGCTCTGTACTGGGGAGAATAAAAGACATTGTTCTGCATTCTGTCTAAGCATGGGCGTAAAATCAGTTCCGCTCGCGGATTTTCGGCAAATTCGCAATCCGCGAACTCTCGCGAATTTGCTGAAAATCCGCAAATTCGCACGCAGCGGATTTTTTTGCTTGGTGATACAATTTTGCGGCGCGCGGCGTTCACTTACCGTCATTCAGCGTTTGCAGAGTTGTTTTTCTCCATATTTTGCGTGTGCTGCGCCATTTTGTATCTTGCTGCGGGATCCCGCGGGAGTTTGGCGACCGCGATTACGTCATTGCGGCTTGCCACCTTGCACAGCACGCATCGCGAGAGTTCGCAATTGCGAACACATAGATGCGGCGAGCAGCAACAATCTCGCACTCGCGAAATTTCAAAATTTGCAATTGTGCACAAGAATCCACCAGCAAGCAGCATAAACCTTCTAAAAATGATGATTTTTATCAGAATAACTCCTAAGGTTGACATTTGCCTGCATTTTTTTTGCAAGGAGTCCATTTTTGGGGGGGGGGGGGAAGGAAGTGTCCCACAGTCTCCAACTTCCTGTTCCTGTCCAGCAGGCTCCTCCCAGTGCTTTCTTCATGTGCTGGTCACTTTCATTTGGATCTTGACCTGGAAGGATTACTTTTTGTGGATGCTGCTGGATATTTGGATTTGAGGCCTTTTTGACTTTCTTTGGATCACTTTTGGATTAGAAATCAACTTTCACAAGTAAGTTTGTTTGGGGCATTACAGTTGCTGCAAATACAATTTTGGAACTTTTTCAGAACATTAAATAAAATATATTGTGGGTAGCCACAGTATCCAGTAGGACCAGGGTTAGTTATGGGTGCATGATACAACTGTTTTGTTGAATTTAAACATCATTGAGGGCATGGATGGCATGGGATTGTGCTGATTTTTGTGTGTTTTTCGATTTTTGGAGCTGCTGTTGGGGCCTTTTGCCCAGGGGTACCCAGTGGTGCATGGACTGAGTCTTTCTGTGGGGTCTCTTTCATGTAAACATCATGGAGGGCATGGATGGCATTTGATTGTGGTGATTTCTTGTGTGTTTTTCGTTTTTTGGGGTGTACTGTTGATGGGGACTGGCCATGTGGGTGGGGGCCATTTTGAGTGCTGGTACAGGCAGGCCCTGGCCATGTGCTTGGGGTGCAAGGGGCCATTTTGAAGGCAGGCAGTGTTCTCAGGCCTGCACCCATTTTGCCTAGCTTTCATCCATTATGCCCAGGGGTAGTGAGTGGTGCATGGGCCTAGTCTTTCTGTTTGGTGTCTTGAATTTAAACATCATTGAGGGCATGGATGGCATGGGATTGTGCTAATTTTTGTGTGTTTTTCGATTTTTGGGGCTGCTATTGGGGCCTTTTGCCCAGGGGTACCCAGTGGTGCATGGACTGAGTCTTTCTGTGGGGTCTCTTTCATGTAAACATCATGGAGGGCATGGATGGCTTTGGATTGTGTTGATTTTTGTGTGTTTTTCGATTTTTGGGGGTGTTGATGGGGCCTGTCCATGTGGGTGGGGGCCATTTTGAGGCCTGGTCCAGGCAGGGCCTGGCCATGTGGGTGGGGGTTTAGGGGTAATTTTGAAGCCAGGCAGTGTGCTTTGGTGTGTCATAGGCCTGCACCCAGTCTGCCATGCTTTCATCCATTATGCCCAGGGGTACTCTGTCAGTGGTGCATTTTATTGGTCTTTCCATTTTGGGGGGTAGGTATAATAAAAATGCTTACTTGCAAACTATTAATTGAAGCGCTATATATGCAACATTTATTTAACTGATGTTCCTCTGGCTTCGTTTGCTTTTAGGTGCAGAAAGACGAATCATCAGCCTCATCGTTCCTCATCAGTGCCAGGAAGAAGTCCTGCTGCGGTGTGTGCAGCACAACGTCACGTGTGGCCACAGACAACTCTGCAACTTGTGCAACTGCGGCCTGCTGTTCTGAAATCTGAAGAAGATGGCCCCAAAAAAAGTTGCCCGTAGCTCCTCTAGCAAGAAAGTTGCCAGTAAGGAGCAGAAGAAGCAACTGGCGGTACTTACCAAGGAGACTGGTGTGACGACCGCCACATTTTTTGGGATAAAAAAAAGTACGCCTGCAGCAGCAGCGGGGTCTGCTGGGGACCAAGCTGGGAGCAGCACCTCCGCTCCATTGGGCTCAGTGCCACCACCACCACGCCAGGTCCAAGCCCTTGAGTGCTGCAGAGGCAGCCAGTATAGTTGTTCAATCACCATCGACCAGTGATGTTGGCTCATCGCGAGAAAGTAGCAGCGTCCCTCAATCAACACAGGTTGTTGTAACTCATCTGACGAGTGTTGAACAACCACAGCCGCAACAACAACCACATGTGCAAGTACAAGCCCAAGTACATGTGGAAGGAGAGGCGGTGCAAGGAGAGGAGCAAGCAGAGGTGCATGGAGCGGCACAAGTGGCCACAATAGTTGTTCCTCCCGAAGTAGGGGCACATCAGGAAATCAACATTCAAGCCGAGGTATCACATGAGGAAGCCACTCCTCCTTTTGATTCATTGTCTTCCAGATCCCCAGCAAGGAAAAGATCAAGGATGGTGTCTACTTCTTCTTCAAGCCCCCTTCCTTCTGATGATATGGATGGAACTTGGGAACCACCACGGCCGTCTGAGAGTGAGGCACACCATGATCTGGCAAAGGTAGCTAAGCATAAAAGGAAGGTCCCCGAAAGTCTCAGAGTTATGGAGTGTGATGATGACGCTGAACAAGAAGTGGCGTATACTCCTGCTGATGAAGACTCTCACGACGACGACGCAGTCATCATAGGCGTCACTCCAGCCTCAGCGGGCATGCAGCAAACAGACATTTTTACCCTATGCCGAAATGCTGCTGAGCGTGATGATGGCGACGTGTCAATGGGACCACCACCAATGCAGTTAACTAGTACACCACCACCTACAGCTTCCATATTTTCTCGCCAGAAGGGACCTCCATCCACCTCGACCTCCATTTCCTCAATTAGTGGTGCTGTAAGTGCACAACGTACTAAATTTCGGCAACACACATCCTCCAGTTCATCTGGCATTAGCAGCATTACCAGTATCGCCTCCTCCGCTCCCCACAGACATTTGAAGTCTGCAGTTTGGGACTTCTTTAGTGTTAGCCCAACAAGGGAAAACATAGCCATTTGTACCATTTGTAAGGTTCGAGTTAGTCGTGGTAAGCTTGGTACCAACTATGGTACCGGAGGCCAGAGAGGTCATCTTGAGAGACAGCACACTGTCAAATGGCATGCGCACCTAAGGGAGATCAAGGATGCCCGAATTGCAAGTCAACAAATTGTATCCGTTGATGTTTCATCTGCTGATGACGAGGAGGAAGAAGAAGCGTCAGACATTTCTTCACTTACACCCAGTACCCCTGTCAGCAGCAGATCTATGAGCCACACTAAGAGTGTGGGAGAGAGTGAGACACCAACGTGAAAAAGTTCATCACGGAGCGTAACTGGGTCGCAGAAGTCATCATCATACCGTAAATTGGTCCAGCCCACCATTAGAAGCATGTTGTTTTCAGAAGCGCCATATGAACGCAACCACCCAATGGCGCGTCTGTATAACAGTAAGCTGGCTAAAATGCTAGCGCTGGACCTTCTTCCTTTTTCTTTTGTGGAAGGGGTGGGTTTTCTTGAAATGGTGGCAACGCTCTGCCCTAAATGGAAGGTTCCTAGCCGGTTCTATTTTGCCAGAGTTGCGATTCCAGCACTACATGAAGATGTGCTGGAGGTGATTGGGGCAGCTTTGCAGAAGAGTGCTGTTCACACTATACATCTGACAACAGACATGTGGTGCAGTTGTGCAGCCACTGATTACTTGTGCATCACTGCACACTGGGTCTCTTTTTCAGGGGTTAAAGGCAAGATAAACGCAGGTGTTGACGAGGACAAAGTTTATAAAGCTGCTCGGAAACATGCAACAATAGCCATGTTTGCCATGGAGAAAACTCATACAGCAGAAAACATTTTGCATGAGTTTAACACAAAGGTCTTTCAATGGCTGTCCCCAAGAAAACGCGTGGTTATGTTTCCACGGATAATGGCGCCAATGTAGTTAAGGCCATGGATATAGGTAACTATTTCAGAGTGCCGTGTCTGGCGCACTGTATAAACCTGGTTGTTAAAAAATTCTTGAGTGAAGAAAGTCCAGTCTCCGAGTTACTGACCACCTGCCCAAGAATGTGCACACATTTCAACCATTCTTTTAAGGCCCGGAAACAGCTGAGGTGCCTGCAATATGAACATAAATTGCCAGTGAAAGCACTCATCCAGGAGGTGGCAACACGTTGGAACTCAACCTTCTACATGCTTGAGCGTCTGTATGAGCAGTATGCGGTAGTCGATCAGTATTTCTTTAAACTGGGTACACCTATGATGGACATGAGGATACAGGTGGAGCAATGGCACCTAGTTAAAAGCCTGACAGACATGCTTCGTCCTTTTGAGGTCTTCTCGCGTGCAGTCAGCAGGGAGGACTGTAATTTGGGAAAAGCTATCCCATTGTTGAGCATGCTGGAGCACCGACTGAAGGCGGTGTGTTCTAAGTTTGAAAAAGATGGAAAGGAAGAAGCATTAGAGTTGGCGGAGAAGTTACTACACCGCCTACTTGGCGATGATCGTCTTGAAATGATCAAGACAGAACAGCATTACATTTGTGCTACTATTCTGGATCCACTGTACAAAAAGGCAGTGGCAGGCAGAGTATTCTTTCCTTTTGATGACGCAGATGTTACAAAGTACAAACATTGGCTAGCTGTTTCAGCCTCTCGGTTTGAAAGAGAACGGCAGGAAATTGAAGGAAAAGGCAGTACATCAGCATCAGCAGGCCGTCCGCAGTCAAAAAAATCCCTTCTGCATTTGTGGCTGTGGCAGAAGTGAGTGATTTTCCCTCTCAGCCGTTAACGACACCAGCAACCGTATCATCTGCACCAGACACAACAGTAATATCGGGTGATGAAGAGGATTGGCTAACTCAGCTTGGGTTTGCTTCTGAAATGGTCCCAGAAAAAAAGTAAGCTAAGTGGAGGAACCCGGGAGAACCTTGAGTTGATGGTGCAGGCCTATCTGAATGACTCAACAGAGGTCCATATTTCTCATGACCCATTGGCGTAATGGCATGGGAAAACAGTTGCTTGGCCAGACATCACCAACCTGGCTATAAATTACTTGTCTTGCCCACTTACAAGTGTGTCTTCTGAACGTGTTTTCAGTGCTGCTGGTGGCATTGTAACTTCCAAAAGGACCCGCCTCTCGCCCAAAAATGTGGAGAGGTTAACAATGATCAAGATGAATCAGCACCTCATACCACCAGATTACAAAATACGAGAATGCACGCAGGAAGAAGACGAGGAGGACACCAACTTAGATGAGGGAAGTTCTTCTCTGTTAAGTGACCTACTCCCGTATGAAATCGCAGAGTTTGAGGATGAGCTCTTCTTCCCTTACACCGAGCCTTGAAAATAAATGAGTCAATGAATCACTAACTTTCTTTTTCGTCCTAATTCACTTTTATTCCTGTGTGTCTCTTTCTTTGTTTTGCAAAATCTATATAACAAAAACTTTAATCACCTAATCACAAAAAACAAGCCCATCAGCAGAACTGTCTTCACTTATTTGCTTATTGATTTGAAGGTGCCGCAGTCTGCATTCCTCAGGTTCACAACTTCACAAGAACATGCTCCTCTATCCTCCTCCAGACTCCTATTTCCCTCAAAGCAGATTGCTGGATTATGCCCAATGAAGAAAGACTCTGCACTTGTGGGGGTGTTCTACTCCTTTGCGGGTGAGTAGACGGCTCTGGGGCCATTGCTGGGAAGGTCTAATACCGGATAAAAGTGGTTTGGAGAAAATCGGAGCAAAAAAAGTTTTTGCCTTTTTGCTCACGATCATGTTTTCGGTAGCCTGTTTGGGGGGGTTCCTGGTGTTTGTGGTGGGTTTTGGGGTCTGGGAGCAACGCTGGCACAGTCTAATTTTGATTGCATTTGTTTTCCAGGACATCCATGGTGGAAAAGTCGAGTTATGACCTTGCTGCACAGCGCGTTTGGACAGAATTGAAAGAAGGCCGAAAAATAATTCTAAGTATGAGATTTTCCATTTTGGCTTTTTGCCTGTTTGGGGGTGTTGTGCTTTTTTGCGGGTGGGTTGGCGGGTCTTGGGGCATTGCTGGGAAGGTCTAATACCGGATAAAAGTGTTTTGGAGAAAATCCATGAGGAAAAGCGTTTTTGCATTTTCTGACATTTCGCTCACTACAGCGTTTTCGGGGACCTGTTTGGGGGGCTTCCTGGTGTTTGTGGGTGGGTTTTGGGGTCTTTGAGCAACGCTGGGTATGGATACTTTTGATTGCAAGTGGTTTGAAGAAAATCTATGGTGGCAAAGGGGAGTTAGGGCCTAGCTGCAGAGCGCGCGTGGAGTGATGTTGGAAATGTGCCTGGAAAATTACTAAGTCCCCACTTTTGTAGTTTTGCTTTTTGGCTGTTTGGGGGTCTTCTACTTGTTTCTGCATGGGTTTACGGCTCTGGGGCCATTGCTGGGAAGGTCTAATACCGGATAAAAGTGGTTTGGAGAAAATCGGAGCAAAAACAGTTTTTGCCTTTTTGCTCACTATCATGTTTTCGGTGGCCTGTTTGGGGGGGTTCCTGGTGTTTGTGGGTGGGTTTTGGGGTCTGGGAGCAACGCTGGCACAGTCTAATTTTGATTGCATTTGTTTTCCAGGACATCCATGGTGGAAAAGTCGAGTTATGACCTTGCTGCACAGCGCGTTTGGACAGAATTGAAAGAAGGACGAAAAATAATTCTAAGTATGAGATTTTCCATTTTGGCTTTTTGCCTGTTTGGGGGTGTTGTGCTTTTTTGCGGGTGGGTTGGCGGGTCTTGGGGCATTGCTGGGAAGGTCTAATACCGGATAAAAGTGTTTTGGAGAAACTCCATGAGGAAAAGCGTTTTTGCATTTTCTGACATTTCGCTCACTACAGCGTTTTCGGGGGCCTGTTTGGGGGGCTTCCTGGTGTTTGTGGGTGGGTTTTGGGGTCTTTGAGCAACGCTGGGTATGGATACTTTTCATTGCAAGCGGTTAGAAGAAAATCCGTGGTGGCAAAGGGGAGTTGGGGCCTAGCTGCAGAGCGCGCATGGAGTGATGTTGAGAATTTGCCAGGAAAATTACTAAGTCCCCATTTTTGTAGTTTTGCTTTTTAGCTGTTTGGGGGTATTCTACTTGTTTCCGCCTGGGTTGACAGCTCTGGGGCCATTGCTGGGAAGGTCTAATACCGGATAAAAGTGTTTTGGAGAAAATCCATGAGGAAAAGCGTTTTTGCACATTAACTTAGGGCTCGTTAGGGTTAGCACTAGCAGCAGGGTTGCATGTGTTTCGGGGTGTTCTAGATTTTTGCAACTGACTTCTGGGCTCTTAGAGCACTCGTGGGAATGTGTAATTTTGGTTGCAAGTGGTTTGAAAAAAATCCATGGTGGGGAAGGGGGATTTGGCCTAGTTAAAGAAAGCGTTTGCCACTATTCTTAACTTAGGGCTTGTTAGGGTCAGCAGTATTGTATTGCATGTGTTTGGGCAGGGGGCTGTTTGTGGGGGGGTTTGCGAGTCTTGGAGCGATGCTGGGTATGGATACTTTTGCTTGCTTGCAAGTGGTTGAATGAATACAATCCACGGTGGGTAAGGGGGGATTTGGGCCTACTTTACTTTCAAAGTACGTTTTGTCACCATTTTCTACTAGGCCTCGTTTTTTGAGATCTGATTGGGGGTCTTCTTAGGATCTTCTACATTTTTGCGACTGGGTTTACTAAGGGTCTGGGAGCACTGCTGGGAAGGTCTAATTTTGTTCTAAAACACAGTTTACAGTACACCTAGCTTGAGGGGAAGGATCCGCTAAATTATTTCACACATACTTATTTATCCTTCAAAAGGAGACTCAGACAGAGTAGGCACTTTCAAAAATATTGTACTGTCTATTAGGAATCTCAAAGTGTGACTTTTTGCACTACACAGCGTACATACCTTATATTTATTTGTCAGTGGTGTTCTAATATCACTTCCTGTTTTTCCATCAATAATTACAGGCCGGGTTTCAGACTGTGCAATGGGAAAAAAAGGATGAAGTCAGGCTTCACATTAGCTAGCCGCAATTCAGCATCCGGCAGGCAGTGGACAGGGTGTCTTCAGGTCACCAACATCGATGGACAGAGCGTCAGATGGAATGGAGGAGTCCCGCTAATAAGAGGAATGGTTGGATGCATCTTACAACTTCCCAAATTCAACAGGACAACTACAACAACATACAGATACAGTATCCGTTCATTTCTAATTATCTTTTAAGTAATGTTATTGCTGTGAACTTCTATGAGTGTGACTCTGCATTTCTTTCATCTCTGCTTCTAAATTCATCCCTACAGCCATTGGATAGGTTTTACTTCTGCTATTTTTCAAACCTAATTTAATGTACGAAGTGTTTGTCTGAGTGCAGAGATAGGCAAGTGAAAACGCATAATTATTACTGCAGCCCTGTACTGTCGCATTCTTTCATTCACGGTTGTCGAAAGTACTACTTACTTTTCAGTAACCATGCATGCAGTAGTGCATGCACTTCCTTTATGTCACTTCAAAGATTCATGGTTAGCTTTGTACCCAAAGATTTGTTTATCTTCAATTATTGTTTGTCCATGCTGTCCTTTTTTTTTCTTCTCAACAAAACTTTCCCAAAAACCCCCATTCCCATCCATTTTCCAAACCCTAACCCTCTTCCCCCGGGCTGTGTGGTTTTGATTGATGTGTGACTAAATGACAGCAATAATTTCACACACTTGCTGGGGAGGATAAGGTCATAGCAACAGGCTGGTGAAGGAATCCGAGGATATATTCTTACTCAACTTGACACCGAGTCACTATTGGCAAATGAAAGCAGATTTTCATGTGCGCCATCAACTTGATTGGTCATCAAGAACATCCTCCTCCTAGACGTGGCAAATGAAATTATTACGCTGCTGTGTCCTTCACCTTCAGTACTATTTATTGTAATAGTAGCCAATGTCAAAGAAATTCAACGCAAGTAGTAGTTATACTTTAAATACTTTACCATTTGTTAGGCTACATTGTGGCACTGTTCTAGTGTACTGTCACCTGCTATATTCTCTATCGTACCGTTCTAATGCTACGGTAAGGACAAACAAGGTTTCATTTTCTTTTTTTTCAGATGCTGCAACTGCCACTGTGTAACAACACAAGTACCACCGCAATGATGACATTTACTCCGCCCAGGATTGCCAACCTTAATCGCCATTTTGCATGCAGCCAGTCCTGTGCCTAGCCCTATTTCCAAACACAAATTACAGGTAAGATAAGCGTTTGGGGGGAGGTAGTATAATGAAGTATTATGAGAGACGAGAGACTGACACTAGTCCTAGGACTATTGAATTCACTTACTCTGTGAGAGGCACATAGTTTTGAAAACATTTGGGCCATTAGTACTTACACAACTTGAATCAAGATGCCACTTAAGTTTCAGGACTGTTAAACCCCCACCCACCAGCCTCAAAAGCAGTAAAAAACACATATGCTAAGATAAAGTTTAAAGTATATTTATATATCCAGTAACATAAATCTCCCGCAAGACCCAACCCACCCCCCCGAACCCCAACGAATGTCCCTGAAAACGAAGTCCAAAAAAGTAGAAAACCCAACTCCCAATTCCCACCCCCCAGAAGTCTTTAAAAAAGGGGCAAGGGACAGTCTCCGCCTACTGGCTGCTATTGACTTTTCGGGCCAGGTCAGCATGCTCCTTGCGGAGGGTCTCGAGCAGGGTCTTGGTGTTGAGGAGCTCATGCTCGAGGTAGGAAACCCTCAGGGAAAGGCGGTGCATCCTTTTTTTGCAACTGCTGTGGGGGGCAGCTGATTTCTTTGCTGCTCGGTGGTGGCGGGTGGCTGCGGTACCCCGGCTCCGTACCGCTGGAGACCTGCGCTGACTGGCTGACCCAGGGAGCGCGGAGGAGGATGCAGGTGTCACCGTGGATGTTGTTGACGTACTCTGCGTGTCCTCCTCCTCCTGGGCCTCCAGCCGCCGATATTCGGCGACAGTCGCCTCCAGCTTCCGTTGCCGGGCCCTTTCAGCCAGCTCCTTCCTTGTTGGTTTGGAAGGAGCATCTATATGAAGAAAGAAAGACATAGTCTGTAACCAATGCTCTTTAAGATTAACACAAAATGATTCAGCAGAAAGTTGTGTCACAGTAGAACTAGCAACTTGGAAGCGCAGTACATAACTATTGTGGCCAGTATCTATCTAACCTCCCACTTCTTCATCCTTGCTCTAACATTAGTGGGAGTTTAAGGAATCAATTCTACGAGCACTATGGACTCACTCCATTAGAGTCGACTATGACAGTACACCAGTCTTATTCTTATTCTTCTCTCTTGTTTAGCAAAATTGGTACGTTAACTTCTGCAAGCCGGCATAATGCCAGCGCAGTCAACTTGCACCCGAGAAAAACAGACGCCCACCATGATGAGTGAGACAGACTTGCGTTACTGTACCAGTCCAGTACATGCAGGTGGTGATGCTCTTACTTTTCTATTACGGGTGGCACTGAGAATACTCTGTTACAAGGGCTACTGCTTAATTAATTTAACTTTCACCCTACAGTGCCAATGAATAGATACTAGAAAAGGAAAATGAAGAAGATAAATAATCTGATTATCTATCACTGCACATGGTATGTATTTGCTTACATATGGGATGACTTTAGGTGCTTTGCTTTTTATTGAGTGAACAGTGATACATCCACACAAGAATGACCGAGTTCTACTAAACTTATTAACAGAGGTAGTGAGCGGCCATCGTAATAGCCGGGTATATGCTGTGCTTGCAATACAAACTACTGCTACTATTCATGGTAGTATTCTGACAAAATTACAACCTATTTTCCTTGCCTTTCCTACACTGGGACGGACGTGCGGGTGCAGTGTTACATGCTCTTCAAAGTAACACTTAGTTCATCCAGTGACCGTCTACTCTCTCGAGATACACATATGCTATCTAAGAGTCAGATAATACCATGATCCAGGCATCCATCCATTCAAACTATATGTCAATCATTCTTCTTCATGTCTCTCATCTGGACAAACCTTACGTTTTCTCACGGGGAGCACACTATGCAGTCTGCAATCTCAATAAGTAAGGAATATAAGAGCTTTCCACTGCCCGCCACTACCGTGGCAGCCCGCACAGCAGTTTGGTCCGGCACTTGCACCGCCTCCTCCCCAGAACTTTCCTCCTCCACCTCCGCGCTGGGCCCAGCACCAGATGTTCCACCTACAAAGTACATTTAAGAATGTTAGATGTCATAGACATACACCAATCACTAGTATTTTGTCTAGGAATGAAGAAATGTGAATACCGAAAACAAGCTAATAATTTGTGACTGTCTACTCTAAAGTAAAAATGTCCCTTTTTCCAGGGAAGGGTGTTGTCTTGCTGCACTTTTTGGCACAACTGATGAATGCTTGCTTTTTAACACGCACTATTTGTCTCATAACAGACAGAATCTTCACTTCTAAGAACAAATCATCATCACTAGGACGGAGGGACCAACGATTCAGCACCAAAAAAGAAAAATTAAAGTTCAAACCAGGTGAGGGCTCGGCTCGCCCACAATAAATGTGTGAAATAAATCACTATAAGCACTTTTCCATTTTTAATCAACCGTTTATGTTTTATGACAAGCTTGATTTTAATAAATATTTTTACTTTTAATAAAGCTTTAAAACTTAAATAGACTCTGTGGTTTTTGGTCATGAGTGAATGAGAAAAAGGTTTTGCAATTTGCAATGCATGAGCCCGTGCCTCTGACACTTCTGGACTCTGACTCCGTACTCTTGTCCTGCGTTGGATAATCATCATTGGGGATCAATCATCGATGAATTCGGGAGCTAAATGACTCTGCCACACTATCTAGTCAGTAAGGAGATTGGGGGTTCTTCAAAGTCTGATATCATTGAGGTATGTGAAAAGTCTACCTGTGCCTATTATAATTGATAAACAATGCACTTTAGTGTCCATAGTTCTGTTTGTACAGATTTGTCCCTGCAACAGTAGTAGTATGGATCGTCTTCCTATCTAAACCAAAAGTAAAGTAGTATCTTATTCTTTCTTGGTGGTCATTCACCTTTTTATTGTTGGTAATTGTCAAAGCATACACATTTAGAAGACTTGAAAAGACATTATGGACAATCCCAGAGGACTGCACTCAGTGCATAGAGCTATTGCTGACTAGAATGGGAGTTTCGTTTTACACCTTTTGCCAAATGTTCAATCTTAGTTAGCTACACAGACAGACAAATAAGAATAATCTAGTAATACCACAGGGAGTCATAGTCGAGGCAGGATAAGAATTTAGATACAGTCTACAAGAAGATCAAAGACGATTTAGAAAAAACCGAATGAGGAACGCTAGGAAAAAATAGGTACTCTATATTGAGATTAAAACTTACCGGGGCCAGCAAAGGAGCCCTCGCCTGACCGATCCTGGCCTTGTTCAGCAGCAGCAGCCTCCTCCAATGTCCTCTTGCCCCGGGGGGGAGCTGATGTACAACATGAAAGAAAGAAAGACCCAAAAACATGGATGATTGTTGTCAACCAAATCAAACATTTCAAAAGAACAATAACAAAATCTTTTGGCGAAATAGCAAATAGACAACTATTGAACGGAATATATTGACCTATCTCATGTGGTCTACTACGATATTAGTATTGCTTGATTTGCGGACCGTCGACTTGGAAAGTTATGCAACTCACTAAACAAACTACTAAAAAGGTTCGCCTAGGACTGGCAGGCAGCAGTCCGCAGCACGCAAAGTGACAGACAAACTCCATCGTGATTGCAGATCAGCGACAACACTAAAAAGTTTCCTTCTACATTAACCAGTCATTAAAATACTCAAACTATCAATCCACCACCACTATTTCTTCTTATTGCCAGGTGTACAAAGGAAGGACTGGACTTGAGTCTGTAGGGGCAGATTTACAAGCCCCTTGCGGCTCTTTTGCTCCATTGTTGCGTGACTTTTGTGACGGAGGGGCATAAGAAAAGAGGCGCCATGGTGCGGCGTATATTAACAACGTGACGCATATGGGAGATGCATCACGTTGTAAAGCCCTGCGTCATCAGGGGGCGTTCCGGCGCAAGGGAGGGCGTTCCTGCGCAGGAACGCATCCTAAAAGTGGCTGAGGGAAATCTACAAGATGTCAATCAGTCACTTTTAGGACAATGATGCGTGACTCAAACCCTGCGCCTGCTTGAAGCAGACGTACGGCTTGACACAGCATTGGGGAGATAGGGCACCCCAGAGCATTGCTGGAGCTGAGCCATCGTTGTCACGCAACTCCAGCAATGCGCTGCCTTTACGGCACAGATGCGTAAGGCTTCTGTGACGTTTTGGGCCAATGGTGCGTCGCATTGTAAATACTGCACACCATGGGTGGTGGTGGCGTGGCGCACAATTACTGGCGCATCCCTGCTACTTTGCAGGGATGCACCGGTAATTGAAAATCTGACCCTTAGTGTCTAGCATTACGCAGTTCTTTACACTACACTCATACATAATTTCTCAGGCCAATAAAATGAACACAAAATAGAAAAAAAATAAGCATAGTAGCAAGGCTACTGAGAAGGAGAGCAGTGCACCTGAAATGCACAGAAGATTTTGAAATATAATTTACCTACAATGTAATCGGCAACATTATTGCTCTTGGTAAAAAACAAAAATTTGCAATATAATACCACACAGAGCGGGAGAAAACAGAGTAGTGATGAAATAGCTAGAAATAGCTACTACTACTCACCAAGCCCGGGGATCTCGATGCGAGCACGTCCAGCAAGTCGCATTCCCGGTCCATGAGATCCGTCCAGCGCTGGGTGGCCTGGTTGTAGGTGCGCCGGACCCCAGAGTGTTCAAACATGGCCCGGCACACCTTCTCCCACCGCTTCCGGCGCTCCCGGATCCCGTAGCCGGTAGCGATCTTGCCACCTCCCATGATGGTCTTGGGGAGGCGGCGTTGGACATGAAAGACTAGTGCGGCCACCTCCTCCGCACTAAAAATCACCCGAGCTATAACTTGCTCCCCCCTTAAACGCCTGCACGGGAGCCGGGCAAGGGGGGCGGAACCCTTCCCCTTCGCGGGCTGCTTCCCGGCTCCCTTTACCATGATCTGGGCAGAAAAGAAGGTAAATAATAAAGAAGAAATAGAATAGGGAAGAAGAAAAGAAAAGAGTTAAAAAAGTAGTTTAAAATTAACCCAAAGTAGCAGAAAACACAAAAATATAGAGCTAGAAACATAGAGGGATAGATAATAAGTAAAATAGAACAAAAAAACTTCAAATAAGCAAAGGATGGCAGAGATTGACAGAGGATACAGAAAGCATGCCCAGAACCACAGCAATGAATGAAAAACAAGATGGCCGCGCCCGTTGACGACCGCGTGGGTAACATCGCGCAAGATTTTCCCCGCGATCACACGCGAACATGTACTAGCGAGCCGCACACTTTGCGAGATTACACATAGCGCCCGGAAACAGAATTACGTCACGCAAACAAGATGGCCGAGCCCATGTACGACCGCTAGGGTAACTTCGCAAACGTTGCGCTACAAGCTGCTTGCTAACACGCAAAAAATCACGCGAACAAACACTCCGCAAAAAAAACAAATCGTGTATTCGCACGAATACGCGGCTTCCGAAATCGATCTCGCACGAATTCACACCCCCGCGAATCGCGCGAAATTGCAGAAAAACAATTTTTGCAAAACTGAAAGCACTCAGCAGGTGCAAAAGTTCAATCTTAACATTAGTAACCATACCCTCTAGTGCTTCCTGAGGGGCCCCTCCAGAGTTCAGTTGCCTACTTGCAACTATTCTATGACCCTGCTCTGACCCTCACAGCAGGCTCAGAGAATAGCTACAAGTATGCCAAAGGTCCTGCTAAAAAAAATTAGACTGCAACAGAAAGCAATTACAGATAAGGAAGCAGGTGCCAGACTGGAAGTTCAAATTCAGTGACACATTAATCAATCAGCCCCTAATTCATTCATGTCAGTTGAGGCAGAGCAGGTGTGCTTTTCCCCCATAATCTACAGTGAAGAAACACAGGGTGGCATGGGTGAGCCAGAGGGTGGCAGTGGTGAAACAGAGGGTGGCAGTGGTGAAAAAGAGGGTGCTGTGATGAACCAGACGTAGAAACAACATGGCCGCGACCGTTGCTACCCGACACGTAAGTTCGCGTTTGCGAACTGGTAAAAAACCCTCGCGAAACGGCAGAAACACTTGCGAAACCAAAAAAAAAAATTCGCGAGAATTTGCGGATTTTGCAGATTGCGAATCCGTAAATACGCAATTTCGCGGATTGCCAATTCGCAAAATTCGCCCATGCTTAATTCTGTCCATCAATTGTTCTTTTTGTATTTGTCACCCCGAGTGGGTCTGGTATGCTTAGACGTGGGTCCCGTGTTCTCCATGCAACTGAACTCAAGCTATCCTGGCTGGTGAGGGCTGAAAGCCCGAAACCGGTCCTAGGATGCTTGTTTCCAGTCCAGGGAAGTGCAGGCCTGGCAGTTTGGACTGGACTGTTTCCATTGGGAGCAGGGTCAAGACTGATTTGCATATGGCTGGATCCAAAATGGAATGGCATGGTGAGCAAAAAACTATGGATTTAGGCCCAGATCTCTGAACTGGGGTGAATGTATGACACTGTTCTGCATTCTGTACATCAAATGTTTTTCATGTATTTGTCACCCCGAGTGGGACGGTATGCCCAGACATGGGTCCCGTGCTCTCCATGCAACTGGAGACAAGCTATCCTAACTGATTTGGGCTGAAAGCCTGGAACCGGTTCTAGTGTGCTTGTTTCCAGTCCAAGAAGGACCTGACCTGGCAGCTCATGCTGGACTGTTGCCACTGGGCGCAGGGTCAGGACTGATTTGCATGTGGCTGGGTCCAAACTGCTATGACATGGTGAGCAAAAAATGATGGATTTAGGCCCAGATCTCTGTACTGGGGTGATGTATGACATTGTTCTGCATTCTGTTCATCAAATGTTTTTCATGTATTTGTCACCCCGAGTGGGACGGGTATGCCCAGACGTGGGTCTCGTGCTCTCCATGCCACTGGATACAAGCTATCCTAACTGATGAGGGCTGAAAGCCCGAAACCTGTCTTAGTATGCTTTTTTCCAGTCCAGGGAGGACCAGGCCTGGCATTTCGGGATGGACTGTTCCCATTGGGGCCAGGATCAAGACTGATTAGCATATGGTTGGGACCAAACTGGAATGGAATGCTCAGCAAAAAAACAATCAATTGTGGCCCAGTTCTCTGTACTGGGGTGAAAGTGCGATATTGTTCTGCATTCTGTAGATCAATTGTTCTTTTTGCATTTGTCAACCCGAGTGGTACGGGTATGCCCAGACGTAGGTCCCGTGCTCTCCATGCCACTGGAGTCAGGCTATTCTGGCTGATGAGGGCTGAAAGCCCACAACCGGTTACAGGATGCTTGTTTCCAGTCCAGGGAGGCCCTGGCCTGGCAGTTCAGGCTGGACTATTCCCTTTGGGAACAGGGTCAAGACTGATTTGCATATGCCTGGGACAAAACTGGAATGGCATGGTGCGCACACAGCGATGGATTAAGGCCCAGATTTCTGTACTGGGGTGAATGTATGACATTGTTCTGTATTCATTCTGTCCATCAATTTTTCTTTTTGTATTTGTCACCCCGAGTGGGAGGGGTATGCCCAGATGTGGGTCCCGTGCTTTCCATGCTATTGGACTCAAACTATCCTGGCTGAATCAGGCTGAAAGCCCGAAACCAGTTCTAGGAAGCTTGTTCCCAGTCCATGGAGGATCTAGCCTGGAAGTTCGGGCTGGCTGTTCCCATTGGAAGCCGGGTCAAGACTGATTTGCATATTGCTGGGTCAAAGTGGAATGGCATGGTGAGCAAAAAAACGATGGATTTAGGCCCAGATCTCTGTATGGGGGTGATGTATTACATTGTTCTGCATTCTCTTCATCAATTGTTCTTTTTGAATTTGTCACCCTGAGTGGGACGGGTATGCCCAGACGTGGGTCCAGTGCTCTCTATGCCTCTTGAGTCAAGCTATCCTGGCTGATGAGGGCTGAAAGCCTGAAACTGGTCCTAGGATGCTTGTTTTCAGTCTAGCGAGGAGATAACCTGGCAGTTTGTGCTGGACTGTTCCCATTGGGTGCAGGGTCAAGACTGATTAGCATATAGATGGGTCCAAGCTGGAATGGCACGGTGAGCAAAAAAAACATTGATTTAGGCCCAGATCTCTGTACTGGGGCGAATGTATGACATTGTTTTGCATTCTGTCCGTCAATTGTTCTTTTTGCATTTGTCACCCTGAATGGGACGGGTATTCCCAGACGTGGGTCCCGTGCTCTCCATGTAACTGGAGTCAAGCTATCCTGGCTGATGAGGGCTGAAAGCTCAAAACCGGTCCTAGGATGCTTGTTTCCAGTCCAGGGAGAACCTGGCCTGGCAGTTCAGGCTGGGCTCTTCCCATTGGACGCAGGGTCAAGACTGATTTGCATATGGCTGGGTCAAACTAGAATAGCATGGGGAGCAAAAAAATGATGGCTTTAGGCCCAGAGCTCTGTACTTGGGAGAATGTAAGACATTGTGTTGCATTCTGTCCATCAATCGTTCTTTTTGTATTTGTCACCCCGTGTGGGTCTGGTATGCCCAGAAATCGGTCCCGTGCCCTACATGCCACTGGAGTCAAACTATCCTGGCTGATGAGGGCTGAAAGCCCGAAACCCGGTATAGGACGCTTGTTTCCAGTCCAGGGAGGACCTAGCCTGGCAGTTCAGGCTGGACTGTTCCCTTTGGGAACAGGGTTAAGACTGATTTGCATATGCCGGGAACAAAATTGGAATGGCATTGTGAGCAAAAAGCTATGGATTTAGGCCCAGATCTCTGTACTGGGGTGAATGTATGACATTGTTCTGCATTCTGTCCATCAATTGTTCTTTTTGTATTTGTCACCCTGAGTGGGAGGGGTATGCCCAGATGTCGGTCCCGTGCTTTCCATGCCACTGGACTCAAGCTATCCTGGCTGAATCGGGCTGAAATCCCGAAACCAGTCCTAGGATGCTTATTTCCAGTCCAGGGAGAACCTTCCCTGGCAGTTCGAGCTGGGTTCTTCCCATAGGACGCAGGGTCAAGACTGATTTACATATGGCTGAGTCAAACTGGAATGGCATGTTGAGCAAAAAAACTATGAATTTAGGCCCAGATCGCTGTACTAGGGTGATGTATGACATTGTTCTGCATTCTGTTCATCAATTGTTCTTTTTGTATATGTCACCCCGAGTGGGCCGGGTATGCCCAGACGTGAGTCCAGTGCTCTCCATGCCACAGGAAGGAGTAGTTTCTGTCCTGTAACTCCAGTTCTGTAGTAGGGGTATCTCTGTTATAGTCATAATCTAGTGAATAGTACCGCCCATGTGCGTGGACCCCAGAGCAATCAAAAATAATCTCTTACAGTGTCGAAAAATGCAGAAATGCACAGGCACTTAAGAAAGAATTTAAAGACAGATAATGCAGCCTAAAAAAGGCTACACTGTCCAGTACTTCAACTAGAAATTCCACCATAAAATCCACAAAAACAGCAAAGCATGTACAGATTTCCCTTGCTTTAACAGCAAAATCCCTCAGGAATGATAGAGAGAAGGACCTGGACAGACAAGCCCCATAGGCTGCCATTATGTGGCTCAGAACAGGATACTGTGCCTTTAAGAGAACTTTCCAGAACTTCACAGTATCCCAGAATGCCCTGCAGGTCCCAGTTACTTTCAGTTCTTTTTGAAGGCGTAACACGCCAGACCTGTAGCATTCCGTACATGAATATCTCTCTCCACCGGGGAGGAGGGGGGGCGCTTATGACTATAACAGAGATACCCCTACTACAGAACTGGAGTTACAGGACAGAAACTACTCCTTCTGTAGTAGGGGATCTCTGTGTATAGTCATAATCTAGTGAATAGAATGGCAAGCCCATCCCCACACCAAGCGGCGGTGGAGAACAAAGAAATTACGCCACTATTGTGCGAACAGATTCCGCAGCGAAGCCTGCCCAACCTGAGCGTCTGCCCTGGCATCAGCGTCCAGGCAGTAATGCTTAGCAAAGGTATGGACCAACTTCCAAGTGGCCGCCTTGCAGATCTCTGCAATGGGAACATTACGGAGCAACGCTGTCGTGGCAGCTTTGCCCCTGGTGGAATGAGCCTTAGGTTTGCCCCCTAAGGTCTTATTAGCTTTGTAGTAACACAATTGTATGCAGGACACAATCCACCTCGAGATGGACTGCTTAGAGGTAGCAAGACCCGTCCTGACTGATCCATAATTGATGAACAATTGGTCTGACCTACGAATATCTTTGGTTTTATCCAGATAAAACTTCAGCACCCTCCTAACATCCAGGGAATGCAAAGACCTTTCCGCTGGAGAGGAAGGATTCTGAAAGAATGTAGGTAAAGTTATAGTCTGGTTGATATGAAAATCAGAAACAACCTTGGGAAGAAACTTAGGGTGAGTACGCATAACAACCTTAGCAGCATGAAATACAGTATAAGGTTCTTGGCAACACAACGCCTGAATCTCACTCACCCTGCGGGCCGATGTAATGGCCACGAGAACGCCGCCTTCCAGGACAGGTGCTGCAACGAAGCCTTATGAATAGGTTCAAAAGGCTCCTTCATCAACCTGGACAGCACCACATTCAAGTCCCATGAAGGCGAAGGAAGCCTGACAGCAGGGAACACTTTCTTCAAGCCTCCCAAAAAATCCTTGATCACAGGGATCTGGAAGAAGGAAGTCTGTGAAGGGCATTTCCTGTAGGAAGTCAAAGCAGCCAGATGAACCTTAATGGAATGGACATTAAGGCCAGACTGCGCCAGATGAAGTAGATATGGAAGGATGACATCCTCCTTGCATGTCGTAGGGTCATAGTTCTTGGACTTGCACCAGATGCAAAACCTCTTCCACTTGTAAGCATAAGAAGTCCTAGCCTCCTTCAGTATGTCCATACAATCCTCTGGGAGATCAGATGGCCATATTGCACTATTTCAGGAGCCATGCCGCCAAACTCAAAGATGAGAGGTTGGGGTGCACCATCCGCCCCCCGAACTTCGTGAGAAGGTCCAGCCTGCACGGCAGCTTCATGTGAGGAAGGAGAGACCGGTGAAGCAGGTCCGTGAACCACCACTGTCTGGGCCATTCCGGGGCAATCAGTATCATCCGCGCCCTGGACTGGGACAGCTTGATGAGAACCGTCGGAATCAGGGGAATGGGTGGAAAAGCGTACAGAAAGCTGTTCGACCAGTCGATCCATAACGCGTTCCCCAGCGTCCCCGGCTGGTAGTACCTGGAGGCGAAGTCTCGGCATTTGCTGTTTTCGGTGGTGGCGAACATATCTACGTCTGGAGTTCCCCACCTTGCAAAGACTTCTCCTAGTACTTCGTCGTTTATGACCCATTCGTGGTTTTCCTGAATCAGCCTGCTCAGTTCGTCTGCCTGAACATTCTGCACACCTGGCAGATGGGTGGCCGTTATCGACAGTCCTCGGGCCAGAAGCCAGTGCCAGATCGCCTGCGCCTCCTGTGACAGAGTGCGGGATCTCGAGCCCACCTGCTTGTTGAGGTAATACATCGTTGTCATGTTGTCCGTCTGTACAAGCAGGGAGTTGGTCTGAAAAGACGGATGAAAGGCCTTCAGTGCCAAGTGAACAGCTCTGAGTTCCAGGAAATTGATGTGGTACGTGGACTCCGTCGGGGACCACGTCCCTTGAATCTGTAGGTCTTCGGAGTGCGCTCCCCAGCCCTGGAGAGAAGCATCCGTCACGATAGTCTGAGTGGGAATGTCCTTGTGGAAGGGAACCCCTTTGAGGAGATTCTCAGCTGAACACCACCACTTCAGAGACTGAAGAGCATGTAGAGACAGTCGTATCTTGTCGTCCCAAGATCCTCTCCTCTGGTCCCACTGATCCTCCAAGCACTCCTGCAGCGGTCTCATGTGCAGCCGCCCATGTGGCGTCAGGAAGATACAAGAGGCCATCGAGCCCAGTAGAGAAGACACCGTCCTCACAGTAGTCGATGGAGTCGTCAAAAGAGCCTGAGCCTTCCGAAGGAGTGATAACTGTCGCTCCTCCGAAGAAGACACGCTTGCTGACAGCGTATTGATGGAGGCCCCCAAGTACTGAATGCACTGGACCGGAGTCGGGAGCGACTTGGACATGTTGATGTGCAACCCCAGCTTGTTCAGCAGAACGCACATCATCTGGAAGTGTGCTTGAGCTTCCGAGAAGGAGGAGGCCTTGATCAACCAATCGTCCAGGTACGGGTAGACAAACACCTTGTTCTTCCTCAGGTGTGCCGCTACCACTGCCATGCACTTCGAGAACGTTCTGGGCGCAGACTTCAGCCCGAACGGAAGTACCGTGTACTGATAGTGATTGGTGCCGACTTGAAATCGCAGGAACTTCCTGTGTTTGCATGCAATGGGCACATGGAAGTATGCATCCTGTAGGTCTATGGCACATAGCCAGTCTCCCTGTTGCAACTGAGGATAGATCTGATGCAACGACAGCATGCGAAACTTTTCTCTGCGAATCCACTTGTTTGCCTGTCGCAAGTCCAGAATGGGCCTGAACTCGTTCTTGTCCTTCTTGCGGACCAGAAAGAACCGGGAGTACAGACCTCTTCCTCTTTGAGACAGAGGTACGTCTTCTATCGCCCTTTTCCTTAACAGGATATCGGCCTCCGCCTGGAGCTCGCGCAGCTGATACTGCGAGCTGACCGGGGGGAATCGATGGAGGAGGGCTGGTGAACCGAAGACTGTATCCATTGCAAACAATATTCAGCACCCAATTGTCCTGAGTAATTTTTCTCCACTCTGCCAGAAAAAATTGAACGCTTCCCCCCACCGGAGCGGGTAACGGACGAAGGGGAAGTAACCGCTCAGGGTCGAGACCCGGCCGGGCCCTTGTTCGCGGTAGAGGACTGCTGTCCACCTCTACCCCTCTGGCGTTTCTGGAAGGGTCTCCGAAACTGCTGCTGTTGTTGCTGCTGCTGTTGTCCCGAAGACTGTCCTCTTCCCTTCCCCTGCGAGCCGAACCGCCGTTGGAACTGGCGGAAGGGCTTCTTGTCTTTGGGCTTCTCCAAGCCCACAGCCGTCAGGGTTTCCGCCTCGGCCTTCATCCGGGCCATTTCGTCATCTGCGTGTTTCCCGAATAGCGTCTCACCGGAAAACGGCAGATTGGCCACTCGCTGTTGCGCCTCAGGCTTGAGTGACGTAAGCCTGAGCCACGTATGGCGGCGTTGGTTGATACCGTGGCAGTAGCCATGTGCGGCCAACAGGGAGATATCCGCCGCGGCGCTTATGGCCTGGTTCGAGACCAGCATCCCTTCCTTGACGATTTCCATGAAGTTCTCCTTCCTGTCATGCGGGACAAGGTCCACGAACTGTTCCATGGAATCCCACAGCGCACGGTTCATCAATCTTTCTTTTTGAATTTGTCACCCCAAGTGGAACGGGTATGCCCAGACTTTGGGGCCTGTGCTCTCTATGCCTCTGGAGTCAAGCTATCCTGGCTGATGAGGGCTGAAAGCCTGAATCGGGTCCTAGGAGGATTGTTTCAAGTCTAGGGAGTACCTGGCCTGGCAGTTCGGGCTGGACTGTTCCCATTGGGCGCAGGGTCAAGACTGATTAGCACATGGCTGGGTCCAAACTGGACTAGCATGGTAAGCAAAAAAACGATGGATTTAGGCCCCTCTCTCTGTACTGGGGTGAATGTATGACATTGTTCTGCATGCTGTTCATCAATTCTTCTTTTTGTATATGCCACCCCGAGTGGGACGGGTATTCCCAGACGTGGGTCCCGTGCTCTCCATGCCACTGGAATGAAGCTATCCTGGCTGAAAGCCCAAAACCGGTCCTAGGATGCTTGTTTCCAGTCCTGTGAGAACCTGGCCTGGCAGTTCGGGTTGGGCTCTTCCCATTCGACGTAGGGTCAAGACTGACTTGCATATGGCTGGGTTAAACTGGAATGGCATAGTGAGCAAAATAAAGATGGATTTAGGCCCAGATCTCTGTACTAGGGTGATGTATGACATTGTTCTGCATTCTGTTCATCAACTGTTCTTTTTGTTTTTGTCACCCCAAGCGGGACGGGTATGCCCAGACGTGAGTTCCGTGCTCTCCATGACAGTGGAGTCAAGCTATCCTGGCTGATGAGGGTTGAAAGTCCAAAACCGGTCCTAGGATGCTTGTTTCCAGTCATATGAGAACCTGACCTGACAGTTCGGGCTGGGCTATTCCCATTGGACGCAGGGTCAAGACTGGTTTGCATATCGCTGGGTTAAACTGGAATATCATGGTGAGCAAAAAAATGATGGATTTAGGTCCAGATCTCGGTACTAGGGTGATGTATGACATTGTACTGCATTCTGTTCATCAATTGTTCTTTTTGTGTTTGTCACCCCGAGTGGGACAGGTATGCCCAGACGTGGGTCCCGTGCTCTCCATGTCACTGGAGTCAAGCTATCCTAGCTGATGAGGGCTGAAAGCCCAATACCGGTCCTACGATGCTTGTTTCCAGTCCAGGGAGGATTTGGCCTGGCAGTTCAGTCTGGACTGTTCCCGTTGGGTGCAGGTTTGCCTATGGCTGGGTCCAAAGTGGAACGGCATGGGGAGCAAGAAAACGATGGATTTAGGCCCAGATCTCTGTACTGGGGTGAATCTATGACATTGTTCTGCATGTGTCCATCAATTGTTCTATTTGTACTGGATTCAAGCTAGCCTGGTTGATGAAGGGTGCTGCCCCGAAACCGGTCGGAGAATGTTTGTTTCCGGTCCAGGGAGGACCTGGCTTGTCAGTTTCCTATGGATTGTTCCCATGACTCACATGATCACAACTGATTGGAATATGGCAGGGGCTAAACTGGGATGGCACGGTGAGCTAAAGAATGATAGATTTAACCCAGATCTATTGACTGGGGGAGAATGTTTGATATTCTCTGCATTCCCCATCGTCTGTATGCCATGTGCTTTCTCACCCTAGGTGCGCCGGGTATGGCCAGACGTGGGTTCCGGGTTCACTGTGCCACTGAATTCAAGCTACCCTGGTTTATGAGGAGTGGAGCCCCGAAACCAGTCCCAAGATGCATATTTCCGGTCCAGTGAGGTCCTAGCTTGACAGTTCAGTCTGGACTGTTCCCATGAGGCACAGGGTCAAGACCGATTTGCAAATGGCTGGGTCTAAACTGGGGTTACATGGTAAGCAAAAGAACGATGGATTTAACCCAGATCTATTGACTGAGGGAGAATGTTTGATTTGCTCTGCATTCTATCCATCATAGGTGTTTCATTTGCTTTCTTGCTCTAAGTGTGCTAGGAATGCCCAGTCATGGCTCCTGGGCTCACTGTGCCACTGGATTTAAGCTAGCCTGGCTGATGAGGGGTGATGCCTGGAAACCAGTCCCAGGAGGCTTGTTTCTGGTCCAGGGAGGACCTGGCTTGGCAATTAGGTGTGGACTGTTCCCATGAGGCACAGGGTCAATACTGATTTGCATATGGCTGGGTCTAAAATATGTTAGCATGGTGAGCAAAAGAACAATGGATTTAACCCACAACTACTGACTGGTGAAATATGTTTGATTTGCTTTGCATTCCATCCATCATCTGTATGTCTTTCGCTTTCTGTTCTTCAAAGGCCTTGTTATTGTTGCAAATATTTCATGGTGGACGTCTGGGTATGTCCTTCCTTTGAAAGATGGGCTGCCTGCTTATCATCACCTAGTTAGCATTACTCTACAACACGCAAATCTTTATATTTAACTACACTCCAAAGTGCTTAAAGACCACCATTCAATGTTTCGCACAACAAATAAAATAACGTGCATACAATGGAAGCAACTTGCATACTGTGCCCCGATTCACAAAGATTTTGCCATTATATCATTTGTATTGCTTTGAAAGTACTTCTGCATTGCACCATAGGACAGGAGCCACTGCAAAGCAATTGTGAATTGGGTGAATATATGTTTATTGTCCAAGTATCAAAATGGTTCTGAAGATGCACCCACTATGAAAAATAGTGATGAAACTAATGAAAACTAGATGTAAATATTTACTTAATGAAAGTATTAGAATGAAACTCTGCCAAGATCTACGTTTGTCACATAATTTTTGGGGATGTAATATTAAAACGGAACAAAATACCAAACTCAAAATGTTAGCAATTCAGTCATGCTTCCAGAAATCAAAAAGAACGAGACTAATTTGTTCAGACTGTTTACTGTCTAAATATTACCAAATCAAATTATGCTTTGCTTAAAAGTCACCACACAACTGTATACGTAACCTTGTGATGTATTAAAACTAGTACATCAATTTAAACACATCAAGTTGTTATTATAGAGAAAAAGACCCTTGAACAGAAATCTTTCTCATAATTAGGACTCACCAGACGAAGAACTGAATGTTGTGGAGGAAGGTCACATCTTAGCGCTCGATACAGTGCTTAACTTATAAAATAATGGGTAACGGTGCCCGCCGTCAGTGCAATTAAATGTTAGCACACCGAATACCAAAGCTGCAAAGTCATACATCCACCTCATGCCCCTTTAATCCAGTACTAGATACACCCTGCCCCTTCATCCCACTATTACAGGTTGCTTCTTTCTCCCTTTGTAATATTCCTCTTTTTTCTTCCTCTATATTTCAGTTTTTTGTGTTTTTCTCTCGTGCAAATGTCTAATTCACAAGGATAAGTGCTGTCCCCTACAAATGAGTTCACCTCAACAAAAGACCTGTTCACTGTGTGGGCAAAAGCCAATGTACACCATGTGTTTTTAAGGAAGACACACAATTTTGTGTGTCATGACAGTGGATCTATATTTCACATCTGCCATACAGTGACCTAAATCACTACTTAAACTGTGATGTGTGGTTCTGTATCTACTCATCCATCCCTCCCACCATTGTGCGGAGGACCTGAGGATGGAGAAAAGGTGAGGAAAAGTTGGCAGCGCCTCACCGGAGTAACACTATGGGAGATTACAGGCTGGTACTTGCCTGTGTCCTCAGGTTCTCATCATTAGTACCTGCCAAATCGAAAAAGTAAAGAGATAGTGTAGAGGAAAGGAAAAACAAAAATGTGATGTATGTGCTACATGTGACCCTATATGGAGTGTCAGGATCTTGCATAGAACTCCGGAACACCCTAGTTTACAAACAAGCTAGACCCACTGGCTACACTATTTTATTACTTGCTATGTGTCTGCTCAATTAAATCCAACATGTTTCATTGCCTCATAAAGTTTTACGGCAATTTCGTCAGGGTTAGGGTCAGCGTCCTCACTGCACCTCTTTTCTCCGTTTATTCTACCAGGTAGTTGCCCCTCATCAGCATACCTGCAACCCTGTAGGAGAAACTATTCGTCACTGTAAATGAATTACAGGTCCTGTCTTAATTGCTGCAATAAGTCAATCGAGTAGACGCGAGTGTCCGACCAATGCTCAGTCCCTCTACAAATGAGTGCCAGTATCCCCCACCGACAACCACCGACTCAAATTTAGCACTGCCCCCATATAACCAGTAGCACAGTTTCCATCACTGGCCTCTAAGACACAATTTATCATCCAGAGGATCCATCTACAATGACCAAAGGTCTTGAGTGCTTGTTGGCTATTGAAAAGACAGACTGGAACCACCAACACATATTGCAAGCAAAGACATTAGACTTTGGCTTGTCAGGCACACATTCGCAAACAGACTGCCACTCTGCCTAATGTGTTTTGTGTTGGTAAGGAAAGTGAAAACTCCCCCAAAGAAATCGACAAATTAGAGGAGAACAGGGATGCATGGGAAGAAAAAATGGCTAATAGGACGATGAAGTTAGGAAGTCTCCTTTGTATTGAACCCAAGACAAAGGCGCAATAGGAAGCAATCAGGAGTATTTTGCAGGAAAAGGTGCTCTGCACAACTGTAAAACTAGTTTTGATAAACAGAAAGCAATGCCATCCACTCCCTACATGCTTCTCCAAAAAAAGAAAATATAGTGAATCAAGACTGCTCAAGAGGTAGGCAACATGCTTAGTGCATGACAGTAGATATAGTCATGTGAGAAGTTGGCCTGGCATATGCTGTCCACTATTCTAGTGGGCACCTTGCACCAGTCCAAACAACCCCTTATTGATGGTAGGTTAAAGACAACCTTTATAGAACGCTATCCTATTGGTAGCTGTGGAGAGCAGCCTTCAAATTAAGTCTTGGAGGAATGTAAAGCAGCTTGTTTTACCAGTCTATAATCTTGTGAATGACCAAATGAAAGGAGAACCACACCAGGTATATATGTGAAATGTATGTATTTATTCTAAACACATCCCTCTAGTCTCTTTATGAGGCTAGAGGCAAAAGTACATGAGGAAAACTTAATTGCACACAGTAAATTAGCACAATATACGTTGAGCCAGTGGCATAAGAACCACAACTTGACTAGACACAAGGCCTAGAGCCTGTAGAAGTGCTGGGGCCACAAGGAACCACCCAAGGTAGTGACACAGGGGACCCACAGGGGACGCATGCAGTGTCTGAACACAGCCGAGGGTTGCCGTTAACTTCAATTGGGAAAGTCGTGGTATAAAATTTAAAGGAAAGGGATACTTAGAAACCCCTTTAGACTTGAGAGGTTCTAGAGCCAACACCCACGGGAGCACCAGAGTACCCATGTTACCTCACCCAGGGAAGCCGGGTGCATAGGTGTCTTTTGGTGTCAGGAATCGTCGTCGTTTCCAATGGCGATCTGCTGCAAAGTGCTGCTGCCGTCGAAGAGGAAAGTGTCCGGTGTGATCCAAGCCTGGATCAGAAATGAGAAGAACTTGAAAACAGAGGGGACAGAGTCTGGGTCACTTACCAGTGACCAGGGGCATGATAGTCGAATGCCCACCGATGTCGGGTGATTTCATGTGAAGAAGGTGAAGCTTGACTCTTCAACCACGAGGACTAGGAGGCGTCAGTGTCAACCAGGATCTGGAATCGAGCTGTCCCACGCCAGATGTTGAGTGCTGCGGTGTCGGTGCCCGGATTGGACCCAACAAACCTTGGCAACAGCAACCCATGCGGGAATCAAAAAAATGCTTCGGTACAGACCAGCAAGGTCTGAGGGACTCACCACGTGGTGGAGAGTCAGGGCATTTATGGAGCAACCAGGGAGGCCCAAGGAAAAGTAGAGTTGCCTTCGTGGAGATCCACTAGTCGACGGACCAGGAATCTCAAAGATGCCTCGAGTGGAAATGCAAGAAGCAGGCTCACAGAACACTAGTGGAGTGTAGGCCCACAATCTTCAGTGCGGACGGTGCTCAGGGCTTGGGCTACAAGTAACCCAAAGCAGAACTTCAAGAGATGCCGAGAAGTCAATGCACTAGCAAATGTGCACGGTATCAATGAATTACGGTTCCACATCACTCATGTGGGGTGCGGGTCTCAGCTTTGCAGGGGACTCTGGCCGGCCTCTGAGAAGTTTGGAAATCCTCTTTGTGTATTGTAAATACATCGGAGTCCAGCGGGAGCTTCAGAAATGCAGACCAGAAGATGCTTTGCTGGTGCCTGCCAAGCGGGGACTCAGTCCTTGACCCCAAGGGAGATTCTTCCAACCTCTAGTCCTTAGTAGAGCGTCGAAGTTCCAGGATTTTCAGAGTTTCGTCCAGGTGTAATCTAAACTCCTGTTGCCAGGTGTTCCTTACTTATACTAAAGAAAGGGGTTGGGCATACTCTGGAGACCCACCTATGAGAGGGTCTCGAAAGAGGGGTGGCTACACCCATTTCCTTTGTCTAGTTTTGCGCCAGAGCAGGGGCTGGTAGTCCCTGCAGCCAGTTTGAACTGGGCTATGCACAGGTACACCAAATGTGCCCCCAGTGCAGGCTTTCTGGCACTCTCAGAGTGCACCCACCCAGCCACAATACACAAAAGCCTGTCTGGGAGGTGGTTACACCTCCCTGTGACTGGAAACCTATTGTCCAGGCCTCCCCTGCCGGAGTTTCGTCCAGCAGCAGGAGGCAAGACTCGTGTCTGTGGCTGCAGCATCCATTTTGTGATGCCAGGGCTCTTTTAAACTATTACTGGGTAGACCAGTGTGTGCATGTCTCTCTCTCTAGAAGGGTGGGATGCTACCCCCACCGCCAGAGCTGGTGAAGGGGGTAGGATTCCAAAGTGTTTGATACCAAACACAAGATGTTTCCATGCAGCCATTCCAAAGTTAGCATTTACGGCGAGGTTATTATGCACTTATGCACTTAAGAGTACATGGTCTGGCTGCATAACAGAACAGCCTCAGAGAATAGATTCCAAAAGCTGCAGAGCGGTCCTGCTCATGCATGGGCACCCTCTCACACAAAACCAAACACCCTGCCTTCAGGATTGATAAGGCCTGCCATAGGGGTGACTGATAGGTTTCTATGTGCAGTGATTTAAGCTAGATATAGGTAACTTATATCTTAGTAAGGGGTGCATGCACCACCTTACCCAGGCTGCAGTAGCAGTCCTGTGGTTTCATTTTGGAAGGCTTCCCAGAGGTGGCATAATACATGCTGCAGCCCCTGGTAGGCCTCTGGGGTACCTATGCCCTAAGTACCTAGTGTACCATATACTTGTGACCCACCAGGGTACCCCAGTAACCAAACTGGAGTGTACCTATAGTACATGTAATCAATTTAGAGAGGAAGCAGCTAGTCTGGGGTCCTGGATAGTAGGGCTCCAGCCAGACTAAAGTAAAAAAAAAGTGAAAAAACAGCAAAAAGTGGGGGTAACCATAGTAAGAAGATCCTACTCTCCTACAGTCAACACAAACAAGAAGCCTTCCTCATGGACACTCAAAGGGGAAGACCATGATTCCTCTATTAAGACTGGAACAATGTCCGATGTTTGGCATATGATCTGAGGTTTAAAAGCCACCTGATAGCTTGGACAGATGAAGTTAAATCCCCGGATATTCACAGGGATTGCGGCCCCAACCTCTCAAATTACACACCAGCAGATGAAGTCCACAAGGAATAGGGTTAGGAACCTGTGACTCCAGAAGGAGACCAGGACCATTCTTTCCCACGCGATCTGCAAGTTGTCATATTGGAATAAACAACACCATCAGTGCTTGGAACAAAATGGTCAGGTCACTTAAACCACATCCTTCCTGAACCTGGCCTGAAACATAATAATCAGACAACAGTGGGTAATGCACACAGAAGGGCTGATGACCTGCTGGGCAGAGGGACATGTCTTTCTCCGAAAATCCCACCTGGTGCAAAAACAAATCTCAGGAAGCAAGGTATTGTATGTAAATCCAAGGTGGGGAGCACAGTATCCACAAAACTCAAGAACAGTGACCTGGGAGAGAAATACTCCTTGAGATGCTGGGCAGACCATGCTCATAGAGTACACCACATCAGTGTCCTCACTCTTGATCTAAACCACTCAGAAGAAGAACAGAATATTTTATTCTTTCCAAGAGAAAATCAGTTTTACTACTAAAACAAGTGGTCTTGATTGATTTCCTATCCCTTACCCTTCCTGGATCATATAAGACATTCAGTCTTGCTGCAGATTGGATGCAAACAGATGAATCAATCATACTGAGCACCAGAAGGATGGGTGGATTTTCCACTTAAGGACAGTATGTTTTCACCTACTGGCCACGGACACTGAATAGACAGTGAGAATGGGCAGGCCTTGCTCTCTACTTTGTGGCATTCAGAATGAGGATCAGAGGAGCAGGAAGAACTAGGGAAATTCTCCTACCACAGCTCTCCAAGACTAGCCATCACTGCATATCCATATACAGCTGTGCTAACAATGGGTGGATCTTACAAGAAAAGTGAAACCAGCGCCCAATGTTGCACTATAACTACCTTCCCCTGGTACAGATGAGCCAAGCGATGTGACAACAATGTAGGTGCCTAAAAACATGGAGAAAAGTTGTCAAAACATAAAAATTCTTAAGAACATTTAATCAACAAACTGGCACTCTAACTCAGAATGAGATGGCATTTCTTCAATTTGAAGAATTCCAGAAGAGGCATTGCACTGCACCAATATTCTCATAATAAAATGTAGGCTCCTAGTAATTGTTAGCAGTCATGGGCAGATTTTAGCACAAACCTTCCCATAAGTAACTAGATATGGAACTGGTGGAGGGTACACCAGTGAAACCGGAAGTAACTGGGCTTGATGGGAATATGGTAGTAAGAAATTTTTATATTCAAGACCTCAAGAACCCACTTTTCTCTGTTCCCCCCAAGAAGGACCAAGGGAATTATGCACTGAAAATAATTCATCTTGTAACAAATAGTCTGAAGATACATGTTGAGCCCCTTTGGATTATGAATATTCTGCAGCATTTCCAGAAACTGGTGTAGAAAAGTAAATTGAAAGTAAACTGATATTACACCTAGAACTGTGGTAGGATTAAAAAATCACCTTTTCTCAGAGTTTAAAATGGTTAGACGAGCTAGATGGGTGGGTACTTCAACTAAAACGTTGAGGGGTGATTGTGTAGTTCTATCATTTCGGTCCCCTCAACTGGTTCATACAGTATTGGAAAGAGCTGCCATGGGGACTTATGACTCCCATCTTGTTAACATTCTTCCCCTTGGTTACTATTACTCTCCTCCTCCACCTATTAGACGTATACCCCCCGTTCGTTATTCAACTATGAACTCGGAACAACCGTGGGCTAGAAGATATGGAATTCCTACATTCAACTACTATGATACTCTCAGTGGTTTGGAAAATATCGACTGACTGCGGTTGACTACAACAATCCCCACAGAATCAGGTTTAAATGAAGTTGTTCATTTTGATTCCTGCATGAAAGAACACGCAGATGAATCCGGGGAGAAAATTCCACCAGTAGTGCTAACCACGGGTGATGTTGTGGAGCTCGGGGGGGGGTGTTTTGGCAGCAGAAGATGACCTAGTGTGGGGGGGCAACCAGCTGGCCCCTTTTTTACACACTAACTCCACCTTGATATCTCCTGCAGTCTTGTCTACCCCCCTGAAGAGTCCATTGGTGCTTAACATTTCTTCCTGGAATATAGCCGGTATCAGGTCCAAAGTTGAAAATCCTATTTTTACGGACTTTGTTCAATCTCAGGACTTGCTTTGCTTTCAAGAAACATGGAGTCTTGAACCAGTGCACTTGATAGGTTACAGAACGTTTTGTACTTCAGCTGTAGCCATTCCCCATGGGAGACCGAAAGGTGGTCTGAGTGTTTACCAATCAAACAAATTAGTGCTTGAGAAAATCACTGAACCTGTTATAGACATTTATTTTCAAATGCTGGTTCTTCACCAGGCTTGTGACATCCCAATTGTCATTGTCAATATATATAATAATATTCCTTGCGATGATGCTACAAATGTTTTAAGGAAATTGACTAAAGCTCTACTTATTCAGGGAAAACTCTTTAAGCACAAACTGATGGTGATTATGTTGGGAGATTTCAATTGTATAATAATCAGAGGGGAAAGGATCACTTGTCCTGCACAACCTTAGGTATCTAGCAGGAGCGGGGGGTGTGTCCCAAATTAAAAGAACCTCATGCACGTGATGGGTATGTTGACGTTGTAGCGGTGTATCTTGATTCTCCGCTTTTTAGTCACGTGTGTGCATAATCATCAGGTCGATCAAGTTATGCAACCTCCACCAGGAGGTATTGACCCAAGGTTGAAACAGTAGTGAGCCAGTGATAAGGGATTGTTAAAAAGGCCCGGATTACCAGATAATGAATTTTAATAAGTCTGGGTTCGGGTCTGGTAAGCTCTGGTATTGTGCATCATAAGATACTTATTAGGAGTAGTTGATGCACTCAGAGTATCGTTAAAAAGGATTTTGTGAAGGGATAAGGAATTAGGTCGACATGTTTCTGCCTTTTACGCCTTGATAGGACTTACAGGCTTTCATCAGGACCGTTATGTGAAATAACGTGAGGGTAATGGGTGTGGTCAGAGTGCTCAAATGAAGTGATAAGAAAAGGTATATTGACCTGTCTCTTGTTTCGATTGAGGTCACAATGTGCCTGTAGGGGAAGAAATATATACATATTCGTTTTTCAACACACAGGGGAGAGGGTACAGGGGGAAACACCAAACAGATAACTGTGTCTCAAGTCTATCGATTGATAGATTTTTGTAACAACTAAAAAATGGCAATACTTCATTCATGGCTACTATTAATGGCAATGTCAACTCTCTCTTCAACTCTCCATACTCTGACAGAGGGTAAAGGCATGCTCAGAGGTGGATGTTACATGCATGCAGTTTCAGCGTTTATACCTGTACAATGTATTGAATTGTGAACTAAACTGTGGGTTTACAAAACCGTGTTATGCTAGTTTAAATATCATTGTGAGATCTTCCGCACACATGGTCTTAAATATAGTTTTAAATTTATCCGATATTGCAAAGGACCATGCGTGATACCGTGCCCAGACACACGTGTACTTTTCAATGCGTGCTCTTAATATCTAACATGCTTTTTTGGCGTCATTGTATATTTACCTCGCGCATATAGATAAAGCGCTCCAATCAGGTAAGAAGGCTATCAGGGGACTAAACAATGGGGAAAGATGTTATTAAAGGGGGTTAGCTGCAATACTTGCGGTTGTTGGACTGTTTTGTCTACAGTCGCGCTACCTCTTTCGTCTTGTCCTGGCGTCCACTGCGAACGCGCTGCCTTCTTTAACCCGGAAACGGAATCTTCTGTTTCCGGTTCATTAATGACTGATAACAATGAATCTGATTGGTTACACTGCGTGTCGCCATAGCAACCTAAGGTGACGCTCACGCAATGCTGTGTGCAGTTCTTGTTGTTTTTTGGTCTAATCGCGATCGGTATAAAGATAGCGAGTAAGCCTAATTTTGGAATAACCAGTAAAGTTACAAGGTGTGATCGCTACGGGGACTCCGTTGTAAATTATAAAACGGGTCTTTAACACATTTTGCGGTATGTTTAGTCTTCATTAGTATTATGAAAAGGGAGGGCTTCGTGTGTTATGCCCGGAATGGGGGAAAGAACCAGACTTAGTCTGAGTAATATTCATATTGGTAGGTGAATTATGTTATTCACATGTAGATATCAATGATCAACTATAGAACAGTCTCCAAAGTAAGTTCTTTTTTGGTCCAGTTCAGTAACTTCAGGCACATTTTTGTTTATTTATTTTCTGTTCAGACTGAGCCTGGGGATATTGTCGTTCAGCCCCTCACGGTCAGTTCCCAGTCTATGTACCCACCTTTGCTCTTTTTCAAAGAGGATTTTTTCAGCATTCCTGTCTTTGTTGGGTAAAGTTTCTAGGATGACCCAGTTGAGATCTTGAGTTGTATGGCCCTTCTCTAGGAAATGATTGGCCATTTTTGTGGTACTCTTCTTACATTTCACGTTGCTTTTGTGTTCGCAAAGTCTCTGCTTGGCTTTTCTGCACGTCATGCCAATGTATCTTAGGTTACAAGGGCAAGTGATATATATCACGTGGCTGGTATTGCAGTTTGTATGATGGCGTATGGTCCATTTGAATTCCGGTAATAATTGGAGTTCTTTGGTAGGTCTTGTTAGACTGCAAACCGAGCAAGAACCACATGGATAGTGTCCTGTGACTTGGGGGTTGCCCCATGGATCAGTTAGTCCTCTTGTAGGCTTTGGTGGAGGTCTGGTATGGACAAGAATGTCTCTCAGATTTCGGCTCCTTTTGTTTGCAAACCTCAGCTTTGGCCATGACAGGTTCCCTGATGTTAGGATGCGCCAGTTCTTATTAATGATTTTCTTGACATTGTTTGTCACAGGGCTGTATGTGGTTACACAGGTTGTGACTTCCTCCGAGGGTGATTTTGGTGTGATCTCAAGGAGCGCCTCCCTGTTCTGATTTCTGGCGCGTTTTTTGCATTTATTTATCACTCTCTGTGGATAATCTCGAGCTTCCAGTTTTTTGCACAAGTCGTCAGCTTGTGACTTGTACTCAGTGATATTGCTGCAGTTGCGTTTCAGCCTCAAAAATTGGCTGTATGGCAATTGTAACCTGTGCGAATTAACCAAGGACAATAGGTGCGGTGTAGCACGAGATGATGGCGAGGGACGTTTCCATTTTAAACATAATTTCTTAGGGGAACAATTTAACATCTTGCTAGCTAATTTCGATCTAGGATTTGCAAATGAAATGTGTATCTCTACCCCCACAGTAGCCCCAACATTCAATGGTAGAGGTTGCTCCACAACTATAGACTATATCACTATTTCTAACAACTGTGGGAATAGAATACATTCTTTTAATGTTCACGATATAGCACTGAGCGACCACTTCCCGCTTTGTGTGTCTATCCTGCTGCCTACTGCATCATTATTGTTTAGTGATGGGGTCGGTAACAGCCTAGACGCTGACTTAGCAATTGGTAAGATTAATGGTTATACACTTAAATGGGCTATGATAAATGAGGCATAGATAATTAAAACAGTGGTTGAAAAATGTTTCTCAGAAATAGTTACATGTCTAGAGATAGAATTACCACCCGAAACTTGTCTTGCATCCTTTTCTGTTATATCGACCGAAATTAAAAACTCCCTCACTAGGCAATCTAAGAATCAGAAGAAGGAGGGAGGCTGGTTTGACTCCAGATGCACTAGGGCTTATGCAGCCCTAAAAAAGGCATTGCATAATAAGCCAAAATCTGCTGAGGAAATCCGCAGACTTAGGAAAGATTATAAAATGGCAATTAAAGATAGGAAAAATCCCTGAGGTCGGAAGCTTGGGAGGCTCTTCATTCAGCCTCCCAAAAAAATGACAGCGCAAGCTTTTGGAAGACAGTGAGAACCCCCTTTCTTAGTGAGCAGCTCGGGCCAAAAATAGACATAGCAATACCTGAAACAGACTGGGTCAGACACTTCTCAAAGGTATATGAGGGAGGAGAACATGAAGGTGAAGAACAAATGGGGTCTTTGAGCCCCCCTCTTCACTATGCCCCGAGTAGTGATCTGTCTTTTACTCTCGAGGAGGTCAAAAAGGCCCTGAGTAGAAGCAAGGGTGCTAAGGCACCTGGCCCAGACGGGGTTCCCATAGATTTATTTAAAAGTATTCCATCTCTGTGGGCGCCCCTTCTGGTCTAGGTACTTAATGCTAGTTGTGTTGTGATTTCCTCCCCACTTGGGTGGAATCTGTCATTGTCCCGATCTACAAAAAGGGAAATAGACAGGACCCAGCCTGTTATAGGCCTATTTCCCTACTGGACTCCTTCACTAAAATAGCGGGTAGAGTTATTCTGGACCGACTTCTGGATTGGACGGAGGCAAACTCCGTTCTGTCTGATCTTCAGTACGGCTTCCGTTCCGGTCTGGGGACAGTAGAACAGGGCCTGAATTTGATGATGTTGGTCGGGAAATACACGAGGGCTAAACGAGGCAACTTGTTTTTGGCCTTCGTAGATCTCTCGGCCGCCTTTGATTGTGTGGTACACTCTAAACTGTGGTTGATATTAGAAAAACTTGGGGTTGATTCAAATATTATTTATTATCTTAAAAGTTTTTATAGCAACGCGTCGGCCCGCGTCCGCTATGGCCTTAGGGGAGAGTGCACAGACAAAATTCCAATCAGGAGCGGGGTCAGGCAGGGTTGTGTCCTGGCCCCCTTCCTTTTTAACCTGTATATAAATGGATTGGAAGATGCCTTGTGCAAAGATAGCTTGGATCCCCCATTTGTAGGTGGTCGCCCAATACCAACACTTTTGTACGCTGATGACGCTGTACTTATGTCACGTACTCAAGTGGGCCTACAGCGGGTGGTTGATAGCTTTTCCCGCTTTATGAATGAGTTAGGCCTGAAAGTCAACACATCAAAGACTTTCACTATGTATTGTGGTAGACAAATTAAATCTAAGAGGTCAATTTTTATAGCGGGACAGAAGCTCGAATTCGCTAAACATTTTTCTTATCTTGGGATACTTTTTGCCCAAAATGAGACGTGGTCCCAAGCTGTTTCTGTGAAAAAACTCGAGCTTATTAGATCAACCGCTGCTCTCAAAATCTTTTCAAGTAAATTAGGGACCAGACCCCCTGTAGAATTGATTCAAATATATAAAGCCAAATGTATAGCTAGTGCTACTTATGGTAGTGGGGTCTGGGGCTTTGCAAACTCATCGCCTATCCAGGCCGCTGAAAATTCCTTTTTAAAATATATATTGGCACTCCCCAAAAGCTCCTCCAATTTTAACTGTCACTCTGAATTAGGTCTTTGTCATATCACAGACCTGATTAAAATAGAGCCAGTACTGTTATGGCACAGACTCTGGACCCAAGAAGCAACACACTTAAACAGAGACGTCTTAACAGACATTCTGAAATTGGAGGGTGCCACTAAAATACCGTGGGTGAAGTATGTTTTTAACTTCTTGAAAGATATTGAGAGAGAGGAATATTTCTCGAATCCCATGGATGTCTCAGAAATTTCACGAAAAGATTTGAAGAAGGAGTGTTTAGCCCTCTTAGATTTCCACCGGGTTGCTGCGGAGGTCTTAAAACCTTCTGTTCAGCAGCACCAACTGGTTTTAGCAACTTTTAAGATTCAGCCCTATCTAATCTATGTAACTAATAATTAAGAGCGTTTTTTACTTTCACGCTTTAGATTCAATATCTTCCACAGATTGGTTAGTTTTCCTATGATCAATAATTGGACGCACGATCTACCTCTTTGCCCTTGCGACAATGTCTCGCCTCAGAGTACTGTTCATGTATTCCTATTTTGTAAACTGTATCATGAAATGAGGAAAAATGTTTTATTGCCATTTTTAAGAGTATTAGGATTTAGTCATTGCCGTGCGGCGATGATTAGTATCCAAGCTTTAGATAATCATGTATCTGTAGCAACAACAACTTTGTACCTAAGAAATTTGATGATCATCAGGAAACGTATGATTACATAACTGCACTTTAAAATTGTAATTGTTTCTCCTATGAATCTAATGAATTATTGTATTTTCATATTCTCTTTTTTTTTGTAATCTGTAATTTTTTATCTGTACTTTTATGATTGCACACAACAATCAAATAAAGATATTTTGAATTGAATTGACTAGAACTGTGACAATGACCCTCTTCAATTGCTGTTTATCAAGAGTTGCCTGAAGGAAAGCTCTCTGTGCGACACCTGACAGTCAAGGTGTATCCAAGATGAAAAGACATCCTACATTAGGATGCTGCAAATAGGAGCACTTGAAAAACATTCTTTAAGAAACAAAAATCTTTTATCTGCCTTTTTTGCCCAATCAAAGACTGCTCCTATAAGTAGTAAATTGACAATGGATCTTATGGTCTTATGATTTCAGAAAACTGATTAATGAGACACCTATAAAAATTGGCAAGACCTTAACAAAATGTGACTAGCCTTGACTCTGGCGAGTGTGAATGATGAAACAATCATTCATCTATCTGAATGCCCCAGAAATGCTTCTATAGTAGTCTGGAAGACATATCTCGTACCAAAGATAATCATTGGAGAAAGTAGAGTGATCTCTGGAGGTGTCATCGTGTAGCTGTTCAATACAGTTGATGCCCACAGGTCAGAAATAATAGAATTGTGGCAGGCTCTTCAAAAATGTGACTGCGCTTGAATTCTATAAGAACCTTTCTTGTAGGACAAGCTATATGCAGTTCCACTATGATGAGAATGTGAACAGTCCTTATGATTAAAAGGCGAAAACGAGGACAACTACTTGGAAGAGAAGGAGGTGGGACTTTAGATTATTTTATTTGCACAAAACAAAAATAAATGGTTCTTTACAAAAAACAATCACAGTGAATATATAAGATGGGTTCTTTAACGTTCAAATAAACATTAGCTCCTAAAATCATTTAAGTCCTGATATTGAATTTCGATATTAGGCTAAATCTAAAAACGTCATCAATTTGCCAATAAAACAATGATCTTTTGTAGAAAACCAATAATCATTCTGATGTTAGCATTAAATGACTCTTAGGTATTTCCTCCTAATATCAATGAACGATAGACATAAACAAATTAGATGTTCTATCGTGTCAACCTTGCAATCAAACAAACTGCAATGACTACAGATGCGAAACACTGGGGGTTCCAAGCTCCCTCGAACTGAAATAATGGATATAAAATAATCGGAGCCTTAACTACTTCTTTTTGCAAGCCGACTCCAGTGAGGAGATCAGATAATGCATTTTAAAATTGGAATAAGTGGCCAAAATATAGCAGGCATATCTTGAAGACTGGAGAAGATAGATATTGTTTAACTTACTATTACTTCTCAGGACATTCTTCACTAGTTCTTTTGGTTTGATCATGAGATGATTGTTAATGATTAAATAGTGGCAGATAGTTCTCAGCTATTTTCTTTTTAATCTTCTCAAGCCTTGGATCTAGATGAGAGCCTCCAGATAGAGACATTTCCTTAAATATCATCCCTTTAATAGAGTTTTCCTTGGCTTTTGAGCAGTCACAAGCAAACTGTATAAGGACACCTTCCTGAACTGTGAATAAAGAGGGGAGTGAAAGCTCTGAGCATATCTTACTATGAGATTACCTACTGGCGGTCTCCTTTATAGTTAGGACCTGTTTTCCATAGGAAATTCGCAACATTCTATTCCCAATAACTTTGGCGCCAGTTGACAAATCTTTGCGAAATTTTCAAAACTTATGGCCCGCTCCTGTATGCTCCTATCTTGAATGTTCGGGGTGAATCGGCAAGCGGGGGCCGAGAAAAAAGGGGGGGTCCCAAAATGTGTTTTCCCCCATGCAATTTCTCATAGGAAACTTTAGACACGGCTACAACCTGAACTGCTGAAAGGAATTACACCAAAGTTGGCAAAAAAACTAGCCCTTGGTTCAGAAAGAACCCTTTTTGTTAAATGGTGTAAATCCGTTCAGTAGTTGCTGAGAAAATCAAAATTAAAAAAGTTTTGATATCTATGGCCGCGAAGGATCCGCGCACCCTCTGGGGCACGAACTTCATGCTAATTGGCTGTCAACACCCCAAATCAGGAAGTGTTGGCAGCTATATTGTGCAGAAATAAAATGCACAAAACACGAGAAGGGGGCAGCGTAGAAACACCCTGACCCCCTAGGCCTGCTCTGGGGGTCCCACAAGGACCCCCTAGGCCGAAATAAATTTTGATTTCTTTTAAAAAAAATCGGCGCAGGATGCGCGGACCCGGCCGAGAAAAAAAAATAAACGCACCAGGGACCACCACCTCCCCTGGGGTTTTGTAGATGTTGGGAGGGGGGCCCCGCGGCCCCTTTCCTGGAGCCCTGTCATGGCCCTGTGGACCGCCACCCCCCAGGGCCGGCTTCTGCAGTGTCCCGAGGTGCCCACCCTCGGGACACTGCTGTTTGCTATGGCAGGGTGGGAGCCCTGCGGCTCCCGCCCTGCCATAGCAAAGTCTGCTTTGGTATTTCTGCTTTGGTATTTGGAAGAGAGAGCAGGAAACCTGCTCTCTCTTCCAAATACCAAAGCAGATTGCTTTTCCACTCGGGAGCTGCATCTTAGCAGCTCCCCATGTGGAAAAGCAATGCCAGCTCCCGTAGGAGGAGGGGAGGCGGCAGGACCGTGGGGGGATTGAGGACCCCCCACATTCCCCAACGGAGAGGGCTGGCCCGGGGGATGGGGTCCCCAGGGCCATAAGTGGCCCGGGAGGAGAGCCACGCGCCCCCTCCACCATTTAAAATAAATAAATAAAGGAAAGGCCGGCCCCGGGGGATGGGGTCTCCTGGGCCATAAATGACCTCAGATGGGGGGCCACGCAGCCCCCCTCCAATTCAATTTAAAAAAAAGAAAATGGCCATGCCCCAGGAGATGGGGTCCCCGCGGCCTATTTTGGCCTCAGGAGTAGGGCCATGCGGCCCCCTTCCAAATTTTTTTCATAAAAAAAAATAGGGGGCAAGGCCTGGGGGATAGGGGATGGGGTCCCCAGAGCCAATAATATCAGGAAAAGAAGGGGGGCCACATAGCACCCCTTCTTAAAAAATAAAAGACTGCCATTGCGCTGGAGGCCACGCCCCCTCCTTGCAGCAGTCTGCAAACACGCCCCCTGGCGCATTTGCAGTTGGGGAACTAATTCCCCTTGAATACTGGGGTCCCTGGGGGGCAACTAGCCCACCAGGAACCTCCAGTATGCACCAGGGAGCTGCATTGCAGAGAGGTGTTCTGAGGCCAGGCCCCTTTTTACACCTCTCTGTAATGCAGCTATGTGGCGCTTACAGGAGGTACCTAGTCGGCTAAGTTGCATCCTAGGGACCCTCAGGATTCAAGGGGAGTTAATCCCCAACTTAAAACGCGCCATGGGGTGCGTTTGAACAGTGGTGAAGGGAGGGGGCAGGGCCTAAGTTGACTTGTGTGCAAACACACCCTGTGGCACATTTTAAGTTGGGGAATTAATTCATCTTCAATCCTGAGGGTCCCTGGGGGCAAACTAGCCCAACAGGTACCTCCAGTAAGCACCAAGGAGCTGCGTTGCAGAGTGTTGTAAAAGGGGTGTGGCCTCTGAATACCTCTCTGCAATGCAGCTCTCTGGCACATACTGGAGGTACCTGGTGGGCTAGTTGTCCCCAGGGACCGGCAGGATTGAAGAGGAATTAATTCCCCAACTTAAAGGCACCACTGGGCTTGTTTGCAGACATGTCATCTCAGGCCCGCCCCCTTCCTTCACCATTGTGCATACGCGTCCCCTGGTGAGTTGTAATTAAATCCCCTTCAATACTGAGGGTCCCGGAGGGTGAACTAGCACACCTGGTGCTTCCAGTAAGCGCCACTGCGCTGTGTTGCAAAGAGGTGGTGCAGGCCGTGCCCCTTTTTACACCTCTCTGCAATGGCGCTTACTGGAGGAACCAAGTGGGCTAATTTGACTCTAGGGACCCTCAGGATTCAAGGGGACTTAACCTCCCAACTTAAAACGGCCACAGGGTGTGTTTACACAGTGGGGAAGGGAGGGGACGGGGCCTGAGGTGATGTGTGCAAACACGCCCTGTGGTGCGTTTTAAGTTGGGGAAATAATTCCCCTTCAATCCTGAGGGCTCCTGGGAGGCAACTAGCCCACCAGGTGCTTCCAGTTAGCACCACTGCGCTGCGTTGCAGAGAGGTGGTCTAGGCCGTGCCCCATTTTACACTTCTCTGCAACGCAGCTCTGTGGCACTTACTGGAGGTACCTTGTGGGCTGGTTGGACACTAGGGACCTTCAGGATTCAAGGGGACTTAATTTCCCAACTTAAAATGGCCACAGGGTGCATTTACACCGTGGGGAAGGGAGGGGACGGGCCTGAGGTGACGTGTGCAAACATGCCCTGTGGCGCGTTTTAAGTTCGGGAAATAATTCCCCTTCAATCCTGAGGGACCCTGGGGGCCAACTAGCCCACCAGGTGCTTCCAGTAAGCGCCACTGCGCTGCGTTGCAGAGAGGTGGTCTAGGCTGTTCCCCTTTTTGCACCTCTCTGCAACACAGCTATGTGGCGTGTACTGGAGGTACCTAGTGGGCTAGTTGGACCCTAGGAACCCTCAGGATTCAAGGGGACTTAATCTCCCAACTTAAAACAGCCACAGGGCGTGTTTACACAGTGGTGACGTGTGTAAACACACCCTGTGGAGCGTTTTGAGATGGGGAAATAATTCTTCTTCAATCCTGAGCACCACTGCGCTGCGTTGCAGAGAGGTGGTCTAGGCCGTGCCCCATTTTACACTTCTCTGCAACGCAGCTCTGTTACGCTTACTGGAGGTACCTTGTGGGCTGGTTGGACACTAGGAGCCCTCAGGATTCAAGGGGACTTAATTTCCCAACTTAAAATGGCCACAGGGTGCATTTACACCGCGGTGAAGGGAGGGGACGGGCCTGAGGTGACGTGTGCAAACACGCCCTGTGGCGCGTTTTAAGTTTCGGAAATAATTCCCCTTCAATCCTGAGGGACCCTGGGGGCCAACTAGCCCAACAGGTGCTTCCAGTAAGCGCCACTCCGCTGAGTTGCAGAGAGGTGGCCTAGGCCGTGCCACTTTTTACACTTCTCTGCAACGCAGCTCTGTGGTGCTAACTGGAGATACCTGGAGGGCTAGTTGGACCCAAGGGAAACTCAGGATTCAAGGGGACTTTATCCCCCAAATTAAAACAACCACAGGGAGTGTTTGCACACGTCAGCTCTGCACCCCCCCCCCTTCACCTGTGTGCAAATGCGCCCTGTGGTGTGTTTTAAGAGATAGTTTTAATCCCCCTGCCCTACTTTGTACTAGGGACTTACAGAGGAGGTCATTCTAATCACAGGGGTACCCCCAACGCATAGTGTTCCCTAGTGTATGTAGGTGTTTTAACTGTATTCAAAGTGTCTATTAACATAGCACTGGCTCTAGGACTGGTTAGTCAGTTAGTTACCACCAGTACCCATCTGAAAAAGTTGAGGGTAATGGATGATTTTGCATCAAGGCCTCTTACTGCTCCTCTGTTTGTTCTTTCTGAACATCTTCCTTCTTCCTGCACTTTTCTTCGTCTTTGAGGACTTATGTTGCTTCTTTTTGCATTTCTTTTTCTTCTTTCTGCATTTCTTTTTCTTCTTTCTCTGTGTTTTTTCTTCTTTCTTCACATGTCCTACCTCTGTAGGCATAGTTAGAAACTAGCATTTAAATAACCTTTGAAATTAAGTTAAATAACATAAGTTTCAGGCATGTTACAAATGAACATTTAAAAAACCTTTGAAATTCACTGCAAAAGCCATAGGTTTTAGGCACGTTATAGGTAGGAATTAGCATTTAAAAAACTTTAGACGTTTGAGATGTCATCAGTGATGTCATGAGTGATGTCACTGACCATGTCATGAGTGATGTAATATGTGATGTCATCAGCAGTGCATTGCAGGCGCGCGAGTTATAGTAAGCTGAACTAACTATAACGGGGGAATTCAATGGTTTTGTACGAGTAAATTGTCCAACTAACTATAAAGCCCTTTGAAATCTATGTTTTTTTCAGTGAATTTCTAAAGTTTTTTAAATGCTAATTCCTAACTATAACGTGCCTGAAACCTATGTTTTTTTCAGTGAATATAGATAAATGCAAATGCATTAAACTTCTGATTCTGTTCATATACATTTTATTTAAATTACTGATTGATTGGGTCAATATTCCAGATAATGGAAGAATAGCAGAGGAATTAAATGAGTTTGGCTTTTGTAACCTCTGCTTAGTGGTCTATGGCCCAGTCCTGTAAATGCTTCTAAATCTTTTAATCAAACTCACCACCATCTTCACTTTCTGTCTCGTGTTTACATAATGGTCAACACATACCAGTTTCTAGTCTGTAGTCTGATCCATTAATTATAATTAGTTACCTGCTCATTACAACTTCCATTGATTTTCCATTCAGATGTCAGACTTTTCTTTGATTTTTATTTGACAGAGGATATGATTTTTTGTTTTTCTAAGTTAATCTTTGGTTCATTTCCAAACTATTGGACTCTGGCAGTGGGACTTTTGTGTTCACTAGAAAAGGATACAAGAACTTATGCAACTTGAAGACTTGGAGCATCATCCTGTCCCTGGAATGCCCATTAACCTTTAGTGCCTGAAAAGGTACTTAGATGGTGTTGCCCTTTTTAACCCCTGCCAACTTCCAATGGTTGCCAAGGCTACCTTCATTCCATCACGGAAGTCCCAGCCACAAGTGGTATAGACCTATGTATATCAAAACCTTTATCCAAAAGCAAGCAGGCATGTATCTCATCATAGCAAGAGTGGAGGAGATCCTAAGAAAATCATCTACCAAGAAAATGAAGATATAGTTGGAATATGGTATGCACTCCAACATTAAAGAACGGTGCATACCTACAAGGCTGTGTCCACCATAACATCAGTGTTGGCTGAATGCTCAGAGGTTATGAAGGATTTACCCACTAAATAGGCCAACACTGGATCCCTTTTATATTTCTAGGCTATCTAAACTCAATACAGCTTTGCTAATTTGGAGGTAGCTATTTTGTTCAAATGCTTCCATCATAGAAGAATGAGGCTTGTAATGACAATGTATATGGGTAGTTATTTCTGAAAGGATGGTCAAACTGCCCAATTAGCAAACAGGATGCCCAAATAGTCAATCAATGACATGGGGTAGATCCTCATACGTAATGTATTTCCATATAGAGACTGCATTCTTCTCTGTCATCCGTGTCAGGAGGTAAGGCTTACTGTTGAGCCTACAAAGGGCATTGGGACTCTGAACTGCAGGCATGTCTGAGATGAGTGTTTTCTGAGGATAGAGAGGTTGGCAATGTGCATTGTTAGCATGGCTTGGCAAAAGTATTCCCTATCTTGGAGAATACACTAAGCAATGCCACTTGAACCAGAATTGCACTTCCCAGGAGATCCCCAGCTCCCACGGGTTTTGAGAATTAGGTGGCCATCTTAGATTGCCATGTCTAACTTTCCTCATGTTTTACAGTGCCCTTGCTAGTTAATCAAGTTAATATGTTGCTTCATGGATTTGTTATTCACAGTGGAGAAATAATATCTTCATAAAAGAATTTTCTGAGAAGGCCTCCAAATTATGGTTACGTATTATGAAAGTGAAATACTATGAGAAAATGAGATTTGAACTTTTCTTTGAATTAGACCTCTATTGTCAAAGACTTTAGGGGCTGTATGAAAATGGGTTATTAGTTGGAGAGGATGTGAGTCCTATCCAAATAATAGGTCCCACAATTATGTACAGCCAATTAAACAGTGTTAGACCTGGCATCTTTTGGCATGGCTCCCCCTTACTTTTTGGTTTCTGACTTCCTGTTTTGATTATATGCTGAACCTCGTTTTTCCTGGCTTTAGGACTCTATGTACTTTTTCACCGCTGACCAGTGCTAAAGTGCATGTGATCTGTGTCTAAAATGTAATGGCCTTTGGTTTCTCCATGATTGGCATATTTGATTTACTGATCAGTCCCTAGTACTGTGCACTACATGTGCCCAGGGCCTGTAAATCAAATGCTACTAGTGGGCCTGCAGCACTGATTGTGCCACTGTTAGAAATTGGGGTCTAGTTGGCAGAGGTATGCTCCTTTGTCCAAGTAGGGACCCTTGTTTCTAGTCAGGGTATGGAGAATACACACTCTATGTAACCCCTGCTCTCCCTGTGGTAGCTAGGCATGAGCAGACAGGCTTATCCCAAAACCAATATGTAAATAATTTGTACTAAAATATGCAATAATATAATGAAAACACCACAAATGGACACCGCACAAGTTTAGAAAAATAGGGTATCTTTATCTAAACTGAACAAGACCAAACCGGAACATTCTACAAACAGAACCAGACTTTAAAGATCTTTTTCAGGATCGCCCCATTTTTGCCTACAAGAGATCCAACAACCTACGGGAGATACTCAACAAAAAATTAGCAAAACCAGTCGAATCACACAAAGGAATACAAAAATGCTATAATTGCTTGCATTGTAACAATGTCATCACTGGATCACACATTTCTCATCCATGTACAGGGAAACCAATAGTTTTGAAATACACAGCCAACTGTAATACACAGAACGTAATCTATGTGATTCGTTGTCCCTGTTCCCTTTATTATTTAGGCAGAACGGAATGGGCACTCAGGGTCAGAATGACTGAACACAAAAGCAGGATACGAACATGCACTTTGAGCTCCCCGCTTGCTACTCACTGGGTAGAGGCAAACCACATGGTAGCTCATTTAAGATTCACTATTCTTGAGGTAGTACCGCAGAAACAAGATAGAGATATGTTGAAAATGATAACACACAGAGAGACATATTGGATTAAACACTTGAATACATTAATCCATCATGGGCTTAATGATAAATTGGAATTATCTTGCTTTCTGTGACTTATGTGATGGTTCTGAAATTAAACGTGGCATGCAGGCTGTTTACACCTTTACCATGGTTACATGTGCAGACAGAGAACATATTCCTATGTCAGATGGTTGTAGTTTGTTTTTTAAGTAACGGAGTTTACTGACAGCCGAACTTTTCGATAAGCGTTGCCCTGGATATGTACGGTATGCCTTTGTATAGTACATAGTTTTTTTAAAAAAAAGACTCACTTAGATTTTTATTTTCTGACATCGCCGAGAATTCCAGGAAGCACAATTGTTTGATATCATGTGAACCTATAGCTCCCCCCACCCATTTTTGCATTTCGTGTTACATCAGATTATGTCTCTCTATTGTTAAGATGATGCTTGACAACATATTATGGATACCTTGTCTGATTATATAATTGTATGTAACATGTGACCTTTTTATACTGATCAACAATCAGGCTTCACATTGATTGTAACATCAGCATGTTTTCAAGTCTATTAGAAATGTTTCATTGGGTTTATCGAGCGTACATATTCTGTATCATTGCAGCAGCCTTTGGTTTTTGTAGTTAGGCATTTTCGATATATGCTTTCACTGTATTTTAGCAAATGTGTATTGTGACTGCCTTACTTTGAGGCAGCAAGTTTCAGGATTTGCTCACAACTCAGTTTGTCATTTCATTAAGGATAATGGATTGGCAAGAAAATACACTGGCTCACAGAAAGAACACAGTTGTATTTTTAATGACTGCACACACTGCCAGCCGTTTCGCATGAGGTGACACTGTTTCCACTTTATATATCGTACTAACTACACAATTCTACTTCAATATGGCCGCCGCGCACGGCAGATAGTAAATAATTAAGTAAAGTTTATTGTACAGTTAATTAAAACTCACAATTTTTAAAATTCACGATTTAAAAAGAAGTATATATCAAAAGATAAAATTAATTATCAAACTTTAAAATATATGGGTCGGCGTTATCTCGCTTTGTGCGGTAGTGGATAAAGTTAATGTTTTCAATTTAAATTGTCGATGTTATTATGTGAGCTGGAGTCCCAATATATTACTCGAGGAGCACTGTCTGTCTGCTAGTCTGCTTCCTCATTTTGCTTATACTTTAGTCTTTCCGCGACTGTATCAAAGAATTTTGAGAGACGGCAGTTTAATTGGGTCTCCTGCGGGTTGAAGCACAGTTTAACTGCCTGTCTACAAGTCTTGATGCCCTTCTGATTCCATCTTGCTCGTAGTAAAGATCTCCTTTTGTCCATTAAGCCTGGGCAAATGCCAATTATGTGTATTAAATCTTCAGATCCTACTCTACAAAGACGACAAGTCTGATCTTCTTGTTTCCTTTTCCATGGTGCCAGGTGAGGGAGAATTGGTAAGATGTCAAACCGCAGCTTTAAAAAAAATTATTTTATCTTCTGTTTGAATCCCCTTTCCAAATAAGCTTGTGGCTTAAGTGCTTTGTAGTCATTTAACACTGTCCAACCGTGTGCCCTCTTTGCTAGAGCTTCCTTGTCTTCTGTTAACGATATTATTTTATTTACTTTGGTTACAACCTTTTTAAAGCTCTTATGATCTGCTGTTGATTCCCAAAGATCAGTCAGTTCAAGTCTCTCTAATGATTCCGACCGGTACTCTCTGGCCGGTGATCGCTCTCGTTGTTGCAGCTCAGTCCAAAGATGGGCATTTAAGGTCCCTTGTTCTGCGTTTTGGATCTTGTGGCAGCATTTTATATAGCTGCCCTTGTTTCCACCGTCTGCTTCTGAAGGCCAAATTTGAGGCGTATTTGGGCAGGAGATACATAGTTGGGTAGCTAAAAGATTGATCTGTAAGTTCTACTAATCACTTTGTCTAGGATCAGCGCATCTTTTCCGTGTGTCGGTTCGCTCCCATATGTCAGCATGGGTTGTAAACGTGCTCTTATTACTTGTAGGAGCGGGTCCAGTGTACAATTTGGCAGGACTTTCTTCAGGGGCTGTATCGCAAGATAGCTCATGGCCAAAAGCATTTAGTGTCCGTCGTTTACTTTATTAACACAGCTGCAAGCTGGTTTCAGCTTTCTTCGGGCGTACCGGGGGCGCGAGTCCCCAGAGTTCCCGTCAGTGAGGATTGCCCTTTATCACACACCAGTGAGTAAGGAGTTTACATAGAGGGGCAGTGAGTATGGAGTCCTCATGACACTTACACGTATACTTAGCATTCCGTTATTTTTTGTCAACAGACACCGTCGCATGCTGGTTCACAGCTTTCATCGCGTGCACTTTGGACATGAATATTTGAGTTCCCTGCAGTGAGGAGTGCTGCTCGCTACATACAAGTGAGTTTTGGGGCTTGTATAGAAGGGTGATATGAGCAAATCACGCAAGCTGTTTAAATATACACTGAGTAGTTTGTCATCTCTGTTGACAGATGGTTGCCGGACTATGAAGTGAGCACTTAGCAGTAGAGAGAATGACAGTTTGTTTCAGAACAGGTGAGATCACACTATTCACCTTGTGGAACACCAAGTTTATTATTATTAGCCAGCTTTCTGAGTATATTGAACAAAATGACCTGCTTGATGAGTCACAGTTTGGTTTTAGGAAACTGCATGGAACTGAAACTGCGCTCATCAAGGCCGCGGATGATATCAGGGCCATTAAAGACCAGGGTGGCACGGCGGTTTTGATTATGCTGGATTTATCTGCGGCCTTGGACACGGTCAATCATTCCATCTTGATTGACCGGGTCGAAGAGCTGGGTATCCAGTCCACGGCCAGAGCATTGCTTGCCTCCTTTTTGTCGGGAAGAACGCAGGCAGTAACTCTGGGGCCTTTTAGATCGGCGGACCTGGCTTTTCGATGTGGAGTGCCGCAAGGCTCATCCCTAAGTCCGACCCTTTTTAACCTTTATGTGTCAGACTTAGCTAGGGTTATTAAAAGCTACCGGATGAGCCTTACCACCTATGCTGATGATACGCAGCTGGTGCTAGCCGTCAATAATGATGGAGAAGAGGTGGCAGCCCGGTTTCAGGAAGGCATGCTGGCAATTAAGGAGTGGATGGCCTGCAACTGTTTAAGGTTGAATTCCGAGAAAACGGAGGTGATCATTTTTAGCAAACTCTCTCCTATCTGGTCATCAATTTGGTGGCCGCCGTTGCTAGGAGTATTGCCGTCTACGGTGCAGAAGGTCAGAAATCTATGAGTTATCTTCGATGAGAGACAACCATGCTAACCAAGTAGCCTCCACAGCATTTTTTAAGCTTAAACTTCTTAGAAAAATAATTCCATTCCTCTCAGACAATGGAGGAAAAACGGTGGTGAGCTCACTAGTATTGTCCGCCTTGGACTACTGCAATGGTTTATTTTTGAAGGCCCAAGCTCGGGTGGTTGCCAAATTACAACTGGTCCAGAATGCGGCAGCAAGACTGCTGTCTGGTACCCCCAAATATAAACCAATTAAACATGCAATTAGGAGTTACCACTGGTTGACGGTGAAAAATAGGATCAAATTTAAAACACTGTGTATTACCTTTAAAGCCATCCATCAGCTAGGGCCGAAGTTTCTGAAGGAGAAGCTCAGGTTATATTGCCCCATTCGATATTTAAGATCAAGAAATGCTCTCCGTCTTATTGTGCCAAGAACAAAGACAGTGACTTGGGGACACAGATCCTTCACCAATGCTGCAGCTAGACTTTGGAATACCCTTCCACTCCCACATTGCTACAATTTAGAAAATTGGTGAAGACGTGGCTTTTTGACCAATAAGTTCTTCCCACTTGTATCTCTGGCATGACTAAAACTGTAAATTGAGTTTTTGAGGCTATCAGTGAGTCTTAGCGCCAAGACGCCCAAGGGCATATGTCGCGCTCTACAAATTTTAAAAATAAATAAATAAATAAATAAATACATTATTTGCACTGGTACCAGTTTTAATAGTAACTGGTCACTATGTTCCTGTTTTTTAGCCGCCACCGGCGATGTTGTACTTGCATGAGCAGGCTACTTGGGTTACATAAGGTGATTTTCAGTAGACTGCACTACTACATAGGTGAGAACTCACACACAGAGCATTTTATCGCTGGACTTATGACCTTTCCAGTTAGCACAAGGCTTTATTAGTCGTTACTTTTATGTTTCAGAGTTTTATTTGGTTCACAAGCTTGTGAGTCAAGCTTTGCCATTCATTGCAGGTATTTTACGAATTATATCTTATGCATGATATGAACTTCTGAGTTCTGGCACGGATATGAATGATGAAATTGGACATACTAACAAGCACGTAATTATGGTGCCTTTACAAGATTTTGGACTCGGTTTTCTGTCTGCAAACATTTTTTAGAGAGTTTTTCAGAGAGTTGTTTCGCATCACTCAAAGCCATGGTTCAGCCTCTTGATTCTTGCCACTCTTATTTTTTTTTAACTATACCTGACATGGACCTCGCATGTATTACGAATCCCCCCGGACGATTCCTAAGTCTCTTTTCATTGACATGGAGTATCCATATTGATTTTTCCATATCTTTTTTAGATTTCCACTGAAGAAGGGTGCTAGCAGCACCCGAAATGCATAGGGATTAGCCACTGACAAGCTTGCATATCCACGCTATTTGGAAATTTCAGCTGTTCAAATAACAGTGCTTTTGAATAAAAGAAGCAACGCACAACGCTGGAAGAATTGTTTTGTTTAAATTGTTTTTGCAACTTTACAAGAACTGTAAACTTGTCATATTTTGTATGAATGATTCAATTAAGTATGGTTAATTATTTACCACTCGGCAGGAGTGAACAAAAGTAGTGCAGATTCTGTCTAGGACAGACTGTCCTAGTTTTTGTGTACTTTTAGAAGGTGGACATTTCTCTGCTCTTACTGTTCTGTGTGCCTTGCAGACTGCCTCCAATATACGTCTGTGGTGAGTAACAGCCACACTTTGTGTATTCCCTCAAGACAGCCACAAACACAAGAAGGGTGGGTGTGATAGAGGACTCATCGGCACTCATCTACACTCTGATAGCTCTTCAGGGGCAGGAAGAGGGAGAGGGAGCTGACACCTACATCTGAATAGGCAGTTTCCAGTGTACCACACAAAGGGCTGATTACACAGATAGTCTGAGAGACAGAGCTAGGACGAAAGGGGACCTGTGCACTTCGAGGGCCTGCTTTGAAGTAACCCCCACTTCAAAGGTGCATTTGGGTATAAGTACTGGGGATTTGACCCTACCAAGACAGTACACTACTGGCCTGTAAAGAACTCTGCTTGGAGTAAAGACTCTGTACTACAAAGATTGACACTCTGCTTGACTGACTGTTTTGAAGGAATTGCTTCTCTGCTTTGCTGAGCTGCCCTTCTGCCTGATGATCTCTGCCCTCATGAGGACAAGGACTGGGCCTATTTCATTTGAACCCAGAGTGACCGCAATGACTTCCTGGTTTGCCCCCTGTTCTGAGGTCACAGGGCCATCAAAGACTTCTTGCAACCCTGCTGTTGGACTCCGCCCTCTGTGAGTCCTCCCTTGCCTGAGGTGTCAATACTATCCTGGGCCTCTAAAATGGGTTCTACAGCTGTTTGTGCTTCAACGTCGGTGCAGTGACGACTTTGTGCCAATATGAACCAACACATTGAATTTTGACATCAATGCAGGAGCCGATTGACAACAACAACTTGACGGACTGAGGGGCTTGACAATGATAGACAGCAAAGTTTGATGATGATGCAGTGCCTGCATCATAAAGGAGTTTGATGCCAAAGCCTACATCAACTGTACTGATTGGCACTGACACTTCACCCTAATACACGGGCTCGAAGACTATGCAGTTCATCCTTGACTCTTTGCATAGAGTCTTCGACATCGACTCTTGCTCTATCCAAGGTACTTTCTTTGCAGGCCCTGTCTGAGGCGTGCAGCCGGCCTGCCCTCTATTGCAGTTCACCCCAGTCTAGCATGACCTCAAATAACCCCTTAGTGCTATTGACTTCTATGCACTAATTATTTTTTAATTTTTTAATTCATAACTCCGGCTTTACTTATTGGATTTTTGCATTACCCTATTTGATCGTGGGTGGTTCTGGAGACACATTACCCGTGTCAAAATTGTTGGATTTTGTTTCCTGAAAAAAGACCTGGAGATGTGCATTTACTAATGGAAATCAATGTAGAAACACAGATTTCCCTGGTAATTCCACATTATAAAGGGGAAGGCTTCTATTGGCCAAGCAATTTATCTGAGGAGGATTATCATTTTACTTAATATCAGAATTACCCCCTTAAAATAACAACTGCAATCATATTGTGGGCCTTATTTTTAACACAAAGGCCCTCGTCTTGAGTACGTACAACCCTGAGTTTCCACCTAGAACTGTATTATACACTCAGAGAGTCCAAGAGGTAATGCAAAAAGTCAGAAAGAAAATGGAGAATCTCACAAGAGCCCGCCTCCAGGAAGGACTACAAGAACACACTCAGGAGCAGCCAACACAAACTGAAGGAGACCAAGCACAAAACTTTGACCCAGGGGATTGAAGCCAGCAAGAACAAGTAAAAAGAGCTCTTCACAATTGTTAAAGAAGTCACTCATCTAGCAGTCACCTCCAACTCCATCACCCCATGACAAGGACTCTACAACCAACTCTCTGACATCTTTCATGACAAAATATCTAAAATCTACAGGAACTTCAACCCTCAACCACATCCTACCTCACCTTCGACCTCCACCACTAAGGTCAACCCACTCATGAAATAGACCCCGATGACCAACAAAGACACAGCAGGTTTAGAATCATTTAACCACTCAGGGGCCCCACGAACCCATGTCCCCACTGCTTCTTTAACCTGGGGAGACCCACAATAAGCATGGCACTCACAACCTTCATCAACACCTGGCTAATGCCACTTTCCTAGATGCCTGGAAACATGCAGAAGTCACCGCACTACTCAATAAACCATCTCTGGACCCCAAAGTCCTCTGCAACTACTGACCCATCTCCCTGCTCCCCTTCCTAGCTAAAGTCATAGAAAGGCCATCAACTGTCAGCTCTTCCACTACTTTGAGCACCACAAACTCATGGACAGCTCGCAACTACATTTCTGCAGCACCACAGCACCAAGACAGCCCTTATTTCAGCTTCAGATGACACTCGCACCATACCAGATCAAGGCCACACTGCTGTACGCATCCTCCTGGACCTCTCCACTGCCTTTGATAAAGTCTCACACAAAACAGTCATCTCCAGATACCTTGAAATTGGACTCCAAGGACCACCTGTCAAGTGGATAGCCTCCTTCATGACTGATAGAGCGCAACAGTTCAAGGCCCTTCCGTTCACCTTATAACCCAAGGACCTCAGTTGGGGACTCCTGCAAGGCTCCTCATTCATCCCCCATCTTTTCAATGTATATATGACTCCTCTAGCAAGCGTAATTTGTACCAAAGGACTCAACATCATCTCTTACACAGATGCCACCCACCTAATCCTATCTCTCTCAGAAGGCACCAACACCACCAAAAGTAATTTCAAAATGTGCATGATCAATGTGGCTAATCGTATAAGAGACAACTACCTCAATACTGACAAGACAGAAGTATTGATATTTGTCATCAATAACTCATCTTGGGACTCTCTCTGGTGGCTCAGAGAACTAAACCCCAATCCCTCACCCTCAGACCGTGCCAGAAATTTGGGCATCATCCTAGACACCAACATCATCATGAGGCATCAAATCAATGCTGTCACCTCTGACTGCTTTCACATACTTTGCATGCTCAGGATAATTGTCAAAGGGCTCGCTCCTGACACAAGAAAGACAGTCACCCAGGCCCTCATTACAAGCAGACTGGACTAAGGCAACACCCTCTACTAAAGCATCTTCACACATCTGCTACACACTCTGGAAACCACCCAAAACACCACTGCCAGACCAATCTTTAATCTCACTCGCCACATGCATATAACACATCACTTGTAGAAACGACACTGGCTTCCTATTCAGAAACGCTGCCAACTTAAGATGCCCACCCATGCCTATAAGGCACTTCGCAACCAGGGTCCCACATACTTCAACCACCATCTACACTTCTACTAACCAACCAGGAACTTCTGCTCTGGAACTTCTGCTCTGCATCGCTCACACTCGCCCACACCTCTGTATCCATAAAAGCAAGACTTCTCTCAACTGGCTGCCACATGCTGGAATTACCTCCAACACCACATCAGGACAGCTGCATCACTTATGGATGTCTGCAAAAAATGAAAACCTGGCTGTTCCACTGATCCTTCTTGCAGAACCCACACCTACACAGCACCTGGATACCCTCACGGGTGACATGTTTTCCGCCCCACGAATCCATCTCACATTACATTACATATATCTCACATTATTAATGCACATGATATTCCAGGGTCTAATAATCATGCATTTTTTACTTAAGGCAAATTCCATGATTAAACATGCGGCAGCCGTTGTCCGTTATAGAGGACCCCTAGTTGAGCAACTTGTCATTACCCTGTCATAACAATAACTCTTGGAAAAATGAGGTTAAAGTGTGTGCAGTGCTAAATTGTTAAAAGAATGCAGGTGGGCCCAATGTTTTGCTGAGAAGCTGATAGCCAGTGCCATCAAATGCCCGAGGGGCCAAATAGCAGGACTGTGTGTTCTTGATTCCACCTCATGCTCTAAGCTCTCCCTGACCCTTTTTGTTGTTGTTTCAGGTTTTGTTTCATGCCTGCCTTCTCTCTTTTTTTCATTTCTCTACCTTCTTCTATCCCCTTTTTGTGTTTTTCTCCTTCTTTCTCTGAGTCAGAATCCGATGAGGATAAATAAATGCCAGTCCCCAAAAATGAGTGCTGGTGCGCCCACCTGTACACAACGTTCCAACAGGCCCTCAAATTAAGCACTGAGGGGCAGATTTACAAGCCCCATGCACCTCTTTTACACCGCCGCTGCGTCACTTTTGTGACGCAGCGGCGGCGCAAATCCAGCCGCATGGTACGGGGTACTTACAACGTGACGCATCTGGGAGATGCGTCACGTTGTAAAGCCCTGCGCCACAAGAAGGTGTTCCTGCGCAAGGGGGGGGCGTTACGGTGCAGGAACGCCTCCTAAAAGTGGCTGAGTGAAATCTACAAGATTTCACTCAGTCACTTTTAGAGCCATGCTGCGTCAAAACCCTGCGCCTGCTTGAAGCAGGCGAAAGGATTGACGCAGCATGTTAGAGATAGGGCACCGTAGAGCCTTGCTGGAGCTGCGTTGCGCTTGCGATGCAACTCCAGCAATGCGCCGCATTTCCGCCGCGATGTGTCACGCATCTGCCCATCCGAGCGCCACGGTGTAAATGCGGCGCATCAGCGGTGGCGCACGGGAGGGCAGATGCGTCGCAACTCTTCTGGCGCATCTCTGCTGATTAGCAGAGATGCGCCAGAAGTCGTAAATCTGCCCCAGAGTTTTCCTGACAATTTTCTTAGAAAATGTGTTCCTGAGTTTAGATATTGCTGATATTCAATTCTTTGCCGCGTCAGCAAAAAAAGGTTGCTTTAATGTAATACGGTCAAAGTTTTAGGGGCTAATTTTGATACACAATGTACAAAGCAAGAGAGCTGAAGGTCAGATAAAGACATTATTTTATCTGCTAAAAGGAAAACGTAATTACAGCCAAAACAGATGTGAAGTGCATGGAGTCAAAGGAGGGTATTAAAAGCATTCGGAAGGAAGCAGTGGGTAATGGATTCAGAGGCTTACTGTATTAATGGACTTTTAGGAGTTACAGCCCTACTTAGCAACGTGCACTTTTGTGCACAGTGAAAATAGGTATTACATCAATTCAGAAGTTTTAAGTTGTTATAATTGTTTTAAAAAGCTTAAAATGCCAAGTAATTTAGTCCTCAAGCAATTGTATAAATGTGTCAAACGTGGCATACAGAGCTGCTGCAGACCATTGATGTTTGCGCTGGTGTAATTTAATGGCAATCTTTACTGTGCCCGTTAATGGTGCACCTTTTCATGCGTTTCATTTAAATCCTTAAATTCAATGCGGACAGTATTAAACTTCCCCTACAGAATTCATCCGGCCTAGGTACGGTGAAATGCTAATAAATAAAAGAGTGAATATAATTAATATAATCAGTAGGTAATGAACCACTACATCACGTCTGAAGGTAGGCAGAGCATAGCAGTCACACAATGAAACATATCTGTATTAACTACTAATGTTGCAGAGCCATCTCTGCATTGTGTGCACACTGTTTTTCATTTTCTCGTGATTTAAGGATGATTGACCAAGGATTTCAGGTTCTGAAGTTTGGTTGCTTGCAGATGGACTTGCTGTAGTTTACAATGTGCACATCCCTATACTGTCTACCGACGTACTGCACAATGCAGTGACATTTTCGTTGTGTGCAGGTTCAAACATCATGCACTAATTCACTTTTTTCATATTTTTAGAAAAAAAAGTCAGCAAAACGATCTTCAGATCCGAACATGAAGCCGAACTACCAGCTCATCTCTAACCTTTTGTTCACGAATAGGAAGATAACAAGACAACTCTAAGAACACATGGAACTCAACCATCATCTACACAAACATCAGCCTGGTTTCAGACATCGAGGGGCAATTTACAACCCCTTGCAACACTTTTACGCTGCTGTTGCGTCACGTTTGTGACGCAGAGGCGTCGTAAACAGTGGCAACACATTTACAACGTGACGCATCTATGGAGATGCGTCACGTTGTAAAGCCCTGCTTTACATTATACCAGCGTCAGGTATATTGTATGCAGGGTAGGTGGTCTGACGCAAGAAAGCCTCGCAAAATTGACGTAGTGAAATCTACAAGATTTCACCGAGTCACTTTTATGACGCAACTGCATCAACACCTTACGGCTGCTTGACGCAGGCATAAGGAGTGAAGGAGCATAATGAAAATAGTCAGTCCAAAGCATTGCTGGAGTTGCGTCGTGCTTGCGACACGACGCCAGCAAAGCGTTGCCTTTATGCCATTAGATGCGTCACATCCATGGTGGTGCAAGTTGTTTTTTACCTGATACAAATTAACGGACGCATTTGCTAATATGCAGAGATGGGTCAGTTCTTGTAAATCGGCCCCAGAGTGTCTACTGAATCAACTGCTTCTCAGCAAGGATAGGGGAAAATAAAACAGGCCTTTTAGGCCTAGGCCCAGGGGTGGCTTGTGATATTGGCAAGCAGATAATTGTGTGGGAAAGGTTGGAACAAGGAGTGGGGTTAGACAGACCGGCTCCTGCATGGATCCAGGTGTTTCTTACCTACCACAGTCAGAGAATCACGATTGGGGCAACTGAACCTTGTGCTCAATCGTAGCCCAAGGGTCAACTTGCTTGTGTCTGTTAATCAATATTTATGGAGTCCTTTAGCACAGTAATATTAGCAGATAGGGAATCCGCTTGAGTGCTTTGTGCACACTTCGCATTTTTCCGAGCTAACACTGCATTTGGTATTAGAGCCCTGAATGCTCCCTGCCAGTCTCACATACTAGGAGATCGTTTTCTACAGGACATGCCAGATTTTGTTGCAAGTGTGCTTAATTGTGGTAATTGAGCACTTGATCGAGGCAGCACTTTAAATGTTCATCCATAGACAGTTGTTCATTGTATTTCATGGGCTGTACTGATTGACAGTTTATGCTACTGGCATAGTGTCTAGGGTAGCAGGGGAACTGTGGGCTGCTGTTAGTTTTTGGTCAGTGGGCTTTCGGACAGTACACACCCTTTGTCCTAGGTCAAGGTGGAGGAAAGAAGCAACCCACCACCGTTGGGCAAAGTAAAGGGTAGTTCATAATAGCTTCCTTCCTTTGCGCAGGGCACAGGGGCCAAAGCCCCGCAATGCCCACGCCAATGGGCAAGCTGAGGGGCATTCACGAAATCCCTTTACTGGCCTTGGCTGCCACCTGTTTCTGGCATCCTTCTGCTTATTACGGTGCTGACAAACTGCTAGCATTAGTTTTTATTTATTTAATGCGATTTTCTATAGCGCGAACTTTACCTGAAGGTGTCAGAGCACTTTACATAAGAACCAGTTGCGATACATAAGGACTTAGAATTACATGCGTTACATAAAAGATACAAACAGGAAAAAAATTGCAAAAGTATACGTTGTAAAGTCACACAAGGAAGAGATACAAACAGAAAAAAATTGCAAATGTACAAGTAGTAAAGTCACTCAAGGAGGAGATACAAATGGAAAAACTCTAAGCATCACATAGGCATGGTAGAGAGTACAATCGTCTACCACATATACTAGTGATTAGAGCTATCTCCAGATGCATAAATATACAAATAGTAGATTGGGAGGGAGTAGGGAGGGTGGGAGGGATACAAGTGTATGGAGAAAAGGCGACACAGAAAAGGGAAGAAACATTTGAGGATCATCAAGGGGAAAATTAGGGAAAACGGTAAAGGACGAGGGAACAGACAAGATGACGGGCCAGGGTCAAGAGAAAAAAACGGCCGAAAGCAGCAGCAAAATGACGGCCGGGCCAAAAGAAGTGAATATGACCCACAGTACCAGGAGAAGTCCGGGGGGAGTGTAAAGTTAAAAAATCAAAGTCAGGATAGGAGAGGAGGCATGTGGGCTCGGGTCCACTGGAGCAACGCCGAAAGACCATCCGTTGGTCGTAGCTCCAGCGCCCCCATTCCTGGGGAAAGTTCACTGGGGTCCCCACCGTCAATGACGGGGCGAGGCAAAATCCAGGAAGATAGACTGCATGTGGAGGCAGAGGGTGGCGGGCAGCCAGTGGGGGCACATCAGCAAAGACGTCTCACTGTCCCAGGAGGAGGGGAGAATACGCCACAAAGCCGCCCCACATCATCTGGGGCCATTTGGAGGAGCCGTAGCAACGCCGAAGCTGGATGGGCACAGGAGGAGGCACAGGAGGAGGGCACAGGCGGAGGGCAAGCTCTTCAGGCGATGCTTTGGCAGCAGCCGATCGCGAGCTTGAAAGTCCGTCCGGGGAGTCATTGGCACCGATGTCCCTAAGGCGCCGTTATTTTGGGGTCAGGCGAGCCGCGGGGCAGAGCAGACTGGAGCACATCTCTGAGGAGAGCAGCGAGGGTGCCCGTTCTTCTCGGTGGGGCCAGGCTCACCTCTAGTGCTGGTGGAAAATGGGAGGCCAATGTCTTCCGGTGGCAACCTCCGCTGGCACCACAGGATCCGGTGAACAAAGCTGCCCAGCAACCGCCATTTTGCCTCACAGGCACGAGATCCCTCTGAGGTCGCGCCAGGGACGATCCTACGTCTCATGAAGCATGTAAGCGCTCTCCAGCGGTGCGCTGCACCTTCCCCTGCCGAGTCGGGCTGGAAACAGCCCCTGGGACTCTGGGGAACCGCCAAATTAAACTCCTGAGCAGCACTGGTGCCAGGATCCTCCTAAGTATGAATCATTCTGCGGACTAAAGGGGCATATTTACAAGCCATTATCACCATAGGAACGTTACTTTTTACGACGTTCCTGTGCCGATAGGGGCTTTGCCTTATTTCCAAGGCAGAGTTGAGCCACTTACCCATGGCTTAACACTACCTTGTAAATAAGGCACCTTTTCACGCTATAATTAGCGTGAAAGGGGAGGGCAATGGGTGAGTGTTGTGGTGGTCCCCCGCAATAACCTATTGATTCTGATGCTGCCCCCTATTTACAAGGAAAGGGTAAATAGGAGACATCGCCAGAATTATGACCAGGGAAAACCTGGTCTTACCCTGGCGCAACAAGGAGAAAAGTTTCATTTCTCCTCGTTTTTGCTGTTTTCTTTTGTGCTGCATTGTGCAGCACACATAAAAACAGCAAAAGGCCAATTATTGTTTATGTACTGGAAGGTCCCCCTTCCTGCACATAAACAATCTTCCGGTGGACGCAGACACCCCTGCACCATATTCTTGTAAATATGATGCAGCACTGCGTTTATGAAGTGGGTGAGTGAGGCGTTAAGCCAAGAAGGCTAACGCCTCACTCTGCCACTTCCTTTGTAAATATGCCCCAAAGAGTCCTGAGACTGTTCTTAATGACAAGTGTTGGGAAAAGTATTTTCCTCCTTACATTCACATTTGTGATGAAACTGCTTGCGCCATTTTCTCGTGCATTTACCATAGTTAGTGATTTGTTGCGTGTTATGAATTTTGTGGTTTTATATTGTTCCTTTTAAATATGCTAGCCGGAGCTTTTTATATATTTTTTTTTAAGTTCAAGTTTATTGAAACCAAGTAAAATCGGAAATTACAGCATATAATAGGCGGGATCAATAAACACTTATTCTAACTAACAGAAAAAGGATAAGATCCAAAAACAGAAATAAGATGTAAAAGGAAAGTATACATTGTATGCGTAAAAGCTATATCAGGTGAAAGTAAAATAAAGGTAATAAAATACATCTGGCAAAGTTGCAGAGGAAAAGGATTTTAAAAAAGACAACAAGTGGGAAGTTCAAGGGGGTTTGCGGACTTCATCAGAGTCAGCGATGGGATTAGTGAGAACGGTGGTACCGGAAGGGGAGCAGTTAGATAAGTAGGAGGTGAGAGGAATCCACAGCAGATCTCTCTTAACAGCCAGGGAGATGGGGGTGACATAGTTGGTATCAAGCCTATGATTGAAGCAAATCGCATTCCACCAGGCAGAATAAGTGATGTTTGAGGAATCCTTCCAATTGGAGGTAATCAGGTGTAAAGCAACTGCGAGAAATAAATCTAATAATTTAAAGTGAGAAGGGTGTTGAGGGAGATTTGGGGAAAGGGAACCCAATAGGATATTAGAAGGGGAAAAGGGGAGATGTATAGAAAAGATAGTATTTATACGGGTGCCAAAAGGAGGTGATATTGGGACAATGAAACAACATATGAGGCAAATCAGCATGAGTAGAAGGGCAGGACCAGCAGGTAGGGGAAATGTCAGAGGAGAAGGAGGCCAGTTTAACCGGATATAGTAGCAGACGTTGGTATACATAATACAAGGTTTGAGTGGTGTTAGCAGCTCTAGAGGTTTTATGAATTTTTAACCACATTTTATCCCATAAAGAGGTAGACCAAGATACTGATAAATCTCCTTCCCATGCCAATTCAGTCTTTGTTTTAAGACGGAGAGGAGATGTTAACAAAGAATTATAGATGCTTGAAGCCGAAGGAGAGGAATACAATAACGGGGAGAGAGTATCACAGAGAGGAGGTAAATCACAGGAGGAAGGAAGAGAATGAAGGTAAAGTAGAAGGGCAGGACGCAAAAGATCATATTGTTTCCGTGAAGAATTAGAAAGATGAAATTGTGACTGAAGATCAGCAAAAGGAAGGGGGACATCATTATGAAGGAGCTGGGAGATCCACATCAAACCTCTAGATTTCCAAGAGTTCCAGAAAAAGGAACAGTTCTTAATTCGAAGCAATTTATTGTGCCAAATAGGCTGTTGATGAAGAGAAGCACAGGAGGGATACGAGGAAGGCAATAAAGGAGCCAAAAGATGTTGAGAGTAAGCAATGATGGGAGAGCGTGAGAGGGATGTAGCAGCAGAAAGAGTCATAAATTCAGGAAAATCAAAGGGTGAGAGCAGAGCTTTTTCCAAGGACAATCAGACTGGGGGATAAGTAGGAAGATCAGTAGACAACCAACAGGAGGCTTGTTTAAGAATAAAGGAGTAGTGATAAGATTTGAAATCAGGAAACTTAAGACCACCATTAGATTTATCTTTTTTAAGTGAGGAAAGAGCAATGCGGGCAGGCTTGTTCTTCCAAAGAAATTTGGATAGAACAGAGTCTAAGCTTTTAAAGTAATATGAAGGAATCCGAACAGGAATCATAGATAGAGAGTACAAGATAATAGGGGCCAACATCATTTTGATAGAATCTAATCTTCCCCACCAGGAAAGGAAAAGAGGATGCCACCTGGCGATAGAGTCTGACAATTTTTTCTTAAGGTAGTCAAAGTTAGCTTTCAGAGAGGGAAGCCAATCCAGGAAAGAGCGCAAAACATAAAATCCCAACTAATCCTGTCAAATGCCTTCTCGGCATCCAGGGTGATAGCCGCGAGGGGAGAAGTAAAGGAAGAAGCCTTGCTGAGAACATTGAAGAAAACCCGGGAGTTGTCAGAGGAAAGACGTCCTTTAACAAAGCCCGATTGCTCAGGGCCAATAAGTTCGGGAAGAATAGGGTCAATACGCAAAGCTAGCAACTTGGCAAATATTTTATAATCAGTATTTACAAGGGAAATGGGGCGGTAATTCTTGCAAAAAGCAGGGTCTTTACCCTCTTTAGGGATAAGACATATCATTGCTTCTTGAAATGTACCTTGAGAGAGACCGTTGGCAATAAAAGAGTTAAAGAGAAGGAGCAAACGGGGGAGGAGAAGTTCAGAAAAATGTTGATAGAACTCAATGGTGAAGCCATCCGGGCCAGGGGCCTTACCATGTTTCAGGACCGAGATAGTGTGAGAAATTTCTGCTAAAGAAATATCCGCTTCAAGTGAGTGAAAGTCAACAGTAGGAGAAGGGGGAGGAGCAAGTGAGTGAAAATAGGTGGAGAGATCCGAAGGAAGTGGAATAGATTCAGGAGTATAGAGCTGTTTATAAAAAGTAACAAACTCCTGTAAGATATCAGCATCTTTGAAAAGAGACATACCAGAGGAGTCAGTAATGGAAGAGATCCGGGTTCTATCCTGTCTAATCTTCAAATAGTTAGCCAAAAGTTTTCCCATTTTGTTTTGACCTCCGTAATAGCGGGCACTGCTTTTTAGAAGAAAGGAAGACGCGGCGTCAGTAGACAATTTGTTAAAGGTAATCTTGCCAGAAAGTAACTCTTTTAGAGATGAGTCTGAAGGAGCCCGATAATAAGAATATTCTAATTTTTTAATCCTGGCAAGGAGAAGAGAAGACTGCTTCTGAAAGGATCTTTTTTCTGAGAAACATAGTTAATAATGAATCCCCTAGCCGCAGCTTTGAACGTGTCCCAGACCATAGTTGGAGAAGATTCAGGAACGGAATTAATGAGAAAGAACTCTTCTGCGAAAGAATTGAATTGGCCAGGGAACTTGGGGTCAGTAAGAAGGGAATTATTAAATCGCCATCGTCCACAAGGAGGGGAGAAGGGAATAAGGTCAACATCAACCAGAACAGGGGCGTGATCGGATATTAGGATGGAACCTATATCAGAGGAAGGAACATGTTGGGTCAGGGACTGACTGAGAAACAGATAATCAATACGGGATTGAGATTTGTGAGGGGGGGAGAAATAGCTATATTCTTGGAGATCGGGATGACAGAGTCTCCAAATATCAGTTAGGGAACTTCGTTTGATGGTGGACATAAATTGGTTATGCATTTTTGAAGGGACAAATTTAACAGGGGAATGTCTGTCAAGAATTGGGTCATGAACTTGATTGCAATCGCCACCAAAAATAATATAATTATCAGTAATGGAAAGAAGTTTGTCTGAAATAAAAGGCCAAAAAGTATTGTCAACAGAGACAGGGGCATATACATTAAATATAACAATAGGAACATTGTCAACAGTCAAAGTGGTAATCACCCAACGACCATCCAAGTCCATTTCCTGTTGAGTAACAGAGACATTAAACTTTTTATGGATTAGAATAGCAACTCCCTTCTTTTTCCCTAAAGAAGGAGAGGAAAAAACATGGCCCACCCAAAGTCGTTGCAATTTAGCAGCTTCAACATCGGAAAGGTGGGTCTCTTGGAGCAAGACAATGTCAGATTGCAATCTAGCCAAATGCGAAAGCACTCGCTGTCTTTTAATGGGATTATTCAATCCTTTAACATTCCATGAAATAACTCGGAATGTAACGTATGAAAAACAACCATATTGGAGAAAAAAGTATACAATTCAATAAGCGAACATGAAATAAAATTATGCATTAACCTGGAAAGGAAATAAATCTGAGAGAAAAAAGAAGGAAAAAGGAAAAGGACACAGAGGTGAGAAAAAATGAGAGCAGAGAGGAGGAAAGGGAGAGAAAGAGGAAGCATCAGAAAGAGAAAATGGAAGAAAAGAGAGAAGAGCATAAAAAGAGGAAGATGAAAAGGAGAGAAAGTGTGAGAGGAGGACAAAAGTATGAGAAAAGAAGTGCAGGCAAAAGACAGGGAAAGATGTAAAGAGTACAACCTACAGAAAAACAACCAAAGAAATACAAGGGAGAATAACATACCTACAAAGAGAAAATCCAAGGATACGAGGGGGGGGAGAACCAGACGGGATGGCTGGCACAACCGGGAACGGACAAGACGGAGGACCGGGAGGCATCACATCAAAAAAGTGAAAAAGCTGTGGGAAAAAATATAAGCACAATATGAAAACTCAAAGTTAAACAAAACGGTACAGAGAAGATCAGAACACATAATATACAAGAAAAGTCAAACAATAACGATACAGGAAGAATTTAGTATACACAATATTCAACCATCAAGACATGGAATACTGCGACAATGACCAAAGGAGGCAAACATATAAAAAGGAATCAGCCAACACTGGAGGAGGAGGCGTCCATGGAGTCGGTATGATGAGCATTTATGAATCTCTGGAGACGGAGCGGGTCTTCGTACGTAGTGGTCCTGTTGTTAAAAGTAACCTTAAAAAGGCAGGGGTGGAAAAGACCATACTCAGCGCCCATTGCACGAAGAGCAGGTCTCAAGTTGAGAAAGGCCTTACTCCGATTCGCAGTAGCCTTGGCGTAATCCTGGGCGAAGAATAAAGTGGATCCAGACCAAGTAACACGTTGAGAGGATTTGGCAGCAGAAAGGACCTTCAATAGATCAGTGTATTCCAAGAAATACAGGATTACCCCTCTAGGTTTCGGTGAGGGAGCAGTAGGTGAAGCCGGGTGACTCAGTCTATGTGCTCTCTGGATGTTAAGAACAGTGCCCTCTGGCATACGAAGAACTTTAGGAATGAAGGATTTGAAGAATGTGATTGGATCAGACCCCTCCTGTCCTTCCTCAAGGCCGTAAATGCGGAGGTTGTTACGTCTGTTACGATTTTCCAACTCCTCCACGTGGCGCTGAAGCAGAGAGACTTCAGCTTGAAGAGGAGAAACCTTGGAGCAAGTGTCCGTGATAGAGGAAATGGACTGTTCAACTGCTGTGACTCTGGTATCAAGTTGAGACCAAGTGTCAGTGAGAACTTGCAGCTTTGCATTGGTATCCTCCAATTTGGAATTAGTTTCCTCCATAAAGAGACGTAATGCCCTAATTTCCTCTAACAACACCTCCATTGAAACAGGCGAAGAGGATTTCGGTGGAGAAGATGAATTCTGCCTAAGGCGTTTGGTGAGAGATTTCCCCGAAGGCGCTGACGCAGTTTCAGAAGCTGCCATGTCGTCAAACGGGGGGAGAGAGCCTTGTAGGCGTGATAGTTGAGTAAAAACCTTCGAGTTTTCAATAAAAAATATGCTTTGCTGTAGCTGCTGTGGAAAAAGAGCCTTTGGACCTGCCCATGAAGAGAAATAACACAGAGGTGGCCAAAAAATGCAATGAGGAGGAAGAGAAAGCACAAAATGGCCGCCACAAAATTTCAATTACTTCAAGCAAAGTCAATAGCGCTGTAAATGTACATGAGACCTCCAAGTATCCCACATAATAGTAAGGAAGCAGGAAAAAAGGCAATAACTATCTTAGGATCCACAGCAATCCATTATGATAGAGAAAAACAGCACCTCAGCGCTGCAAGAAAAAACAAAATGGCGGTCGCGATATTGCGACAGGAGAAGAAGACTCAAATTGTTCCAAACATGACGAAAAAAACATTGAAAGTGGACCAGAGAAGTCTGCAGCCGTTCAGGAGAGGTTCCGACGTCTTTTCATGAAGAAAACAACGCCGAGGCAGCACGAAGAGAAGACAGCCGCCCGGTCCCGCCGAGGAGCCTCACACGGGAGCCGCCATCCCCGTCAGGCGCTAAGCCACGCCCCCCCCGGAGCTTTTTATATATTGATATCATCTTATTTATCAATTTTTATATTTGTATTTTTATGTATATGTTTTGTGGTAGCTTTGTCTGACTACACTTTTATGATCCATAGAGATCGAATAAAAGTTCTTTGATGATGATGATGTGTTTTACCATCATAAAAAACTAAAGAGTAGGGTAAAAACTCCACCTAATGTGCAGAGAGTAACAATTATTCTTCCTGTCCTGACTCTCTTTTATGTTTGGTAATTTTGTAATAATTTATATTTGGATAATGGAAGGAAACAACTCTTTGAAATTTTATATTCCATATAGATACCCGAATATAGGCTCAGGCAACATCCTAACCTTTCACCTATATTCCCCCCTACTTTACATACATAACGGTTCTTAGGGACTGTCCTTTTACCTAAATACGACACTGACCACATAACACAGGATTTCCCTGGTAAAGGCCTCATACATTATGCATGAGGATTCCTGGATACTCAGCAGGACTACCATCACCTGTAAAATATCTAGGTATAAAGGGGCATATTACCAAGCAATAGCGATAATTATCGCTAAGCTTGGTTAGCGGGCATATTTATAACGCCGTGCAGCGCCTATTTTTATCGCTTAGGAACCTTGCTATTATTAAGGTTTATCTCTTAAGCGATAAAAATCGGCCGAAATGCATGAATATCGCTGAAGAAAAGTCTGCGATATTCATGCATTACCGAGCTAATGCTCTTAGCCATGTTATCCACCTACCATTGGATAACATGGCTAAGAACTGCTCTGGGCAGGCGTTAGCTTTTGGAGATATTCGCGCTTAGCGCCAATATTTCCAAAAGTTGGTAATAGGAGATAACGATGTTAGTGACTGTTTCCAGTCGCTAACATCTTGGCACGCCCACTTTGCATGTCATTAGCGATAATTATCGCTGACATACAAATTAGGCCCCAAGATGGTCGCTATCTCCTAGTAGCTGTCACTAACTGGTGTTAGCGACAGCTAGGTAATAGGGCGATAAAATTATCGCCGCTTTAGCGCGAAAAATTGGATAGAACAGAGTCTAAGCTTTTAAAGTAATATGAAGGAATCCGAACAGGAATCATAGATAGAGAGTACAAGATAATAGGGGCCAACATCATTTTGATAGAATCTAATCTGCCCCACCAGGAAAGGAAAAGAGGATGCCACCTGGAGATAGAGTCTGACAATTTTTTCTTAAGGTAGTCAAAGTTAGCTTTCAGAGTACCGGAGATAGTAGGGGAAAACCATAAGCCTACATATTTTACTTTGGTTGGTTGCCAGGAGAAGCCAGTTTGGTCAAAATAATGTTTGAGACATAAAATATTAAGGGGTAGAACTTCACATTTATCCCGATTCAGACGATAGCCCGAAACTAAAGAGAATGCGTTAACCTGGCGGAGAAAAGAAGGGATAGACGAATCAGGATTCGAGCAGTATAAAAGAATGTCATCTGCATATACAGATAATTTAACCTGATTGGGGCCCGGGTTGTAACCTGTTATTTGAGAGTCTTGACGAATCTTAGTAAGAAAAGGCTCAAGAGCTACAATAAACAAAAGGGGAGATAGAGGACAGCCCGGACGGACTCCTCTTGAAAGGGAAAAATAATCCGAAGTTTTCCCATTAGCAAAAATGGAAGCTTTAGAACCAGAGTAAAGAAGAGAAATAAGGGAAATTAGCTTGGGAGGGAAGCCAATCCAGGAAAGAGCGCGAAACATAAAATCCCAACTAATCCTGTCAAATGCCTTCTCGGCATCCAGGGTGATAGCCGCGAGGGGAGAAGTAAAGGAAGAAGCCTTGCTGAGAACATTGAAGAAAACCCGGGAGTTGTCAGAGGAAAGACGTCCTTTAACAAAGCCCGATTGCTCAGGGCCAATAAGTTCGGGAAGAATAGGGTCAATACGCAAAGCTAGCAACTTGGCAAATATTTTATAATCAGTATTTACAAGGGAAATGGGGCGGTAATTCTTGCAAAAAGCAGGGTCTTTACCCTCTTTAGGGATAAGACATATCATTGCTTCTTGAAATGTACCTTGAGAGAGACCGTTGGCAATAAAAGAGTTAAAGAGAAGGAGCAAACGGGGGAGGAGAAGTTCAGAAAAATGTTGATAGAACTCAATGGTGAAGCCATCCGGGCCAGGGGCCTTACCATGTTTCAGGACCGAGATAGTGTGAGAAATTTCTGCTAAAGAAATATCCGCTTCAAGTGAGTGAAAGTCAACAGTAGGAGAAGGGGGAGGAGCAAGTGAGTGAAAATAGGTGGAGAGATCCGAAGGAAGTGGAATAGATTCAGGAGTATAGAGCTGTTTATAAAAAGTAACAAACTCCTGTAAGATATCAACATCTTTGAAAAGAGACATACCAGAGGAGTCAGTAATGGAAGAGATCCGGGTTCTATCCTGTCTAATCTTCAAATAGTTAGCCAAAAGTTTTCCCATTTTGTTTTGACCTCCGTAATAGCGGGCACTGCTTTTTAGAAGAAAGGAAGACGCGGCGTCAGTAGACAATTTGTTAAAGGTAATCTTGCCAGAAAGTAACTCTTTTAGAGATGAGTCTGAAGGAGCCGGATAATAAGAATATTCTAATTTTTTAATCCTGGCAAGGAGAAGAGAAGACTGCTTCTGAAAGGATCTTTTTTTCTGAGAAACATAGTTAATAATGAATCCCCTAGCCGCAGCTTTGAACGCGTCCCAGACCATAGTTGGAGAAGATTCAGGAACGGAATTAATGAGAAAGAACTCTTCTGCGAAAGAATTGAATTGGCCAGGGAACTTGGGGTCAGTAAGAAGGGAATTATTAAATCGCCATCGTCCACAAGGAGGGGAGAAGGGAATAAGGTCAAAATCAACCAGAACAGGGGCGTGATCGGATATTAGGATGGAACCTATATCAGAGGAAAGAACATGTTGGGTCAGGGACTGACTGAGAAACAGATAATCAATACGGGATTGAGATTTGTGAGGGGGGGAGAAATAGCTATATTCTTGGAGATCGGGATGACAGAGTCTCCAAATATCAGTTAGGGAACTTCGTTTGATGGTGGACGTAAATTGGTTATGCATTTTTGAAGGGACAAATTTAACAGGGGAATGTCTGTCAAGAATTGGGTCATGAACTTGATTGCAATCGCCACCAAAAATAATATAATTATCAGTAATGGAAAGAAGTTTGTCTGAAATAAAAGGCCAAAAAGTATTGTCAACAGAGACAGGGGCATATACATTAAATATAACAATAGGAGCATTGTCAACAGTCAAAGTGGTAATCACCCAACGACCATCAGAGTCCATTTCCTGTTGAGTAACAGAGACATTAAACTTTTTATGGATTAGAATAGCAACTCCATTCTTTTTCCCTAAAGAAGGAGAGGAAAAAACATGGCCCACCCAAAGTCGTTGCAATTTAGCAGCTTCAACATCGGAAAGGTGGGTCTCTTGGAGCAAGACAATGTCAGATTGCAATCTAGCCAAATGCGAAAGCACTCGCTGTCTTTTAATGGGATTATTCAATCCTTAAACATTCCATGAAATAACTCGGAATGTAACGTATGAAAAACAACCATATTGGAGAAAAAAGCATACAATTCAATAAGCGAACATGAAATCAAATTATGCATTAACCTGGAAAGGAAATAAATCTGAGAGAAAAAAGAAGGAAAAAGGAAAAGGACACAGAGGTGAGAAAAAATGAGAGCAGAGAGGAGGAAAGGGAGAGAAAGAGGAAGCATCAGAAAAGGAAAATGGAAGAAAAGAGAGAAGAGCATAAAAAGAGGAAGATGAAAAGGAGAGAAAGTGTGAGAGGAGGACAAAAGTATGAGAAAAGAAGTGCAGGCAAAAGACAGGGAAAGATGTAGAGTACAACCTACAGAAAAACAACCAAAGAAATACAAGGGAGAATAACATACCTACAAAGAGAAAATCCAAGGATACGAGGGGGGGGGAGAACCAGACGGGACGGCTGGCACAACCGGGAACGGACAAGACGGAGGACCGGGAGGCATCACATCAAAAAAGTGAAAAAGCTGTGGGAAAAAATATAAACACAATATGAAAACTCAAAGTTAAACAAAACGGTACAGAGAAGATCAGAACACATAATATTCAAGAAAAGTCAAACAATAACGATACAGGAAGAATTTAGTATACACAATATTCAACCATCAAGACATGGAATACTGCGACAACGACCAAAGGAGGCAAACATATAAAAAGGAATCAGCCAACACTGGAGGAGGAGGCGTCCATGGAGTCGGTATGATGAGCATTTATGAAACTCTGGAGACGGAGCGGGTCTTCGTACGTAGTGGTCCTGTTGTTAAAAGTAACCTTAAAAAGGCAGGGGTAGAAAAGACCATACTAAGCGCCCATTGCACGAAGAGCAGGTCTCAAGTTGAGAAAGGCCTTACTCCGATTCGCAGTAGCCTTGGCGTAATCCTGGGCGAAGAATAAAGTGGATCCAGACCAAGTAACACGTTGAGAGGATTTGGCAGCAGAAAGGACCTTCAATAGATCAGTGTATTCCAAGAAATACAGGATTACCCCTCTAGGTTTCGGTGAGGGAGCAGTAGGTGAAGCCGGGCGACCCAGTCTATGTGCTCTCTGGATGTTAAGAACAGTGCCCTCCGGCATACGAAGAACTTTAGGAATGAAGGATTTGAAGAATGTGATTGGATCAGACCCCTCCTGTCCTTCCTCAAGGCCGTAAATGCGGAGGTTGTTACGTCTGTTACGATTTTCCAACTCCTCCACGTGGCGCTGAAGCAGAGAGACTTCAGCTTGAAGAGGAGAAACCTTGGAGCAAGTGTCCGTGATAGAGGAAATGGACTGTTCAACTGCTGTGACTCTGGTATCAAGTTGAGACCAAGTGTCAGTGAGAACTTGCAGCTTTGCATTGGTATCCTCCAATTTGGAATTAGTTTCCTCCATAAAGAGACGTAATGCCCTAATTTCCTCTAACAACACCTCCACTGAAACAGGCGAAGAGGATTTCGGTGGAGACGATGAATTCTGCCTAAGGCGTTTGCTGAGACATTTCCCCGAAGGCGCTGACGCAGTTTCAGAAGCTGCCATGTCGTCAAACGGGGGGAGAGAGCCTTGTAGGCGTGAAAGTTGAGTAAAAACCTTCGAGTTTTCAATAAAAAATATGCTTTGCTGTAGCTGCTGTGGAAAAAGAGCCTTTGGACCTGCCCATGAAGAGAAATAACACAGAAGTGGCCAAAAAATGCAATGAGGAGGAAGAGAAAGCACAAAATGGCCGCCACAAAATTTCAATTACTTCAAGCAAAGTCAATAGCGCTGTAAATGTACATGAGACCTCCAAGTATCCCACATAATAGTAAGGAAGCAGGAAAAAAAGGCAATAACTATCTTAGGATCCACAGCAATCCATTATGATAGAGAAAAATCGGCACCTCAGCGCTGCAAGAAAAAACAAAATGGCGGTCGCGATATTGCGACAGGAGAAGAAGACTCAAATTGTTCCAAACATGACGAAAAAAACATTGAAAGTGGACCAGAGAAGTCTGCAGCCGTTCAGGAGAGGTTCCGACGTCTTTTCATGAAGAAAACAGCGCCGAGGCAGCACGAAGAGAAGACAGCCGCCCGGTCCCGCCAAGGAGCCTCACACGGGAGCCGCCATCCCCGTCAGGCGCTAAGCCACGCCCCCCCCTGGAGCTTTTTATATATTGATATCATCTTATTTATCAATTTTTATATTTGTATTTTTATGTGTATGTTTTGTGGTAGTTTTGTCTGACTACACTTTTATGATCCATAGAGATCGAATAAAAGTTCTTTGATGATGATGATGTGTTTTACCATCATAAAAAACTAAAGAGTAGGGTAAAAACTCCACCTAATGTGCAGAGAGTAACAATTATTCTTCCTGTCCTGACTCTCTTTTATGTTTGGTAATTTTGTAATAATTTATATTTGGATAATGGAAGGAAACAACTCTTTGAAATTTTATATTCCATATAGATACCCTAATATAGGCTCAGGCAACATCCTAACCTTTCACCTATATTCCCCCCTACTTTACATACATAACGGTTCTTAGGGACTGTCCTTTTACCTAAATACGACACTGACCACATAACACAGGATTTCCCTTTATGCATGAGGATTCCTGGATACTCAGCAGGACTACCATCTCCTGTAAAATATCTAGGTATAAAGGGGCATATTACCAAGCAATAGCGATAATTATCGCTAAGCTTGGTTAGCGGGCATAATTATAACGCCGTGCAGCGCCTATTTTTATCGCTTAGGAGCCTTGCTATTATTAAGGTTTATCTCCTAAGCGATAAAAATCGGCCGAAATGCATGAATATCGCTGAAGAAAAGTCTGCGATATTCATGCATTACCGAGCTAATGCTCTTAGCCATGTTATCCACCTACCATTGGATAACATGGCTAAGAACTGCTCTGGGCAGGCGTTAGCTTTTGGAGATATTCGCGCTTAGCGCTAATATTTCCAAAAGTTGGTAATAGGAGATAGCGATGTTAGTGACTGTTTCCAGTCGCTAACATCTTGGCACGCCCACTTTGCATGTCATTAGCGATAATTATCGCTGACATGCAAATTAGGCCCCAAGATGGTCGCTATCTCCTAGTAGCTGTCACTAACTGGTGTTAGCGACAGCTAGGTAATAGGGCGATAAAATTATCGCCGCTTTAGCGGGAAAAATTCCCGCTAAAGCGGCGATAAGGCCCTTGGTAATGTGCCCCATAGTTCATTCCCGACGACATCCTAAGTCCGTCAAGTGTCACAGCGAGGTAAAACTCCCTGGAGACCTTTGGGTATAAAAATCATCACATCTTGCTGAGATAAAGAGAGGAGTTCAGGACTTCCCTGCAGGCACACACTGGCGTGAGACGCTAAGTTTCCTGCATGCAGATACTCCAGCTAGCAGTGGTCTAACATCCATTGCGAGGTTGTCCAGCTCGAGAACAAGATGGGGTCCCACAGTCTCTTACTTCAGGCAATTGGGTTGACTTTATCCTAGAGGGTTTCTTAGCTTAATACCTACATACATGCTAGGCACACTTAGGTACATCTAGTTAGGGTAGCATCGTAGTACGCATTTTATTATCATGTATTGCTGGTTATAGCAAAATGGTAGAAATCTACCATCCTTTTACTTTCTTAGTGCTTCTAATCATTTATATAGTTTACTGTCTAATGGTTGTTTCAGAACACCTTTTTACAATAGAATAACCACTGGTCGATAAATACTTATTGAAAAAACGTCCCTTCTGTTTATTCTGTGTAACTCTCTGAGGTTAAATGATCACGAGTGACTGAGCGAAAGGTAGTACACTGTTTCCATGGTCCTGAGGGATCAGGGTTGTCATGTTTGATAGTTGCCAAGAACTATTCTCTCCTTGGTAAGAGGAGTTTCTAGTGGCACAGTGAGCTAGCTGGTATACAGGTCAGCATACCCAGTAGGGGTATTTAGAATCAGTATGGCACCAATCCTACAGTGTATGTTGTATAAACGTGCAGATCCTATTTAGGTTATATGGGAACTACACAACAGAAATACCCTGTGTATTTTTGGACATGCAAATACATTATTTTAAATATTTATAAAATATTTCAGTTTAATGGACTGGCAGGCAAGGCAAGGAGAAATGATGGCTACCACTACTAAGTTATGGACATCTACCCACATCATGAATTGTATAATGCTAACTCTGACGATCTTGCAGGGCATCATTATTGATAATCAATCGCATAGCTGGGCTTCATTGCTGAACTGTATTCCAAGAGAACCTTTACAAGGAAATTGGTAGGCAACTGATGGCAGCTAGAGCACTAAGGATTATGCACTTGCTCCTCTAGCCCTGGCTAGTGCCATGCTTAGGAAGGAGGATTTGTCTGCAGATGAAAAGCCATCTGTGTTTATTTCATATCAACCATACCAAATAAATACTCTGTTTGGTATAGAAAGACTTTTTGTTTCCAGCAGCTTACGTGTGGGTCCCTCTGGAAGAATAAGGAATATAACTAAAAGTAAAAAAAAAATATGTAGGTTGAATGGGTGGGTTGGGAAACGTAAGTCTGGCGATGTGATGTGGATAACATGAGCAAAAGTAATTCTACGAGGCATATTATAAACAAACAGCGTTTTTTCTTATCGCCGGCCATCGCTGGATTTTATTGGGAGATAGCACAATATTATTAAAGCTTATCTCCAAGGCGATACGAAATCCAGCAATAGTGGGGAAATGCGGGAATATCGCATGAAATCCAGCTATAAAAACTCAGCGATAGGTAAATCCTTGATAATAGGACATGGTGCACTTAGCCTAACAATCCACCTCCGATAGGATAATACAGCTAAGTCAGGAATTTTGCAGATTCTAGTGTAAATGGGGGCTTAGCGCGGTTTTAATTGTCGCTACGCATGTCCGGGGCATCGTTGTAAATATCACGAAGTTGCGTTAGAGATATATTCCCATGAAGTTATGTGAGGAACTCCTACTTGGCATCTCATTAGCGCTGCGATGCAAGACGTTAGTAAAACAGGTGCTAGCACAAGCAAACACACGCTAAAGCCTGTCCTTGATAATACTGCGATAATATTATCACCGCTTTTCGGCCGAAGCAGCGATAATGGGCTTGTTAATATGCCCCTACATCCTTCAAAACTAGGACCCCAGACAATAGGAATCATCAACAACACATTTTTTAAATAGGTGAATTAAGAAATTAGAACCACAAAAAATAAGGGTATAATTAATCACGGAGGAAGACAGAAGGATGATATATGTGAAAACATCTAGTCCAGGTAAAAAGGTGAGGAAAGACCAAACCTTTTAATAGGCAGAAAAACCTGCAACCATCCAAATCCATTCCATCACTTAGGGAAATTTCTCCAGCAGATATAAAATTGGTTATGTTTGTTAACTTGAAGATATGTTTTAAATCTATGTAAGGATGCCCTATTGATTGTGATTAGTATACATCAGGCTGGTAAACTTGGGTCAGCTGAGCAGCAATAATTATCATCAGCTGAGATGCTGCCAAATTATGACACCAATTGTCAAGAAATTATAAGGGGTTGGTGCTGACAGCAAACCAAATGTGTATAATGAATGGGGAGAGAATGTCAAACTGGGACAGAGAATGGGATAAGAGGGGAGAATCTTCAGATGACAATGTTACATGTAATGTGTTCTAATCTGAAAGGGAGTAAGAATATGGGGTAATAATGAGGGTGCCTGGGGATGCCACAGATATGCATGGCACTAGCTAGTGGATGGGAGTGACTCCTGCCCCCTACCTAACCACTGAGGTAAACGTTCCCTGCAGTAACTCCACCTATTTTAGCAGCAGTTCCTGTTTGACCTACTACAAAACAATTCCACACTGCCCTTCTCTTGAAAAATCCACAATGGGGAAACACTTGTTGTATTGTGCAGAGCCGAAGTACCCTTCCAGAGGTGTGGCAGGGTAATGAGCAGTCCCGTCCTCTGTGGTCACATCAAATAAGTTCTGGGGTCAGCTCTCACCCAATTGGGTCTGATGCCTTCCGGCTCAGAGGAAAATAATTGTAGCTTTTCCAAATGTCACCTAATATTTACTTGTGACAGGGGAGGCTCCATTTTGAAGTATAATATGTCCCAGGGTTTCCCCCAACTGGTCTTGAAAGGGAAATAGAAAATACCTCTTCACACCCACGCCATTGTGTCTGCTCTGGGGGCATTTTTCACTTCTCATCCAAGCTAATAAACAACTAAGCTGTTGCTGGAGAGGTCATACACATTAGCCTCCAGGAGATTCGGATAGAGAAAATGTAAATGTGTGAAAGTCATGTTTCCTTAATATTTATTAAACAAATATTAAAAAGAGTGGTATAATCATATTTCTAGCTATTCCCGATCTAGAGATAGCAGAATGTATATTTAATCTTGTTTTCCACTTTTTCCTATGGGCCTGCCAAAGTGAAAAGTGAAAATAGATTTTGGGTGCTGGCAACTGTACGAACATGTGATACTTTTCAATATCATACACCCTGCCGTTTGGTTTGCAAAGCCTACACAGGGGACTCATTAATATTTAAAATAAAGATTTTCCCTTGTTTTCTCCTGTCCTATTGGGTGCATGGTATCTAAAAGTCAGGCATGTTGAAAAACAACATTATTATGTCCATACAATGGCAAAGTCCAGAAAGCTATTCTAGCTGGCCTAGCTGTCCTATAGAAAACCAAAGTGCTGATTAAAATACTAATAATGCTAACTCTGGGAAGTGAACAGCTAGAAAAATAATTAAACCACCATTTTAATAGTTCTCAAAAATGCAATTCAATGGTGAAGTCAGATGTTTAATAAATATTAGGAGAAAAGTATCTTATAGAATGTCACCCTTTCCATGCCTAAGCTTTCAAAAGGCTAATTTGTATTAGTTTCTGCCAACTCCCAGCCTATGCTCAGCCTTGAATTGAATATTAACAAGATGTGAAATTCCTCTCAAGAGCTGCCCAAAACGTTAACCTGAATAGAGAGGGATAACTCACCTGAGCTGAACAGAATATGCAGGGTGGTGCTAAAGGCATCCTGTTTGAGCCTCATGTATCAATGCGGTACACTAGAAAGCAAGAAAACAGGATACTCGGACTATTCTTGTATATCCCCTGTATGAATGCTGTAGGACCCTGGTTTTGTCCTACCGGACTTCTGTCTCCTCGATTGTTCTAAGTCTGCTTCAAACTGCTTCAAACTTGATTCTAGTGTTACATGTCTGACCTCATTGTGGGGGGCACAACAATCCCCACGAGGAATGTCTCCTGAAGTGCCAAGCTGATCAGAAGCAACTGGACTTGAACTGGTCTTTGCTGTTGGCCTCAGACGGATACATTGAGACTCTTGAGGTTCCCTCCCTTGAGGTGCCGGGACCTCACAAGTGTACCCTTGTGGTAATGTCGGCCCTGGAAGAAATGTCAGCGTGTTTCATCAGAAAAGTGATAAATCCACTCTCCATGTTGGGACTTAGAAACTTTTTCTACGTTTTTGACTTCCAGACTTTTCCCATGACCAATCCACCATCAAAACCATCCTCAAACTGCATGGCAGTCCCAGTGTAGACTATGATTGGTGCTTTGTGATTTTTAGTGCTTTGGAAAATTGGGCCAGAGCAAAGCCTTCAACTAAAGGTACATTGACAAATGAAATTCTCATAACAAATAGAATAAAGCATGGTTGTCTTTTGGCCCCGACATTATATTGTATATTCTTGGCAGATCTTGTGAGAAAAATTGTAGAATCAAACTTTTCACGTAAGATACAAGACTTAGATTTGGAATGCCTTCGGTTTGTGGATGATCTGGTTCTGAGCTCATTAGACCCCAGATGCCCCTATCCAAAAATATAATTATTAAGCAATCTTTTGATGCTGAAAACAAACTTGTCATAAATGTTAAGAAAACAAGAGGTTTGTGCCATTCGAAAAGATCTATACAAACCTCATGGTGAATAAACAGTATTAAAGTGGAAGTAGTTGAAAATCATCAATATCTAAGAATTACATTTTAAGCAATCTATCTTGAAATTCACACTGGTAAAAATTAGGCATACGGCTAATATTAATATAATAATACTTCTCTAGTGCATTAACATAGCTGCTTCTCAATGAATCCACTTTTGAAATCTATAGCTGGGATGGTTATTCCTAAGCTTTTTTTAGAGAGTGAAATTTTGGTTCTGGTTGGTCGTACACAATTTTCCAATCTGGAGAGTATATTACCAACTCTGATTTTACTTGGCATTCCTTGTACGCGAGTATTTAGACGGAAATGTCTAACTGCGTGTCTGGAACATTCTAATCAAGAATCTAAAATTGGTCTGTGGGAGATGGAACCATGACTTCATCTCCCACAGTCCCCTAAATGTTCATGACTAATATGTGGCAATGCCTTTTGCTGTAATCTGTCAACAAACTGTAAATAGACTGGCGATGTGTGGTCATGTAAGAAATACCTCTTTCTTTGCTCAGTACAGTAAAAACAACATTGCTGGAGTATAAGCCGAAAGAAAACATTTATGTTCTGGAATGGAATTTTTTTAATCAAATGTTTTTACCAAGGGGCCCCTTGTAGAAGAGCAGAATCTATTTAATAGCTATGCTAGATTTCTAAGACAGCTAACAAACTGAACGTGTTTTGATTATGTGGACAAATGATTTCTAGACAACAATCTTTGTAACTACCTCACTAAACATTAAATAATGTTTAAATCCACCATGCTTTCTTAAAGTGAATAGCAAGACCATCGAATACTTGCTCACTTATCTCACTGTCCAATGCTCTTTTTTGTCAGGGAGTAAACAGTTTTCCCCAGAGCCATCTTAAGATATCATGGGACCCTGGGCAAAAAACTATTATGGGGCGCTTATGGGAGAGGTGTGGCGCCGCGGCCAGGGCGACTGACGCTGGAATCTGGGGACCACGGTTCGATCCCCGGCTCCGGCGGCAGGTTAGCCTAGCACCATGTGACTCTGGGCAATAGCTCGCTTAATCTTCCCGACGGCCCCCCAGCGCCTAGAGACCCTTACGGGTGATTGTGCGCTTTACAAATGTGGACTTTACTTTACTTTACTTTATGTGTGTTAGAAACTGTGTAGAAAAATAAGATAGACAAAAACGTTACTTTCTCTATATAGAAAAACGCTGGACTGCTTGAGTGGCTTATTTAGTAGTGCAGTGAACCACTGGGTATTGCAGATGGGACCAGCAGGAGGTCAGACGATTGGTTTTTAACAACTTCTCAGTGTGAAGCTTGGCAGTAGGAATGCATCAGAACACCCAAAATTCCTACAACATTGTGCATATGAGTTGTGGGTTAACTCACATTTTGCCTCGAAACTCCCAAGCACATTATGTGTTTAGGATGCATTGATGAACGCTCAAACTGTACAAACAAAACTAGCAGTTTGGTAAGTACATTTGGTGACAATCAATATGTCTCAAGCAATGCCATTAGCTCGCTCACCCCAAGCCCAGGTTTCTTGCTTCCTCCCCTTATTGTCTGATCCTCACAAAGGCAGTAAGGAGTGGGAAAATACTGCATGCAGCAAAATGTCTGAGTGTGTCAGTCCAGAAGGTGCCTGCGTCACTGTACCATCTTGCTTGGATACCAGTGTTAGGACTCCCTGTGTTCCAGAAACAGGGAGCTTCAGCATTCAATGATATGCTTTAGAAGCACAAAAGGGATACTCAATCCCTTGCCAAATGGCCAATTTGCCTCCTATAACATGATCCACTCCCCTGTGGTGTTTATAAAGAGAAAGGAGATTATTGCAGGGATGGTTCCATTTCAGGTGAGAGCAGAATAGAGGGGTGTGTGTCCGTTTAAGTGTGTGTGTGTGTGTGTATGTGTATGTGTTTGTATGTGGGCATATGTGACCTTGGTGTGAGTGTGTGTATGTGCATGTAGATGACAGATTTTTGGATATATGGATCTGTGTATGTGTGTGTTGACAGCATCCCATAAATCTGGTGTTGACACTTAGCATAAGAAATCTACCCCTGGAAAAGGGTGCGCATCGTAGTCTACAGCGATCATACCTAAGAAATAGTGATGGGGTGATATGGTACTGATATCTGGAGGTCATCTTAGTATTGGTTGGACTTTCTTCCGTAATATATAGCTTCCCAGTGGTCACCGTTGACTTTTGTGGGCCACAACGGACCCATTGTGCATTTTCCTTGCCAAGATGGGGAATCCCTAATGTCTGGGCGCGTTGGCTTTAGATGGAAAGATCTGACATCTTGTGGCTTCCCCACCTCATGACAGGAGTCTTTGGCATTATTAACATTCCTGGCATCAAATGCTGACGAAGGGGCACATGAAGCAATATTTGACAATGTAGGGTAGTAGTAAATGTCAGGACCTATTGTAACTGACAGGCACATTTTAATTGTGAGGCTCGCTTATTTATATACATAACAAGCATTTGCAATGCAATAGGTCTTGCATTTAAGAGAGTTTGAGCTATTGGCATTGTAAATGACAATGCCTTTTATGTATGTGTTGTTTATAAAACAGAAAAATAAAAGGCATTGTCATTTATAATAGCTTAAACTCTTCCAAATGCAAGACCTATTGCATTGAACAGCAGTCAGGACAAAGCTATTTGAGAAAATAGTGCTTGGAGACTGTAATTAAAGCCTAGCGAGCAACAACACACATAACAGGGGGTGTCACCATAGGAGTTTACAAAATGAGACAAGGCAAGTACTAAGGAGGAACTACTAAGCCTTTTGACAAATGAACAGCCACAGTTTACAGTGGACAATGACACAAGCCAATGAAAAATGTGGGTGGAGAGTGGGCAGACCATCGAGTCCCTACATCAATGCAGCATGCCTCGCAGAGCAGCGCATGGGTTGCCCATGCTCGACCTAAAAAGGTGATTTATCTGGAAAGATATTCTTGTTTTCTGAAAATGACAACCTGCACAATGAGTTTACTACCAAAATGAAAAAGAGTATTTAAGAACACATTTTTATTTTTCGAAAATGATGCACTGAGTTAACATTGAGGAAAATTAGCACACTTGGAAATGATATCCCTTGGAGTGTTTTTTTTGGGAGGAGGGGTGCATATTCGTGATGTTATTTCCTTGATGCAAGAGAGCACGGGCTGCTATAGGTGCTATTACTTGACTAGTGTGAAGGATAGTCATAGTCTATATTTATAATTTTGTTTTCTGATGAGCACCCTATCCCTTGGGCTCAGGTGGTGGCAGAGGTCCTTTGAAGTCTGTGCACTCCGTGCTTCACCCTGATGAGAGACAGAATGAACTGCATCAGCCAATCCTTTACAGTAGTCAAGGACTAAATCATCAGCAGTGATTAGCACAGCAGGCAAAAACATTGCTCTTTCCATCAATATCTCATGAGACGACAACCCAGTTTTACTGTCAGGAATTCTGAGCAAGCTCATTAGCACCAAAGGCAATTCATCATGCCATTTCATAGATGTTGAGGTACACGCCTTTGCTAGTCTTGATTCAAGGTGCCATTCCTGAACCCTCCGGCATGTAAATACAATGCAGTCTTTGTTCCACACTCAAGGCCGTGCACAACAGCTTCATGACTTTGTTATGAAAGTGCGTACCTCTATACGATTCCAATGTTGTTGGAAATACAAATCTAGGAATGATTTTCCTGTGCAGCAAGTTCGCTACTGTTAGACTATCACACCTTCTAGTCAGGTATGCTTCAACCTATCGAGAAAAGATGCACACATCCACCAGAATGTAACTCAACCCATTACAGACAACCATCTCAACAAAGTCCATCTGGATACGAATGAAGGGCCCCCCTTACCTACCAATGTGACTAAGAGCAACGACATTCTTCTTCCCAGCAGTCATGCTGGCACGTGACACACTGATGACACACAGCTTCTGCAATCAAACAAAACCTAGGATTAGACCAAGTCTGTTGAAACAGTCTCACCATTGCATCCCTTTCTAAATGGGCTGCTCCATGAATCAGCCTTGCCATCGGATGTAACAAACGATCAGGTAATACTACCCTGCCATCCACTGACACCCAAATGTAATTTTCCCCTCTCTCCCAACCTGCTCTGATCCAACCCACTTGTTCCTTGTCCTTAGCTTCCATTTCCAATCGTCTCACTTCATCCCATGCGTCAGCAACAGCTATTATTGTGCTGAGTTCGGTCTTCCCTGTAATCTCGCCAGTATATTCCCCATTAAAAACACAAGCATGAATAGCACAGAAACTAGCAACTTCCTCTGCATACCTATTCCCTGTAGTAACAAAGCCATCTCCCCTTCCATGGGCAGCACACCTAACGGCAGCACCTTCTCTTAGCAGTTGCAAAACTTCCAGCAGTTGTCTTGCCTCACATATTCCCCATTCATGATCGGAGAACCTGATGATGTTAGGAACCCTCTCTGTGACCATAGCTGTCCAAAGTCATGAACAACACCGAAACCGTACTGGCTATTGGTATAGATGTGACTTGGATCTTCTCAGAAGCTTGACATGCACGGGTCAAGGCAATGATTTCAGCCACTTGTGCGGAGTGTACTCCCTTTAAACAAGCAGCTTCCACCACTCCAGAAATGGTACAGACATCTAACAATGCTCTCAAATTACCTTCATTGTCTCTTAAACATGAACTGTCAATAAAAAGGACTTGACCTTGGTCAGTCAATGCCTCTGCAAAGGCTTCACCATTACAAAGGAATTAGAAATCCACTGTTGGCAATAGCCAATCATTCCCGAAAACATCCTGACCTCTTTTGGGGAAGTGGGCGGATTCATTTTCATGATCGCCTCCACTCATTCAGGTGGCACCTTCCTCTTGCCACTCTCAAATCAATGACCCAAATACGGCACTTCATTTAGACAGTACTGAAGTTTACTCGGAAACACCTTATGTCCATTGTTAGCTAGATGGTTCAGTAAGGCAATAGCATCGTCCCTGCAAGCTTACCACATTTCTGACGCTATGAGAAGGTCAGCGATGTACTGGACTAGCACTGAGTTTTGAGACAGAATCAAGTTTTCAAGTTTCTTCTTCAAGACCTGAATTGAATATGGATTGACTTTCAATATTCCCTTGAGGGACACAACACCATGTTAAGACATGATTCTCCAGACAGAAAGAAAATAAATACTGGCTTTCCTCATGCAACAGGATGGAGACAAATGCCTGGCAGAGGTCAATCACTGTAAACCATTCAGCTTCACTGGGACTCTGGAATAGGATCACAGAAGAATTTGATACCATGAGACAACATGGAATCACTATGCTATTGACCTTTCGGAGGTTCTGAACAGTACATACTTTCCACTCTGCTTCTGCAATCCCATAATAGAAGAGTTGACGGACTTCCCATGATCTCCTTTAGGATATCCCGTGCAGTCATAGAATCAATCACAGGAATAATCCCTGCAACTGTTTCTGGGGCCAGATTGTACTGAGACATTCATGGGAATTCTGCATTAGGCTTGACCTTTATGCTGATTGGCTCAACTCTCCGAATCAGTCCGATGTCCTCCTCAGAGAAGTCCAATATCACTGGAGAGACGGTGTCTCTCAAATCCAACGGTATGTCTTCTACTGTCAGCAAAGGAAACATGGCTGTGTAATAACTTTAATTACCCAATTTGAGAGCAATGTCCTCATCATTACTCTGCAATTCGGTTCCCTTCGAGGTGCAATAGGTGGTACCATTCAGTTGACACAAAAGATTGCATCCTAGCAAACAGACTGGACTTGAATCACACACCACAAACTGATGGTTATCCTGAAAGGTTCAGATATTTTGTCATTCTTTTGTTAGAGGCTCTCACAACTTGGATCAACTTTCCCAAGAGGGGTAGGTTTGTGGCTACTGCAGATCTCACAGTAGAATAGGTAGCACTAGCATCTATCAAGAATGTAATTGGATGACCATCCATGTCTACTTCTACGTATGATCCACTCTGGTCTACCTCTAAGACTGCGCCAAGCACACAGTCCCCCGCGCCCCTCAGGCACCGTCATAAGGACGGGTCTGGATCAAATCCATCCAGCACTTCCATAAAGGGAATCTGATGGTAAGTTTGGTTGCGCCGCGAGATGTTGGGGCTCTTGCACTAACTGATTCTCATGCTCATTCCCTCCAGCGTTAAGTGATCTCGGCCTAGTTACTGTTGGTAAGTGATTTACTCCATCTGCCACCTGCACGAGTTCTACTTCCTGCACTTGATTCACAGGATTGAGGTGACACTTGCGCTTCCAATGTTTGATCTTGTGACAAAAATGCCAGGCAGTGGTCTTCTTCAGGGTTGCATCATCTTTTCCTGTCTTGAGATCTATAGGGGCTCCTCTTCCTCTCCCTTGTCCCATAAACCCTGCGACTGATGGTATTTGCACACCTCCTGGAACATTTCCTTGACCACGAGCTACGGTTCCCTCTATTGCCTGCACCTCCTTTCCTTTCTTTGCATTTCGCATTTGAAACAACATCTAACCAACTGTACTGCTTAAAGGCTTGCAACAGCCTTTCATAATAAGCATGTACTGACTCTTTATGTTCCAGGGTCATTCTATCTATCTTAACCCAATCAATGTCTTGAGAGGCTATTTTGGACTGCACCTGATCGTACTTCATAACCAAAGGCAAAGGACCATGAGTTACTCGGTCCCTCTCTAGTTCAGCAGCAGGCCACTCAATACAATTCTTACAAGCAGACCATAGATCACTAGGAAGCACAATTTCAAACCAAGTATTTAGGTCAATCCACAATACTTTTGAGGTTTCAACAAATCAATCAACTTGCTTATATCACTCTGCAGGTTTTGCCCTCAACCTGGGAAAGTCATTTGTAAATGCAGCAAGATCACCCCGACTCCAAGGAATATGGACATACTCTCCATTAGGCACTTCCCATAACGGATTAGCCTCTACTCCCTGCATTCTCCCTCCTGGAGGTGTTATAACTCCTATTGCCTTTCTTATACTCTTCTTCTTTGACCATCTCTCTTTCCACCTATACAGCGTACTCCAATCCCTTATTCCTATTACCAGCTCTCAAATTTGTGTCTTCAACCCTGCCACTCTCTTTTCCTCTAGCTTCTGGTCACTGTTCGCAAGTCTATGATTTTCTTGCAATGTTTTTGTACAGTTATAAATTTACTTCATACCTCTGAGTCAATTCCAACCACTTTTCATGTGCCTGTCTCGCCCTTCGAGTGACATCCTTCGCTACAAACAACAGGTCATCTGGTTCATAAGTCTCTATTCTCTATGAAGGTAAGTTCCCACTAATGATCTTGTCCACCTCAGCCTTCAGCCTCATTACATCCAATAATTTGGCCTTCACTGCAGCCTTGATGGGACCCTGACTTGACATACTACTCTGACTCTATTTATTGTTATGATGATCTCTCAACCAGGACTCCAAGTCGAGATCGTCAAAGACATGCTGACTTCCAGAGGCTTTCTGACTTGTGCTTGCTTCTAAACTCACACCACTTGGTCCTTTCACTGGAGTTTCCCACATCGGCAGATATAAACTAGTGCTTGCCATGGGCATAGACCATATAGCAAGCACTGGAACCAATACGTACTCCAAAAAAATCGTGGTAGCTGCAAAAGGAGTACTAGATTCCATAGGCAACAATGAAGGACAATTTCCATTTGTTCTCCCTTTTTTCCCACTCCAGTCCCTTCAGCATATATGGGCTGTCTCTGACTACGGTTTCCCACTGAGCTTGGATTGTAAACAAGGACAACAGGACATATGGTAATTGGTACTGTAAAACCTTCTGGCAACCAAGAAACTGCACTAACTCTATTCTTTTCCATACCTCCGAAGGCAGACACTCTTGTCCCCCCCACTTCTGCAGATATCCTTCCCACAACTCCTGGACCAGTACCCACTTGAGCTGGTACACTTCCCACATTCTCTGCACTTCCTGAGTCTCGCCTCCTTCACCCAACTGTGGAGTGTAAGATTGAGAACTCTCAGCTAACAACCCATCCAACAGGCTGTCTTTGTTGTCAATTCTGTCACTTCCATTTGGCCTCCCGCTCTTATCCTGGGATCCTCCATCTCCTTCCATTTCTGAGTACAACCTTTCTCCCTCAGTGGTATCCCCTCTCCACTTTTTAAGTTGTGCATCCCACTGTGTGTCTTGATATGGCCTCACGGTTTTCCTCATTCTCCCTTGGTTGTTTCTCCCTTGCTTAGGATGAGCTAGATGCATCAATGCATCAAACGCTTTGAACTTCGTTGGCCTAGACAAAGATCGCAGAGCAAGCATTGCCCCTCTGAGCTGAATCAATACGCCCAACAGGGAATGAACCAAAAGGTGGAGATGATATTTCACTCTCCTTTTCTGTGATCTTATGCCAATTTTGAAGCCAAAAAATAGTGTGGAGCCCAACTTTTGTCGCCATATAATGTGCAGAGTAATAACACCTTTATCGCCCCTGAAGAGATCTCACCATATACAACAGTTGTACAAGGTTCCCCAGGGGAGGGGGAGGAAGGAGGAGAGGAACAGCCACTCTCAAGAGTGTATAACAGGGAATCAAGTAAACCCTTAACGGAATAAGGATGCCTCACACAATTAGAAGGTTGGACAACAATAGCCGTCCGTCCAAGTAACCGTATCGTGTCATCATTGGCCTCCTGCTCCAACGACAAGCTGGCGGTGCAATGCCTGCCGGGTAACACGTAGTGCTACTCTTTTAGTGGAGTTCTTTTATTCCTGGCCAATGGGTGCATGCGTGTGAGGGACCTAAAAAGTGCAATTGTGAGCGTGAGTGAAAGTTAAAGTTAAAAATAAGTCAGTAGAGTCCATTAGAACATTTTTAATAGGGTGGCTCACTGCTTAGTTAAAATTGGTAAAAGGAGGGGTAGCGAAGCACAACAGTAAGGGTGATGCGGCTTCGTTCAACCCTCGCCTATGATGTGGTCGACATGTTTCACGCCAGTTATGGCGATTCTTCAGGACCTATGGTTGCTCATCAATTAATGTGAAGTATCCCCCAAATCGAAGAAACTTCCATATACAACCTGTGTATCAAGGCAGCAAGTGCTACTGCGTTGGTCCTTGCCCTAGAAGTTGGGAAGAAATGGACAAACTCAGGCCTGAAATATATTCACTCAGGATCTTACATGCAGCAGCAATTCCCAACATTCTACTGTGGTTAAACAATGATATGTACAAACCCGGTGGAGTGAAGGGAAGGAGAGGGCTGTGTGCGACGGGGGAAGGAACTGGGGGATTGATGTATCACGTAGGGACATTGCTACGGATACCATGGTTAAATCTATACCAATAATTATACTCCGGGCTGTGACACCCATTCGTGCTGTTACAGCTTAGTGGTAGTATAAGGATGTCAGTTAAAAAGAAATTCTGTAAGTACAAAGTGAAACAGAGCCCCACGTGTGTTCATTGTAGCTTTTACTGGCGAGGTCGCCAATTGTTACAAGACGGCGAAGTCTTACCTAAACCCTTTTGATGGTCGGGCACCACCGACTGTCCCCTGGGAAAGCCTGAGCGGCGGGGAGACCCCTGCGTTGGAGGGTAGAATGCAGATATTTTGGCATAATGATAATGCGTGTGATTGCCAGCGTGGATCACACAGTTTTACACAAGCATTGGATATTATTGTGTTCTTACTGCTAATGGCGGTCATAGGAGATCAATAGCGTGAATCACGCAGTGTTGCCAAGCATCTACATTTATTCTTAATGTTGATTACAAGCGGTCATAAGCGCGGGACACGCAGTATTGCAAAGAGTCTAAAACAAACCCTTAATGTTGTTATTTTGATCACTAGTACTCGTGATAACACACCCTGATCAGAAAGTGATAATGCCAGCAGCTACAATTACTGTTATCGCTGATTACAGGCTATCATGAAAGTGGGTCATGCAGTGTTGCAAAAATATCCGGTAGCGCGTCCTGATCGTTTGGACGTCCATTGTGCCCAGATCCCTGTACCTTACCTGGATTGCTCTAGGCTGAGGCGGGTCAGAACCTACCCATCCCACGGCGGTGGTAGAGCAGAACAGCCGGTAGGACGCTGTGCTTGCCGCGCTGTATTAAAGCCGGTGACCGCGAGTGCCGTGAGTGGGCGTGTCCCAGGGGTTGCTAGGAGACGCCCGGGAGCGTCGTGTGGGCAGAAAGAAAGGACAAGCTGGAAATGGCTGCATCAGGCTTGCTGAGGTTGCGCGCCATCTTGTAGTGTTGAGAAAACCAGTGTGCACAAATTACTTCGCTGTTGGTATTGGGGATTGGTGACCAATACATGTATATACACACCCAAGCCATCATGTACTGCTGCTCCACCTTAAACAGTCCCTGCTGATTGATTGAGGGGTGGCATTCCAGATTTACCTCGGCCCCGGTTTGCTTTCAAGAGGACGGCCAACCTAAAGGACACTCTTATCCACACACCTCCTAAGAAGTCCAGCACACGCCCTCTGAATACTCTATGGGACTTGCCACCTGTCGTGGGTCACCATCGATGTGGCTCCTGCGTGATCTGCCCTCAGACGATCCAGGGCAAATCCCTGCAACTACCCAATGATTTCACCTGGCATTTTAATAAGCATATGAACTGTAACAGTGCTAAATGTATCTATATGCTTATTTGCCCATGCAACCTAATTTACATCGGGATGACGATGCGCACTGTTAAATTGCGCATTATGGAGCACTACAGCAACATCCGTTGTAAAAAGACACATACTAAGTTATACGAACATTGTCAACAATCAAACCACCTGCCCACTGATGTCAAATGGACTGTTCTGGAATGCCACCCCTCAATCAATCAGCAGGGACTGTTTAAGGTGGAGCAGCGTTGGGTGCACCGCCTTCAGACTGACACACAGGGGCTTAATGATTTTATCCCCTGGAATGCGCTTGCCAGATAAATCTCAATCCAAATATCAATTTAATCCAACCCTTGAGCTGCACACACACAATATCGCGTGGCCCCTCCTTGTCTGGTCATTCACCCATCCAGACTTTCCCATCCCCTGTGGCTCGTGTGTATATGTATGTAATAATTGTTGCCACCCCCTAATACCAATAGCGATTAAATCTGTGCGCATTGGTCTTCTCAATACTACATGATGGCTTGGGTGTGTATATACATGTATTGGTCACCAATCCCCAATACCAACAGCGAAGTAATTTGTGCACACTGGTTTTCTCAACACTACAAGATGGCGCGCAACCTCAGCAAGCCTGATGCAGCCATTTCCAGCTTGTCCTTTCTTTCTGCCCACACGACGCTCCCGGGCGTCTCCTAGAAACCCCTGGGACACGCCCACTCACGGCACTCGCGGTCACCGGCTTTAATACAGCGCGGCAAGCACAGCGTCCTACCGGCTGTTCTGCTCTACTGCCGCCGTGGGATGGGTAGGTTCTGACCCGCCTCAGCCTAGAGCAATCCAGGTAAGGTACAGGGATCTGGGCACAATGGACGTCCAAACGATCAGGACGCGCTACCGGATATTTTTGCAACACTGCATGACCCACTTTCATGATAGCCTGTAATCAGCGATAACAGTAATTGTAGCTGCTGGCATTATCACTTTCTGATCAGGGTGTGTTATCACGAGTACTAGTGATCAAAATAACAACATTAAGGGTTTGTTTTAGACTCTTTGCAATACTGCGTGTCCCGCGCTTATGACCGCTTGTAATCAACATTAAGAATAAATGTAGATGCTTGGCAACACTGCGTGATTCACGCTATTGATCGCCTATGACCGCCATTAGCAGTAAGAACACAATAATGTCCAATGCTTGTGTAAAACTGTGTGATCCACGCTGGCAATCACACGCATTATCATTATGCCAAAATATCTGCATTCTACCCTCCAACGCAGGGGTCTCCCCGCCGCTCAGGCTTTCCCAGGGACAGTCGGTGGTGCCCGACCATCAAAAGGGTTTAGGTAAGACTTCGCCGTCTTGTAACAATTGGCGACCTCGCCAGTAAAAGCTACAATGAACACACGTGGGGCTCTGTTTCACTTTGTACTTACAGAATTTCTTTTTAACTGACATCCTTATACTACCACTAAGCTGTAACAGCACGAATGGGTGTCACAGCCCGGAGTATAATTATTGGTATAGATTTAACCATGGTATCCGTAGCAATGTCCCTACGTGATACATCAATCCCCCAGTTCCTTCCCCCGTCGCACACAGCCCTCTCCTTCCCTTCACTCCACCGGGTTTGTACATATCATTGTTTAACCACAGTAGAATGTTGGGAATTGCTGCTGCATGTAAGATCCTGAGTGAATATATTTCAGGCCTGAGTTTGTCCATTTCTTCCCAACTTCTAGGGCAAGGACCAACGCAGTAGCACTTGCTGCCTTGATACACAGGTTGTATATGGAAGTTTCTTCGATTTGGGGGATACTTCACATTAATTGATGAGCAACCATAGGTCCTGAAGAATCGCCATAACTGGCGTGAAACATGTCGACCACATCATAGGCGAGGGTTGAACGAAGCCGCATCAACCTTACTGTTGTGCTTCGCTACCCCTCCCTTTACCAATTTTAACTAAGCAGTGAGCCACCCTATTAAAAATGTTCTAATGGACTCTACTGACTTATTTTTAACTTTAACTTTCACTCACGCTCACAATTGCACTTTTTAGGTCCCTCACACGCATGCACCCATTGGCCAGGAATAAAAGAACTCCACTAAAAGAGTAGCACTACGTGTTACCCGGCAGGCATTGCACCGCCAGCTTGTCGTTGGAGCAGGAGGCCAATGATGACACGATACGGTTACTTGGACGGACGGCTATTGTTGTCCAACCTTCTAATTGTGTGAGGCATCCTTATTCCGTTAAGGGTTTACTTGATTCCCTGTTATACACTCTTGAGAGTGGCTGTTCCTCTCCTCCTTCCTCCCCCTCCCCTGGGGAACCTTGTACAACTGTTGTATATTGCTCACTGGACACGTACATTGGACCCGGTAAATATTGTCCTCCATTGTCCCCCCCTTTGTATACTACGAGATCTCACCATACCCTAAAACATTGCATGATTCCAATTGCAATTTGTTGTTCAATAGGTTACCATAGAACAATCTTTTTCAATCTCAAACTTCCTGGTTACTACCAACCAATCCCATCGTGGCATTACACCAAATTACCTATCACATCGCAACACACTCTGATGCCACTCTCACTCCTCGCAGCAGCTCACCCTACTTCATAACCTCACATTCACTCACACAGTCATCTTAAATCCATAATTGTCTGCCATCTAAAAAGATCGATAGAATTCAACCACTCAAGAACATTCACACACGGTGACCCTTTACCAGCATGGATCACCCAAATCAATATAGTTAAACCCTGTGCACAAGATCTGCTAGACGATTCCCATACGTCCCATTAACACAAAGTTCCCGGTCTTAGGTGGAACTGCCAATGACGCCTCAAGACAACTCCTCAATTCTTCCATCAGCCAATCACAGTCTCTGTGTCTTCTGCACCTTTTAATAAATCCCGGGATCTTTGGCCACTTCGGGACCGGCAACTCAAATCTCAATCCTTGGACCACATCCAACCCGAAACCACATTCACTCGACTCTCACTCCAACTCTGCAAGACCTCACACAATTAAATCATTCCCGCAATATCACACACCACATAACACTCTTTTAATACTCACTCCTTCTTCCGCCGTTAATCTTGCTGCACTATCAAACTCTGTTACTCTCCACCGGATTCTTTCACCTTCCATTCTCAATTATTCACACCTGATATCCCATGGTGCACTGTGAGTCATGCCATTTATCCTGGGTACAGTCCTGAAGGATGTAGACGGTGAGCTTCCCTCATTGCAGTTTGTTCTTGGTTCCTGTTAGAAATGGGGGTTTCTAGTTGGCAGAGTGTTTTGAATGTGGCTTCTCAGTTCTCACCAATAAGTCACACCCAATCCCAGCACTCCCACCTGGGAGGCAAATATACCACTGCACCTTTGATTAATATACACTTTTGAGCATGTGTTCCCACCCTTGGCACAGCAAGACTTCAACACAAAACAAACAGCACCTTTTGAAAAGGGGTTTTATTTAATAACATGCAAAGACTCTATCACTTTCAGAATAAATCCTATGGAGAAGAATGGTGCACCAGAATTAGAAGTCCAAGGGAACTGAATTATTTTGAAAAGGTCCTTTATTATTCCAATCTTTTTTTTAAAAAACAGAGGCCTCAGCCAATGCGTTTCATTCACGTAGGAACTTCGTCAGGGCTGAAAAGAGCACAAATAAAAACACTAAGTGCATACACATATAAAACACCCCAGACTTATATAGGACGGAAAGAATGATTTAGTTGTACAAAAGTAATGATAAACGGAAAATAAGTAAAGTAAATGAATACAAATAACAACAAGGGCAAAGAGAAAAAAAGAGAAGAGGAGAGAAAAAGAGAAAACGTGGGAGAAAAACTCAGAGAGTTGTTTTCTCCTTCCCCTCTACTCTCTCCCTACTACCTGAGAAGCATGCACAAGGGCTAGCATGTCAATGAATATATTAATAAACATTCCTTAATTGACATATATGACATAATATTCAAAAGATCAACCAAGCCTATTTGCTCTCGTTATGGCCATATACAGGCCAAGGAAAAAGAAAAGAAGTTATAGGAAAAGAGCGAAAGAAATAGGAAAAAATCCAGAATAAGAAAAACTAGTATGTGTGATGCAAGAAAACCCACAAAACCGTAAATGAAGAAAAACAAAAAAAAGGGGGGGGGGAAACTTTTAGAATAAGTCTTGGGGTTTATTTACATACTTCTCTCTAAACAAAGGCTGTCTCAGATACCAAATGCATAAGATTCAAATATATGTAGCAAACTATGATCTAAATGGCATGAATCAATAACTGAGCAAACTATAATACTGATTAATAAACAAGCAATAACTGATATAAGATAAGATACACTGAACGGCCTGCATAAGATCAGAAAGATATATATATATATATATACAGTATATATATATATATATACAGTAGAGGATCACTCTGGATGTGCACCTCCTACACCACAAAGAAAACACCTCAAACGATCACAGCCACTGGCTCACATCACAATGGCAATAACCACAAAACTCAATACATCACCTGATGCATACACTGCCCACTTCTGGCCGGGGTAGGTCTTCACATAGTCGGGGATCAGAGCTGAGCAATCAGGGTTCAATCCGAGATAAACACGTCTGCCCTCACTCGGAATCCAAACTCCCGCCAGACCAGTGGAGGTTCCACTTCTTAATACAAATCAGTACATAACGAAGCTTCTAGCAAGCCTCGCCCCCTCGTTCTCATGAGAGCCCGTTACAGTCTGCTCCAAGCTCACGGCATCGGTTGCTCAGGCCTTTCCTATGACTTCGAGACAGACCATGTATATTCCTCTAATAAGAACCGTGTTCTCTAGTCAGTAAAGTGCGAAAAACAGGAGGAAGAGCAGAACATGCCCTCCCCACTTTGCAGCTACGTGCAAGCACAGAAAATAGCTTCAGTCATTAAAGGGCAGTCTGTCAGGCCATGCACACAGAAAGTCCCAAAGCAAGATGGAATTGAAAAGCAAAGATGACATGAAAGCATGTCAAAGCTAATAAATAGTAAGCACCGCCATAAAGCAAGGTAAAGTCAGAAAACTGAATGACATTAAACCATGTCAAAGCCAATAGTAAGAACTCATAATTCTCACCAATGCCAATACAATGCACCTTCCTGCACAACTGCACGCCCTCAAATACATATCCCACACGCCCTGTTCTTGGCAAAATTGTTCCACTCCGTAAAAGCTCCCATTGAAAGACAGCAAGATTATAGAACAGAAGAGATGCAGGCATATGCAGCACCATCCTATATTAAGACTAGTGGAAAATAACACACTAAAACCAATTAAAATGGTGGTAGTTGGAGGTCATCATAGGGTGCCAGACTACAAAGGTGGCTCTTTCACTACACAGAGTAAGGTACCTTTGTCCAAAGAGGGATCCTTTCTTCTAGTCGGGGTAAGGTGAATACACACTTTACATAACCCTGCTCACCCCTTGGGTAGCTTGGCATGAGCAGACAGACTTATCCCAAAGGCAATGTGTAAAGTATTTGTAGTCAAAAGACACATTGCATTTGGGATAAGTCTGTTTGCTCGTGCCAAGCTACCCAGAAGTGTGAGCTCAACTGTCGGAGACAGGCATATATCGCACCTGTATGTGCTCCATGCTGTCCATTTACGATCCCACTTTTTAGGGCACCCTCTATTTCTGAAGACATCTTTCTACACTATCATGACCCATCCATGTCTGCCTCTCATCCTCTTAATAGTGGCGGTTCACCGACTCCCAATTTTTTTTTGCTATGTTCTGTTTGGCGAGGGCCCATCTCAATGAAACCCATGATTATTCAGTTTGAGTGAGGTCAGTAGCTTCCCAGATATTTAATAGACACATTTTCGGGATAGCGTTAAGTTCTCCCTCCCCCAACCCCCCCCCACTTTCCATTTTTGAGGTGACCGCAGTCCAGTATTTTTGGACGATTGGGCGTTCCCAAAGCATGTGGAAGAAGGTACCCTCCTGGGAACGCTGCAGGAGACAATATGTCTCAGTTCTCCTCCTCATCTTTACTAGGACCTTTGCTGTCAAGTAGACTCTGTGCCGGATTTTAAGCTAGACCAGTCATAGTCTCATGGGGATGGCAATTTCCCTGGGGGAGGCCAGCGCGTCTCGCCCGTCATCGTCCTCTAGTTCACCCACATCTGTCTCCCATTGTTGCCTTAGGCATATCAACAGGAACGGTCGGTTGTTAATCAGTTTCTGCATGTTAGGGATATGACTTTCATAAGCATAGGGTCAAGTACTAATCTATCTTCAAGGAGAGATGCTTCTGGTAGAGGACCTCCCTCAGGTATCGCTGCTTTAACCACATCGATGCTATGCATTTTCCCCTCCTGTGCTGAGATTTGATCATTCCCATGTTTCATGACGAGCTGGGCTCGTCATGAGCGTGCGAGGAGGCTACCTCATGACGAGCCCAGCTCGTCATGAGCGTGGAAGGGGTTAAGGGCATGGCTAATCTGCAGGCATCTAAAAGTTTCAGATTGCGAAAATTGGTACTCTTTCTGTAGGTCCACGAATGTTATCAACCCCTTTTTTGTACACATGTCCCCTACTGATGAGATACCTATTAGATCCCATTTATCAAATCCGGGGCAGGCACTCAAGTGGCCTAGCACTCGGGCTCCCAGAGTGGGGGTACTTGTAAGATTATCTTATGCCATCCTAACTTTTTAGTGACCAAGTGCCAAATTTCTATGATGCGGGCTGTAGGACCGGTAAGACATAATTGTTTAGGGTTTGTGTAGAGGGCTCCTCGGTATCTTCCCTGCCCCATCAGCCACCTATCTGTGCGAAGGCTCGGGTCAGTTTGTGGACCATGCACCCATTGGTTGATTACCATCAGCTGGGATCCCCAAAAATAGAGCTTAAGGTAGGGTAGGGTGATCCTACCGTCATACCATCCCGCTGTTAGTTTCTGCATCGCAATACCCGGTGCACTCCCATCCAATAATAAAGTTTGCAATGCTTATAAAATAGAAATCTGGGACCTTGATTGGGGTATTTTGCAGTGCATACAAAAAGCGGGGCAATGCCAGCATTTTGTAAAGGGCTGCTCGTCCCAGGATGGCCAGTGTAAGGGATCGCCAGTGCTTGACGTCTGTGCACAGATGATCCAAGGGCCCCTGTAGATTGGTTTCATAGAATCGTGTTGGGTCAATGGTGACATACATTCCCACATAGCGAAATCCATCCGTTGTCATAGGGATGTCATATTCTTTGGTCAGTTAAGGTCTCGGGCCGTGAATTAGGAATAGTAGGGATTTACCCCTTTTTATTGTGTAGCCTGAATGATGACCAAATATTCAAAGAATGTGTGATGGATTGATGACGTTGGTGAAGCAATATATAGCAATATGCCGTCAGCGTAAAGTGAGATTCTGTCCTCATGACAGTCTGTCCATTTAAGTCCCCGTATCAAGCGGTCCCCCCTAACCCAAATCGCCAGAGGTTCTAATACAAGTGCAAAAATAAGTGGTGACAGGGGACATCCTTGTCTAGCTCCCCTACTTATATGGAACTGCCGTGATGTGTGGCAGTTTACCACTATTTGTGCTTTTGGGTCAGTACAGAGGAGCTTCATCCATTTCATGATGCAGGGTCCGAAACCCATTTGTTTCAATACTGCGAATAAGAAGGGCCATTCAATAGCATCTTGGCATCTAGTGACAATAGGGCAAGATGTGCTCATATCGTGTCCACCCTACCCAAAATGCCATGTAGGCGGCGCAAGTTTAAAGCAGTGTTTCTGCCCGGCATGAATCCTGATTGATCAGGGTCCCCCAGATTTGTGATTAGGGTGATGAGTCTATTAGCTAACAGTTTAGCAAGAATTTTGGACTCCACAGTCAGGAGGGAGATGGGTCGGTATGCTTTACAATAGTCTGTAGGCTTGCCCTGTTTATGTATTAAAACTATTGTAGATAGTCGAATCTCTGCTGGCAAGAGTCCTTTTTTATAGCTGTCTAGATACGTCTGCCGAAGGTGGGGTGTCAGCCTGGTAGCCGCTATTTTAAAGAACTCTATTGGAAGATGGTTAGGTCCCATGGCCTTTCCAGAGCAGATATCTCGGATTGCTGTTTGTATCTCTTCTGCTGTGGGTTCCCCTTTCAGGGAATCTTGACCTATTGAAGTCAGGCCGTTGGCCTGTATAGTGGCCAAAAGGTCCCGGGCGTCAAGTGTTGTGGACACCGAGTCGGATGCATAGATTGTTTCAAGTAGGCAGCGAATGTCTCCGCTATATCCTATGGGTCAGATATTTCCTCTCCCTCGGCCCCACTAAGTCGGCGGAACCACCTTTGCGCCTGCTCTCTTCTCTCATGCCAAGCTAATAGTTTGCCCGTTCGATCCCCATGCTCATATATCTTATGATATATGGCCTTTGCCTAGACTTAGCCGCCTCTGTAAGAAGCTGCCCGAAGTCTAACTTTTTAGCATCTGGCGTTTGTTTAATTCAATCTTCAGTTGCCTGAGCCAGGTTTTTCTTGCCTGTTAAAATATCGTCCTCTAATTGTTCTGTGGGCTTCGTTCATAGTTTTTTGTGTGCCACCATCAGAGCCAAAGCTCTACCTTTATGACTGCCCTAAATGTTCCCCAAATAGTTTGAGGCAAGGTCACCAAGCCAATATTTTCGTTAAAATACAGATCTGTATCTTTTAACAGTTCAGTTTTGATGTGTGGTATTTTTAGAGCCTACGGGTTGATTGTGAGGACTGCATGTCTCGGTTGGAAACCCATTTCCATTCTAGCCAGCACTGGGGACTGGTCTGAGATACCCCTCGCCAGGTATCGGGCTTCTGTGAAATCAGGGTTATCTTCCGTTTGGGTGAGGAGATAATCAATATGAGACTGGCTATTGGGAGCCCCCGAGTGAAAGGTATATTGATTGGTAGTGGGGTTAAGCTGCCTCCAAATGCCAACCAGGCTGCGGTGTGGTATTTTTAGAGCTTATGGGTTGATTGTGAGGGTTGTATGTCTCGGTTGGAAACCCATTTCCATTCTAACCAGTACTGGGGACTGGTCTGTGATACCCCTCACCAGGCATCTGGTTTCTGTGAAATCAGCGTTATCTTCAGTGTGGGTGAGGAGGTAATCAATATGAGACTGGCTATTGGGAGCCCCGGAGTGAAAGGTAAATTGATTGGTACTGGGGTTAAGATGCCTCCAAATGTCAACCAGGCCGAGGGCCAAGAGGAAATCTGCCACTTTGGACCCAGTGCCAGGGTCTCTCCTTGGAGGTCGTTGATCAATCATCCCATCCAGCGTTAGATTAAAGTCACCTCTTACCACTAAGATCTCTACTGGGAGGTTAAAAAGGAATTTGCTCAGGTCATTTAGTGTGGTTTGCGGTAATGCTGGGGGAACATATGTGGACAGTACACTCAGCGGTTTCCCTTCCGTGTGCCAGTGGCAGCTGCGAATCTACCCTGCCCACCCTTCCATGTTTTACTAACTATATATGGGCAGTTCTCACGGAGAAGTATTTCCGTCCCTCTAGAACTAGTGGTGAATCCTGGGTGTGCTATGAGATGGTAACGCATCTATTCAGGGCTTTGCATGCTTTGCCAATTAAGTGGGCATAGGACTAAGCCTGGAGCTTGACATTCTAAGTATTTGAGGACTATTTCTCACTTTAGTTTGCCTCTTAACCCGTTAACATTCCATGTAAGGAACCGCAGGTCCCTATTCATATTACTAGACATAGTGATGAATGCGTGTTAATTGGTGTTTAGTTGGTGAGGGATATACACCTGTGCCCCTTTGCCCAGGGCTAATATGGCGCAGAGATTTCACTATATGCCTTGTTTTTGATCTCAGGTTTGCTGATCTGTTCCTTGTTGTGAATGCTTTGACTGAAGTGACAATTGGGTGAGAACCCCCCCCTTCTCCGATCCCTGGCGCTCTTAGAGTGTGCAGCTGCGTAACTGACCCTGAAGATGACTTGTGATATTCTACGTTGCTGTGCAATAACAAATCTACAAACAATCCTTCTACCCCCTTCCCCCCCAATACTCTGTTTTATTTTTGGTTCTATTTTTGATCTGACGCTTGAAGTATCCATGCACCGTGTCTCTGAATGGTAAATCAGCAAATGAGGCTGCAGAATTGGAGTTTGACATTGGAATGGTAAGTAGTTACAAAGTAGAACAACTCAAGCAATTCTGCAAGAGCTTTGGATGTCCCATGAAGGACACCTCTAGGAAAGATGAGATAGAGAAGGCCCTTAGGGCCTGGTGGGAGGCAAGACAAGCTGAGGAGATAGATGATACCGATGTGGATGGTGGTGCACCAAATGGTGGTTTCAGATCCCAGGATTTGCCTGTTGGGAGAGCAGCCTCTTGGGCTGGCAACAATCATTCTTCTAGAAATTAGGCGTCAGAGGAAATGGAGGAAAGGCACAGTGCCAGGGATCATGAGTTGGAGGTTTTGAGGCTCCAGCCCAAGGTAGAGGAGAAAGAATGCTCGTGCTTTGTAGGAAAATAAATTAATCTTGGCCCATGATTTGAGCATGAGCGAACTGGACATTAAAACCAAACAGGTGAAGTCCAGTACAAATAGCAACAAGTTTATCTTGGTCTCAGTGGACCATGCCAACCGGTACCCAGTAGCTGTCCCTTTCAGGACAATCACGGCCCCTGTGGTGAGCCGTGCATTGATAGGGATCTTTTTCCATGTGAGGTTCCCCAGAGAGGTGGTCTCTGACCGTGATACAAACTGCATTTCCAGGTATATGAAGTCACTGTGGGAGGAGTGCAGTGTAATGTACAAGGAATATAAAAGATATGTTGGTCCATACAAGACGGTGACCAATACAGGTGAGGGACCCACCCGCCGTGAACTTGGCACCTGTCCAAGGACATCATCCCTGAGGAAACTGTAGTACATGTAACCTCACCAGGAGGAGCAGGAGTATCACGTTTGCCAATGGAGAAACCTGGCAGCAGAGAAAATGTACTAACTGCAATAGCAGAAATGTGGTGTACCTCATCACATGTCCCTGCAGTTTGGAATATGTCGGCATAACATCGAGATCAGTGAAAATACAGATAGGCGATCATAAAAGTAATGTTCGCTTTAAGAGAAGTACCACAAAAATGGCAAATCACTATCTAACCATGGCCCACACAGTGAATGATTTGAAATGGAGTGTCATCGAGCAAATCCGAAATGAGAAGGATCTGTTGGAAAAGGGACATAGATGGGTGTTCTGTCTGAGCACCAATGTCACAGGCCGCAATGATGACATTCCGTGGGCGTAACTGTCCTAGAAATAATATACCTTTACCCTGAGTTCCACCAGCAGATAATGAACATGAATCTGTGCTCCGCACCCAATGACCTCTGAACATCCTCTACTAACGGCCTCATGTGGTCTCTAGGGAGCGATCCACCACATACCACCTGGGGAGACTGTCGATAAAATGACCACAAACTATGAACAATGGGGTTCTGTTTCGAATGAATCTTAATTTAACTGTTGAATGAGTGGCCAAGGTACTGAATCAATCTCTATTGATCTGCAATATTTGTTGTCCCTCTCGTATCTGTCAAAACCATCTAGTTTACTTAGTATTTTTGAACCTATTGATATTGTCTACAATTTCAATAGCTTTCCGATTGGGCAATGTACCACTCTGGGCAAGTGACACCACGAGCTGGTAGTTTCTCCCCGTATTTAACTTGATTTCTCTGTCATATTTATATTAGTTGTTCCCCGACCTGCAATCACCACCCGATCTACTTGGAATGAGCAATGGAGGCTTTGCCCCATTAAATCCGCATTTACCTATATGCGGGACTCTTTCATACCCTAAGGGTGTTTGATCTAACCGGAATGTAATGAGTGCAACCTGGCACCCCCCCTTTCTCTCCTTCCCCCCGCCTACAATAACATATGCATATGCCTGCAGACAGGGAGAAAGTAAGCACTTCAATTATGCACTCTAGTCTCCGAGCTTGAAGCGCTTCCCCCCCCACTTCCGCTAGTAAGAGCGCATCACCATGACAACAGGCCGGGATGCTAGAAACTGCAATAGTTTCCTGTTCCGGGTACATGGGTGTGTTCGCCTCCAACACAGGTGCAGTCATCTGAGGCTAATAGACGCTAGCCTAAATACGCCATTCCCGCGGTTCTCTTCTCTATCACGGAGCCGTGGTTTGTTGTTCACCTTAAGCAGGCAGAATCGACTGAAATGTGAGTACGGCACAGCCGCTGTTGAAGGCTCTGGTATTTAGAGGCATGGGACCATTGCCTTGTTTGAGAACGTATTGAGTAGTTGGCTCCACAGTCATTTCACCACCACCAACACTACTACTGCTACACTCTTAAACCACATATATGCATTTATTCTTTACCTCTCAACAGAACTACGTTTTGGCGATTTCCTTCCCTTCCCGTTACGAGAGGCTCATGGGGCATTACCTCCCACACTACATAGTATGTATAATCCATGTGACTGAAAATATCTTTGATGACTTTAAAAGCAGATAACTATTACGCTAGCCACAAAAATGGAGTGTGTGATTTTTGTTCTTTGTGTGTGTGTCTTGTGAGTCCTTTTTTTCCCACAGGTCTTCTCACTGGTAGACCACGGTATCAATAATGTTAGGAACACGCTACAGTCACTTTGTGGTTCCTTCACTGTTTTTACCCAGTCTCTTTTCACAAATCTCAAGTATTTGTGCCTGGGAGAGCGCTATTAATTATACTTTCTCTTTCAGATTAGCACATACATGATACTAGTGGGTATTGTATTAAGTGCATACATTTAATGCATTTCATTTCTTTTTCTTTAATAATTTTTTCACTTGTATGTAGCACACCCATTGAGGATATTTAACATAGCGAGTACTGAGGGGATCTTTCAGTCCTGTTGAAGAAACCTTTGCATTAAAGGCAGGACATCTCCGCACCAATTTTTTAACAGGTTCAGCCTCGACGACCTATTAAAGTTTTTTAAGTCAATGCCAGGTCCTTTTTGATCACTTTAACCCATACTCACACCCGACATCTCCTCTCACTACCCAATCACCACACATAGTGTTGTCAAAACAGTGCTCCAGCGTAGTCATAGGTCATAGCACGCCCCGTCCCACAGCGGGGCGGGAAGACACCTATAATGAAGCATGATACCATGGGCCCTTTTGGTGTGTGAGGGGTATTTAAGCAAACACTGTGTGCCTCCTCATCTGGATGAGCAACATATTTCCCAGAAACATCTCCCTTGTACACTGTCCGATCTATGTGGTGGATCCTTTTGATTTGATTACATAATACTAGAGGAGGACGTATCCGCCCTAGCGTCCGCGTACAACACTACCTCTTCACTCCCTTGCCTTGTTATATAACACTAATGTACAAATTCACCACTCCTTGTTGTTTTCCTACAAGGTGGTACTGCAGAAATTCTTAAGGTTCAGTCCCTTTGAATTGCTGCATGGGCACCCTGTGAGAAGACCTCTGAGTCTGGTGAAGGAGGGCTAGGAGAAAACTCCTGGTAAGACCTCCAAGATGTATTCAGCTACATGCTCACCTTCAGAAACCAGACTCTACGCTTCAGGAAAATAGCTCAGGTGAACCTGGAAGCCAGCCAGGAGGTGAAACATTAGTAGGAACAGAATACCACTCTGGTTGAGTTTCAGTATGGCCAAAAGTGTGAGTGATGGCACCAGTGTATTCCTTGTGTGATCCAGGACAAGTGGACTGGTCCATTTGAAGTGGTGAAGCACAAGAGTGATGTAGCCTACATGGTCAACTTGCAGACTCCTAGAAACCCTTAGAGGGTACTACATGTGAACTACCTCAAACCTCCCTTTGAGAGATCTGAAGTAACAATGCTCCTGGCTACAGCTGATGGAATGGAAGAGGAGAGTGAGCCTCTTCCTGACCTCCTGGCAGCCAAGGAACACAATGGGTCAGTGGATGGAGTGCACCTCTCTCCCACCCTGACCCCAGAGCAGCAGAGGAACTGTCGCCAGCTGCTGTGACAGTTTGCCTCCCTGTTGTCCCTGACTCCAGGAATCACTAATCGGTGTGTCCATGGTGTGGATACTGGTGACAGTTTACCTGTAAAAACATAAAATTTACAGAGTAACTGGCAAAGTCAGGGCCAGCATTAAGGAAGAGGTTTCCAAGAATTTGGCTTTAGGGGTGATAGAGCCCTCCCGCAGCCCCTGAGCTAGCCCAGTGGTCTTGGTTCCAAAAGCTGTTGCACCCGGTGCCACTCCGGAACTCCGGTTCTGTGTGGACAACTGTGGACTCAATGCCATCACCAGGACTAAGGCGCACCCCATCCCTAGAGCTGAAGAGCTCATTGATCGGCTGGGAGCTGTCCAGTACCTTAGTGTGTTTGATCTAACGTCTGGTTACAGGCAGATTGCCTTGACTGATGGGGCAAGAGAGAGGTCTGCATATTCAAATCCAGAGGGGCACACCAGTTCCATGACATGCCCTTTCGGTTGAAGAACGCCCCCACCACATTCTAGAGACTGGTCATTCAGGTGCTGTCTGGGCTGGAGGAATTCAGCACCTCTTACCTGAATGGCATTGCTGTGTTCAGCTCCAGCTTGGAGGAACACTTGCAATGCCTCTGTGAATTGTTGAGATCCCTGCCAGATACGGCAGGGATCTGTGGTGTACTTAGGTCACTAGGTAGGAAGCGACCATTCTGGCTTGGGAGCCTCCCAAGTCCCAGGCAGAGGTCAGAGCCTTTCTAGGTCTCACTGGGTACTACAGACAGGTTGTCAAGGGGTGTGGCACCAGTGCTGCCCCCTTGACAGAGCTGACTTCAAGGAAGCAGCCAAGAAAAGTGATCTGGACCGATGCCTGGCAGACAACTTTTGATGCCCTTAAATATGCCATGTTCAAGGCAATCAACTTCTCCCAAGAATTTGTTGTGCAGACAGATGCTTGGGAGCGTGGTATGGGAGCAGTACTCTCAGAACTGAACGATGAGGGCTTGGACCAACCCGTAGCTTTCATTAGTAGACGGCTACTTCCCAGAGAACAGAGGTGGAGTACAATTGAAAGGGAGGCTTTTGCTGTGGTCCGGGCGCTGAAGAAGCTAAGACCCTACTTGTTTGGGACTCACTTCTGGGTTCAGTCAGACCACAGGTCCTTCAGATGGTTGATGCAAATGAGGGGTGAGAATCCAAAATTGTTGAGGTGATCCACATCCCTACAGGAAATGGACTTTGTGGTGGAACAGCTCTCTGGTACAGAACACGCTGATGGTCTCTTCAGATTCTTCCATCTTAGTGATGAAAACTCCCAAGAGAGTGTGTAGTTCTCCCCAACTTTCAGCTGGAGGGAATATGTGTTAAACTTGGCATCTTGGCATTTTTGGTGTGGTATCCCTTAACTTTTTGCCTCTACCTCCTGTATTTTTGATGCTGTGCTGGATTTCGTTTTTGCTGGCTTGGATGATTTTGGCACTTTGCCACTGCTGATCAGTGTCAAAGTGCAAGTGCTCCCTGTGTAAATTGTTGTTATAATTGGTTCTCCCTGATTGCCATATTTGATTTACTGGTAAGTACCTAGTAAAGTGCACTGAGTGTGCCAGGGCCTGTAAATCAAATGCTACTAGTGGGCCTGCAGCACTGACTGTGCCACCCACATGAGTATCCCTGAAAAGGTATCACAGACCTGCCACTACAGTGTTTGATTGCAGTTTTAAACTGCCATGTCAACCTGGCAAGTATACTCACTTGCCAGTCCCTAACCTTCCCTTTTCTCTTACGTGTAAGGCACCCCTATGGTAGGTCCAAGATACCCCACTGGGCAGGGTGCAATGTATGTGAAAGGTAGGACATGTACTGGTGTGTGTGACATGTCCTGATAGTGAAATACTGCCAATTTTGTTTCTCACCATTGAAAGGCTATCCGCTCCTTAGGATAGAATGTGAAGTACTTTGTAACGTTTTACAAGTATAGCTTCCCATTGGGACAAGATGAAGCAATAAGGTTTAGGCTGTCTGAAGTCAGAATCTAATAACTAATTTTTAAGTAAAGATGGTTTTTAAATTGCATGTTCGAAAATACCACTTTTAGAAAGTAGGTATTTTCTTGTTTAACCAATCTGTGTGCCTCTGCCTGTTTGTGTATGGACTGTCTGGGTTTGGAGTGAAGGGGGCTGAGGATGTGCATTCACTGTAGAAAGCCACTAGGGGGGGGGGGGGTTGAGGTGTGCCTGGCCCTTCCTGGATAACTCAGAGACAAGCTGAAAACACCATGGCTGAATTTAAAGTAGTGCGAGGAAATTTCCTTGCACCTAAATAGGGTCTGTCCCCCTTGGACAATGCTGTCTCCACCCCTTGTGGTCATACTGCACCAGTGAGGACACAACGTATTGAACTGGGTTGAGAGACCGTTGCACAAAGAGAACAAATACATTTTGGAGTATACATATTACACTGGAAAAGCCAGAATTTTCGATCACTTATGGACTCAAGAGGAACCTTTGGTAATAAGAAGAGCTGAAGAGCTGTGAGGCAGAGTAGCGCCACTTTGCTGAGTGCCGTTGGACTTCAGTTGCTGTTTCGGCCAGGGAGAGGACAAAGACTGGAACTTTGCTTGAACCTGCTTAAAGAAGAATCTCTAATGGCCTGTGTCTGCTGGCCTCCTGTTCTGAAGTCTCAGGAAAACAAAGACTGCAGTCCCAGCTCCCCTGCTGCTGAGAGTTCTGACCTGCCAGGAGGAGCCTGTCCCAGTTATGTGCCTCTGGAGGGTGTTGCTGCTGCTAGGAGCTGGAAGAAAAGAAGAACTGCAGAAAACGACGCACCGCTCTTCTTGCCACTGTTTTCCTAATGCAGCACCGTGGTGCAAGAAGAATCTCCACGCATCGCCGCACCCTGCTGAAACCAGCAAAGCACCTGTCGCTGCTGCAAGAAACAACGCATCGAGGGATCGCGGCTGATGAAAGCGCTGTAGTGCTGCTCGACACCACTGAATCAATTGATGAATCATCCCAGATTTTCACGCATAGTACCTGTTCCGCAGAATCGTCTTGGAGTCGGCGCATCATTTCCCCTTACAGACCAGATTTAATGCATCAATTCTGAGTGGAGCAGAACTATTGCATCGCCTCCCCAAGGTCTCAGGAACTGACGTATTTCTTTGTTTTCGATGCTTCCTGTTGGACTTGGCCCTTTTTGCAGGGTCATCCCTAAACTTTTTGCCTTCCTCCTGTATTTTGTCTGACCTGTTTTTGTTGGTTTTACGACTCTGGGCACTTTACCACTGCTGATCAGTGCTAAAGTGCATACGCTCTCCCTATTGTAAATTGATGTGTGGATTAGTGACTCCATGATTGGCTTATTTAATTTACGGTCAGACCCTATTACAGTGCACTGCGAGTGCCCAGGTTTGGCAAATCAAATTCTGCTGGTAAGCATGCAGCACTGGTTGTGCCACCCACAGAAGCAGCCTGTAAAATGTGTCTCAAGTATGCCATTGCAGAGCCTGTGTGCAGTCTGGTACTGCCATGTTGACTGGACAAGATCACCCACTTGCCAGTCCCTAAACCTTCCCTTTTCTGCATATTAGTCACCCCTATGGGAGGCCCAAGGACAGGGTGCATTGTAGGTAAAAGGTAGGACATGCCGTGATGTGTGTGGCATGCCCTGATATTGAATTACAGCCATTTTAGTTTTTCACTAATGCAAGGATACCTGTTCCCCATAGGCCAGAATGGGCAGTTGGATTATAACATCTTAGAATCCTAACTGACTCAGGGAACTAGGTGGGAATTCGAGTTTAGTATGCCTGAACTCAGAATGATAAAACACATATTTTAGTGAAGTTAGTTTTAACATTCGGAGTTTAAAAATACCACTTTCAGAAAGTAGGTATTTTCTTGCCTAACTATCCAAGCCTGCCTCTGCTAGGTTGTGTATTCCTTGTCTGGAGTTTGAGTGACAGGGGCTGTGGGTTTCAAGGAGACAGGGCTGAATAGAGCTATCTGCATGTAGATAGGTGGGAGGAGTTGCACCTGGGAACAGAATAGGGCTGGGCCTGCCTTCCACAATGCTGGCTTCACCTCCTGTGGTTCGACTGATGTCCCTGGACCACACTGTCAAAGGAAAGAAGGAGTTTTGTCAACAAAGTGCTCCAGGACTGCACAGAACTGGAAAAGCGTGCGGCTGCTGCTGTCGCCATCACATCAACCAAATCGCCTCGCATCACAGGAGCAGAGTGCCTCTGTCGCAGCAGACGCCATCACATCACCTGAGAAGCGTGTCGCAGGGCCTGTGGTGGCTCAGAAGAATCGTTGAGTCACCGCACGGCCGTCTGGCGTGCAAGCATTGTTGTTGCATCAAGAAGAAGACACTATTTTGTTTCATTGCCCCCGATCTTCATCGCATCACCTCGCTGCTGGTCGCATCACCACGGAAGCATAGTAAGAAACCGACGCATCACCTCCCCATGCGGAGAAGAACCGACACATCCCCTATGCAGCAGTAGGGACCTGACGCATCACGTTCTTGCGTGAAAGGAACCTACGCATCACCATCCCTGCAACACTTGGTTGTATATTGTTACGCTTCCAAAGATACATTGAACTTAAAGTGACTCATTTCACATCTACAAGAGAACTAAGCTATTTTTACCATTTTTGAAGTACAAAAATACTACAACTTGTGTGGTGTCCATCTGTAGTTTTGTCACTGGGTTACTGTGTGTGTTCACAAATGCTTTACACACTGCCTCTGAGATAAGCCTGTCTGCTCGTGCCAAGCTACCAAGGGGGTGAGCAGGGGTTATTTTAGGAGTGTACCCTCTTACCCTGACCAGATCCAATGGTCCATATTTGGTCAAAGGTACCTACCTCTGCCAAATAGAGACCCCCAAATCTAACACTTCCCATCTCTGCCGCTGGTTTGCCTTGTGAATTGATGCATCTACAGGTACTTTGTGAGAAATCAGGCATCCATACTTTTCTATGGACCCAGTTGCTTGAAACATTTTCAAAGTAATATTCTTATTACATGTATGCTGGATTTTTGTTGTTTTGGTCTTGTTGAGTTTAGATAAAGATACTTTATTTTTTTAACTGGTGTGGTGTCCATTTGTGCTGTTATCACCGTATTACTGTGTGTTTTGAGTATACATACTTTACACATTGCCTTTAGGTAAAGTCTGTCTGCTTATGCTAAGCTACCCAGGGGGTCAGCAGGGGTTATCTAAAGTGTGTATCCCCTTACCCTGACTAGAAGCAACGGTCCCTATTTAGACAAAGATACCTACCTCTGCCAACTAGAGACCTCCATTTATTACAGTTCTGATATCCTGTTCGTACGTCAACAAGCAGACTATGCAAGCTGAAGTCTTATTTTAAAAAATGTATTAATTAAGTTACATAAATCTCAGGCCTTTGACAGAAAAACGACCCCGTAGTTTAAAATGTCATAATGACTCAGGCAGCAATCTCTCAAATTGTATAGATCTTATCGGCTCAGACCTAGGAGTTGCCCCTCGGGTTGCAGAGAATGGGCAGACCGAGACTTCTCAGCAGTATTCTTGAACATGTTACTTAAATGACACAAGCTTCTCACAACAAATATTTCAGCTACATTGACTTAGAGATATTTTAAAAGTTCATTTAAAAAACTTTAAAGTTAGAGAGATCTCTTTGGATGGATACATTTATTTTACACACTTAGGCATCTGCCACCAAACTCAGACTTCAGGTCTAACAGAGCTGCACCCTTCAAGTAATGAAGCTTTTACAGGCAAAGGCATTTATTGGCAAAGTAATTGCCATAACATCTTTCAGGTTACGTAGTTCTTAATATATTGTGCATTTAGCAACAGAGCTATCTCTAAGTTTATGCACATCTTACAAGGATCAGACATCTAACAATGTCTCTCCTCCCAGATCAAAGAGATCGTACATGTTCAGGCCTCTGGCAACAAAGCTATTACTTGTGTCACACAGGTCCTTCAAAGCCAGACTTCCGGCACTTGAGCTATTTCTGTGTTCCATTGATCTTAGATGCTTAGGCCTTTGCCAAAGGAGCTACCTCTCAGGTACGCAAGCTTTTTGCAGGCACAGGTTGTTAGCAAAGCTGTCTCAGGATAAACAGATCTTACAGACCCAGCCTCATGACAACAGAGCTATCCTTCTGGGTGCTGGTCTAGGCTAACATCTATATTACAGAAGCATGGGGGTTCTATATGACTACCTTCAGACAGGATTAGTTTACCATGTTTAAGCTACCTTGTACATCTGCAACTATGTGATTTGCCTACAAAGACACAATTTCAGTTGCATGCTAGAGCCAGAATTGGAAACCAGCTCCCCAAATTCCAGAGTCAGCTATTCAGCAATTAGTCACTCTGGCCCATAAAATCTCAAGCATGCCCTGATCATGCAAATAATGAAAATGCCCAGAGCCCTCTTAACAGTTTCAAAATCTAAGGTACATGAGAACCGGTTTGCTACTGTGCCCACTTCTTTTTCAGATGTTACTTGAGAGAAGTTGGCCTGATATATGATGCTCTAGCATGAGCTGAGCCTGTCTGCAGCTTGCGGAACCAAGTCCTTATAGCTGTTCCATGATAACGCTATACCATATACTCTTAAGTGCATTACAATCCTCGCGGTTATTGCTAACTTTGGTATAGCATTATCAAAACATGTCGAGTAAGGTGTCATACGAATTGAAATACTACCCCCTCGCCAGTGTCCAGGTATCCAGTCGTTTTGGTCGTAACTAGTAGGAACTGTCTCACATAATTCCAAGCACTCTGCCTTCAGGATTGATAAGGCCTGCTATAGGAGTGACTGATAGGAATATATGTGTCCATTTTAGTGTTAGATATAGGTATACTATATCTACAACAAAGGGTGATTACACCACCTTGCCCCAGCTGTCTTACCAGCCAGTTGTGTCTGTTTGGATGGCCAGCCAGGGGTGGCACAATACATGCTGCAGCCTCTGGTAGGCCTTGGGTTCACCTATGCCCTGGGTACCTAAGGTACACTGTACAGGGGCTGATAAGGGGTCCCAATACTAATTGGTAAATGCACCTAAAGTACATGGATGTCAATTTAGAGAGAGAACAGCTAGGCTGTGGGTCTGATTGGCAGGCCCACAGCCAGGGAAAGTCGTAAACCAGTGAAGCAAAAAGCAAAAATATGGGGTGACCATAGGATTGCAGACCGCACTCTCCTACATTACTCACAAGCTAAAGAGTATCAACTGTAGTTCCTTATGGGGCTGTGTCTCTTGATCCAATAAGGGTTTCAATGGCCCAATGCATTCTGTTGCAGCATTGATGAAGGACTTCATAGGAACTGACAGCAACTATGGCCTTGACTCAGAGTTTGGCAGATGGGTTACTCCATCACAAATGTCACAGATATCCCGCCCACCTTACGACAAGTGCATTATGTCCAATGATAGGTATACAAAGGAAGACAGGATATCAACCATGTCTGTGACGGAAAGATCTTCTGCCAAACTCTAAATCAGGCCCTATATTTTGAGCATGACAGCTGTTCAAAGTATATATAAGGCTAGTCTGCTGCCTACCTGGCATTAGATTTGTCAGCTGCCACACAGCGCATGTCATACAACTAGGCTCAGTTGCTGGTTGCAAAAATAGATCTGCTGCAGGCAGTGCGTGCTGCTCCAAAAGGCATGCACAGCTGGTATCAGCTGGTGTGCATGCATGTTTTGGATTCAGCTCGGTGCACTGACTACAGCTGTGCACGTTCTAGTCCCAGTCAGCAAGACCTTAACCCTTGTGGGGGGCCCCAGAGGTCGCACGTCAAGATGGCTGTGCATTTGCGCAGCTCCACCGGCCGTGTTTTCAATCCGATTACTATCCTGACAAACAGCGAGGCGATGTGATACATCTGCAGTAAGATGATGCTGGTGGGTGCCCCAGTATCATTTGGAGCTGCTGGGCGAATACTTAAAGAAGACTCAGGCAAGGAGCAGCGTATGCCGGGAGAAACCAAGAAGGCGGCCCCGGACCGAGATTGAAATATCAGCCGCTACTGCTGGCAACTGCGGCCCCTGCTCCTCAGTGAGTGTGGTGTGGGTAGTGAACGGGGGGTTGCCTGGCATTGTGAGGCTGGGACAGTGCTGAGACGTTTGGCGGGCAGAATTTCTGCCGTTGCACTGAAGCCGCTGGGGAGCTTTATCGATCGATCGAGAGGGATAAGTGGCAGCATAGGGGGGCGATGATGGACTGCTGAAAGGCTGGTGAGTGTGGTGACACAGGTCACGGGGGCAATGGGAAACCTAGGCCACTGATTCAGGCCTACACCTATTGACCAGATAGACACAGATTCACTTTACTATTATGGGCCAAAGACCCCGTGCGGTCTCGTGCCCTTTTATTTATACCCGAGGGCGAGCCTGCCCTCGGGGTGTGTGTGTGTGCATGCGTGTATGAACGGGCCGGGTGGCTCCGTTATTACATCCCTCCAATCTTTTGGATATATAGGGCCAGATGTAGCAAAATCAGAAATACCGACTCTTAATTACCGAATTTTACCGATTCGGTAATTAAGAGTAGGTATTTCTAATGTAGGTAAAAAATCAGTAAATTTTACCGACTCGCTAAAAATCGGTATTTACCCTTTCGGTAAATACCGAATCGGTATTTGATATTGAATCCTATGGGCCTTGAAGCCCATAGGATTCAATATCAAATACCGATTCGGTATTTACCGAATCGGTAAATACCGATTTTTGCAACGGTGCAGGGGGTGTCACTTTGACACCCTCTGGCACCCCTGTTTTAGGCTTACATACATGCCCCAAGGGCATGTATGTGTGCCACATGGCACAGGTGTACATGCACAGATGTGCATGTACACCTGAATCGGTATTTTACCATGCAATTGTATTGCATGGTAAAATACCGATTTTCAAAGCCCTGTGTCAATGTTAAACTTGGCACCCACATACCAAAAATGCATTTTCGGTAATTTTACCGACCGGTATATTTACCGATTCGGTAAAATATACAGATTCTGTAATTTTACCGATTCTGTAATTTTACAGATTCGGTAAAATTACCGATTAGGTAAAATTACCGAAAATGCATGTTTTTTATCCCCCTACATCTCCATTGCCATTTACCGGTCGGTAACGGCCGAATTCGGCCGTTACCGGCCGGTAAATGGCCAAAATCTCCCACCTACATCTGGCCCATAGTCTCTTCTTTAGGGAGCACTCAGACCTGGTGTGCGCACCACGCATAGTCTCTCAGTCTCTGGCTGGGGGTTGGATTCGTCCGGAGATCATACTTCTGGCTCTGGGAGTTTTTGCTTGTTTCCGACCCTTCAGGATTCTCCGCGGGGACAGCTTCTCCCTCCGCTGGACTCTTCCTTACATTTATCACCTCTGGCTCTGTCCGAGGTTGTGCTGGCTTTTCCTTGCGTTGATTCTGTGAGGTCTCTGCTGCGACCGTTTCTTCTCCGCACTCCATATCTTCGGCCGGTGGGTCTACAGCTCCCAGATCCCTGGGAACTCTCTTAAACCAGGAGGTTTTTCGTGTGACCGCCCGGGTGCCTTGCACCACCGACACCATGGTTCCTTGGACGTTGACCACTTCCCACACTTCCGGCTCATATGCCGTACGGTATTTCCAGTTTGGGTGATGGTCCTTTAGTATCACTCTGTCCCCAACTACAATGTTCATTGGTCGGGCTCTTCGAGCATGGCTCGCTTTGTCATTTGACAACTTCCTTCTTCGTTGTGCGGCATTCTGGTCCAGTTCCGGGGGACTCCAAGACGGGTCAGCCGGGATGCAGTCTCTGGGAGCCTTTCGGAATAGCAAGTGCGCCGGGGCACACCGGGTGGTGCAATGGGGTGTTTGTCGATAGGCACTGAGAAATTGTGAGAGGCATTGTTCGGCATTATCTCCTCTTTCCACCCCGATCAGGAGGGCCCGGTTCAGAGTTCGCATAAACCGCTCCACCTCCCCATTTGCCTGGGGCCACAGTGGGGTAATCTTCCTGTGCCTGATGCCACGGGATGCCAGGTAGGCCTGGAAGTTCTTGCCCTGGAAGGGTGGTCCGTTGTCCGACCGGATTTCCTCGGGCAAACCCATCATTGCAAATATTCCATCCTGTACCGCTCTGACATGAGGAAACGCTGTCGAGGGCACCACCTCTACCACTGGGAATCGTGAATGCGAGTCGATGAGCACTAAAGTGTTCCGTCCGTCTGGGAATGATCCAAAATCGCTGCTCAGTTTGGACCATGGTTCTGGGCATGGGTCTTCCGTGATTACCGGGTGTGACACCGGGTCTCTGAGAGACAGTTGCGCACCATCTCCTCCACCATAGCGTCCATCACTGGGAACCACACTTTGCTTCTGAGCTGGGCTTTAGTTTTGGAAGCCCCTTGGTGGCTTTGATGCACCAGCCGGACAACTTCTTTCTGCAAACTTGTTGGGATCACAAGGGAGGTTCCTCGGAGTACCACCCAGTGAGGGCCTTCACTGAGCTCGCTCTGAGCTCTCCAGACTTGTTGCCGAAAACATTGTTCCTCTGTCGTGAGAGAGCTGACGCCATCCAGGAAGTGTCTCCAGTTCTGATTGATCAGCGTATTCTTCACCCTCGTGAGGCATTCATTGGACTCGGTGGCTTTCCCTAATTCTTCCAGCGTGAGAGCAATGTGACAGGCTTCCTGGTAAATCATCTGTACAAATTCATCGACATCTCCTTGTGTGGTAGCTGGTAAAAGCGTATCCGGATGGTGCGACAGGAAAAGAGCCGGATGGTCGGCCCCTGGTCGGAAGTGTACCTCGAAACGGTAGGCCTGCAGCTGCACTGCCCATCTCTCAATCCGTGGGGGTGCAAGTCTGGTAGTTCCAGCGAACAGCGGGACGAGGGGCTTGTGGTCCGTGATTACCCTAAACTCATGGCCGTAGAGGTATAAATGGAAGTGTTGGCATGCCCACTTTATAGCCAGTGCCTCTCGTTCTATTTGGGCATACCGCATCTCTGTGCCAGTCAGCGCCCGACTGGCGTATGCTGTGGGTACCCAGACTCTTGACTCCGTTTCTTGCATGAGGACAGCTCCCAGGCCGACAGGGCTGGCGTCCACCACGACCTCAGTGCGCCTGTTTGGGCGGAAGTACACCATCACCCGATCGTCAATGAGGGCGTCTTTGACCACCTGAAACGCCGTGTCTTCCTTGGCCGACCAGGTCCATGATTGTCCTGCCTTTTTTAGGACTTGAAGTGATTCGGAGAGGGACGCAAGATTGGGGATAAACTGGCCACAGTATGTGGCTATCCCCAAGAAGCTTCGGACTTCCGTAGCTGTCGTCGGCCTTGGTGCTGCATGGATGGCCTCTGCTTTTCTTGGGTCAACGCGCAAACCATCCGTGGAGAAGATGTAGCCGAAGAAGTCTACCGACTCCTGGTAAAAGGAGCACTTCTCTCGGTGCAGAGTAAGTCCATTGTCCACGAGCCATTGCAGGGTGGCCCTGAGATGTGTGTGGTAGTCCTCGAGGGTCTTGGAGAATACGAGTATGTCGTTGCTTAAATTGATTACACCAGACAGACCGGAGAGCGTCTCCCGCATGGCGTTTTGGAACACCTCCACTGCCGATGAGACGCCGCAACTTAGCCTTTTGTAGCGACGTAAGCCGACTTGTGAAGAAAACCTGGTGATGTTGCGTCTATCGGGGTAGAGCTCCAGTTAGTGGTATCCCGCATTGAGGTCCAACTTCATGAACGCTCACGTTTCACGGCCTTGTTCGGTAGGCGCATGTCGACGCAGAGTTGAATGGCTTCTGGCTGTTTTGGTTTTGGGGCGATGACGAGGGGAGAGACCCACAGGGTTGGGCCCGACACCTTCTCAATGACTCCCAAGACTTCAAGCTTACGGAATTCTTCCTCCACCTGCGGCCGCAGGTGGAACGGCACCCTCCGGTGCCTCAATGCCATGGGCCTGACTGTGAGGTCCACGTGCAGCTTGAAAGTCTTCCCCTTGAGGCAGTCTAATCCATGAAACAGCATGGGGAAATCCTTGAGCATTTCGTGTGCATGCAACTCATGTACTTGGTTGGCGAAGAACACCAGCTCTAAGCCTTCTACCATGTGGCAACTGAGGAGGGTCCCTCTCTTCCCCTCCATGACGTGGAATCTCCTTTGGCCATTGCTGGTGACCTCCACCTCCATGACCCCTCGCAGAGGGAGTGGCTCATCGCTGTCGTATGTGTAGATCTTTGCCCTGGACAGTTGGAGGGGCAGGCGAGGCGCCAGCTTCTCATATTAGATGCTGTCCATCACATTGACTGACGCTCCCGTGTCTATCAGGGCATCACCAGGGAACCTTCTATGGTGATGTCGCACTTTGGCGGCAGCCGTCTTCTGGAGCCTTACCTGCCAACGAATGACACGAAGGATACATCATCGTCATCCCCTTCAAGGTTGAAATTTGATCTTGAGTTGTCACTGCAGGGACCCAGATCCTCCAAAATCAATTGTCGCACTCCTTGTACAGGTCCACGCGGTCTTGGGGCAGTACGCCACCCGCCACTGCTCCGGCAAACCTTAGCGAAATGGTTAAGCTTGCCGCATTGTGAGCACGTTTTTCCTTTTGCAGGACACCGTCCACCCGGGGGATGCTCCATGCCGTAGTTGCTGCACGTGAAGGTCTGCGGAGCCCTTGCTCCTCTTCTGGGCTGTTGAGGGCATCTGCGGATCACATCCACCTTCTACTTGATTGTGGGTGTCCGTGGCACCCCCGACGGATGATTCAGGGCTGCTTCCATCTCGTCAGCCCGAGCATTGGACAGCTCGTGAGACCTGGCGAGGACCAGTATTTCGTTGAGGGAAATGCGAGGTTGCCGGAGAATGAGACGTCTCAGCTGGACTGAGCAGCAGCCTTGAATGAGCTGAGCATGGATATCCAGTTTCTGAATCGGCAGTTCACATGAGGTAGCAAGTTTCCGCAAATGGGCATAGTAGATGTCCACGGTCTCCGTCTCCCCTTGCCGTGCCTGCCGTAGCTTGAACCACTCGTAGTCCGGGTTGATCTGTGAATCAAAGTGGCGGTTTAGAGCTGCAACCGCCCCAGCTTAGTCGTCATCTTCGCCTCTGTCAGCTTGCGGGGGCTGATCCCTCCCCCCCGAGCAAGCGCACAGTCAAAGACGTGCGGTCCTGTCTGCCGACTCCACCATGTGGGGGCGGGAGCGCGAGCGACAGCAAAACAGGATGGGCCCCACAGCCTGAGGCGGGGAGCGCAGGGAGGGCAGCGCGCACGGCCGACCGCCTCCACCAGTGGAGGCCTCACCTTAGCGCCGGTCCTGGTGCGATGCCACACTCTTCAGTGGAGGAGCACCCGGTGAATGTGGGCAGCAACCGTGAGAGGGGTAGGCACCCGTGGCCGTGTCCCGGTGGCAGCTCAAGCGCAGGCAGCGCGAGCACCGCGGACACGGAGTCCCTGGATCGTCTTGTGTCTATGGGCGAGGCGTGGGGCAGACCCGCCTCGTCGCCAGTGTGGTGACGCAGGTCACCGGGGCAATGGGAAACCTAGGCCGCTGATTCAGGCCTACACTAATTGCACAGATAGACACAGACTCACTTTACTACTATGGGCCGGTGACCTGTGCGGTCTAGCACCCTTTTATTTATGTGTGTGTGTGTGCATGCGTGTATGAATGGGCCGGGTGGCTCCGTCATTACAATGAGTGGAGACGGGCCTCAAGTGGGCTTGGCGGCGCATTGGAAGCCTCGCACTTGCAGTAACTGGCGAGTGGTGATAGGCCTGGAGCAGGATTGGAATCGTTGCTGATGGATCACGCTGGTTGAGGTGGGGCTGTAGAGCATCGAGGCCTACGGGTACGGCCTACAGACTTGGTGGATGGTGCCCGTGGTTGGAGAGGCACCTATTGAGTCCTTACAGATGCTTGGTGGTTGGTTGTGACGCAGGAGTCTGGCCATAGGAATGAATTGGAAGCATAAATCGTTTGGATAACAGCGTTGCAGCCCCAGCTATCGAACTGTGACAGTGGGCCTCTGGCTTGACATCGAGGTGCCTCGCAGTTGACCATTGGGAGCAAACACATGTGAGCTGTGGTGAAAAATATGAATAAGAAAAAAAGCAAACTGTACCGGAGTGTGAAGGTACGGTGGCTGGTGCTGGGCATATTGAGGGTTGGGCGGTCTGCCTGCTCTGGAACTTGCCTCTTGGTCGTACTGACTTACCTAGGAGTCACTTTGAACGGCGGGGTGTACATGCTGGATGTGCAGGACATTGAGCTCTGGGACATCAATATACAAACCCCTTGTGCATTGTGTCTGGGTGTGTGGACCGTCTGGTAGATCGTGGTTGTGGAGTTCGACCTGTGCAAGAGATGAAGCAGACCAACACCCCTGCAGGGGGAAAGCTCAACATGGGCAAGCCAGACAAGACACAGCAGTGCCTCACATTTGAGATGCGCAAAACTGGCAGATCACAGCAGAAACCGACCTTTGACTCGGAAGCAGAGGCACCTTCGGAAACGGCCCCAACTCGAATGCATGCTCCTCGCAATGCAACACAGCCTGCAGTCAATTGATGGCAAGATAGATGTGCTAAATCTACGCATGGATCATATGGTGGCGAAGCTTGACAAGCAAGGTACCAGGCGGGCGAGGTTGAGCAACGAGTCTTTTCTTTGGAGGATGATGTGCACACTGTTTCGGACAAAACTTTCAACATGGAGAAGGTGCTTGCAGTGATCCAAGCCAAGAATGAGGCCCTCAAAGCGAGATCAAGGAGGAATAACCTACGGATAACGGGGCTGCCGTAATCAACCAACATCGGTAAACTGGAACTCTTTGTGGAGGGGTTGCTTAAATAGATCTGCAGAGCAGACAGTTTGTCTCCCATGTTAATTGTGGAATGAGCCCATCATTCTTGGGCGGCGCGGCCGAACCCAGGTGCACCTCTGCGGCCCATTTTGCACTGCTACTAAATTACCGCGACCGGGACACGATCCTCCGTCTGGCCCAGGAGGAAGGACAGATCATGCATCAAGCGAACGCATTGGCCTTCTTTCTAAATTTTACCACTGTGGTCCAGACTGACAGGAGAGAGTTCATCCCTACAAAAAAAGTTGTTGTGAGCGGAGGATATCCCATATGCTATGCTTTATCCTGCGCGCTTGAAGATCGGATCTGAGGGCGCTTCCAAGATCTTCACCAATCAAAGGGCTGCCATGGTACATGTGAAACACTTGAAAAAGCGCCACCATGAAAACCCTACTGAACCAGATGAGGAGGAACAGTGAGAACTGGACAGTACCTATCAGTAGTAAGTGCGCCACTAGGGATGGGCGGTGGTTATGAGACTGCTCACGTGGGTGAGGTAGGGGTTGGATCTCCTGTCCCCCCCAAAAAAATACAGTGGTGCTTATTGATGCTGGATCAAAATACAGTTGCCCAGCACTCCACTCCCACGATTAGTAGAGTATTCATTGACTTCTATTCCAAATTGTATGGGAACAGACAGACGGTCACAGATAACGTAGTCAATAATTACTTGGAGGACATTGCGCTGGGGTGGTGATCTAATGGACAGCGTGAATATTTGACCCAATCATTTGACGTTGACGATGTCAAAGAGGCTATAATGTCCTTACCTACCTGCAAGGCAGCAGGGATCGATTGTCTGCCCAGTGAATTCTATACAGCCTATATTGGAGAGCTGGCCCCACAATTATTAAAGGTTTTTGCTGAGGCATATGAGAATGGCATATTATCTGGGAGGGTCTGTTGGTTACGCTTTTAAAGCCGGAGAAGGCTGCCAATAAGTGTGAATCATACAGACCGCTATCGCTCATAAACATGGACACTAAAATCCTAGCAAAAATTATAGCATATAGACTCCAACCCCTGATCCCCAAATTGGTTCTCCTGGATCAGTCGGGATTTGTTCCCCAAACAATCCACTGTACTTAACCTCCATACAATATTTGCGGTGCTGCACCATTTAAATCCTGAGACTCCAGCCGTTGAGGTGCTGCTGGACCCAGCAAAGGCATTTGACTCACTTTAGTGGGGATCTATGTTTGTATTTTTCCAAAGAATGGGTCCAGAAATGTCATTGGAATACCCTCTCTCCTGGTCTGTAGAGCCTGTGAGGTACCTTTGGGTTTGGGTACGTAGAGTCCCTGAGACTGTCCTAAATATGAACTATGGCTGTGTCGTCACCACTATCACTGAGCAGATCTCTCGATGGACGCTCCTGCCTTTGTTACTAGCAGACAGAATTGCAGTGGTCAAGATGACAGTGCTTCCCAAACTCCTTTATTTATTTGTCAATATTCTAATAAAGTTGAATGTATCATTCTTTAAGACGCTGCAGACTTGTCTGCTGTCACTGGTGTGGGCTTGCAAGCAACCAAGATGCCGTTGGAGTACGTTAACATTGCCTTTTGAATGTGGGGGGGAGTTGAAGCACCAGACTTGGGACTCTATTATTTGTGTGCATAGGCGCAGTTTGCGCACTATTGGTTTTTCCCGTAGAAATATCTGCCGCACTTGGCTGTGGAGGTGGACACTGGATATCCAACGCCACTGACTACTAGGATCTTATATAAGTATGAGGGAGGTAAAAGGAGGGAAATTAACCCAGTTCATTGCACTGTCTGGGCGTGGGGCACCCTAGCTCCCCATGCTGGAAGAGATCATATATGCACCAGATATGCCAATCACTGGCCATCAGTATTTTTTCAGCAGCGCGGGAGCGTGGGGCCCTTCACATCCTTTATAGTGCAGGGATCACTAAATTAGGTGATATGTAATGAAACGGCACGTTCTTATCACTGATTGATTTTCAAGCTGGCTAATCCCATAGAGCAATGCATGGTTTCATATATGCCAGGTTGCGCACAGTGGTGCACTCCATGTACCCGGACTTTCCTCATGAACCATGTGAGTTAAAGGCGTTACAAGTTGTACTAAAAGAAGATGAAAGCCGAGGGTTGATTACTAAACTATATGGTGCCTCTCAATGAGAGAATGAATGGTCTGATTAATCTGCGCTAGACAAATGGAATGTTGTGCTGGCACATCCCCTGTCCCGGGAGGACTGGGAGAACTGCTCTAAACTGACCGGGTGCCTGACTTCCAACTGTAATCTCCAAATTATTCACATTAAATATCAGCACCAGATATATTATACCCCTGTGCAATCGTTGAAGTTTGGGTTGCGGGGTGATGCAAGATGTCCTAGATGTCGACTAGATGGAGCGCATTTCCTACACTTAGCATGGGGATGCCCTGCTATAACAATATTCAGGCAAAGGGTAACAAGGGTTCTTGCGCATATGACACTGGAAAAAATCAAATGTGCATCGAAGGTGTGTCTGTTGGCAATTCTAAATAGAATCAAACCATCTAACCGACGCATAGTCGCTATAGCTCCTCTGTTTGCTAAGCGGGCTGGTGCTATGCACTGGAACGCCAAGGCAGTGCCATCCTTGGTCAAGTAGATTTGTGATCTAGTTGTTTGTAAGGAACAGATGAATGTTTATGCTGAGGAACTACCAGAGGCCTCTACGCCTAAAGATTTCTGGGCGCCTCTCACTACGTACTTATTAGAACACCCTGACCTAGCTTTCGAATGTCATAAAGTTATGTATCGGAGATAAATTAAGTGATAAGATATGTAGGTGCATTGCTGTAACTGTAGAACATACGATATATGTTGCTTCATCACCGTTTCTGTTCTGCCATGGGGGTTTTGGGAGAGGGAGGGGTGAGGAGGGTTGAAGTTATATAAAACAAAACCACCTTTGTATATTATGTGATTTTGACATTGCTGCTACAATATGATTGTAATAATTGTTATTACTTGAACATAGTCATCATTTAACAGTGCCAGTGCTTGCATTTCTCATTTCACTTGTGTTTCAACACGTGGTATTGTGAGATGTGCAAATTTGAAAAACGTTATGGGGCATATGTGCAAGGGGATTGCGCCACTTTTATCGACGTTCCGGTGGCGCAATTCCCTGCTCCATATTTGCAAAGTGGCTCTGGGTCACTTTTTGTGGCTTGTCCTGGCGGTACCCTTTCAAGCAGGTATCTATGTGAAAGGGGTGTGTAGTGGTTGTTGCTGTGGGCATTCCAATACAACACCCATTGCTTTTTGACACTGCCCCAGATTCACAAGGATTTGTAAACTGAGGCAGCTCTAAAAACTAACACCATGCAAAACATGGCGTTAGATTACTGCAACGAGGAGAAATACTTTTATTTCTCCTCGTTTTTGCTTTTTCTATTTGTGCTGCATTCTTAAACACATATAAACAGAGCAAAACGCCATTTATTATTTTTTATATGCATGAAGGTGTCCCTTCATGTACAAAAATAATCATTAATTTATGGTGATTTGGTCCACACATGTCAAAGCTGCTCTCGTGGTGACGTGGGAGAGGGGTATCAATAGCTCATGAAGGTCATTGCATAACAAAGCAGAGGGCATTTTCCTCCTGCATGGTTATGCGGGGATCGGAACACCTGCACCTACTGCCCACTCTTTATGACCGCGAGTAACTGCGGCCCTGCAGGTGAGAAGGACAATTGGCAACACAATCTGTGTGAATTGGTGCCGCCGGTTTCTTCATTCGCTCCTTTCAGTAATCTATGGCCCTGGAAAAAAAACGGAGCCCCCTATTGCTTGCTGTCTTGAGAAACTGTTTCTGAGTTGCCTGTTTTACCTCAAATATTGTTCTTAATATTAAAACTGAGGAAGGGTATGACTACTTTAAATATACAAACTTTAGAACTGAATAATACAATTATTTGACAAAAGAATGCATATTTTTGTGATGTTATATAACCACTTTACTTTTACGTTAGGATTATTGAGTTTAGAACGTACTCTTCAGGGCCCAACTGAATGAAGATGTTATTATCAACATAATACATCATTCGAAAACTAGGTTAAGGATAAGACTGGGTCATTTTACATCACCAGATGCTCCAGCTGCATGAATTACGTCAAATTATTGCACATTTGATAACTACTTCCATTACTTTAAAAACTTTTTAGAGCAAAAATTGATCGTGAGTTCACTTACTTTATTATGTATAAAGCGCTGTGGGCACCAGTGCCATCTTGACGCTGAGTCTCAGAAGCACAAGTAACCTCCAGCTGACCGTCCCTAGCACAGAAGTATCGGCAGGGCCGTTTTGAATGTCAAAATATTTTCAGTTTTCCTTTAGTATCTTTGTGTTCATCCTGACACCCAGACTGGTGCTTCAGGGCACTGGGCATTTTCCCAGTGGGCTGGCAGGGAGGGGGACGTTATCCCTGTTAGTAGAGGCCATTTTGTTGTTGACATCCGGTCATCGCATTTCCTGCCTGCAGCGCTTAGGTACTTTAAAAATAAACAATGCCAAAACACATTGTTTTAAAGCGTGCCTGGTCAGACATTCTCTCATAAAAAAGCGTTTGTTTTTGCGCTTGTTTATTTGGTTCCCATCTTCTACTCAGTCGCCACCAGCAGCTCTGACCTTCAGGGCTAAAGGAGGGGGGCAGGCGGGGGGTGTGGGGGGGTAGGACGGGCTTTCAGTGCATCGGCTCTGTTCTTCTGTGGCTCAGAGTGTCTAGTACATCTGGTTAAGACTTAAAATCTTAAAATTGAAACAGTGTTTTTCATTATAATCTGATTTTTGCAACTCATTTCAGTTTAGTATATTCAGTTACACCATTGCATTAAGAGAAGTGATAGATTGTAAACAAGAAGTTAGACACATTCATGCCCTCCACCACTTCCCTGATGACACGTTTTGCCCCTAAGAGGGTGATGCTACTGATGAAGTAACATTATTAGATCGAGCCTGGGCAGCGCATGCGCTGCTCTGGGAATCATGCTGTATTGGAGTATGTACTTGAAGCCCCGCCCACTCCCCCCCCATATTTGTCATTGGCTTGTGTTATTGTCCTTAGTAAATGCTAGCTTCTGATTCATTATTAGGCTTGTTAGTCCCTCCTTCGTACCGCCTTGTCTTCATTTGTAATCTCCCATGAGGACTGGCCCTTTTACTTCAATTGTTACACAGTATGTCTTCTTTAGTCTGCAAGCACTATTAGTTTTTTTTAAAAACAGATTTTATTTTTCAAGTTGCGCATGTATTGCAGGGCTCTGCACACCAGAGACTTCTGCATAATCAAACCCTACAAATATAAAGGCATTCGACTTTTTTGGGTGAGATCCAAAAATACATTCAAACTGTAAAGAAAAGTAAACCCCAACTCCCTCACACCCCCACCCCTCCCCCCCTGATCGCACAAGGTCCGCATAGTCCTGTCCACAACTTATATATATAGCAAGAAGAATACACTCCTCCGGCGTCCCCCCCACATAGCATCCCCACAGACCGAAAATGTACAAGGAAATTACCCCAATGAATGGGCCTCTGCGACAGCTGGCGGGTCCAACCACAGGCCCGATAATCCGCCCACCATTTTCAAAACTTGTAGTGCTTGCGTGGGCATCCCCTGACGACAAAAATAGGTTTTTCCAGCCCCTTACAGAAGTCTAACCCATTCTTACATGTGGCCACCGATGGGGCCAGCGGCGCCTTCCAAGCCTTGGCGATGTCCCTTTCCGATAGTGTGAAACCTAATAGCATGAGGTGTCCTTTGAAGACATTACCCCCTATTCCCTCCATGACATGAAGCAGTCCCAGCTGCGGTGTACGGCGGAGCTCCCACCCCAGAACCTCCAAGAGACAGGTGTTACAAAAGCGGTCCAGGGAAGGGCAATGCCAGACTGTATGAATGAATGTATGCTCTTCTTGCCCGCATTGAAGCCACTCAGGGGAAGCAATAAGCCCCGCCCGCCACAAACCTGCCCAAGTAAAGTAGACCCTGTGTTTATACTTGCACTGGACAAGGCCGAGTCACATCGCTATGGCTGCCCACTGCAGAGCCGCCAAGGCCTCGGTCCCATCCTCCTCCTCCAGCGTGCCCACATCCCCTTCCCAGTCCCCCCGAAGCTTCTGTAGTGTGGGGGAGCAGTGAGTAACCAGGGATTGATAAATCCGGGACATTTTTCGGTCCTTTAGATCTCCCATAAAGACTTTCGCCTCCAGTGGGCTGAATTCGGGGAGACACTCCAAGCCCTCTAAGCTGGGGAACAGGGCATGTCGAGATTAAAGATAACAGTAAAACTGGGAATGTGGCATAAGAAATTCCTTCTGAAGGTCTTGAAAAGGTTTGAGCGTTCAGCCCCTCATAACATCCCCCAGGACTGAGATGCCAATGTCATCCCACCCCGGAACCCCTGCAGGGCCGCCAACTGGGGAAGGCGCCCATTATTCCAGAGGGGAGTTTACCGAGTCAGGGTATTCCACCATCCCATTTGTTGCAACTCCTGCCTCCAAATCAGGAACACCGCCTGTGTAGCCAACGGCAGTGAGCCCCACAACGGCGCCGAACAAAGAATTGTATGTAGTGAGTGGTGCGCCATAAGCTGCCTCTCGAGCGCATAGGCCGGGTCTTCACTATCGCCGTACCACCACTCATTAAGGACCAGCAAATAAGAGGCCTGGTAGTACGAGAGGATGTCAGAGGACGCTAGCCGCCCACAATAGGTGGACAGGTAGCATGTTCGCAGAGCAGCACACACTTTTCCCCCCTCCCACAAAAACTGCCCAAGCGCAGCATTCACCAGACGGAACCATCAGGGATGGATCGTATGGTTGATTCTGTAACTGATGGAGGAGCCGGGAAGCTCCACCATCTTGAATATCGCCGATCTACCGTATAATGACAGGGGCATAAGGGACTAGAACTTGACGTCTGTACGGATCCGCTCCCACACTCGGGCCAAGTTACACTCTCAGGAGATTGCAGGCACGTCCAAGAGAAACGTGCCCAGATATTTCAGTTCCCCCACCGCCAACTGACCCAAGGAAATCGACGTGCCCATCCCCGTCCAATTTCCCAGAACCCATAACGTGGACTTGCTGGGGTTCATATAGAGTCCCAACGTCTCCCCAAAAATCTGCATGGTGCGCAGTAGCCGCTCCCGTCCTGTCAACAGCTGTAAAGAAGAAGAGAACATCATCCGCATATAGTGCGATCCTGTGGGACTGGCCCGGAGCCTACTCAAATCAATTAATGCGCACCCACGCAGCCAAAGGCTCCATAGCTAGGGCAAATGGATATGGAGACAGGGGACAACCTTGGCGCATGCCTCGCCTGATAGAAAAGGTGGATGAGGTCGCATCAGCAACCTGCACTGATGCCGTCAGATCCGTATATAGGAGTGTTAGATAGGAGAGGAAGAGCGTGCCAAGGGTGAGTCTTCGCAGCAATACAAATAAATACACCCAGCTCAAGGAGTCTAACGCCCTGTCTGTATCAGCCAATAGGAGCGCCGCTGGTTCCACCAACTGCCGAATAGCTGCCACCGCCACGTGTGCTCACCTAATGTTGTCTCTGGTCTCCCTCTGGGTCATGAACCCAGCCTGATCAGGGTGTACAAGGGCAGAGATGTGGGGTAGAAGACGATTGGCCAGTGCTTTGGCCAGAATTTTCGCCTCCACATTTAAGAGGGAAATGGGGCGATACAAGGTGATGGAGCGAGGTGGCAAACACAAAACTTTGTGTACCCCTCTCGAAATTAATGTCCCATAACGTTAATATTTACTAATTGTATGTTTTGTGAAATTAACCAACCATAGAGTAAGATGCACACATTATTTTGTTATTATACATGGGAGTACTAATTTTGCTTGCATGTTGCTATATAATTAATTAACATGTGTTGTTATGTGTTGTGAATTAATACACAGCTTTAATATAAATGAACGCAAATTAAATGTGCTCTGTACATGTTTTGTTAAAAGAAGAGGTTGATTATGTAAGTATAAAATGCATTTGTGGGGCTTATTTGCTAGGTAACAACTAATGGGAAGCATTAGTATGGGGGGAAGTAAACAGAATGGGTTTAAATTCAATAATTAACATGAATTTGTTTTTGTTTCTATGATAGTTCCAAAAGTGGCTTCTGAGGCCTAGTTAGAAAATGGACGTTCGGGTAAACTGTGAGCAAGAGCTGAACCACGCAGGCGCGCCAAAACCTGCAAGTCAGAGTGAACTGCCTGTGCTCGAGGAGGTTCAAGGCTGTCATGGCCCGGAACCTAGGATGATTGCCAAACATGAGCGCTTGGACGTTGTGATCATGGGAAAGAGTACCGATTTATCTACTAGAAGAAATAGTTACGCTATGGACTGTCCTAAAACAAAGACCCTTTATTTTTTCTGCTGAACCATCGAGAAAATGATGTTGTAATGGTGAGATGATGCTCACCCACCCCGAAATTGTCCAATGAAATTTTGAATAAGAGATGATAGTTACTTTTTAGATAGATTAAGTTAGAGAATTAGGGTATAAAAACCCCTGGATTTGACTAGAAGGGGTCGCTTTTTCGTTTTCTACTGGAGATGCTGCTCGATTGCTGACCGATTCCTGGATGTAAGACTTTAATGCTTTTTACTTGTTTGCTTTACAGGACTGAAGGATAAGATGAGGGTGTTAGTTAGGGATGTTAGGAGAGAATGAATTTGGAACTATCTGTTCTTTGCTAAACTTTAACTGTCCTCTAAAATAAAGCGATTTTCTTGAGCTCTAAATAAAATGATCATTTTTTAAATAAAGTTTAAGAATTTATTAATGCATAAATGTCAGACATAATAAAGTTTTGGTATTAATAAAATTGGGAAAATGTCAAATGTCAAATGCTTTTATATAGCGCACTTATCACCAACAGAGGTCTCAATGGAATTTTAAAAGCTGGTCTTGTGATTTTCCTACGCCTAATTTTCATTCTAGCAGATCCATTGCCACTATGGTGGTGTGTCTGAATGAATTAAATGTTTGAATAAAACCATAGTAAAGTGTAATAATCTACAGGTGTAAATAATAAATAGTTAAATAGGTTTAGACGCTCCACCAAATGTTACGATTCAGAAAAGGGGGTGGTGATGAACAGAGTGCCTGAATTAAGCAGACCACTATTACCCAGTCCAAAGATCAGGGCTTGATCCATCACCGTTTTTTAGCTCACTGCACCATCCCAGCTCAGAACTTGGCTATATGCAAATTAGTCTGTTCCTGTCCCAGTGCATGATGGGAATAGGGCAAACCAAACTACCAAGCCAATTCTTATACTGGGAAGGAAACAAGCTTCCGGGGACCGGTTTCTGCCATTTCAGGCGTCGTCGGCCCGGCTTGCTTGAATCCTGATGGTGCAATGAACAAGGGACTCACATCTGAGTATACCCTTCCACGCTTATGGTGGACAAAATGATTCAGAAAAGGGGGTGGTGATGAACAGAGTGCCTGAATTAAGCAGACCACTCTTACCCAGTCCAAAGATCAGGGCTTGATCCATCACCGTTTTTTAGCTCACTGCACCATCCCAGCTCAGAACTTGGCTATATGCAAATTAGTCTGTTCCTGTCCCAGTGCATGATGGGAACAGGGCAAACCAAACTACCAAGCCAATTCTTATACTGGGAAGGAAACAAGCTTCCGGGGACCGGTTTCTGCCATTTCAGGCGTCGTCGGCCCGGCTTGCTTGAATCCTGATGGTGCAATGAGCAAGGGACTCACATCTGAGTATACCCTTCCACGCTTATGGTGGACAAAATGATTCAGAAAAGGGGGTGGTGATGAACAGAGTGCCTGAATTAAGCAGACCACTCTTACCCAGTCCAAAGATCAGGGCTTGATCCATCACCGTTTTTTAGCTCACTGCACCATCCCAGCTCAGAACTTGGCTATATGCAAATTAGTCTGTTCCTGTCCCAGTGCATGATGGGAACAGGGCAAACCAAACTACCAAGCCAATTCTTATACTGGGAAGGAAACAAGCTTCCGGGGACCGGTTTCTGCCATTTCAGGCGTCGTCGGCCCGGCTTGCTTGAATCCTGATGGTGCAATGAGCAAGGGACTCACATCTGAGTATACCCTTCCACGCTTATGGTGGACAAAATGATTCAGAAAAGGGGGTGGTGATGAACAGAGTGCCTGAATTAAGCAGACCACTCTTACCCAGTCCAAAGATCAGGGCTTGATCCATCACCGTTTTTTAGCTCACTGCACCATCCCAGCTCAGAACTTGGCTATATGCAAATTAGTCTGTTCCTGTCCCAGTGCATGATGGGAATAGGGCAAACCAAACTACCAAGCCAATTCTTATACTGGGAAGGAAACAAGCTTCCGGGGACCGGTTTCTGCCATTTCAGGCGTCGTCGGCCCGGCTTGCTTGAATCCTGATGGTGCAATGAACAAGGGACTCACATCTGAGTATACCCTTCCACGCTTATGGTGGACAAAATGATTCAGAAAAGGGGGTGGTGATGAACAGAGTGCCTGAATTAAGCAGACCACTCTTACCCAGTCCAAAGATCAGGGCTTGATCCATCACCGTTTTTTAGCTCACTGCACCATCCCAGCTCAGAACTTGGCTATATGCAAATTAGTCTGTTCCTGTCCCAGTGCATGATGGGAATAGGGCAAACCAAACTACCAAGCCAATTCTTATACTGGGAAGGAAACAAGCTTCCGGGGACCGGTTTCTGCCATTTCAGGCGTCGTCGGCCCGGCTTGCTTGAATCCTGATGGTGCAATGAGCAAGGGACTCACATCTGAGTATACCCTTCCACGCTTATGGTGGACAAAATGATTCAGAAAAGGGGGTGGTGATGAACAGAGTGCCTGAATTAAGCAGACCACTCTTACCCAGTCCAAAGATCAGGGCTTGATCCATCACCGTTTTTTAGCTCACTGCACCATCCCAGCTCAGAACTTGGCTATATGCAAATTAGTCTGTTCCTGTCCCAGTGCATGATGGGAACAGGGCAAACCAAACTACCAAGCCAATTCTTATACTGGGAAGGAAACAAGCTTCCGGGGACCGGTTTCTGCCATTTCAGGCGTCGTCGGCCCGGCTTGCTTGAATCCTGATGGTGCAATGAGCAAGGGACTCACATCTGAGTATACCCTTCCACGCTTATGGTGGACAAAATGATTCAGAAAAGGGGGTGGTGATGAACAGAGTGCCTGAATTAAGCAGACCACTCTTACCCAGTCCAAAGATCAGGGCTTGATCCATCACCGTTTTTTAGCTCACTGCACCATCCCAGCTCAGAACTTGGCTATATGCAAATTAGTCTGTTCCTGTCCCAGTGCATGATGGGAACAGGGCAAACCAAACTACCAAGCCAATTCTTATACTGGGAAGGAAACAAGCTTCCGGGGACCGGTTTCTGCCATTTCAGGCGTCGTCGGCCCGGCTTGCTTGAATCCTGATGGTGCAATGAGCAAGGGACTCACATCTGAGTATACCCTTCCACGCTTATGGTGGACAAAATGATTCAGAAAAGGGGGTGGTGATGAACAGAGTGCCTGAATTAAGCAGACCACTCTTACCCAGTCCAAAGATCAGGGCTTGATCCATCACCGTTTTTTAGCTCACTGCACCATCCCAGCTCAGAACTTGGCTATATGCAAATTAGTCTGTTCCTGTCCCAGTGCATGATGGGAATAGGGCAAACCAAACTACCAAGCCAATTCTTATACTGGGAAGGAAACAAGCTTCCGGGGACCGGTTTCTGCCATTTCAGGCGTCGTCGGCCCGGCTTGCTTGAATCCTGATGGTGCAATGAACAAGGGACTCACATCTGAGTATACCCTTCCACGCTTATGGTGGACAAAATGATTCAGAAAAGGGGGTGGTGATGAACAGAGTGCCTGAATTAAGCAGACCACTCTTACCCAGTCCAAAGATCAGGGCTTGATCCATCACCGTTTTTTAGCTCACTGCACCATCCCAGCTCAGAACTTGGCTATATGCAAATTAGTCTGTTCCTGTCCCAGTGCATGATGGGAACAGGGCAAACCAAACTACCAAGCCAATTCTTATACTGGGAAGGAAACAAGCTTCCGGGGACCGGTTTCTGCCATTTCAGGCGTCGTCGGCCCGGCTTGCTTGAATCCTGATGGTGCAATGAGCAAGGGACTCACATCTGAGTATACCCTTCCACGCTTATGGTGGACAAAATGATTCAGAAAAGGGGGTGGTGATGAACAGAGTGCCTGAATTAAGCAGACCACTCTTACCCAGTCCAAAGATCAGGGCTTGATCCATCACCGTTTTTTAGCTCACTGCACCATCCCAGCTCAGAACTTGGCTATATGCAAATTAGTCTGTTCCTGTCCCAGTGCATGATGGGAACAGGGCAAACCAAACTACCAAGCCAATTCTTATACTGGGAAGGAAACAAGCTTCCGGGGACCGGTTTCTGCCATTTCAGGCGTCGTCGGCCCGGCTTGCTTGAATCCTGATGGTGCAATGAGCAAGGGACTCACATCTGAGTATACCCTTCCACGCTTATGGTGGACAAAATGATTCAGAAAAGGGGGTGGTGATGAACAGAGTGCCTGAATTAAGCAGACCACTCTTACCCAGTCCAAAGATCAGGGCTTGATCCATCACCGTTTTTTAGCTCACTGCACCATCCCAGCTCAGAACTTGGCTATATGCAAATTAGTCTGTTCCTGTCCCAGTGCATGATGGGAATAGGGCAAACCAAACTACCAAGCCAATTCTTATACTGGGAAGGAAACAAGCTTCCGGGGACCGGTTTCTGCCATTTCAGGCGTCGTCGGCCCGGCTTGCTTGAATCCTGATGGTGCAATGAACAAGGGACTCACATCTGAGTATACCCTTCCACGCTTATGGTGGACAAAATGATTCAGAAAAGGGGGTGGTGATGAACAGAGTGCCTGAATTAAGCAGACCACTCTTACCCAGTCCAAAGATCAGGGCTTGATCCATCACCGTTTTTTAGCTCACTGCACCATCCCAGCTCAGAACTTGGCTATATGCAAATTAGTCTGTTCCTGTCCCAGTGCATGATGGGAACAGGGCAAACCAAACTACCAAGCCAATTCTTATACTGGGAAGGAAACAAGCTTCCGGGGACCGGTTTCTGCCATTTCAGGCGTCGTCGGCCCGGCTTGCTTGAATCCTGATGGTGCAATGAGCAAGGGACTCACATCTGAGTATACCCTTCCACGCTTATGGTGGACAAAATGATTCAGAAAAGGGGGTGGTGATGAACAGAGTGCCTGAATTAAGCAGACCACTCTTACCCAGTCCAAAGATCAGGGCTTGATCCATCACCGTTTTTTAGCTCACTGCACCATCCCAGCTCAGAACTTGGCTATATGCAAATTAGTCTGTTCCTGTCCCAGTGCATGATGGGAACAGGGCAAACCAAACTACCAAGCCAATTCTTATACTGGGAAGGAAACAAGCTTCCGGGGACCGGTTTCTGCCATTTCAGGCGTCGTCGGCCCGGCTTGCTTGAATCCTGATGGTGCAATGAGCAAGGGACTCACATCTGAGTATACCCTTCCACGCTTATGGTGGACAAAATGATTCAGAAAAGGGGGTGGTGATGAACAGAGTGCCTGAATTAAGCAGACCACTCTTACCCAGTCCAAAGATCAGGGCTTGATCCATCACCGTTTTTTAGCTCACTGCACCATCCCAGCTCAGAACTTGGCTATATGCAAATTAGTCTGTTCCTGTCCCAGTGCATGATGGGAACAGGGCAAACCAAACTACCAAGCCAATTCTTATACTGGGAAGGAAACAAGCTTCCGGGGACCGGTTTCTGCCATTTCAGGCGTCGTCGGCCCGGCTTGCTTGAATCCTGATGGTGCAATGAACAAGGGACTCACATCTGAGTATACCCTTCCACGCTTATGGTGGACAAAATGATTCAGAAAAGGGGGTGGTGATGAACAGAGTGCCTGAATTAAGCAGACCACTCTTACCCAGTCCAAAGATCAGGGCTTGATCCATCACCGTTTTTTAGCTCACTGCACCATCCCAGCTCAGAACTTGGCTATATGCAAATTAGTCTGTTCCTGTCCCAGTGCATGATGGGAACAGGGCAAACCAAACTACCAAGCCAATTCTTATACTGGGAAGGAAACAAGCTTCCGGGGACCGGTTTCTGCCATTTCAGGCGTCGTCGGCCCGGCTTGCTTGAATCCTGATGGTGCAATGAGCAAGGGACTCACATCTGAGTATACCCTTCCACGCTTATGGTGGACAAAATGATTCAGAAAAGGGGGTGGTGATGAACAGAGTGCCTGAATTAAGCAGACCACTCTTACCCAGTCCAAAGATCAGGGCTTGATCCATCACCGTTTTTTAGCTCACTGCACCATCCCAGCTCAGAACTTGGCTATATGCAAATTAGTCTGTTCCTGTCCCAGTGCATGATGGGAACAGGGCAAACCAAACTACCAAGCCAATTCTTATACTGGGAAGGAAACAAGCTTCCGGGGACCGGTTTCTGCCATTCAGGCATTGTCGGCCCGGCTTGCTTGAATCCTGATGGTGCAATGAGCAAGGGACTCACATCTGAGTATACCCTTCCACGCTTATGGTGGACAAAATGATTCAGAAAAGGGGGTGGTGATGAACAGAGTGCCTGAATTAAGCAGACCACTCTTACCCAGTCCAAAGATCAGGGCTTGATCCATCACGTTTTTAGCTCACTGCACCATCCCAGCTCAGAACTTGGCTATATGCAAATTAGTCTGTTCCTGTCCCAGTGCATGATGGGAACAGGGCAAACCAAACTACCAAGCCAATTCTTATACTGGGAAGGAAACAAGCTTCCGGGGACCGGTTTCTGCCATTTCAGGCGTCGTCGGCCCGGCTTGCTTGAATCCTGATGGTGCAATGAGCAAGGGACTCACATCTGAGTATACCCTTCCACGCTTATGGTGGACAAAATTATTCAGAAAAGGGGGTGGTGATGAACAGAGTGCCTGAATTAAGCAGACCACTCTTACCCAGTCCAAAGATCAGGGCTTGATCCATCACCGTTTTTTAGCTCACTGCACCATCCCAGCTCAGAACTTGGCTATATGCAAATTAGTCTGTTCCTGTCCCAGTGCATCAGGCGTGTCAGCCGGCTGCTTGAGTGGCTAGAGGGACTCACATCTGAGTATACCCTTCCACCTATGTGGACAAAATGATTCAGAAAAGGGGTGGATGACAGAGTGCCTGAATTAAGCACCACTCTTACGCAGTCCAAAATCAGCTTGATCCATCACCGTTTTTTAGCTCACGCACCACCAGCTCAGAACTTGCTATATGGCAATTAGTCGTTCCTGAATTAAGCAGACCACTCTTACCCAGTCCAAAGATCAGGGCTTGATCCATCACCGTTTTTTAGCTCACTGCACCATCCCAGCTCAGAACTTGGCTATATGCAAATTAGTCTGTTCCTGTCCCAGTGCATGATGGGAACAGGGCAAACCAAACTACCAAGCCAATTCTTATACTGGGAAGGAAACAAGCTTCCGGGGACCGGTTTCTGCCATTTCAGGCGTCGTCGGCCCGGCTTGCTTGAATCCTGATGGTGCAATGAGCAAGGGACTCACATCTGAGTATACCCTTCCACGCTTATGGTGGACAAAATGATTCACCACCCCCTTTTCTGAATTGTTTTTGGCCACTATAGGTGTGGCAGGGTATACTCAGACATGAGTCCCTTGCTCACTGACCATCAGGATTCAAGCAAGCCGGGCCGACGAGGCTGAAATGCCAGAAACCGGTCCCCGGAAGCTTGTCTCCTTTCTGGTGAAGAATTGGCTTGGTAGTTTGGTCTGCCCTGTTCCCATGATGCATTGGGCCAGGGACAGACTAATTTGCATATAGCCAGGTTCAGAGCTGGGATGGGGCAGTGAGCTAAATAACGGTGATGGATCAAGCCCTGATCTTTGGACTGGGTAAGAGTGGTCTGCTTAATTCAGACACTCTGTTCATCACCACCCCCTTTTCTGAATCGTTTTTGGCCACTATAGGTGTGGCAGGGTATACTCAGACATGAGTCCCTTGCTCACTGCTCCATCAGGATTCAAGCAAGCCGGGCCGACGAGGCTGAAATGCCAGAAACCGGTCCCCGGAAGCTTGTCTCCTTTCTGGTGAAGAATTGGCTTGGTAGTTTGGTCTGCCCTGTTCCCATGATGCACTGGGCCAGGGACAGACTAATTTGCATATAGCCAGGTTCTGAGCTGGGATGGGGCAGTGAGCTAAATAACGGTGATGGATCAAGCCCTGATCTTTGGACTGGGTAAGAGTGGTCTGCTTAATTCAGACACTCTGTTCATCACCACCCCCTTTTCTGAACCACCAAATGTTACAGCATTTCTCCATTGTGATTCACCAAAGCCTTGAAGCCAAGTGTAAGTGAACAGGGTAAATGCGCAGTGTTATGGGCCCCACTGATGCATGATTTGTGTGTTTTAAGGTTTCAGAGAAATGGTGAGTATTGATTAGAAATAATTTCTGGAGCCACGCTGTAGCAGTTATAGCTTGGTAGCAGAGTAGTGGTTGCTAAGGAAATTAGCTTGGGTTATGTTTAAAGTACTATGTAGGGTTTGATGTACAGAATTATGACTTACATCTGTTGAGTTTGTATTACGTTATATGTAGTCCTGAAAAGGCTTCCAAGTGTTGGGTGAAACCAGTGCCTCTGTCTGCAGACGGAGGAAGTGTGGCAAGGTAAAGTCGCACAGTGAATTAGTCTGTTTCAAAAAAGGAGTATCGCCGAATACTGCTGTGGTATCGTCGCATATCACTGTTTAGGGACAATAGGTGTGAAAGGATAAATGTATAGTGAGGACAGTCAATGAAATTTCAGCCTTCAAGTATAGGGATCATTACGTGCATCCTGATTAAAACTTACTGCTGGGAGAGTAGTAAGACTTAACCCGAGCTTGAAAGAAGGGTAAAGGAGCGGCGTCTACTTTACTAATGATAGAGGAATTCTGTGGTGGGTTATATGGACGCGCTGCCTACTGGTAACACAGAGTTCATGTATATATGAATAGGGTTTTCCGTATGAACGTGTGTAAATGATATTGCAATACGCGTTCAAGTGAAACTCTGGGATTTTCTCTAAGGAGGTGAAAAAGATCTCTGTATGTGCTTTCCTGGAGTAACGAGTTCGTTATTGCCTGATAGAAGGGTAAAGCCAGTAGTGTAGCTTTATCGACGAGTCTAAAAATTCGGAGGAGATAGGCGTCGCCTACTCCGGTTACAGAATACTTGTGCGACTGAAAATTCTATCACTTTATTAGTGAAACATGTTAGTGGAATTGTTTTGTGTAAGTTACTAACTGATTTTGTAAAATATCTTGTAAATACGGCTTCTTGAAAAAACCCTGTAAAGGAGGGGTCAGTCGACGCTACAGAAGCCGGAGTGCTGGTGACGTCAAAAGTGTCGCGCTGGGATTGGTCCACGTGACTAAGACAGAATGGAGCTGATTGGTTCATCGCAGAAAGCAGCAAAAGCTATTGGTTAAGCACTATAGTGACGTATCGTGTTCTAACTGGTGCATTAGTGCGAACCGCGCTGTGATAGGTTGGTGTTACGGAATCAGCAATAGAATAGTACGCGATCTTTTGAAAGCAGGAAAAGTTACCGAAAATGTCATACTACTATTATGATGATGACAAGAAGAAACCTTCATGGTTTAAAGGCTGAAAAACATGTTTGTAAAAGACAAAGAGGTAGTTCAGAGAGAGAGAAAAATACTTCCTTTACCGAAAACACCTGCTTCTTATATGTTGACGAAATATGGTTACCATATGTGTGTTTGGTTGGAATATTGGGCACATTATACCAAGGATGATGGTGTGTTAGCTTTCCCAAAAGGAGGATTGTTTGATTTGGCAATTTTGAGGAATTTGAGAGACAAGATGATGAAACTTGAACCGAGACCCAGACCAACTCAATTTGAAGCACTGGTTGAGTGGGAAGATGAGATGCATCAAATGGAGAGTGAAAGGTTAAGTAGGCATCTTAGACCGAGAGGTAGAGGTAGAGATTTGTGGGGAGAAACACATGAGACTAGAATGCGAAGATGGAGGAATGGAAATATGTGTGATGGTATGTATCCATCACACATCCATAATCAGATTGGTAGAAGAATATGAGGGAATATGAGGGACGAAAAAGTACAGAAAAGAAAAAGAATACTGAATTAGGAAATCAAAGTTATGGTGAAAGTGAATCAGAGGTTGCTGTCTTAGAAGAAATAATAAATAGGAGACCACCCCCATATCAACCAAGTTTTTTATGGACTACACCAAATGCCCAGATGACAGAAGAAAGAGTAAATGAAACGCCAAGACAACCATCAAATTTCAGAGATTTCCCTGAGAGAGTAGAAACAAGATATGTCCCGAGTACACCGATAGGAGAAGCTAGAATTACAGGTACACCTGTGCAAAGTAATGATTCACACAGACTTGTGTTAAGTGCGGAAAGACGAAATGATGAACAACCAAATATGCACATGAATTGATTCAAACCCTTACTAAAAATATTGAAGCTGTAACTGTCCCCGTAAAAATAGGACCTGTAATACCAGTGTTTGAAGATCAGAAAATGAAAGAGCCGAGATTAACTATTCCATTACAACAAAGTCTACAGAGAGCAAGAGGGAGTACTAATGCTGATTTGTCGGAAATAAGGCAAAATATAGTGTAAATCCACCAGAGTTAACTTTTAATCAAAATTTGTCATGCGGATACCCGACAGGAGCAGAATCTGACTCTGCTACTCCAGAGAGAAGTGCAGACAAAGTAGATTTAACGCAGACACCCATGGGACCATCAGAAAGAGAGTTGAGTGAATGGATAAAAACGTTAAAATTGAAAGAGCAGGAATTAAAAGTATTGGATGTTGCTAAATTAAAAATAGATATGGAAGAATTAATAATTGGAACAATTGGGACAGACAGAATAAAAACTTACCAGGATGATGAGCTCATGTTTTTATGTAAAAGTATAACATAGAGAGCTAAGAAAAATGTATGACCAACTAGAAGAAGTGGCAAGTGAATTGGAATAGATTTTTCCAAAATAAAGTCATTGCAGAAAACTTATCGAGTAGATTTTGCAGAAAGAGACATTGAAAATATGAACACAGCAGGAAGACAAGCTCAGATAAAAGATTTGATTGTGTTGTTGCGTAAATGGGGTGATGTAGGTAAATGGAGAGTCAAGTGGACAAAGAAGAAAGAAGAAAATAGTGATAAATCTACCTTGGCTTTCCCCATTAGAGAAAAGGGAAAGGTGGCAACTGAATTCCCTATGAGAGAAATTCCTGGAGGAGGATATGTACATGTCCCTTGGAGCAGACAAGATATTTTGTCATTTACAAATGATTTCCCCAGACTGAGAGAAAAGCCAGTAGAGTGGTATCGGCAAGTTGACAGATTTGTAAAGGTGTCAAAGGTATTGTGGATTGATTTGGATGGATTGTTTGACATAGTAATGCCAACAGATTTATGGACGATAATGTAAAATATCTGTGGATTGGCCAAGGGAGGAATATCCCAGAGATGAGAAAACAGGTGCTCCATCACCAGACGTGATGAGAAAATACGAACAAGTGATAGTGTGGTTGAAAAACAAAATACCTCCAAAAAAACTGAATGGGTGAAGAGAGACAGGACCACTCAAGAGCCGGAAGAAACTGTGCATTCATTTTTATGAAAGGTTGTTGTTGGTTTTCAAACAATATAGTGGGTATGAGGAATTAAATGAAAAGGATATGAGCGATTTTGTGTTTAGGTATATATATGGATTAAGACCAGAAATGTCAGACATGATTAGACATAGCATGATGGATTGGCAGTGGAGCTCAGTAGATAAGGTATTGAGACAGGCGAAGTATTGCAGTGAAGAGATTGATACAAAACAAAAGAAGTTGAAAGAGAAAGCCATGTGGGCACAAGTGAAAGTAGCAGAACAACAAGTAGCACAAATGGAGAATAAGAATGCAGGGGATCAAGGAGGATTTAAAGGCAAACCTAAATTGGTAGGGAATATTGATGAATTGAAAAAGAATATGCCATGTTTCAATTGCGGCAAGATAGGACATTGGAAACGCGAGTGTAAATGTCCGCCTAGAGTTAATGGGAAACATACATCATTGAATCCGCAGGTGCAGTTTGAGGTAAATCAGCAGCAACCACAGCAACAACAGATAGCAAATCAGCAAAGTCAGGTGCCGCAACCGCCACTGCCATACAGTGAGAATCAGCAGAGATACAGTGCAAAGACAGGATTCAGCGGAAGTGAGCAGGTTAAAAGACCGCAAAGAGTAAATGCGTGTCCTCAATATTGGTTGCAAGAATAGAATGGCAGTGAGCCGGATGAAAGTTTCTGACGGTGCGTGAGGGAGGAAGAAGAGTGTATGCTTCGAGCCACTCTTGAGGTAGATCAGTCAGGTCCATTTGTGAGTGGAAAGATGAATGATGTGGAAATACCCTTCCTAGTGGATATTGGTGCTACCCGTTCCGCTGTTAGATCAGTGGAACTTCAAAATCTTCCTCTCTCGGGTGAGACAATCCAGGTTGTAGGTGTAGCTAACAGACAAATAAATACTCCTTTGACAAAACCAATTGAAATAGAGATTGGGACATATAAAGATATCCATCGGTTTGTGGTGTGCGACAGCAGTCCTGTTAATTTGCTAGGCAGGGATATATTGTGTAAAATTAACTGTGCCATATATTGTTCACCAGATGGCATAGAACTGCAAACTCCAGATGAAGATAGTTTGTATAAACTGACGATGCTCATGATTGAGGCAGAAGAAAATAAACTGTTTCCTGTTTTTGACAAAGAGAAAATTCCTGTTGAATTGAAACAGGCAGTGAAAGAAAGTGTGTGGGATTTCACTGGAAAAGATATAGGTTTGATGAAAGGGGTTGATCCTGTGAAAGTGTCTATAAAAGAAGGTGCAAGTTACCCAAATATACCTCAATATAAAATGACTGCAGAGGTATTTGAAGGAATTACTCCAGTAATTGACAAAATGATTGAGCAGGGAATTTTAAGAGAAAATGAGAGTAGTCCTTGTAATTCACTGATTATGGGATTGAAAAAGCCAAATGGAACATTTAGAATTGTGCAAGACCTAAGAAAGGTTAACAAAATTGTTCTCCCATGTTGTCCGATTGTTCCGAATCCAGCATTGATTTTGTACCAAATACCTCATGATTCAGAATGGTACACAGTGATTGATTTGTACAATGCGTTCTTCACTGTTCCATTGCATCCAGAAAGCCAACCAATTTTTGTGTTCCGTTTCCAAAATCGTATCCTAGCATGGTATAGAATTCCACAAGGGTACACTGAGAGTCCATCGATTTTTAATCAGCTGCTAAAGAAATCATTAGAAAATGTGAGCATGCCTGGAGAATCTGTGTTGGTACAGTATATTGATGATCTTTTGGTTGCATCAAAAACAAAGGATGCCTGTATAACTGATACAGTGGCATTGTTGAATCATTTGGCTGAAGAGGGAAATAAAGTGTCTCCATCAAAATTACAGTTTTGTCAAAAAGAAGTACAGTATTTAGGCCACAAGATTGCTAAAGGAATCAGACAGGTCATAATTGAAAGGATTATAATGATACAGGGAATGCAGCCACCTAAAACTCAAAGACAGGTAAGAATGTTCCTAGGAATGGTAGGTTACTGTAGACAGTGGATAAGTGGATTTTCATTGATTGCAAAACCATTGCAGAGACTGACAAAGGCAGACATCAGAGACCCTATTGTTCTGACCAAAACAGAGATGGAGGCATTTGAACAGCTAAAAACTAAGTTGTGTGAAGCACCAGCTTTGGGAATGCCTGATTACGAAAAAGAATTTGAACTGTACTGCAGTGAGCGAGAAGGATGTGCTTTATCAGTATTGATTCAAAGACATGGAAAAATGAGAAAAACAATTGCGTATTTCTCAGCTGTTTTGGACCCTGTTGCAAAGGCTCGGCCAGGTTGTCTGAAAGCAGTAGCAGCAACTAGTGTGAGTCTGGAGCAAAGTGAAGGAATTGTGATGGGATTTCCTGTAAGAGTATATGTACCTCATTCAGGGGAGATTCTCCTCACAAGAGCAAAGACCCAGTACATGACTAACAGCAGAATGACACGTTATGAGAAAATAATTTTGGGAGCTGAGAATGTGACGATTGTAACATGTGTGAATATCAAGCCATCAACATTGTTACCTGATACAATTGAAGCAGAAGTGAAAGGTGAACTTGATCATAAGTGTTTGGATGTTCTGGAATATTGTACAAAGCCTCGTCCAGACATTAAAGATGAACCATTGCTCGAATCAGATTCTGTAATGTTTGTGGATGCATCATGCTTGAGAACGGAGAGTGGTGTTCTAAGTGCTGCATATGCTGTTTGTACAGTGGCAGAAGTGTTGGAAGCATCGTTGTCTGAAAGGAATTCATTCTGCTCAGATAGCAGAGTTGATTCCTTAGATACGAGCATGTGAGTTGGGAAAAGAGGTGAAAGTAACCATTGTGACTGATAGTCAATAAGGTTATGGAGTTGTTCATGATTATGGACAGCTTTGGTCCCAAAGAGGATATTTGACCGTGACACCCATTCGGAATTCAGAGTTTGTGAAGACACTGATAGATGTGATACAGTTACCTGAAAAATTGGCTGTGGTAAAATGTTCGTCTCATAAAAAAGGTGAGGATTATATCACCAGAGGAAACAGTTATGCTGATGCAATTGCAAAGCATTGTGCAAAGAATCACATTTCAATCATTCTGGAAAAAACTAAAGAACATGTTCCAAGTCCTTTAATGCTAACCACTGCAGTTGAGACTTGGCAGGAAGTGAAGCAGATGCAGGAAGAGGCAGGAGCAGAGGAAAAAGATATTTGGTTAAAATCAGGTTGCAGACAAAGGGAGGAAGATGAAATTTGGGTTTACAAAGATGAAAGACCAGTAATGCCCGAGAGCATGATTTCAGATATGGCCCGAATGTACCATTGTCAAGCACACATTGGCAGAGACGCTATGATTCGTCTCTTCAGACAAACTTGGTATAATCCTAAATTCAGAATGATTGCTGAAAGTTTATGTCAAAGATGCTTAGTCTGTCAGCAATTTAATCCAAACAGAAAAAACTGTTGTAAGTTTGGGAACCATAGGACAGGAGGGTGGCCCATTCACAAGAGTTCAGATGGATTGTGTTGAGCTACCTCCATACAACAGGCTCAGATATGTTCTTGTGATAATCTGTTTGTTCTCTCGATGGGTAGAAGCTTTCCCCACGCGGAGGAATGATGGATTAACTGTTGCTAAACTGTTCTTGTGTGAGATAATACCACGTTTCGGGTTTCCGGTTACAATTGAATCGGACAGAGGCTCGCATTTTCAAAATGAGTTAATGCAGATGATTTGTGAAGCTCTGGACATTCGCCAGAAGCTACATTGTGCATATAGACTTGAGGCTTCAGGTGTAGTTGAATAGGTGAATGGAACGATTAAAAAAAGAATTTCAAAAATGTGTTTGGCAACAGGAATGAAGTGGCCTGATGCTTTGCCACTTGTTTTAATGACACTGAGAAGCATACCTGACAGAAAAACTGGATTAAGTCCACACGAAATCTTGATGGGCAGAGTGATGAGACAGGCCTATGTACCAGTTGATAAGTTGTTAACAATTAATGATGACATCATACTGGATTACTGCAAAAATCTGTCTGATGTGGTATCTACCGTGCTCCACCAGGTGGGAACTGAATCAAATTCCAAAGAGAAAAATCCAGCTCATGATCTAGTCCCTGGGGACTGGGTATGAGTGAAAGTTCATCGCAGAAGAAATTGTTTGGTACCAAGGTGGCAAAGACCACGTCAAGTTATCTTGGTCAATACTACTGCAGTTAAGTGTGCTGGACTGAAAAGGTGGGTTCATGCTAGTCACACCATCCGTGTGCCTGAACCTGAATACCCATACGACGGTGAAAGTACAACTGACTATGATTCTGAAGGTGAACCAGAGAAGGATCCAGATATTGAAGATCGACAGGAACGTCGACATCTGGAAGTATCAGAAGTCAGTTCTGCGTCTGAAGGTGAAGGTAAAAGGGAGATTGTTGAAATACCAGATTCAGAAGATCAACTTGAAGGTCGAGAATCGATAAAGACAAGCACCAGTAAAACGCAAAAGAAAGTGAAGAGAAAGTTGTTGAAAAGGAGAAAACTGTAAAGCAATCTGAAGACTCTGAAAGCAGAAACGGAAATCCTGAAACTGGAGAAAAGGAAGTAACTCACGATGAGGATGAGATTCCAAGTACCAGTTATGAAGGTGTTCCTAACAGAATAACAGTGGAGAAAACTAAAACTGATGAAGACAAAGATATTGTGAAGATCATAATCAATGATACTGTAGAAGACACTGAAAGTGAAACTGATGACAGTGCAGATGAAACTCCATTCAGAAAAAGCACAAGAAAAAGAGCTTGGAGAGTGGAGCATAACACAATAGAGCCGAAGACTAAGAAAGTCTGCAAAGGAGACAATTGGCCTAAAGGAACTGGAGAATTGAGATTCAAAATAGTGAACAAAACAAAAGAGCAAAGATCAAGTAAATGAGATCAACAGTCAGAAATAAACATTAGGAAAGAAAATAGAGACTATTCAAAGGCCAAAAAGAGAAAGGCGTCCAAATCAGAGGTACAAATCACCTGAGTGGACATATATTGCCCTGCCACCAATTATTGAAGTTAATAGCAGTCAAGAAAATCTGTACAACCCAAACCCAATTGGGAAAAGTGAGTAAAGAAGTCAGCTAAGAAATGGAAAGTTAGGTGTTCAAATTATAACATATTAAAGTAAAAGGTCTAAAGTCCTGTGAGACGGTTTTTGTAAATATAGAAGAGGTCGGAGTTGACATAAGGTCGAAGAAAACGTGTTAGAAAAACCTAATTATAATAAAATTTAGAATAGTAATTGACACAAGGTCGAAGAAAATTTGTTAGAGTGCTGAGAAGTCTGAAATTTATGGGTGACATAAGGTCGAAGAAATGGTGTTAGGGAAAATGGCAATGAATAATCATAAAACGAAATGTTCTATCTTTAGAAAGTGGTGTAGATGCTTTACAATATGTATGGGGCTGTTGAGGATATGTGGGTAATTTTAGCTATTGTGATTCCTTTCCAAAGTAATTTAACAAAATTAAAGCCGAATGTGAGTTCAAGTAAACAAAGTGATAAAGAAAAGATGCATGAGACTCATGTGTATAAGCCAGAATTGCATCAAGATAGGTCCATCAGTGATTATACCAAAAACACGTTTTCAAAGTTACTGCTTGAATACATCAAAACAATGAATGTTGATGACTGTTATGTTTGTGTAAAATTGCCAGCATCAGTGTCAGAAGAGGTGACCTATCACCACCTTCCTCTTACATATGGAGTAACTTGTAGTGTAATTGCAAGTTTGTTTTACAAGACTGGAAAATTGGAATATCATTATTCCAATAGAGATGAAATATTTGCAAAGTTAAAAATTGACAATACATTAAATAAAAGAAAACATGCAGAGGTAATGGGAGAATATTTTTTAGAAGTAGATGAGTTAGCGCACGAGTATGCTTTTAATCATAATTTGACATGTAAAATGAGAGTTGAGGAAAAAGCATTCTTAAATATGGTTGAGGAAAGAAGAGTTGCTTACAAACGAAATGAAAAAATTAAACATGCAAAGTCTAAATATTACACATTTGATGATGAGAATATTGAGGATAAAAATGTGAATGTAGCAATCAATATAGATGCACCAATGTTGGGAAAATGTTGTATTAGAAGAGACAACTCAATGTATGACAATTATTTTGTGGGTGCAAGTCAATGTGAAGATACCTATAGAATTATAGGGGGTTGGGGATTTAAAGGAGGAAATGATCCTGTTTTTCCTGGAATTTATTTCATTTGTGGGAATAGAGCCTATTATAGACTACTGGACCATTGGTATGGGACATGTTATGTGGGTTTGGTCTTTCCTAAAATTTTCCATGTAGATAGAGGTACTAATGGAAAGCATGAGATAGGTAAAGTTCTAAGTCGAAAAAGAAGAGAAAGTGTGTTAGAAATAATAGGTGATGTATTTGGAGCACTGATAACAGCAGTGGGAATTTCGTTTAAAGCAAATAGAATCAGAAAATTGTCTACAATAGTTGATAAATTGTCAACAGATACAGCAGGAGGATTCATAATGGCAAATACTGAAATGGTTGCTATGAGAGCTATGGTTATGCAAAATAGATTTGCCCTTGATATAATTTTAGCAAAAGAGGGAGGAGTCTGTGGAATTTTGAAAGTTCAACATTGTTGTACTTATATTCCAGATAAAAGTCAGAATATTGAAAAATATATTATAAACATTACAGATTTCCATAGAGAAATTGAACCACTGGAGGTTGAAGGTGTCCTTGAAAGGCTGGGTAAGAGTTTCTCAGCAATCAAGCATTGGTTTCAAGAGATAGGTAGTTCAATTATAGGTAAAATACTAATACCGATAACAATTTTAGTGATAGTAATTTTTATGATAAGGTTATGCTGCATATACAAAGGTAGAAGAGATTTTGGAAAGTCAATAAGGAAAAGGAATGAAGAACAACTGGCCAGAATGAGAGAAAAAAACGAAATAGAAATGGAAGAAATCAAAGAAAAGTTTATCAAAGACTCAAAGGAGAAAGAGACAAAAGTATAGATGACATAACAAAAAGAAATTGAAACATGTTCTGCTAAATTTTCCAAAATTTTGAGTTATTTGGTGATAGAATCACCAGATGAGGGAATTGATGGAGCGAGGTGGCAAACACAAAATCTTGTGTACCCCTCTCGAAATTAATGTCCCATAACGTTAATATTTACTAATTGTATGTTTTGTGAAATTAACCAACCATAGAGTAAGATGCGCACATTATTTTGTTATTATACATGGGAGTACTATTTTTTCTTGCATGTAGCTATATAATTAATTAACGTGTGTTGTTATTGTGTTGTGAATTAATACGCAGCTTTAATATAAATGAACGCAAATTAAATGTGCTTTTTGTACATGTTTTGTTAAAAGAAGAGGTCGATTATGTAAGTATAAAATGCATTTGTGAGGCTTATTTGCTAGGTAACAACTAATGGGAAACATTAGTATGGGGGAGGTAAACAGAATGGGTTTAAATTCAATAATTAGCATGAATTTGTGTTTGTTTCTATGATAGTTTCAAAAGTGGCTTCTGAGGCCTAGTTAGAAAATGGACGTTCGGATAAACTGTGAGCAAGAGCTGAACAGCGCAGGCGCGCCAAAACCTGCAAGTCAGAGTGAACTGCCTGTGCTCGAGGAGGTTCAAGGCTGCCATGGCCCGGAACCTAGGATGAGTGCCAAACATGAGCGCTTGGACGTTGTGACCATGGAAAAGAGTACCGATGTATCTACTAGAAGAAATAGTTACGCTATGGACTGTCCTAAAACAAAGACCCTTTATTTTTTCTGCTGAACAATCGAGAAAATGAAATTGTAATGGTGAGATGATGCTCATCCACCCCGAAATTGTCCAATGAAATTTTGAATAAGAGATGATAGTTACTTTTTAGATAGATTAAGTTGGAGAATTAGGGTATAAAAACCCCTGGATTTGACTAGAAGGGGTCGCTTTTTAGTTCTCTACTGGAGATGCTGCCCGATTGCTGACCGATTCCTGGATGTAAGACTTTAATGCTTTTTACTTGTTTGCTTTACAGGACTGAAGGATAAGATGAGGGTGTTAGTTAGGGATGTTAGTAGAGAATGAATTTGGAACTATCTGTTCTTTGCTAAACTTTAACTGTCCTCTAAAATAAAGCGATTTTCTTGAACTCTAAATAAAATGATCATTTTTTAAATAAAGTTTAAGATTTTACTGAATAAAGAATTTATTAATGCATAAATGTCAGACATAATAAAGTTTTGGTATTAATAAAATTGGGAAAATGGAATTTTAAAAGCTGGTCTTGTGATTTTCCTACGCCTAAATTTCATTCTAGCAGATCCATTGCCACTATGGTGGTGTGTCTGAATAAATTAAATGTTTGAATAAAACCATGGTAAAGTGTAATAATCTACAGGTGTAAATAATAAATAGTTAAATAGGTTTAGAAGCTCCACCAAATGTTACAGCATTTCTCCATTACAATTCACCAAAGCCTTGAAGCCAAGTGTATGTGAACAGGGTAAATGCGCAGTGTTATGGGCCCCACTGATGCATGATTTGTGTGTTTTAAGGTTTCAAGGAAATGGTGAGTATTGATTAGAAATGATTTCTGGAGCCGCGCTGTAGCAAAGGCATGCTGCTCTGGGTGCCTGCCCAGCTTATGGACCACCACCACCTTTGCATGCCTCCAGTCTGGGGAAACGAGCCCCGCTCCCGAGCCTCCTGCACTACTGTTCGATAATGAGGGGCCAACTGCACAGAGTAACGTCGAAAGAATTCACTTGAGAACCCATTGGGTCCCGGCGCCTTCCCAGCGTTGAGCTCCCCCAGGGCCGTGCCCAACTCCTCATCTGTCCGAGGTAGCTCCAGCTGATCCCTCACCTCATCTGACACAGTTTTGGGTGGTAAATTGGATTGGATTGGATTGGATTTATATTTGTATAGCGCGATAGCTACCCGCAGGCGTCCTAGCGCTTAAGAGCAACGGGTGTATGTGGCAGGGGCTGGGTTATCTACTAAAAAGAAGGGGTTTTAATCTTTTCCGGAAGAGCAGAATGTTGGGTTCTGATCGGAGGGGGATTGGAAGAGGGTTCCAGAGTTTTGCCGCATTTACTGAAAACATCCTGCCTCCGCTCCTCTCTCTTCTGATCCTAGGAGTGATAACTTGGAAGATATGGGCCGATCTAAGCTGTCTGTTAGGATGGTAGGGGGTTATCAGGGTGTGGTTCAGAATTGCTCCTTTCCTCCAATAGGCACGGTGGGCAATGCACATGCTTTTGAAGTCGATTCTTTCCCTCACTGGCAACCAGTGGAGATCTTTTAGTTCGGATTTCACGGATTGGCGGCGGGGATGGGCAAGAGAGTGCGGGCAGCGTAGTTTTAAATCAACTGGAGTTTTCTAAGGGTTAGTTAAGGGGCTCCTAGGTAGAGGGCATTCCCGAAATCCAGCCGGGAGAGAATTAGGCCCTGGACCATGATCTGTCTGGCTTTGAATGGTAGGAGCGGAAGGATCTTCTGGCTGAGTCTCAGGATGCCCATGCAGGTGGCAGATAGTTTGGTTGCCCGATAGCTAAGAGTCAGTGTATTGTCTATCCAGATTCCTAGGCTCTTGATGGTATCCTTGGCTAAAGGTGCAGGGCCCAGTGCTGGTGGCCACATGGAGTCAATGGATTTCTGTGGGGGGTTACCCAGTACCATTAGCTCTGTCTTATCTCCGTTTAGTTTGAGATAGGACTGGGTCATCCAAGCGCATACTGCCTCCATACAGCCCCTTAGATCACTTGGTTGAGAAGAGGGGTGATTCAGAGTTACCCCCAGCTGGGTGTCGTCAGCGTAGAACACAATTTGAGCGCCAAAAGGGCGAACTATCTCAGCAAGGGGGCGCATGTATATGTTAAACAGTGTGGGGCTCAAGGAGGAGCCCTGAGGAACCCCACAACTGAGTGGTGTACTGGGCAAGGTGACATTGCCCTCACAAACTCGGAATGAGCGTTCCGAAAGGAATCAACTATGAATTTATGAGCGTTCTAAATCAACTATGAATTTATCTATGGTGGCAGCTGACAAGCATTCCTTAAGAGCGTAAATATCCGCATAATAGGCAGCGAAGCTCTCCGCTATGGTCGGGGATCAGTAAGCGGCTCTCCCGCCTGGCCCAAAATACCCGGCAGGGCCTCGAAATGGAAGGTGCCCTGACAGAGTTGGTGCAGCATCTTGCTGGACTTGTCCCCCCATTGATAGACACTTCTATGCATCGTCAGCCAGGCTTACCAATGCAGAGCAGGGCGAAAACCTAAAAATGTGCCTACACCAACCTTACTTCTATACAATTCCACTTGTAGAGGCCAAACACTCACTTATATAGTTTGACCAGGTATTTTTTATTTTATACCATTAATTTTTTCTTTTTCTTTCAAAAACGTTTTTCATAGAACAATACATATATACATTACAATTGATTTCCAACATCATACATCCAAAAGAAAATTCTGAAAAAAAGACAACACATCATAACTCCATATACAATTAGTTTCAATGAATGAAAGACAAAATCACAAAGACGAGGAGTATAACCAATAAATGCAGCTTAATCACTATTTTTTATATACAAACTGATGTTAATTTAAGCTATATGTCCATTGACCCTTCTGGTCTGCCGACGTGTGGCGAAGCCAGGAAACCAGTTCCTGGATTCTCATCAGGGCCTTTGTCTTTTGTCTATATAATATGAAAAACAATGAAGTTTTAATCACAAAGTGTGATGCTTTTCACCATTCAGTTACACTCAATGGTTTATACAACCATTTGACCCAGGCTTCTTCTACCTACCCAATTTTTTGAGTCGAGAAGCTTTGTACAGTGCTTTCCTTAATCTAAAAGACTTCTTTAATTAAGTTCCACTCGGCGTGCAATTAGCTCTTTAATGTGCGCGTCACACAACATTCTACCAAGGAAAATAACAGATGTTAGTCATTTCCATCCTCATAATCCCCAGAACTAAAAGGGGAGGGCACCAACGTTTAAACATACCTTTCGTGTAGTCTTTATCCTCTCCTATTGAAAAATGCATAGAAGGGCAGCATAATTCTGCTGAGTCAGCAGCAGTTGCCTCCTAAGCTGGCCACCAGCCTCCCGACTCCGCTCAGGACAGTTCCTCTCTGCGCTTCCTACGGGCTGCCGCGCACCAGGAACTATCTGCACCCCTCAGTTTGGGTTTCAGTGCCTCCCACACGGTCTTGGTGCTAGAAACAGACCCCACATTAGCAGTCAAATAGTGATCAATGGCTTTGCTCATATGTGCCTCGTAATCATTGTTCTGTAGATGCCATACAGAGAGGCGCCACCGGAACGGTAGCGTCCAGCTACCCATGTGATGCTCGAGAGACACCATGGAATGATCCGAAAGGCCTCGGGGCAGAATCTTCATGACACCACCCTGCCGACCGCTGCCGGGGAACAAAGAGGTAGTCAATTCTGGAGAATGAATCATGGACCGCCGATAGGTAGGTGAATTCCCGGCTATCACTGTGAATGCGCCACCACACATCAACCCAGTCAAGTCCAGTCACTAACGAATGCAATTTCGTGGGACGGCCACCCTCCTAGCCACCCCCAGCCCTCCATCGATCACTGGCCAAATCCATGACATCGTCCCAGTCCCCACCAAGCAAGTGGGGGAGCATAGACACTACCCAACACCTGGGGGTCTTCCCCGATCTTGCCCCAGATAAACAAATAGCGCTCCTGTATGTAAGTCCACTGTTGTACATGGATATATGGGACCCTGGGGTGCACCAGGATCGCAACCCCCCATAAACCCCTCATAAAGCCGGAGTGAAATACCTGTTGAAACCCATACCGCTGTAAACAGAGGGCCTTCGTACCCATGAGGTGCGTTTCCTATAACTTAAGGATATCGGCCCCAGCCCGTTTGGCCTGTTGGAGTATAGCCCGTATTTAATTTTGTCCCGAGCACCGCGCACATTCCAACTAAAAATGCAGAAAAAACCCGGGGTCACCTGCCCCTTACTGGGCATGCTAGCCATCTGGGAGTGTATCTACCGCCATAACAGGCATTAGGATGTGTCGTGTACGCATGGAGAACAGAGGAGCCTCAACGGAAGTGCGATCTGTGAACATAATTAACCCCCCACCCCATACCTCAAAAAAACTAAAGCATCTGTCGTGGCGGGGTTGGTCCTCGATCCCCAACAGGGGGACGGGAGCCGCCCTGACCAATGGATCCCCAACTTACAGCCCATGTCACTTGGGCATGTCCCCTGCCAGCACAAGCCCGACAGAGAAAACAGCCCACATCAGGACTCCTCTGATTAGCATTCAACAGTCTAGTACTCTGCAGTTCTTCGCAAGCCCATAAATTAGTTTTCAAAAGTCTGTCGCTCAGAAGTGGGGCACCCCCTGAGAGGATGCGCCACAGGACAGGGAGCACCGCTGAGATAGGGAGCGTCTGATACCCTTCTGCTGCTGCCCCCAGGGGCCTCTCTGGAACATATATCTCGATGAGCTGTCAGACTCTCTTCAAGGTGGTGTGTGTGCCCTCACCTGCACAGTTTCATCCGTCTATTTGAAGACCTCTACCGGGGTATCAAAGAAGTGTGTGCAGGTGCGATACAGAAGAGCATAGGGAAGGAATGCAGGTGGGCAGGAAACAGGAGAGCATAGGGAAGCTTGAGGTCCCCTTCGCTGCCATGAACAATTGTCGCTGTTGCTGCACCTACCGCGTGTAGTCAGGGAAGATAAGAATGCGTACATTGTCATAGAGCATGGGTTTCTTGGCCCGGGCCTGCTTCAATATTGCGTCGCTATCGAGATAGTTCAATACCTTTGCTATAACTGGCCGCGGGCGAGCCCCCGGCGGGGGTTTCTGCATGAGTGCCCTATGGGCCGCTCCACAACAAAGCAATAGGACATGGCCTCCGGAGGGAGCCAGCTCTCCAGCCACTGCGTATGAAAGCGTTCCATGTTGCCCTCCACGCAACCCTCTAGAAATCCAACAAATCAAAGATTATTGCGTCGGGACCTTCCCTCAGTGTCCTCCACTCACAGCGCAAGTCCCTTTTGAGAAGACTCCATGGCAGCCACCTTCTGCTTCAGTGAAGTAACATCGTCCTCCACTCCAGAGATACGGGCTTCAGCGTCGGTGATGCGTGACACCACATTGCGCAAATCCTGCCGCAACAGCATGACATCTGTCCCTGGATTGGGTGATAGCAGCCATGAGTGCTGCATTATCCGGCATAGTCCCCGACTGACCTCCGGATGGACCCAGCAGCCGCTCCCGGACCAGGGAATTTGTCTATGGGGTCTTGCTTTGCCAGGGCACTGCCACCTTTATCCCTCATCATGGCCGCCTTCTGGACTCCCCACGCAAGCCTGGAAAGAACCGGGGAGGGGTGAGAGTGGAAATCACCCAACAGGGAGCTCCCGCGGTCTGGTCTAACCGCCAAACAGGAGCCTGTAAGGAGCTGCCTCGGGACTGGGCCAACGAGCTGTCCCAGGGGCCACACAATGCCAGGCCCCCTCAGAGGCCCCCAGCGGCGCTCGCAAGGTCCGACCGACTGCCGAAGCGATGGCTCCCTTGGTCAAAATTAGGGGCCCTCTCACGCCCGTAGTCCCCCAAGTCCGCAGTCTCCACAGGGTATGCTCTCCAACACTGCACACACCCCTTGCCGTGTAATTAGAACCATCAGTCTCAGGAACCCAAGAGGCACGCACACGGTCCGACTGGCAGCTGATAGGAGCACCCCCTAAGGTCCGGAGGACTTATAGGGAAGGAGAAGGCCTGCATCCGCTAGGGCCCCAGGCGGGTCAGGAGATCCCTCAATAATCGCTCTGGCCCCCTACTGCTCGCTCGTCCACCTCTCCCGCGGTCCGATAATGCCCCAGATCCCCCGTTGCAGTGCAGACCGAGGGGTAGAATATCAATGAATGCAGGCCAGGCTGTATCAAATCCACAGCCACCACCGCTGCTGAACAAATCACCACCGGAGTAACACGGAGTGGGTGCGCCCAAATGGCCAGGAAACCGCTTACCCAAAGACCGCAGATCCCGCTCCCCAGCACCGCACCCTCACCTTCAAGGCCCGATACAGCCACCAAGCTGCCCAGTCTGACTCTGCCTCTGGCTGCGTCGTGGAGCGGCGGTCAATTCCCCGCTAACTGCCTCTGCCCACCAGCCAATTCCGGAGCACTCATCTCCGCTCCCTTGCTGATACACGGCGCCATGGCCATGGCCGCCACCGTCTCCTCGGCTACCTACGGCAATCGTGAGCGCGACATCCCGGCTCCACAGCTGGCAGCTATGTCACGCCCCCTCAAGGCTCAGCACCGAACGAGGCTCGACTACACCTGCACAAACCCCTGTATGTGCCCCAAAACTACACAGGGCGACGCTGCGGATATCCCAAAGCTGCAAGGTCGTCGTAATGGTCACTTGAGCATCGGGAAGTCAGGATAACTGAAGGATGTGTGGTGGGCTGGACAGAGCTCGCTCAGCACACGTCCCCCATGCTGGCTTGCCAAGGCATACCCCCTTGTAAGCACTATTTTCTTTAATGAGTTACTCTTACTGCAGGAGGGTAGGAGGGTCTCTCATGCGCAGTTGTGACCACCGCTTACTTATTTAAATTGTAGCAAACGGGGAGATCTTCAGGGGCCATGGGAGACAGAAGGGGGCGACTCAGAGATGCCTTCAAGCATTTGGAATGCAATAGGTTTTGCATTCGCAAGAGTTTAAGCTATTGGCATTGTAAATGACAATGTCTTTTATTTATGTTTTAAAAACCAAAACATAAATAAAAGGAATTTACATTTAACAATGGCAATAGCTCAAACTCGCGTAAATGCGAGACCTATTGCATTGCAGATGTTTTTTGTCTTTTGGTTTTGCGCAGCACAGGCCCCAAACTGTTGTATTTCAAAGGTGTTCAATATTATAATGAAGGAAAAGGATGCACTGTGATACAAGTATTTGCCTCGGATAATACAACGTTGTCAATTGGAAGCTTGAATTGACACATGGCGTCCCCGATTCACGTAGTTAAATTCCTTAATATACATGGTTATATTTTCTCGCTCCCATTTTAGGTCAAAGCTTAATGCTTTGCACTTTGTGGAGGAGTGTGGCTCACTGATTAGAGCGGCAGACCCTGATGCAGAGGTCTGGCCCGGGACCAGGGTTCAATTCCCGTCGCAGCAGGGTCTTGAGCTCAAATGTCCGCGGACCCGATAATTCTCGGCACGGTGCCTACTCTAATCATGGGGTCCGACGCTGCAACTCTGGGCAATAGCTTGCTTAGTCTCCACACCGGCCCTAATCGCTAAGGATGCCTGGCTTCACCAGGGGGGTGCCCAGGAGATGGGTGCCTCACAGGAACAGGCCAGGACGGGTTCCTCAGCGGTTTATTCAGCGCGGGGACACACTGGTAAGTGTAACCATGCGCATTATAAGCTTCAGAATTACAATTACTTAATTCTTCGAGGCGCTACATCAGTGCACTTTGTTACGTGCATCCAATCTGTGCATGGTCACAAGGATTTGTTGTATTAGTGTTTGAAGAGGGTGATGTTTTACAGAATTAACAAAAATGAAAATCAAAATGGCCCGCCTTGGTGAGTGCATTGAGACCGCATGCTCCACGTAGCTAAACATTTCTATTCATTCTCATCCATTCTGTAATTCATTCATTCATCCAACTATTTATCCATTTAGCCATGCAGCCCTGTCTCCATTCTCTTGCTGGGTCTGAGAAACACTTCAAGGTCTGCTTTATTTTTAGTCCGGCCTGGCCTTGTTCATCATGAAGATTTTCAATGTCAATGTTTTCTTCTCAGTTGAAGTTAGTGTTATAAATTGACTTTCCATGCGTTCTTATCCTATATAGATTTTGTATTGTTTACAGAATTTTTTAAAGAGCACATCAGTGTGTTTTCTACTTCACAGACATGGACATCAATCAAAATACCACGTTCTCCCTTTGGCAGTAGTAATGATTGGAAGGGGTTTGGAAGCCTGAAGGGAGGGATTATAAGGCTGATAGAGGCCGTGAAAAGAATAATTATATTGAGACGACAGCACATCATTACATTTGAACAGCTTTGTGTGAACCATTCAAAGAGCAGGATGAAGGACTTATAAGAGTAAAGTCCAAATGTTCAAATGCATGAAACAAGAGAAGGGTTTCTTAAATCACTGCGTTAGAGCTTTCAGTACTGTGCTTTGTCTTTTGTGTTGTGTTAAAAAGTGTGACAAAAATAACTTAGGGATCACATTTGTTGGGCAAAGAGTTCAAGACAATTTACATATATTCAGATAAATATTTAGATACCAAATTGATCAAACTAATTTTACACAAGGTATCCATCATATCCAGGTTAAGCAACATTTATCAACTTTGCCAGGTCTCCAATAACCCCTTCACATATTTTGTTGTATAGATGTATCTCAGCAGTAGACCGATCACTCTTTTTACTCTGCTAATGTCAGTGGTCACGTTGGTGCAAATATTGACTCTGCATAAGTCAGTGCAAATATCACAGCAAACTTTGGGGCTGATTTATGAGAGACCTGCATGACTTTTGCACCGCATACAATGGTACATGCGTGGCGCAGGGCTCTCAATCTGATTTATGAAACCACGCAAAGCCACCCTCATGGCTTTGAGTGGCCTCCAAAATCTTGAGTAAAGCAACACCGTGCAAAATGCGGCGTCACCTTAGTCTGAGCCCAGGAGGTGTTCCATGGGCATTGCAGTGGGAGTTCCCAGTCAACACCCATGGATTTTGGCACTGGCCAAGATTTTCAAAATCATGTAAATCTGGGGAAGCGCCAGATCCATATGTCTCCCTAGGGGAGGTGTAACGAGGTGAAATATCTCTATTTCCCCTTGATTTTTGTTGCATTCTGCAGCACACATAGAAAAGGAAAACACCTCTTAAGATTGTTTCTGTGCAGGAAGTAATCTCTTCCTGCACAAAAAACAATCATGCATGCAACGGACACACCCTCTTATCAAGGTGCAAGGGTGCAAGGTTGCCCACAAAGGGCGCTAAGCTTCAGAAACAGCACCAGAACAGGGAGAACGGACAGGCATGCACCATAATGCTTAAATATGATGAATTCCTGCTCTTTCACATTGGCCATCAACCATGTCAGCCTCCCCGGTGAGAGCTATCAACCTCTATGAATATATTATTGTTTTGTTTTTATGTACTAATTCAGAGGATTTGGTTAAAGAACTTTTCAAGTCCAAGGCACTTTGCTGCACTGCCCTATGCCAAAATCCCATAAATAAGGTCCTTGGGTTTCCCAGGTGGAATTTAGATGATCTCGTCCAATCTCTGAACTATTTTTGGAAGTGTCATAATACCAGTGTGAACCAGATCCAGCTATTGAAGGACAAAGAAGATGGCCAGAAACACACAATGTGGTACCTGTTGTTCCTCAGTAACTGGCTTGGAGTGGCGCCACAACCTCTCTCCCACAATACAACGCATAGTTAAGGAAAGCAAGGGAAAGAGGGAAGTGGTTGCACTTATAATGCAGACTTTTTAGCCACCTCTACTTGAGATCACACCCATGGCATGCATAATTTGGACAATAACTATGCTCAGAATGCAAAGCTGAGATGGGAATACTGAGATTTCTGGAACCACAGAACATTCTGATATTTGTGTAATTTTCATTTGTGATCTTGAGCTTCACCAACCCTGAGGCCAATCCTCTGGCGCCCAGTCCAAGGGAGATCAGACTTCTATAGAGAGTCCTTCAACCATATCAGCCTCCCCGGTGAGAACTATCAACCTCTATGAATATATTATTGTTGTGTTTTTATGTACTAATTCAGAGGATTTGGTAGAAGAACTTTTCAAGTCCAAGGCTCAGCTCTCTGGCACGTGTTACTATTCCTTTAGAGAACTTAGTAAGTTTGAAGAAAAATTGTCAAAAATCATCCTTTCCACTCGGTATTTGGCCTTATGAATCTAACGAAAGCAGTTTGCTTTCCACATAGTTTCTTGATTAAGACCACATAATTGTGCAATGTGTAAGAGCGATCGATTCCCAACTAAGCGTGTTGTAAATAAAAAGGAACATAGATACATCTTCTAAAAGTACTCGGTGGAATTAACACCCACGTGAAATCAAATAAGAATGAGATAATGTAAGGTATAGCAGCGAAAAGTTTATTTCCGTTCTTCAAATGAGAAAGAAGTATGCAGGTGCCACCTTACAGTATTGTAATACATTTCACAATAAAGTGCAGGGCTGCTCCTCCATGTGGGCGGAGGAGCATCGCCCACTGCTTTCTCGCAGTACGAGAAGCAGAAACATACAATGGTATTTTAAATACCATTTTATTTTTCTGCTTCTGTCACTGCAAGAAAGCAGAATGGTTTGGTTGGGGATAGGTGGGTGAGCGGTCCTGCTCTAGGGCAGGGGATGAGTGGCTTGCCCACTCTGAGGGCGCTGACTGTTTGGTCGGCCACAAGGCCGATCAAACCAGTCATAAGCAGTCTGCTTTTTCTCCATGTATGTTGCATGCAGCCTACATGGAGAAAATGGCCTCCCCATAGACACCTGTGTGGTTGGCGTCCCAACCAATGACAATGCTACCATTGCAGCTTTGTGATTGGCTTAGGTGAGGGGAGGGAGGCTGCCTGCTTCCTGTGAGGAGCAGAGAAGCAGTCACCAGATGAGACCGGACTGGGTCAAAAAGGTAAGTTAACTCTTTTCTTTTTTTTTATTAACACCCCACGTGACCCCCCCTCCCCGCGCAACCTCCAGTTCCCCACCCGAGAGTCATGCTGGCCATGACTGATAAAGTGTGATATTTTATATTGGGAATACTATGCATAGTGGTACATTCCATGCAGATGCTTTATCTTCAGACAGGCTGAATTAAAATATGTTCCACTCATTAATGATTAATCCTAGGTCTTTCTGCAGGTAGACACATGTATAGTGATTAAATATTTATTGAGAACCCAACATTTATGGCGGTAGATTTATTTAATGCATGTGCAATACACTGCTCATGAAACCACTAGTAGCAGATCGAGGGAGTGAGTCACAAGAAAAGGTTTATGAAACGTGTATTGAGTGCAGCACTCATGAAATAAACACAACATGAAATGAATATGGCTTTCAACAGCATCATTTACTTACAAAAAGATGCACATAAAAGAGTGGATCTCAAGGGTTATAAAGTGGCAGTACAATTGAGCTGTTCTTCATGAGGTAGAATACTCGGTAAGAAAGGGATATGGCTAAAGTACATACAATGGCTGCTCACAAAATTTGTTTTTAGTGTATATATAAGGACTCAAAGTCATGGCGCAAGAAAACCAAAATAAGATCAACTAGCCAGGAAGTGTAGTGGAAGGAACACCTATCTGCAGAAGTTGCCAAGTAAGAAACTCTGAGAGATCTATGCTCCGCATTCGAATCTACCATAGGGCGGTGTGTAGAACACGAGCAGCCTTTTATGCCCAAGAATTCCAAAATAGCTCCAATCCGTCAAAACTCATATTTAAGGTGCTAAAGGACCTGATGGCTAAAAGGGCAACGGCGGTGGAAATCTGTTCGGATTCCCACTGCGAGGACCTGGCTTCCTTCTTTCTCGAGAAGGTTCAAGCCATCTATCGAACCTTCCCGAGTGGCACTCACATCTCGGAGCCGGTCAGCTGTAGCCTGGGTGGATGTGAGCCTCTTACCACCCTGCCCTGTCTATCAATTGAGGCCTTTAACACATTGAGCCTTAAAATCAAATCAGGATCTCCTGCGGATCCGCTTAAACCGGCCCAGTTCAGGATCATGTCCCCTTTATGCCGTGCTCCGGTGCTTTCTTTGATTAATTTGTCATTATCTTCAGGTGTGGTTCCCACTAAGTGGAAACAGGCCGTAGTCACACCTATTCTGAAGAAGGCTACCCTTGACCCCCTCAAACCCGAGAATTACCGCCCTATTTCCCTTCTTCCTTGGGCCGCAAAAGTAGCCGAGGCCCATGTGAACGGTATTCTTTCAGACCATCTCATGAGGGCTAACATCCTCGACCCTACCCAGAACGGCTTCCGTTCTGGTCACAGTACGGAGACGGCCTTGCTCTCTATGGTTGAACACCTGCGTTCTGTGCTTGATTCGGGTCGGACGGCGGCACTATTGTTATTAGATCTCAGTGCCGCGTTCGACACGATCTCGCACAGGATTTTGCTCCAGCGCCTGGAGGAAGTAGGCATCACGGGCTCCGCCCTCCACTGGTTTCGTTCCTTCCTTGCCGATCGGTCTTTCAAGGTTGCGATCCCGCCCTGCCAGTCTAAATCATATCCTTTGGAACTGGGTGTCCCGCAGGGCTCCTCGTTAAGCCCCACTCTGTTCAACCTTTACGTGAGGCCGCTAGCTGCGGTCGTCAAGCGGTGGGGTATGACGATGGTCTCATACGCTGACGATACGCAGCTGGCGGTCACGTTGAGTGGGGACTCTGACATGGAGGCTCCCAGGTTCCGTGACGGACTACGGGCAGTGGCCAACTGGATGAATACCAACTGTCTCTAGTTAAACGCCAAAAAGACCAAGGTCATGGTGGTCGGCAAGCAGGCGGAGCTATGGGGTGACATGTGGTGGCCTTCTGAACTGGGTGTGACTCCTATCCCAGCGTCGGAGATAAAAAATCTAGGGGTATGGCTGGATCCGACCCTTAGTTTCATCTGCCACACCAAGAAGGTGGCGGCTACTTGCAACGGCATTATCCGAGGTCTAAGACCTATAATGAAATTTTTCGACGCGTCCACCAGGCAGCTAGTGGTTCAGGCGTCAGTGTTATCCCGGCTGGATTATGCTAGTTCGCTTTTGGTGGGGATCAATCAAGCGTAAGTCATCCGGCTGCAGCGAGTTCAAAATGCTGCAGCCAGAGTGGTGACTGGTCTGCCGAGGCAGTGCTCTGTATCAAACACGCTGCGCTCTCTTCACTGGCTGCCGGTGAACCAGAGGATAAAATTCAAAGTACTATGTCTGGCCTTTAAAATCCTCAAGGGTTCATCTCCTCAAATACTTGAGAATCTGCTGGTGCCATATGTACCCTCGCGAACCCTCAGATCCTTGGGCCAAAATTTGGCAGTTGTTCCGCGCTTTAGGCTGAGCAGAGCCGGTGGCCGCTCTTTCCGGGTGCTGGCGGCGAATATGTGGAACTCTCTCCCCCCCTACATCCGGGCCCTTGATGATCTCTTGCTGTTCTGGCGCGCCATCAAGACTTTTCTATTCGCTTAGCCTGTATTTTCCTACTCTGTTGCAGTTTCATTTTTCTGGCCTATAGAATGAGTTGTGTTTTGTGTACCTTGCAAAGCGCCGGGACGCCCCTTTGCTGGGGCAGCTGAGCGCGGTATAAGTGCAGATAACATAACATAACATAACATACCCATCATGGAATACTTTTGTTATGTACAAACTGGCCAACGCCGACAAATGTGATGCTGTTGCAGGGATTCTACTCTTAGAACAGAAATATGCTTGGAATCAAAAAACATCAGTATTTAGGGACTGAGTCACCATACCACCTCAGTATCTATGTGTCTGAGTCTGACTATCTATGGGGCCTCACTTGCCCTCCTAACCTTACAAGAGAAACAAGTGAATTGGCACCCCAGAACACAACCCTCTCAACCCTCTCAGGGATTGCAGTAACAGGACACACCCTTTTGCTCTCTCATCCGTACTCATCAGCAAAAAGACAACCAGGAGAGACTATGGAAGTTTAGATTATTTATTTAAACTATTGTGCTCTAAAATGCAGTTTATGTGCACCAATTAAAAAACAAATGCATAATAAAAATACTATTAGCACGGTTAATAATCCATACATCACGAAAAGCACTGCCATTTTATAAAACAGAATAATCTAAATCACCTCCCTTGCTAATGGAGCTAAATGAGTATATATCGAAGATCTCAGGGATTACTGGCAGACCCCGTACCTTCTATTTCAAAAAGGAGCCCAGAGGGAAAAGGAACTGCAGGGTTGCACTCCACTCAACAGTCAGCACTACACCAAAACCCTGTCACATTGGGCGACCACTAAATTTCTCTTTTGTTACTGCGAGAAGAATGTCATCCATCAATTTCTTCCGCTACAATACTCTTCTCATTACTAGATTCAAGGATATTGACAATGTATCCCCCTTTATTTTAAAAAGATTCAAAGTAGGAATAACCGTTTTCAATTTTCAATTGACAGTGAAAAAGAAACAATCTCAATGTCTGTGCACCAAGTCAACAGTACATCCAAAGCTGAAAAAATGTGTGAAGGACAAAATGACCCCTCACTGGCGCACCACCTTCGAGGTAATTGGCAGGTACTCACCAGATTGGGCCCCTTTTCTCATCATAGTCAGTCATTAATCACTGCTTGTCACTAGTGGAGCGAGGCTATTTATCTCTCCACCGCACTCACACACTCTTTTACTTTTTCTTGTTTGGACACGTTTTCTCATTTTTCTTTTCTGGGACAAAATGACTGCCTATGATGAGAAAAGGGGCCCAATCTGGTGAGTACCTGCCAGTTACCCCGAAGGTGGTGTGCCCGTGAGGGGTCATTTTGTCCTTCACACATTTTTTCACCTTTGGGTGTACTGTTGACTTGGTGCACAGACATTGAGATTGTTTCTGTTTCACTGCCAATTGAAAATTGAAAAAGGTTATTCCTACTTTGAATCTTTTTAAAATAAAGGGGGATACATTGTCAATATCCTAGAATCTAGTAATGAGAAGGGTATTGTAGCGGAAGAAATTGATGGATTACATTCTTCTCGCAGTAACAAAAGAGAAATTTAGTGGTCGCCCAATGCGACAGGGTTTTGGTGTAGTGCAGACCCCGTACCTTAGCATTCACAAATGGATATTCTACATCTCAGAAGATGCAGTGCTCTTGTCCCAGAACTCTTGTTCGATGTGTGTGCTCTAGGTTCCTGTGCTCATCTATATGATAGGACATGTGTGCACATTAACAACAGCTGAATTCTCATGTTTTGTCTATGTGCTAGTGCCTGGCCAGGCAAAATAAAAATGAACATTGTTGTTTGACCTTGCCTATGTTGTTCAGACAAAATCCAAGGAAAAGAACAGAACGCAAAAACATAAGCAGATTCCTTGTGAAAGTACAGTGTGGCACAAACGAAACCATGTTTATCTAGTAACATGTGCAAAAGTAAATGAGGCCTACAGTGTGCACAGTCAATCAATCAATTAATCAGGGAATTGTGAAGTGTGCTTGTTAGACCTGGGGGTTGCTAGTTGGCTGAGGTATGTACCTTAGGCCAAATAGGGAATAGGGACCCTTGCTTCCACGTCAGGGAAAGGAAGGACACCTTCTCAAATAGCCCCCGCTCACCCCGTCTGTAGCTTAGCACAAGCAGCCAGGCTTATCTTCAAGGCAAGTGTGTAAAGTATTTGCAACCACGCTCTCAGGAGCCCAATGATGACACCACAAATGGACTCCACACGAGGTTCATAAAAACAAGTATACATGTATATAAAACGATATACAATGAGACCACACAATATAAATTGAACATATGCTTATTTGCAATATTCCTCTTGGCTGGTTGTTAGGCCTGCCAGCCCTTGTAAGTTCTGGCCATATTAATGATCAATTCTAAAGGATTCACTGCAGTCCTAATGTAATGCTATGCAGTTCCTAATGCAAGAATCAGGCACTTTGCAATTTAAAAATAATGCAGTTAGTTATGAAACAATCAAGCAGTTTATAATGCCAAAATAATGCAATGCGTAACACAACAATCAAGTAGTTCGTCATGCAACCTAACGCAATACGTGATGCAACAATCAGGCAGTTTGTTATATAAAAATAGTGCAATGCAACAATCAGGCAGTTCGTAATGCAGAAATAATGCAATACGTAATGCAATAATCAGGTAGTTCATACTGCAGAAGTAATGCAATGCGTAATACACTAATCAGGTAGTTTGTAATGCAGAAATAATGCAATGTGTAATACAACAATCAGGTAGTTCATAATGCAGAAATAATGCAAAGCGTAATACACTCCAGCACTGATCATGTTGCCTCAGGCGGTTCTCTGCCACTTTTACTGCCTCGCGGTCATCTTCCTTCAGCAGATGCCCCCACACAGGTATAGTGTAAAACAAAGTGCAGCTGCACAATCCGGCCCCGGTACTGCTACTCCTTGGCAAATATGGGGGCGATACGAGCCGAGCTTGCGCTGCAGGACTGGGAGAGGCTGAGTGCGTCTCTCTCCAAGCCCGCACCCCGCCCCAGGAGCCAACACATGTTATCCTGGGGGTGCAACCTCGCTCTCCTCTCCTCTTCCCACGACTTGGGCATCCGATGCAACTTTGTGGATACCGGGCAGTGGAACTCGGCCCCTCCCTCGACAGGGTTGGTTTGAGGTCCCGCTCTGGCAATGTCGGGCTCAAGCCTGCGGCTCAGCTCATGTGGGGCTGCTGGTCCAAGCCGATGGTGCCCTCGAAGATCTCAGGCTGCAACAGGGCACATGCACAGAGCGTTTGTGAGGTGGGAGGGGATTGTGGTTGAGAGTGGAGTTGAGATGCTCCTCAGTGACCTTTCTCCAGTTCCTTTGCATAGGGCAAGTTGTGGGTTAGTGAGTGGTGGCCTTGTCAAAAGAGAAGTGTACACACTGGTGATCCATCCGGGGGGGGGGTTGCGTGGTGTGGCTGAAGTGAATGTTGTTGCCTCCTGCGAAGATGGGGTCAAGGGTGTATCCTGCCTTGTCTGTGGGGATGATGACAAGCTGTTTCAGACCTATGTTGGCAAGGTTGTCCAGGAGGGTGGAGGAGTTGGGGTTGCTGAGGTTGTTGTGGTAGAAGTTGGGGTCTCTGAGCAGTTGGTAGTCCATGGAGGCAATGGCATGGGGGGCGATGAGGTCAGTGTTGGTAGTGGTGAGCGTGGTTGGAGGTCCGGTAGGTCTGTAGGTGAGGGTGCTGTGTAGGGTCTTTCTGGGGCTGGCCTGAGTTCTATCTTTATGGCTACTTGTGTGGGTGGCACAATTAGTGCTGCAGCCCACTAGAAGCATTTGCATTACCAGCCCTGGCACACATAGTGCACTTGCCTAGGGACTTTACTAGTTAGGCAACCATACCAATTATGGACAAATAATTACCATAACACTTTACACAGGGAGCACTTGCACTTTGACACTGATCAGCAGTAGTCAAGCGCCCAAAGCATCTAAGTTGGCAACACCATGTCAGAAAAAAGTTCTAGGGGGAAGGCAAGAAGTTTAGGGGCCTTTAGCCAAAAAGGGCAAAGTCCAACAGCGCTACTTGCCGGTGAGGGCCTCAAGGCGATGGGAAAGGGAGAGGGGGGTGGGGGCGCAGCTCTGGTTAAGCTAAAGCGCCAGGTCTTGAGGCTCTTCCTGAAGGTGTACAGAGTGGGGGAGCATATGATGTTGATAGGGAGCTTGTTCCAGGTCTTTGCTGTGGTGTAGGAGAAGGCTCTTCCTCCGTCTCAGGCTTTGCGGATGCATGGGGTTTTGGCAAGGGAAAGGTCGGTAAAGCGGTTGTTTCTCTTGGGTACGTGGAAGGAGACTCTTTTGTTGAGGTATGGGGTACAGTGTTTTGGGGGGATTAGTAGGCGTGGGTGAGTAGCTTGAAGGTTACTCTCGTCTCAACGGGTAGCTTGTGGAGGTTTCTCAGGTGTTGGGTTATGTGTTCATGTCGTGGGATAACAAGGACAAGTTTGGCTGCGGTGTTCTGGATGGTCTGGAGTTTGCGGAGCAGGGATTTGTTGATTCTGGCATAGAGGGATGTTCCTGTAATCCAATCTGCTTGTTATGAGTGCATGTGTGACATCCTTTCTGGATTCGGTGGTGATCCATTTGAAGTTCTTGCGAAGGATGCAGAGGGTGTTGAAGCAGGTGAAGGTGACGCTGTTGATTAGTTGGATCATGGTGAGGGAGGGGTCGAGTAGGATGCAGAGGTTTCGGGTGTGGTCTGTGGGAGTAGGTTGTTTCCGAGGGTGGTGAGCCACCAGCTGATGCTCCATGCTTAGGGGTGGGTCCGAGGACAAGGACTTCTGTCTTCTCTGAGTTAAGCTTAAGGCAGCTGCTGCTCATTCAGGATGGGCCATCTTTCATTCCTTCCTGGAAGCTGAGTCTTGTGGTGTGGGGATCCGTTGTGAGGGAGAGCATGAGCTGGGTGTTGTTGGCGAAGGATACTATGCTGAATCCATGCTGTCTGACGATAGCGGCAGGGGGGCATGTAGATGTTGAAGAGTGTGGGGCTGTGCGATGATCCTAGGGGTACTCCGCAGTTGATCTTTGTTGATTAGGAGAGGAAGGCCGGGAGTCTGATTCTTTGGGTTCTGCTGGTGAGGAAGGAGCAATTCCAGTCAAGGGCGGTTCCCTGCATGCTGGTGTCGTGGAGTCGGTGGTGAGAGTGCGGTGGGAGTCGGTGTCGAAAGCTGCAGAGAGGTATTTATCGGTTGAGGGCCGCAGTGTGTCGTTGGTTGAGGAGAATGTGAATGTTGTTAGTGGCGGCGGGGAGGGTTGTCTCAGTCCTGTGGTGGCTGCAGAATCCAGATTGTGAAGGGTCGAGGAAGCATTTCTCTTCAATGAACTCTGTTAGCTGGAAGTTGACGATCTTCTCTGTGACTTTGGCCACGAAGGGAAGGAGAGAGATGGGTCGGTAGTTTTTGAGGTTTGTCGGGTCTTCAAGGGCTTCATGAAGGGGGGTTTGACTTCTGCGTGTTCCCAGTCATCAGGGAAAGTGCCGGCTTTGAAAGTGGCATTGAGGGTGCGTCATAGCTCAGGTGCTAATGGGGCTGCAGCTCTGTGGAAGATGTGCGGTGGGCAGGGGTCCGTGGGAGCACCTAAGTGAATGCTTTTCATGGTTGTGGCGTTTTCTTTGGTGGTGGCTGGGGTCCAGGAAGATATGGTAGGCTGGCTATTGTAGCTGGAGCAAGGGGTGGTTTCAGTGTCTGTTGTCTGTTCGGTTGAAGTTGTCTTAGAGGGCCTTGATTTTCAGATGCAGGTAGGAGCCGGGTTTGTTGCAGAGGTCCTGGGAGGGTGTGAGTTTGTTCTGGATGAATGTCCTTTTGGTGGATCTAATGAGTTGGTGGTATTCTGTCATGGCGTTCTTGTAGACTGTCTGATATTCTGCGGTTTTGCTGTTCCTCCATAGCTTCTTGAGACGTCTGCAGGTGTGTCTGGATAATTGGAGGTCGGTGGTGAACCAGGTGGCCTTCCTTGGGCCCAATAGACCCTGTCTGTTGGGGTTGCAGGGCGAGCTTGTCTGCACAGTTGTTGATCCATCTATGTAGTTCTTTGCCTGCAGAGATGGCATTGGTTGAGGTGGGAGGGGATCGTCGTTGAGAGTGGAGTTGAGTGCTCCTCGGTGACCTTTCTCCAGTTCCTTTGCGGAGGGCGAGTTGTGGGTTAGTGAGTAGTGGCCTTGTCAAAAGAGAAGTGTACGCACTGGTGATCGATCCAGGGGGGGTTGCGTGGTGTGGCTGAAGTGAATGTTGTTGCCTCCTGCGAAGATGGGGTCAAGGGTGTATCCTGCCTTGACTGAGGGGATGATGACAAGCTGTTTCAGACCGATGTTGGCAAGGTTGTCCAGGAAAGTGGAGGAGTTGGGCTACTGAGGTTGTTGTGGTAGAAGTTGGGGTCTCTGAGCAAGTTGGTAGTCCATGGAGGCAATGGCATGGGGGCGATGAGGGCAGTGATGGTAGTGGTGAGCGTGGTTGGAGGTCCGGGAGGTCTGCAGGTGAGGGTGCTGTGTAGGGTCTTTCAGGGGCTGGTCTGGATCTGGAAATGGAGGTGTTCGTTGGGGGAAGAGGAGTCATTGGTCCTGGAGGTGGTGCGTCAGAGGGAATTCTTGTGGTCAATGGCAAGTCCTCCTCCTGGATGGTTGGGGCGGTCCTTCCTCTGGATCTTGTCGGGGATGGCGATCGCAATCTCAGGGGCGGAGGTGGGGTTGGTCCAGGTTTCCGTGAAGAAGGCGATGTCTGGCGAGAGGGTGTCAAGGAGGTCCAAGATTTCTATTGCATGTCTGTGCAGGGAGTGCACATTGAGGAGGATGTAACTTCGGGGCTTAGTTTGTGCTGGTGTCTGGCAGGAGGGCGGTAGCCATTGAGTTGCGGTGGTTGATGAAAGATTGTCACCAGTATCTGCAGGAGAATTGGCCATGGGTGGTGTTCGGTGTGGACAGCTGGCAGTTGTTGTTCCTTCCAGGGTTGAGCACGTGGAGGGCAGCTGAGTTGTAGTGATGAGTCGTCAGAGAACCAGGATCCCTAGCACTGGTTGCAGTCAGGTCGTGGATGGGCACAGAAGAAAACAGAACAGAACAAAAGACAGACAAACAGAGAAGGCTGGCTGAAGGGCAAGGCTTTCCCAATGGACCACCAGGGATGAGGCCCAGGCAGTAGCCTGCGAGTGGAGGGGGACCTTGAACACGTACCTGGCAGAGACGTGTAGGAGGCAGCGGCGCAACAACGGAGATGCTGCGGTGGAAAGCAGAGTTCCCTGACCAGGAGGTCAGAGGCCTAGGTTAGGTTACCATAGGGAAAACTACAATGGACCACACAAAAATCACACAACAATGCAATCAGAAGGAAAACCTTGTAGACCCACAGATCATGCATGGAACAGTTATACATATGACAGTACAACACGTATAGGTGCATATGCCAGCATGTAGGCATCAATACAGATGGCACCACCTCATGATACCGTACAATCTCCACTTCAAAGGGGAAGTAGTGCTTAGTGTCTGAATCTAGAGTGCATTTTATGCCATGCTACAACTAAGTGGTCCACCATCACATTAGACACAGAAGTGAGGGAACATCACTCTAGACACAAGGATGACAAGTCTCCAGCAAATGTGACATTAGGCTGCGATTTGGCAGTTAAACTCCGGACATTGACATTCAATTGGATCCTGCTTAGTTCCTGGTCACATAGACAATAGTCTACGGTTATCACCATGCACCTACTACCAGAGCTACACATTGCATGGAACATGAATCATTTTCAATCTTGATGGGGAACTAGCTAACTGTAACAAAATATATATGGTCATGCATAATGTTTCACTCAGGCCATCACTCATCCCCTCCTAGCTGCTGTTGGGCTCTCAACTGTCCATTAAGGTCTGGGTATGCCATTGCCAGTATGCGGGACATTAGGGGAGTCAGGGTTCAGCACGTGCCCCTTATGCCTACGGAGGACAGCCCCATCTGGACCATAATGAACTTACAGGCCCAGCGTCTCAGGTCCTCTCACCTTTTTCTGAGTTGAACACTGTGCCTACGAGCGGCCCACACATGGACTCCTTCTGATGGGTTTTGACCTGTATGGATGCAATAGATGAAGAAACTAGGTAGACATGTGAGATATAGGTTATCTGCTAGGGTGATACAGAGGTTGTAGACAGCTGGCATAACCATTATTCCATAGTGCACACACTACATGTATAAGGTGCACATGCTGAGCAATACATAAAGCTGAGGACTACTCACAATCTTCATTATGCCTATACTGACTAGGCAAGCCCTGTGACATCACATAGCACTTGCCCATTCAACATGTGCTCTGAATGAGTAAACATGTAACATAGCACTCCATTGTATCCTCCTGAAGGGTAAAGTATTAGTGCATCACATGTCAGACACCTGAACATTCTAGCCAAATTACTTTAGTCAAATAGTCCAAGACGTCCCTGCTACCATTGCATTGACTACATTCCAAGTTTTGGGTCACAATGAAAGGGTTGGCATTTGTTTCACTGCTCCCTCTATGATTATCAGTGGACATGTGATTTTCTCATTTGGACATCATAATATTGGACATTCTGCATGATTGCTCATTCTAATACAGCTGGGGATGCACTTCTGAGCTGCACTACAGCTGTAACCAACTATCTACAGTGTACATGTTTTACATGAGCATTGTTCCTGTACAATTATAGCATCACTCACAGGGCAGTGAAAGTCCCAACATGTGGGAGTAAGGTGCCTGTCCTAAGGCAATGACAGACAGTGACAATATGTGTCAATGGACAGTGGTCCTGGGTCGGGGATCTCATCATTACCATACTAACTGTAGTAATACTAGGTGAATTTAGGCCAACTCATGGTCCAATTAAACTAATTAAGGCCACACCGGAGAATCAACAGATCTACTGGGAGAATACTTCTGTGCATCACTTCCATAGTCACATTATCATTGCTGCAGCCTAGGCCATGGATCATACAGGGCACAACTCATGTCAGGGGTTGCTCTCTGCAGCCTGAGCATACTGTTCTGACATGACCATCATATGCCCATAGTTTCCATACCTAACAATACATCTTATGGCCATCCAGTGCATTACATGATTGTTGTAGGTCACTCTGAAGTGGTCTGCGAGGTGTTGGTATTTTCCAGACAACAGTGTGGCGTGGACTCATGTGTGTTCAGCAATATGTGGGACTGTACACATATCACACATCTTCCTCACATGCCACTAACAAGAACCATACACAAGTTAGGATGTAAGGCCTAGTCATTTTAAAGCACATATGCAATGTTGTGAATAGCAAATTCATCATAGGCAACATAACAATTATACATGCATAGATATGCAACCGGTGTAGGATTTTGGACTGATTACACATCAATATGTCTGACTTTCTAAACTCTGATGTCAGTCTGGGACTCTGAGACACATTGCGGCTTATTGGATAGGACAGGATATTTGCTGCAGAATACAGACTGTATTAGCAGTACTCATCTGCACCTCTGGTGAACCATAGAGCTGGTGATGCAGGGGAAGAGCCTCCTTCACTATAGTCTCCACCTCCTCCGGATGAAGGCATGGGCCCTGCTCCCTGTACAGCATGCAATGACAGCTTCCAGAGATGGCAAACAGCAGCTGATATTGAGGAGGTGTTGTAAGCAGCAGAGTCTGGAGGCAAGTGATTCAATGTTCAAACCTCAATGAAAACATATGTCACATGGAGGTCTTCGGTATAGACGGCCACAGCCCTTGGACAGCGGAGGTCGCATTATCCTATGTTAGCTTTTGGCTGTGACCACCATGTAGGAAGTCACCTACAACATGGTTTAAATCAGCAGGCAGTCGGTGAATCAATATGTCCCAATGGAAAGGTCAAAAACTGTATATGGCCTGGTGCCAGAAGACCACCAGGGCTCCAACACGCACAACAAAATTAAGTACTCCTTTTGTCAAGCTATAGTGCGCTTTATCTAATATACATCATCACAAAAAGTTCATATCATTTCAGTCATCATATATTTTTATATGGTAATTCATGTAGAACAGTCAGAATTTGTATTTACATCAAAAAGACACATTATATAAATAAATCACAGAATTATTCAAAACAGTATAATAACACCCAATGCATTTCGGGGCCATGCCCCTTCGTCAGGGGTCTGTTGAAGAAAGAAGAAAAGAAAAGAAAAAGAAAAGAAAACCTTATTACTCTTGATGTCAAGGAGGAATGTATGTGTACTAGAGCTCTAGAACTATTATTTGCATCTTGCTTACCTAATTGTTGCAGTTTTATTTGCTGCCACTATTATAAATAGTGTGCGTAATCTTCTGCCTTTTATTTCTGTAAAGAACCAATTAAATGACTCGCTGTAAATTATCAGCTGATTACAAATAAATCGCCATAACCTAGCTTTATATGAAAGGCTCACCTGAACTTGTAGCCTTAGTGCGTCCAATCTAAAAAATGGGAATGAGCCGATTTTAATAACTGAATATTAAATGTTGAAAAGAAGCAAAAGTCGTATCGAAATGAGAGAAGGGGGAAAAATGCTGTTTACCTGTGGGGTATATGTTAATGCTAAGCCCCAGTCTTTTGCTCTTTATTCGGGGTTGCCTGTAAAACAATAAAAACGGTGCGTGGACTTAAGTTATTTAATCAGGAAGATGTTGCCTGTATTATCTCCTCGGTAAAGCGCATCCGCTTACCTGCGGGATTGGAGTTTGAGTCGGGTCCGCTCAGCGTCTCGAGTCAGAAACGTCAGTTCTGGGTGAAAAAAGCGAGTATTACACACGCTGCCTAAGCGCACTATTGGCCTCATTGTGCAATGCTGAAAATCAAAGTTTCAGTATCTTACCGGCTGCAGGTTACAGCATTCGAGAAGAAAAGCTCACGCCTCCGCGTTTCCTTTGGGCTGTGCATATACACGAAGTCCCGGTAAGCAAGATGCAAATAATAGTTCTAGAGCTCTAGTACACATACATTCCTCCTTGACATCAAGAGTAATAAGGTTTTCTTTTCTTTTTCTTTTCTTTTCTTCTTTCTTCAACAGACCCCTGACGAAGGGGCATGGCCCCGAAATGCATTGGGTGTTATTATACTGTTTTGAATAATTCTGTGATTTATTTATATAATTTGTCTTTTTGATGTAAATACAAATTCTGACTGTTCTACATGAATTACCATATAAAAATATATGATGACTGAAATGATATGAACTTTTTGTGATGATGTATATTAGATAAAGCGCACTATAGCTTGACAAAAGGAGTACTTAATTTTGTTGTGCGTGTTGGAGCCCTGGTGGTCTTCTGGCACCAGGCCATATACAGTTTATAACTTCAGTGTGCAGGCACTAATCCAAACACAGCACACGCACTGGTCAATACAGTATAAGTTTGATTACTTAGAGTGCAGCACCCGCTCATACATATTGCCAATGGAAAGGTCAGGCATCCACATAGGCGTCTTCTATGTAGACGGACCCAACCCTTGGACCGCGGCGGTCACAATATCCAATGTTAGCCTATGGCTTTAACCACTGTGGAGGAACTCACCTACCGCATGGTTTAAAGCCACTGGTGGTTGGTGATTCAGCATATCCCATCAGTGTGGAAAATCACAACAAAAACAATCTTCTAAGTATGTATCCACCAGTACCATTATGATGGAACATGTCACCTGATGTATGACCCAATTTCTCTGCCTATACCAATAATCAAATGTCAGTGTTGTACATTACTGTACATGCACACATGATTACCGCAGTGCATGGTACACCTGCGGTAACTGAAGTTATGTGTGCAATACAGAATCCACAACATGACCGTGTCCACACTACAACAGAGATTTGAATGATGAGTGCAGTACGGTTACAGACACATGTGGAGTCCATATCAGGGATGATAGGTGGAACATGCAGTAATGGCAATCCATCTGATTCATGTGTGTGACTCCCGTATTTCTCAGGACAATCAATGTCAAACTTGAGGCTGTATTCTGTATGGATTCTCCTAACAGTGGTCAATGGCTGAAATCCCTACTCCAGATCATTGTCCAGCATCTATCTGGCTGTTCTCATCCCAAATATTGATATGTATTCAACTGTACTTTATTCAAGCATGAAGAGAATTGCTGTGTAGTGCTAACATATGCTGCTATGTGTGGTCACATGACTTTTGGGTGTGTCTTGGCAAATGTTAGTGTGAACACTGTGACCAATATCCACATGTTGGTACACTGCACACATAGAAACCCTGTCAGAGAGCGGAGACGAAAGTCGCGAGTATACTGGCTATTTCCAGACCTTTAAACTATGGAAGAAAGAGATGTAATCAGGAAGTGTTGTCAGACAAAACAAGATGTATGTGACTAGCTGGAGCTTCATTTACACACTTGAAGAAACTATTCCACATCTCTGACACTAATGGTGAAACTGATTACAGCACTGCATTTCCTGGCCACAGGTTCCTTTCAGTACATTGTGGCTATATCTGGTGGAATGTCATAACCTATGTTCAGTGGTGTACTACGTGATATGCTTTCAGCAGTGATGAGACACATGGACAGTTACATCCAGTTCCCCAGGTGTGAGGATTTGGCTAATGTGGAGGGTGATTTCTATGGATTTGGTAACATCCCACATATGGTCGGAGCTATTGATGGCACACATATTGACGTAATACTACTGTTGTAGTGGGGCTGAGCCTTGCGTTTCTACAGTGTTAAGTTAGCATGAGCTTATTTGAAGTTTAAATGCCATTTTACCTTTTACATTCTCATGCACACGACACACACGTTAGTTATTGTTTCACGTTAGGCTGCGAGTTTAGCTTCACATGAGAATAACTTGTTTTTCCACATTACCAGAGTTGCTTTGTAAGCGTAGTCTGAACAGTGAGTGCCGAGGCCTTCAAGGTTATATAAACACTGTTGCTTTTGTACGAACTGATCATCGCACGTACATATATGCATACTGACGCTTTTAATAATACACTGTGTAGGCATGATTTAACACACTTTGAGAATTTTCGTATGCTGAGAGCTTGTGCAGAACTTGATGTGATTCACTCCTGCTAAACTCTGAGGTATGGGGTCGCCTATGCAAGCCTAAGAGAACTTCTTTAGTTATAAAATAACCTACTAGCAAGGGAGGGTGAAATATAGGTATATATTTAACCTTTTTCCATTTAGCATTATAACATGCTTTCTCCCTTTGTATTTTATGGAATAGTAACTATGCTGACAATCTTATTTCTTATCATATGTCTGCTTGTATTAGCTAAGATGCTGCACTTGAGATCATGGCGTTAAAATAAACTTTTTAAACTTGCTCGTGTCTCCCTTTACTCACTGTTCTGGACTGGTATGAGAGTATAACAAAAGAGTGTTCATGTTTCCCAATTTACCTGAGGTATCCTAAGTCACATGTTCTGGGTTGTCTAATCATTGGTGACTTTGCTATAGGACGAATAGCTAATGAGACACTGAGGCTAGTCTGGTAGGGGATTTTGGGTACTAAGGTGAGTTTTGGTACACCCTAATTCACTGAGGTTCTGAGTCTCTGTGCACAGTTCTGTGACTGAGCAGAATCCCCGCAACACTGCAAGTCAGAAAACAGTATTATAGGAACAGAAATCACTTCCATTTTATTAATGTGCAAGTGGTCTGTTTATTGGATTTATATATCTCACACATCTGTGCCAGATTCCCAGGGTCTGCCCATGACTAAACATGGGCAGTGGGCTCTGCTCCGCCGATTTTTTGCCCTCCACACAACAATTTCCATTTGGTGCAGGGACCTGGGCACTGTGCTTGTGTTGTCGCGTGTGCCCGCGCACTGCTCTCTTTAAGACCTGCAGTTCACCCCTCCCTGCATTGGCCCACTGCAAGCCGGTAGGAGCAAAGAGGAGGGAACATGGAGTACGTGCCGGGCTCTGCAGTGTCCCCCAACAAGTATGACTTGCAGTCTCCAGCCACGTGGAGCATCTGAGAGAGGTGAATGAATCATGGCACATTTCTGTGCTACACAGAGAAATAATAAATGATTTGAGCTAAAGGATGCTCTGTAGGCTTATGTGCAATGTTTAATGGCAGGCTGGAAGAATATGCTACCACCCCAAGATTGCAGCGGAACAATCAGAATTAGACAACAGACTGTGGCAGGCATGTATGTTTTTTATTTCCATTGCTGCCTTCTCTCGTTGCTGCTGGTGATCGGTGAACTGGATCACAGAGGCCTCTGCCTTTTTCTCCAAAGACCCAGGCAGTGCTGAGACCAGTGCCCCTTGCTGGGTGGGTGTGCTTTTTATTATAGAGTGAGGGAAGGAACAATGTCGCTGTAGCTTTGTGGTTCTTGTATGGTGAATGGGAAGGTCTGCAAAGCATTGAGGCCAGAAGTGCCGCCTACCGGCCTGATTACTTTAATGGGTGGCAGCGGTGAAATATATATATATATATATATATATATATATATATATCTCTATATATATATATATATATATATATATATTATGCTAGGCTAATACTCTGTGTGCGAGCGGAACTCCGCGTAGTTTTTCAGCAACTACGTAGAATTCCACAAAGTAAAACTCCGTCAGTTCCACCCACCCTTACCCATGACTCCTTTGTACTGCGAAGCAGCACCATACCCGAGCTGATGTCACAACTGCTACCGGAGAGGACCTGGCTTGTTGGTGAGTATAATGAATCCTACCTTTGTGTGTTTGATGACGGGACTATCTTCTGTAAGTGTGTGACACAGTTTTGTACTTCTGTCTGACTTCTATCTAGGAGACTCAGCGTATCCCACCCGCCCATGGTTGTTGACACAGCTGAGGAATCCAACAATGCCAGGGGGAGTCTTCCTAAATGAGGCCATTGAAGAACACAGCGTTCAGTGGTTCAGTCTTTTGGGCTCCTGAAAGCCAAATTCAGATGTCTGGGCAGGACTGGGGGAGCCCTCCTCTACTCACCTGGGAAGGTGTGCCAGATCACCATTAATTGCAACTTGCTTCACAACCTTGCACTGCAACAGAACAGCCCTCTCATCGCAGAGGATGGAGGCAAGCATGAGCCACCGGCTGAGGTTCCTGAAATGCCAAATGATGAGGATAGTGGCAAAGAGGAAGGAGGTGACATGAGTCAAGAACTCATCAACTGCTTCTTCTCATGAGTGTAAGTATGCCGTGAGATGTCATGAATATGATTGTTACAGTGACTATTGTGATGGAGGAGGAAACTAATGGTTACTTGTTAGGTATGTACAGGTGTGTGGAACTCTGTGCATGGCTGTTTGCGGAGGAAGGTCTTGACACATGCACATGTTGTTGATGTTGTTTTGTGTAGGCGACATTTTGCCATGTACTTTGTACTCCAGAAATTAACTGTGATTGGTGTTATCTGTATGGCTTCCTAGATAATCTCTTTGTATTGGTCTGGTGTAGGTACCTTCACCATGTCATCTTCATTTGGACATTTCAGAGTTGTGACAACAGATGGTATATTATGCTGTTTTGAAATACGAAGTGGACATGGATTGTTCCTGAAAATGTCTGGAACAGACTTTAGGTGTATAACTCTGGTACCAAGCTAGCTAGCACAGTAATAGGATGGAAGTTGCTAATACTCCATTGGACTTGTTTCTTGTTGTATGGTGGTCCTTTTGCAACATGTGTGCCATCATGTTCTCCAACACAATGTTTTTGTTGGGCCAAATCATGCTGGTCGCAAAGTGCTCCTTTTCACGGTGGCTTCTGGTGTGGCCCAGGAAAACGTGTAAAGGAGCACTTCCTTGTGGTGCATGGCAAACTGTGCATGGATGTGCATTGGAGCACTACAATGGCCATAATGGGATGGGGACCTGTATGGGGCCCCAAAATATGTTTTCGACAGCCTTTTCATGGCAGTCTTTCTGACATGAAGAGGCTGTTGGGGCGGGATATCATAATCCCGACCGTGGTTCCTGCCCCGACACCGACTCCAATGTGAATTGCGATACCGACTGCCAATCCCCCTCACCCCCCACAGATGGGATCTCTGATCCTGTTGGAGGCAGCGATCTTCCCTCCGGACCATTTAGGGTCTATCTGACTGCCTGGATTGCAATCTGGTGGCCGGACCAAAACACTGTTGGTCGGTCAGATCGCCACTGACAGCCCGTTGGTAGCTGTCGAACCAATATCAAACAGGATGACACGCATCATGTATCTCACCTCTGCTCCATTGTGGTTGGCTGAAAATCATGTTTAGGTCCCAGTCTACTGCAATCTGTTGTTTTTCTGTGGTTTTATGCAGAGATTTTCTCAGAAGCCTATTTTGTACCTACCAGATTGTGTTTATTTAGTTGGTAGGTGGACTTTCTTTCAAATTAATTCAGTAATTTCTACAACACGAAGTACTTTCAATCTTACAAGTGTAGATTTATCCTTTGTGAGCTGGCACATTTGCACTGAATACTGAGTTAGCTTATGGGGTGACAGAATGGTGTAATAACAGTGGCTCTTCACAAATGTAACTTGTACAGGCACAATTTCTTAGTCAATGCATTCAGTGCTTAATTTGTGCAGGTGGTTTCTGGTGCTCGGCACTGGCACTTAATTGTCAACGCTGGCGCTTGTGACAGTCTATCACAAGGTGGAATTGTCTGGCTAATTTAGAGATGACCATAACAACAGTCAATTATTAATTCAATATACATTAAAAAATGACTATTACCTGCCGCCAAAGCCACTTTTATTGCTTCTTTTATTGCTTTGGGCCGAATTGTCACATTTGTGGGCTTTGTAGGCTTATGATGGTTAGTAATTGTGTTGTTACTATCCTTGGCGGCATGGTAGGGGCAATGTAGGGTGCAAGCTGCACTGGTCTCCTGATGAGAGCCCTTGCATTATTTTTTTTTACAAATGAAGCAATGAATGTATTCAAGGAATGATAATTTGACCTTTTAAAATGGCGTGTATTTTGCCATTCTTAAGAACAGCCTTGAAACTTCAATTTACTAATGTGTGAAGAGCATGAGCAACTTTTAGCATTAAATCCAAACTCGATCTTCCGATTAACTTTACTGCAGGCTCATTTGCATTTGGCAATGCGCCTCACGCATATTGCTGCCAGTAGGCTGCTGTGATAAATTGGAAGCTATTCATAAGCAACTACTCACTTGTTTTTATTGCTGATTATAGTGCTTCACTTAATCTGTGGGCCAGAGTCACCCTTGATAAACAAGGCCCTGAATGTGATTTAATTGTGTTGTTCAGAATTTTAGTAACATGCTTTGACTTTAACAGCGCCTGCATCTATTCCACATATTGATCCCCAGAGTTTACAAACTGCAAAATATATTATACAATGAGAGGCGCACCGGGCCATGCCTGCTCATAAAACAAGGTGATATTTTATTTCATTATATACAACGTATTGCACAGTCTAATAGTGTGTACTAGTCGCAACAAATATCCACATTTTTAGAAAAATCTTATATTTGTATTGCCCTGAACGGGTCCCAGATTCGAAAAGAGGACCATGACACTAATATTTAAAATTCGCCACAATGCACATATTTGAATTTCAAATTATTGCACACGGGTAAAGAATGATTTTCAATGTAGTAAAATTGCATCTTATGGGGCAAATTCACAAAGGAATTCATGAGTACATGACTACATGAAATAGTAATTCTGTCGCACTACTTCACATACTCCTAAATGCCTTTAAGAGTTGGCCCCAAAACTTCCAAAATATTAATACAATGGGAATATTAATAGAATATTCTTGTACATTTACAAACAGAAAAAATGGTGACCTCTTAGCACTTTTACTTGTACCTTTCATGTTCGATTCACAAAGACATTCAAGAGTGTGTGTAATGGAATTTTGCTAGTTCGCTGAAACAAAAACCTTAATTTCGAGTATTCAGATGGCATGATCCCACTGGGTGTGCCATGTGTACTATTATCGAATCCACAAATTCCCACACGGAAATGTATATATAGGGGCAGTCACATATCTATCATACCATGCCATGCATGTCAAATACTGCACATTCGACGAAACAAATATGACATTTTAAACATAGTAGTTTCCAAAGTTAGAACACAATCATTTCAAATGACCCATCGAACATATATGTAGCAAGTGAAAAAATAAGTGGCCCTTGGAGGGTACACAAAATCGTCAGACACAATAACAAATGACAAATTCAGACAGGAGTAAGCCTGATTCAGCAAGGAAAATACTCATACTTGCTTATTGTTGCTCAAAGTTATATCTAGCTAGCCTATAAGAATTAAGCAAGTGTAAAGTCGAAGTACAAAATCATCCTGCACCACAAATGTATCAACAACATTACAGCATTTTTAGGTTTTGCCCTGGACGTTGCAACTGCGTAGCAGTTGCTCCGCCCACGGCGAAACCTCATGATCCTACATATGGACTTTGGTTCCGCCTCTGTCTCCCATTGGCTAGCTCCATAAATGGAGGCCAGCCATTGGGAGACAGAGGCTGTCAATCACGCTTTCTCGTGAAAACGCGATTCGGGGGTGTTTCTCGGGCTTTTTTTAAGTCCCGCCCCTTTGTCCTGGGCCGTGCTGTGATTGGCTGCCGGCCCGGAAACCCCCGTGACGTCATTCCCCGGGCCGCGCTGTGATTGGCTGGCCGGCCCTGGACCTGACTTGTTCTGCTTGCCATTGGCGCTCAGCTCGCACTTGCTTTAATTGGATGCAGTGGGCCATCTGTTTTTGCGTTTGTTTATTTATTTTGGAAATCACCCCCTGTGTCAGTAGGACTTAACAGCACCCGGGCGTTCCCAGGGCAAGAAATTAAGGGTAGAGCGGAATGCTGTTTAATTTTTAGCGTGGTCTGACACACGTCCTGCCCCTCGCGCCGAAGAGACAGCAGACATCAATAATGTAGCCTCTCACAGCAAACCTGGCAGCAGCATCCCCGGGTGCCATCCGGCATGCCAGCTATGTGTTTACACTGGACGGAGGGGGCAGCGGGGAAACGATTAAAGCTGCTCTGATTGGGATTGGGGGTAGATTGCTCAAGCTAGAAATCCCTGAGCCTTCCATTAGCAGGCAGGGACCCACGGCACTGCGCACGCCTGCCCCGGCTCTCGGTATCACTCAGGCGGGTTATCTAGTATCTCCCGGCTCTCCGGTGCTTCCTGGGGAATCAGGAGCTGGCTTGGCGTGCAGAGGCCATTGCTAGGCGACGGGGCCTTTACTCTGCAGCCCTCATTTACACCTTTGCCACAGAGCTGGGGCTTCTTGGTCGCACACAGAGCCTGATTTGCAGGTCAAAAAAGTGGGGGCGACCGCCCTCCAGCAACCCCCCCCCCCCCACCCCCCCTCCTTCAACCCTCCCGCCACCCGAAGCACCGGCGGCGCCCTTCAGGGCTGGCCAAGGCTCGGCTGAGGGGACTGGACGCCTTTCACAGAAGAACACACGATGAGAAAACTCATAAATTTGGAATACTTCTCAGTGTAGGCTGTGGCTTGCTGGCAGTGTTTAGGGCCATTAATTTAATTGACATCGGGGTTTGGGCCTATTGACAGTGTGCAAAGCTTCGAGTTTGGAGAACAGTGGGGGTATCACTGTTAATGAGCATATACTTCTGCCTGCTAGCAGTGTTTCCGGGCAGCGCTGCATCAGAGGCATCGCGGGCGCTGCAGGGAGTCTGCCAGAGTGACTGGTGGTTATGGTCTGGGTCAACATGTTGTGTCACTGCTGTGCAGCCGTGACCAAGTCACCATGACCCCGTGCGGCTCACCGCCGCGGCCGCCGGACGAGAGACCGTGTGTGAGATAGTCAGCGAGACTGTAAAGAAGACAGAGAAGACAGCATGTCAAAGTTCACGTGAGTTTATACTGTGTTTGGTTCGTACTAGTTACTTTCCGCCAGGCTGCAGGCGCTGCTGCCACTGACTTAAGTAGCCTCTGTCACTGTGTAACTTTAGCACGAGTTCACGCACGCTGCAAATGAGATCTCATTTATTCAGACTGAGACATTAGACACAGAGTAAAATCTGCAGGCGCAGGGCTGCTGTCTCTCATCCTGAGTTGGAGGTTATGCACGGCAATGTCAGTCAACCTAACAGAAGACGGCTGCGCTAGGAAAACCGCATCATGGGGAACGGGGATTGTAGTCTTAGCTGCATATTAAGCATATTAGTTACTGTTCCTCTTCATTATTATAACAGAGGTTACTGTCAATACACCACAAAGTAGCGCGGGACAGGCTGGAACAAAGTACGATATAAAAGGCATTTTTATTTAGCTATATTTAGGTCAGTAGATATGTTGCGCAGGATAATTTCTTTCTAAATCTATTTCTCTATAAATAGGTTGACGTAACTTTTTGAGACATAGTCTCGCATTGCTGCGTGACTGCAGGAAAATTAAAATGATGACCTCCGACCCTGCCTTTTAATTGCTGAGTGAGTGAGTTGCAGGACTGGACTCTCTGACGAGGCAGGTGACCTGGCAGTAAATAAACACTCGTAACTCGCAGCCCCAAGTAAGTGAGACTGGGACCTGCATGGCAGCGCGTGATCAGCTGCTTGCAGTCAGTGCCGGTCATGAAGGTCTGCCCTGGGCATGGCTGTAGGCTCGAGGCTGCTGGCTAGCTATGACCAAGTGTGTGCTGCCTCTTTGCCCAAAATACCTGGGGGTGCTTGCTGGTGTCTGCCGCAGCAGTTAGTTTTACTACTCCCTCGGCCAGCCAACAGCCACAGCTGCCCTTTACTTTTGTGCAGCAGCAGTAGCGGGTAGCGGCGGACAGTGACTGCGGGGATGGGCAGGGTACCAGTGGAGGAGGCATTCCTCCTCTTGGGACGCATCTTTGTCCCATGTAGAATACATAATTTATGCAGGTGATTGGTAGTGGAGGGAATTCATTTTTGGGGTCTGAGAGAGTTATTTTTCTTCCACCATATTTTCTTCCAGAGCTAGAGAGAATTACATAAAGGGAGCAAGAGGAAGGCAGAGGAAGATCATGGAACAGTGACAATTGGAGATAGCAGGAATGAAAAATAGCCTGCAAGAGTGAGATAAGGAGACAGGAAGTGTAGGTTGATTGAAGAAAGAAGCATGATGTGGGATCATGGCACACCGAAAAATTATACACGTATCAAACAGGGTAATGTTAAGACTAGTATTTGACTAGAGCTCAGCAAACCTAAACCATGTAGGATAATGGAAAAAAACAGAACGAAGCCCAGATGCTCAAATGGGTCCAATGTATTATATTGATATGTTTCCCTTGTTTTCATTGCTTGAGTTTGTTCACGAGAAAGTGTCACTCATGGTCGGACGAGCTGCAGAGGGCAGGAGTCACCGCAGCAGTGTGGTGTCGGTTGCTTTTGTAATTTGTTCACTTGTTATGTGGCCGCCAGAGGACGCCCTGCCCTGACTCTATCCCCGCGATCCCGGGCTCCCGACCCACTCTTAAAACAGCAAAATCACACCTCAATAAAAAGGCACAAACATGGTGGATTATTCAAGATTTGAACGTCATCAGTGCACCATTGCACGATTACCCTGAAAGAAGAAACCGGATTATGAGTGGAAAGGTGATTTTCAAACTGCTTGGTGTCATCAAATCATGCAACACTGAAGCCAACTCTAAAGCATAGCTTGATCCTGCAGTGCATTCAGAGCTGGTAGTTGATGCCTGTTCTGTAATCCTGGGCACCACCCTTGTGAAACGTGAAATAACACCGATTTACCATATCACTGGACATGCCATTCCGAACCTGACAAATCATGAAAAGGCCTGCTCGCGTGCTTAAAGAGGGATTCTTGTCCCTGTATGGATACACAAACATTTCCACAGATTTTCTAAGAAAAGGCTCTCACCGTTGTAGTGGCTTTCATCTAGTGCTTAATTTGAGCTGGTGGTTGCCAGTGGAGCCCATCGGCACTCCTTTTTGGGGACCGTCACTTTTTCCCCCCCTCATCAGACACTTCCCAGGAGCCATAGAGGAAGAACAGACAAAGGGGAAAGACTGGGGTCGAAAACTACGTTGAAAAAGTCTCAAAATTAGAAAGCAGGACCGCGCAAGAGTGAAAGGGTCAGGGAATGTCGGGAAGTAGTGAGGCACGAGTAGGTTAAGACCGCCTCGCTGAAATGTAATATGAACGCTGGCCGCGGGCTTGTGAGCATCACTTTGGAGACCAACCCTTATTATTTTACAAATTAAGCCACCGCGTCGTCATCACCACATGTGGCAGCCCGTTGCCTCGTCGGGCAGAAATATGCGGGTTACACCTTCAGTCCCACTGCCTTTGAATCAGACGTCGGCAGGTGAAGGCACTAGACCTTTCTTCCATCTATCGTCTTTTACAGATGTTTCTGCTGGCCTGCGGTCTGTCTCAGCCCCCTGTTGCTAACCAGTACGTTTGATAACTCTAAAGCGTGTCTGTCCGGTTGCTATGAAGGAGAAGGGCCTCGGTGCTATCGTGAAGCTTTAAAGCTCATTTCTGAGATAGACCTTATTGATACCCAGCATTTAATGAACTTTGACCTGGTCAAGAAGTCGTCCAAGGATTATTGTTTCAAGAAGCGGACGGCATATGTCCAGCCTGAGCTCACTAATCACGAAAGTGACTGACCGAGAGCACGTGTCCAGTCATCCCGTGTGTGTCCCTGAGTAGAAGGGCCTTCGACTTTGCACACAAGGATCCCTGTGTCCTTTTGGCTACTAAATGGCTTCTGAGGCGAAAGGTGTGGCTGTCTTCTCTGTGTGAACTGGTGTAAGAATGTGCCAAGTGTGTCAGTCCGAGAAAGCAGCCATGACCCGAACCATTCCGACGTCTCAATGGATGATTGATGTCTGTAAGGAAATGGACGACTAGAGCGCTCATCACCACTGACAACATGTTTGCTGCCCCGGATTCATATAGCCTGCTCGTGTGTTCTTGAATGAATCCTTGTCTCAAGCCTTGCTCTCATCCGTTTTATTTTTAATTTATGTGTGTTGTGCAAAGGTTCCGTAAATTTGCTACATAAACTGTTTTCATGTCTTCAAATCTTGACTAAGGAAAAAAAATTGCCAATTACTGGGTGTTGCAACAGTGAATGTGTGCAAGCTCTGTTGGTACTTGCATTAGTCTCAGAAAGTTATTTTTCTCTCCTGAACTAAGTGAGCAAGTCATCCAGATGCCTTTGGGTATAAAATGGGCAATGATGTGTTTTTTTTTTCCAAAATGATTTAACATGTTCAGAAGGCAGGAAGGTCTGAAAGATGACTTTGCTTCTTTGAGCGCGCTGTAGAAAAGTTTTGGCCTTTTTATTAGTTTTTGGGTCGCTCGCTTAATTTATAAATCCCTGGTAACACTTTCTTTAGTAAGAAATGGTGGTCACTGAAATGAGGATAAGTGTAAGGCATTAACGTCTATTATGCATGTTTATGGTGTGACGACATAAAGCTCTTGGTCTACAGCTGGGTTAAACCACAAGGCAGGCAGCCGAGTGGTTTGTATGTATTATAAGTTTATTTGAGGACAGTTTAAACAGCTTTATTTTTTTTTTCAACGGGGAAATGTTTATGAAAATGTAAGCAAAAAAATGTGCCATTTGATTTTGTGTGTGTGTAGTGTGGGGCTCTGTGTGGGGGGGGGGGCTCTGTGTGTGTGTGGGGGGGGCTCTGTGTGTGTGTGTGTGTGTGGGGCTCTGTGTGTGTGTGTGGGGCTCTGTGTGCTTGTGTGTGAGGCTCTGTGTGTGTGTGTGGGGCTCTGTGTGTGTGTGGGGCCGAGTGTGTGTGTGTGGGGCTCTGTGTGTGTGTGGGGGGCGCTCTGTGTGTGTGTGTGGGGCTCTGTGTGTGTGTGTGGGGGGCTCTCTGTGTGTGTGTGGGGCTCTGTGTGTGTGTGTGGGGCTCTGTGTGTGTGTGTGTGGGGGGCTCTGTGTGTGTGGGGGGCTCTCTGTGTGTGTGTGTGGGGCTCTCTGTGTGTGTGTGTGTGTGTGTGTGGAGCTCTGTGTGTGTGTGTTTAGGGCTCTGTGTGTGGGGGGGGCAAGGGAGACAATGACCCTGTCCACCTGACAATCTCACAGGTCCACAAAAAGTTGCTTGTGCTTGCTGTACTGCCCCCCCTCGTTGCTTGTGCTTGCTGTCCTGCCCCCCGTTGCTTGTGCTCGCTGTCCTGCCCCCCTTGCTGTCCTCCCCCTCGCTGCTTGTGCTTGCTCCCCTGCCCCCGTTGCTTGTGCTCGCTGTCCTGCCCCCCTTCCTGTCCTGCCGTTGCTTGTGCTTGCTCCCCTGCCACCCCGTTGCTCGTGCTTGCTGTCCTCCCCCCCTCCTCATTGCTTGTGCTTGCTGTCCTGCCCCCTCGTTGCTTATGCTTGCTCTCCTGCCCTGCTATTGGCATTGTAAATGACAAATAATGTCATGAGCAATGCCAATAGCTCTAACTTTTGCAAAGGCGAAACCATTGCATTGTAAATGCTTGTTTAAAATGTTGCCCTACAACACAGCGGCTATAATTCAAAAAGCGCGATCACTTTACACTGATTCATACGTCACCTGCCTTGCAGTACTTCAAGTGTGCATTCTAACCACCACCTGAAAAAAATGATTTTAAATTAAAGCAAAGCGATTGAAATTTGAAATACAGCTAACAGCAACACAAAAAACACCTACAAAGTGGAAGGATGCATGTTGTACGATGTCAAATATAAAACATATCGCCAAACACTCCTTCAAAATGGGTAAGGAGAAATCATTGAGGCCTTTGATGAAGAACACATGACACGTAAGGTCACCACAAGTGCAGCACTGCTTCTAAGAGACACACCAAGCACCAACACAAACCTCCATTCACCAAATGCCAGGGAGAGACTATATTGCGATACTAATGATAATCAGGGACAAATAGGTGAGGAGAAAAATGACAGAGACTCGCGCTCCTTGTGTAATATTTGTTGAAGAGGAGTTGAAATATATTTGATGATTGCCTACACATATTATCTGGATTGCGGAAATTAGAATTGGAGCATTTATGATCAATAGCCAGCTCCCATGTCATCCCTGCCCATGTCAAAATATAACTTGAACTGCATTTCCTGGCACTAGGTTCTTAGGACCAGTCGTGTCATGGCAGACATCTCTCAGGCCAGCACCATGGTTTTCAACTCATGCACAATGGTATGCAGCAGTATAACATCATGCAACATGTAATGTAATGTAATGTAATGTAAGGGACATTTCTAACGCGCAACTTTCACTCCAAGGAGTATCTTGGCGCTCACACAACTCAGATGGAGGAGTTGGAAGGAAAAGGGGTGTCCTGAGTTCTACACAAACATTACACTAGGGTCCTACAGATGGCGTCAGGCAAAGAAAAAATCCACGTTTTTAAAGCCTTCCGGAAGGGGGCTTCTTGAGAAAAAGACCGCAAGAAAAGGGGAAGTTTGTTCCAGGCTTTAGTTCCCAATACAAAAATGGATTTGCCACCTTTTGTGGCCAGCTTGAAGTGAGGAGGAGTAAGTAAGTTCTGGCTCGCAGATCTCAGACAGCGCGTTGGATGGTATATTTTAAACCCGTTACATAAATAGGTTGGGCCTCGTTGGTGAAATGCCCTAAAGGTGATTAAAAGAAGTTTAAACAAGATTCTTTTACCTATTGGCAGCCAGTGAAGGGTGTTTAAAGATGCTGAGGCTGATGACTTACGGGGCAGGTGCAATACAAGGCGGGCTGCCGCATTTTGGACCATCTGTAATTTATGGAGAACGGTTTTGTTAGCTCCAACGTATAGTCCATTACAATAATCCAGCCTAGAACTTATTAAGGCCACTGCGACTGTTTTCCACGCCGATAGCGGAAGAAGATCAAAGAACTTCCTTAGTGCTTTTATGATCTGAAAGCACATGCCTGCTACTGCTACAGCCTGGGGTTTGAAAGATAAATGGTTGTCGAATTTAATGCCCAAATTGCGGGCGGATGCAATTGTATTAGGGGGCACTTCGGCATCCACTGGCCAACACGCTGTTGGGGAAAAAAGATTGTGGTTTCCTATGGGTAGGATTTCGGTTTTTCCGGCGTTGCACTTTAAATGGTTGTTCGTCATCCAATTAAAAGTTGCTGCAAGACAGTCCTTAAGATCTTCCTCGGCACCTGGCCGTTCCCTATCCAACACCAAAATCAGTTGGGTATCGTCAGCGTATGAAATAGCACTGATCTTGAATGACGCGATCAGTTTCATCAGTGGTACCATGTATAGGTTAAAAAGAACAGGGCTCAAGCTAGAGCCCTGAGGAACCCCTGAGCTGACGTCTTTAGCCTCAGACTGATATGGGCCAAGCACTGTTATTTGGCGTCTGTTGGTAAGGAAGTTCCTACACCAGGCCAAAACCTGTCCTCCTACCCCTGCGGCAGCCAACCGGTCCACTAAGATGTTATGTGAGACCGTATCGAAGGCTGCCGACAGGTCAAGTAGGAGAAGGACAGCCTTCTTTCCTTGATCCATTGCTGCCCTTAATGTTTCTGCAGTGTAGAGTAAGGCTGATTCGGTAGAATGTTCTGACCGAAATCCTGACTGATTAGGATGGAGAACGTTATTCTTCTCCAAAAAGTAAGTCAGTTGACTATTGACAAACTTTTCAGTCAGCTTGAATAGAATGGGTAACAAGGAAATCGGGCGCAGGTTGGAAAGGGTAGTAGGGTCGGCAAGGGCCGCTTTTTGGAGAGGCTTAACAGCTGCAAGTTTCCAATCGTATGGGATACTTGCCGTGGTTAGAGAGGAATTAATGATCTTATTGATCATTGGATTAACCATCTCTATTAAAAGATGCAACACCGGGGGGGGACAGGGATCGAAAGGGGATCCCGATTTGCTGGCTAAGATCGCTTTAGCAGTTTCCTCCAAGGATACTGGGGCGAAATCATCAAAGCAGGGGGCAGATATTGTCTCTACTATCTCTTCAACACCCCTCGTTGCAGTGGCTCCTGATGGAAAGGTCTTCGTGATAGCCAGGATTTTATTGTCAAAATAATCAGATATCGCATTACAGAGATCTTGCGATGGAGGAATCTCTTGCGATAGAGCTGAAGGATTCATGAAATCCTTAACAATCTTAAAGATTGCTTTTTGTTCCTGGCCTGCCGTAGATATGGCTTGTAGATAGTATATTTTTTTTGCTGATTTTATTCCTGCATGGTACTTTCGTCTCGCTGCTATATAGATGTTACGTGTAGCGGTGTCGTAATTTCGACGCCACCTCCGTTCTAGTGTTTTAATTTCGCCTAGTTCAAGCTTTAGGGTTGTTGAGAACCAAGGGGCATTCTTTTTTGTCTTCCTGGGTTTAAGGTTATCACTTCTAGATGATTTTTAGCAAAGTACCCGCTCCAGTAATCCAGTCACAAAAGGTATGAGTATCTGTCGAGGTAAGATCGACCATGACTGGCCTACTATTATTTGAGTTTCTCAATAATGTCAGGTCTGCTAGCTAGTGACTTCCAGTCCGGAGTGGTTTTAAAAAGAAGTTTATCATGACACTTTGAAGGGTTTATAGTGGGTTTCAAAATCCCAACTATATTAAAAGGGATTAAAAAATGATCTGTCCATACCTGAGGACAAGGGGATTTGGCTATCAAGCTAGGGTAATTAGAACAGATACAATCTAGTAAATGTCCTGCCTGGTGGGTGGGTTCCCAGTTCACAAGAGTAAGGCCCAGCACTTCAATTGTATCCATAAAACAGCTAACGCCAGGATCGTTTGGGGACTCAAGATGTAAGTTAAGGTCACCCAGTACAGAAAAGTTGGAATACCTGAGTGTTAAGTCACTCAGCACATCGCCTACAGTATCCAAAAATTTGGAAGGAGGACCCGGGGGGCGATAAATAAGGACCCCAGAAAAAACAAAAGAATCATGGATTTCCAAGGAGAATACTAGTGCTTCTGCCTCTTTCATTTCCATCAATTCTTGAGTGGAACATTTAAAGGTATTTCGATAGATAATTGCAAGGCCTCCTCCCCGTTGTCCATGTCTATCCAAACGCTGGATAAGGAAGTTATGAGGCAGGGCTGTGGCTAGGGCAGGATTAGACCACGGTTTTAGCCACGTTTCTGTGACCAAAAGCCAGTCCAGATGTGATTCAGTGATAAGGTCATAAATGTTCTGAGCATTTTAATTTTTCGCTAACGACCGTGCATTAAATAAACCACCCGCACTAAAATAGCGTCTGAAGGAGTCTCCATTAAAGGGTCAGGACTTACTGTAGTGTGACAATGGGCACAACAAACAGGGCCATGCCAACTTTGTGGAGGAATGGCACAATTACAAGGTGCTTGAGGCCCTTGGAAAGATAACAAAAAGTCACGTGACATACCTGAATCTGAGAAATTGCAGGTGGACAGCATTAAATTGCTCAGAGTCTCCCGCCTCTCACGCCTCCTTAGCGCTGACGGGCGCAGACGGGCAGACTCTGGCTTGACTCAGGCGCGAGTCAGGCGCTACCGCTGCGCGTCACCGCTGCGCGGGAGGTGTGAGCATTAAGTAGAGGCTCACCTGGTCTCCTATCTGAGCACTAGAGCGCTCAGGCAAGTGGCACACTGAAGGATCAACACCCCCAAGATGGTGGCCAAGCGCCACGAGTAGGCAGTGAAAGAAACGATTTACTCCGCTCTACACGCGGTGAGGGCACAATTATGATGCAAGTATGTGGGCGCGGCAGTATTATTTTAATAACAGGGGCTAAGAAAAATTTAATTTAACCAAGATAAGAAAAACTGTATTTTTAAAAAATAGTATAAGCGCTGCACGCCTAGTATCACACTAGCAATAACGCGCGTTCAAAATAAAGGTACACCTTTCCCAAGGTCGAGCTGCTCAAAGTGCTCGCCTTAAGTAGAGGCTCACCTGGTCTCCTATCTGAGCACTAGAGCGCTCAGGCAAGTGGCACGCAACATGTAGCAGAAAAGACAACATATGCAAGGGCATTTATTTTTTTGTAGCCCAGGTCCTGTGTGTTTTTGGAGCTGTCAACTGTACGCCCATTGCAATATAGCTACTCCCTAAGATTATTCATTTTTATCGCAATCAACTGGTACTGCACAAAAGCTATCAGATGCTATGTAATTCTTCACACATGGATGTCAATTTCCCTGGTGCAACACATAACCACTTCCCATTTTGACACTCTGCGATTGCTGTTTAACTGCATATTGGTGATTATGGAGACTTATGAATGTTTGGTGAGAAACTAAACTTCATGTGCCATGGGTATGTTCACATTGTGCGTCTAAATTCGTACAAAAAACAAAATTTCATAGGAAACAGTAGGCCACGCGGCACAGCCACGCCATTTCCGACATCGCAAGCGTAACCATGCTTGCCTTAACCAGGCATATGCGCAGTCTAGCTGCTGGCTCCTGCAGGGACGGAAGCAGAAAGACATCACTAGGAAGAGGCCCCTGGTGAGGTAAGTGGGGCTGGGCTGGGTAGTTTTCTGGGCCGGGGTCGGGGGTAGTTTTCAGAGCTGGTGGATAGTTTTCATGGCTAGAGGGTCAGAGTAGTTTTTTGGGCTGGAGGAGGGTTGGGTTGTTTTTTAATTAGGGGTCAGGGTATTAGGCCTTAGGGTAATGGAAGGGGTTGGGGTAGTTTTAGGGATTACGCAGGGGTGGGAGGGGGTAGGGGAAGTGTATGTTAAGTAACAAGGTTTTAGGCCTCAGGGCAGGGGGAGGGAATGGGTAGTAGGGGTAGTTTGTTGTGCCAAGGGGTGGGCGGGGTAGTTTTTAGGGCTCAGGGTGAGTTGCAGTAGTTTTTTTAAAATAGCGGTTTGGGTTCTAGTCCTAAGGGCAGTAGAAGGGGTTGAGCTAGTGTTTTAGGGACAGTGCAAGGGGGTGGGAGGAGGTCGGGTAGTGTTTGTTGGGGGATAGGGACAGCATGGGGGTTGGAAGGCGGTCAGGGTATTTGAACCTTAGGGCAGGAGAGGCAGGTAGGGATTTTGCAGCTTGAGGGGGGTCAAAGGGGTGGGGGTTATGACCTTAGCCATGTATTCCCTGGTACCATTCATGCTTTTACCACAAAATTATATTGGAAAGGCATGCGTGGTAAAGGAATGCGTGGTTAAAATGCATTTGTGGTTTAGGCTGCGTGGTAGAGGCATACTTGGTTGAGCCATGCATGTCTCCATCATACAACGACATTTCACATACCTAATATTCTGTCACAGGACCTCACAGTGAAATGCATGCGTAATTCAGCATATATTATTGCAAATATATATTTTGATCACACTAATGTAACATTGATCATGTACAATTTCATCTCCCTAATCTATCTATTATGCAAACGGATGAGTCTTTATCCCCTATTGCCTGACCCCTGTCCATCAATTTATCACAGTTCTGCGAAGGAGATAGAAACGTGACTCCTGGAATCTTGCTCTACACGTATGGATCATGAAGGGAGAGAGGATGATATTGTAGTCCCCAAACATGTTGTGTAAGATTATCCTGGCCTGCACCATATTGAATTGCATTATCCCATAAATAATTACTTCAGTCCTGCCATCCATCCCAGTCCAGGTACCATAGTTGTCGCAGAGCATATGGTAAGATACTGGATGCCCTTAACCATCTGATGTATAGCTCTTTCACTTGATTCCCTAGTAGAAGAGGTTGACTGCACTGATTGGGCAATGCATTGGTTTGTTAGAGATGTGGCTGTTTTTTGAGTGTCTTTGGAGAAGGTGATTGAAAGTTCAAATCCCCAAGCCAGAACTGGGAGTGTTGGAAGGATTTTCCTCTTCATCTGACGACTGTGGCAGAAAGTAATGACTGGCACCCCATGGATCTGATGCTGCCTTGTATGCCTCCCCTGGAACAAATGCCAGTCCTTCAGGGACAGCATACTTAATGTTCCAGCACTGGAGGAATGCTGAGTGAAATCATACGTCCCCCCTAAATCCTGCAGGATTACTGCAGAATTGTGCTGGATTTGTGGGATTAGGGTAAAGTAAGAAGTAATGAGGATTGGCATAAAAAACCCAGTCTGATACTTTGATGTGTCCTCTATAGAAGCCTTTTGAGTTGTACACACTGCTACCTGGTATCAAAGACATCTGGCACCTCAACTTCACTGCATCGTGGTTTTATGGCATCATGGTTCCTTGTATCCTGGCTCCTTTCTGGCGGAGCAAAAGAAAACAAACCTTGGCAATGCCAATGGGACTGGCTTGTGAATAAAAGTTCCTTTTGAATTACTGATAGGTGCAGATACTCAATAAGTCATTATACACCCAGTCTATCATACATTCGCTCCTCAATCCACTGATTAATCCTTCCATTCACCATCTGACACAAAAGTGATAAAACACATACAAACTCAAATACATGTACATGATAAATTGAAAGAATACATTTGGGAAAAAGAAAACATGCTGAATTTCTAAACACGACTGACAAATGTTTGTAATAACAAAATTAATCATAGCAGTGTGTTTCCGTTTTGCAAAGGTTTTGTACATAATCTATCATTGTTTTTAGGTTTAAGCATGTCTGCCATAAGTAGAAAAAACATGTTGGCCATTTTGGAATGATACAATACTGATATACTATGGACAACATCATTCCATAATGATAGCCGAGTCTAAAGGAAGAGGCCACATGGAATGTGGCGCATTGCAGATGAAATGAGGGGCCACCAAGCAACCTGTTAGCACTACGAGGAGAACTGTAGTATCCCCTTAAGAAACATTAAAATAAAAACAGAAGAAGCAAAGAAATGAAAGGTGAACTATAAAAGGGGAAAATGTATATCTAAAGGATTGGCCAATGAGCCCTGTTAATGAAGCTCAATCATGTTCAGGTTGATGTACACACGTGATCAGAACATGACAATCACAGGGCAAAAGAGCCAATGACCGGAGCAGACTGAACCATTACCCCATGCAGTTGGCTGTCATGCATGAAAGCAGAATGCAAATAACTTTCTGGCAGACACCAATGGCAGAACAGAGAAGACCCAAAGGCCCTCGATATATAAATGTGTATATATATATTTATACATATGGATGGATGGGTTCTTTACTGATTTCCTTTTAGTACAAGATCCTGGCAGCTATCTAACAAGCGATTTTAGTGGGAACTTTTACAGAGCAAATCTTCAACCCCAAAGGTTTGTCAGGGGCAGTAGCCAACACCATAATAATCTCCTACACAGCTAAGCTGACATTTTATGTAACAAAATACCTATCTGTAGGCTTTAACAAAGAGAAATAACCATTCACCGCTAAATGTTTGTTGATTTTAACATACACTTTACACCATCAATATGTCAAGCGTAATGCGTTAATCAAACCTTTTCATAGCAAAGAAATCAGCCTGTCAGCCCGTCTAAAACACAAGCATTTTTAAGCCATTTGCAATTTTAACGTTCATTTTGAAAATTCTGATGATCCTGCAGCTAACACTTGGAGAGCAATAAGCCGATACTGCAGCTAAAACAGTGTATTAAAGGGCCAACTCGCATTGTACGTCAAACACATGACCGGCTGTTCTCCAATGTAGATTCCATTAACATTCCAAGGGTTGCTCCACTGACCTGGACAGATCACTCCCTAATTTCCTTTTCCTTCAGTTTACCCACTAATCTCACCTGCCTGACTGCACTCTCTTCAGCATCAAAAAGGGCATGGAAGCTCATCACTCCTGACTCGTTCGCCTCTCACTTTTTTCAAAATGGTCAAAATTCTCCAAAGACATCTTCCATTCAGACAGAGGCTGCACTTCTACACTCTGAAACCACCAACACACTAGACCTGTGTGCCCCTAGGCTAGGAAGCAAACCAAATAGGAACACACCATCGGAAAAATTATATTCATTAGAACTTAATCTACTAAAAAGGAAATGCAAATCACTAGTACACACGTGGAGATTGTCTAAAGAAAGAAGTGATAAAGAGCTCTATATTGGAGAACTGAAGATCTACCACAACACCTTTAAATGTGATAAGATGCATTACTATGCTAAATGCGTAGAGGACAACAGAAACTCACCCAAAGGGCTGTACAAAATAGTAAAGGAACTCTGCAAGCCAACCAGACTGTCCCAAACAATGGCCCCTTCAATAGACTACTGCGAGATAATCAGAAATGTCTTCTTCGATAACATTTCTAAACGATACTCCTCTTTTGAAAACCAATCCACCGTTGATGAGCTGAATTGGGATACCATGGCTCCCCACCCCAAAGCACATGCTCACTTAAGCAACTTGACTCCCTTCTCTGAAGGGCAGGTCGCAAAAGCGATGACCGAGGTCAAGTCAGGATCCCCATTTGACCCTGCCCTCACTTCATTTTTTCTCAGCTTACAACAGTCCTATGTCCGTATGTTACATACATTTTTAACAAGTCCCTGGGATTGGCAGTCCTCCTGGACATCTGAAAAAAACCATTGCATTTCCACTGTTAACAAAAGCAGGCATGGAAGTTCACAACCCCTCTAACTACCGACCAATCTTCCAACTCCCCTAACTGTCCAAGGTTTTGGAGATATTGGTCAATAAACAACTGATTAACTTCTTACAAACCAATGAGCTCCTAGACCCCTCTCAGACTGGCTTTAGAGCCTCGATAGCACAGAAGCCACACTTCTCATGGTATTGGACAACATCAGATCCTTGGTGGACCAAGGCAAGGCTGCCGCCCTGATCCTTTTGGAGTTGTCGGCAGCGTCCGACACTGTATCCCATGACCTCCTAATGAGCAGCTTGCATGAAAAGGTACTTCACTTGAAGGCTCTCCAATGGTTCAATTCTGTTCTACGCAATAGAACACAGAGAGTCCAAATGGGCCCCTTCTCCTCTAACTCCCCAAAAAAATATTAACTATGGTATCCTGCAGCGAATCTCTTTGAGCCCCGCCCTCTTTAATACCTATGTCTCCTCTCTGGCCAAGATTGGCAGGAAATGGGACTTGAACATCTGCTCCAACGCTGACGACACTCAGCTTCTAATCACCTTTTAAGGAAGGCATGAGGACACTAGGAACAACGTAATCAACTGTCTGTCAATCAACTGGAATCAACTGGATGACAGAACAATGTCTGAAACTGAATACTGAGAAATTCGAGATCCTGATTTTTGAAGGAGCTCACCTGATCTGGGATGATACCTGGTGGCCTTGGACACTAGGAACTGCCCCGGAACCGAAACGGATCATTAAAAACCTGGGCATTCTTATTGACAATGAACTAACCATGCAGGACCAAATCCGAGCATTGCGTGGAAAAAGCTTTACCACGCTAAAGCTTTTAAGAAGACTTTTTCCATGGATACCCTTGAATTGCAGAAAGACTATCACTCAGGCTCTAGTCTCCAGTAAGCTGGATTATGGGAATGCGCTGTATGTGGGCATGCCCCCAACTGCAGGTGATTCAGAACGCAGCTGCCAAGATTGTTTGCAAGTATAGCTCAGCATCAGAATGTCTGAAGGAACTCCATTGGCTGTCTGTGCGCCAAAGAGCCAAGTTCAAACGCATGTGCTATGCACATAGAGCACTACACAAGCTAGCACCTCGAATTTTGCAGGACAAAATTGAATTTTACACTCCCACATGACAACTGAGGTCTTGCAATCATGCTCCGGCCAAAGATACATGTATTAAAAAAAACAGAGCAGGAGACTGCTCCTTCTCTAATCTGGTGGCCGTTCAGTGGAATGAACTCCCCTTAGATCTTCCCCTCACGGATGACTATTTGGCATACAGAAAGAATCTGAAAACAACATTGTTCCCTAGGCGATAATACTTGCAGCTTTTGCCTTACTCCCCTACTCTTATTTAACCAGGTTGTTATTCACTTGCATACAAGGACACAGCTTTCCAGCGCCGTGATATCCCTCGGGATGACTGTTGCGCTCAACAAATACAAATACAAATCAGATATATGGTACCAGAAATATTTTTCCTAGTGAACCAATCGTGCCTGTAGCAGTGGTTTATCACCATAAACATACATAGTATACCAAATGAAAGTTGGCAAAGCAAAATATGAGGGGGTAACTAGCACTAACATTCTTGTGTACTAAGGAAGTCCATGATATTCCATGCAATAATAAACCTATCTGTAGGCATTAACATAGAGTGATAACTTTATAATCTTTATAACCTATTGACTTTAACATATGCTTTTCACGATCAATATGTCAGGTCTACTGCCTATATCATAACTTTTTATTACAAGTAATCAAGTCAATGACCTTTATCATACAACTTTATCAACCTGCTATGTTGGTTCATATGCCTCCCCAAAAGGCAATCATCAGGCATACAGTAATAAAAGGGCAAATAGTTACAAAATATAGTTGTCAAAAAAATAAAAAATCTCTACAAATAGAACCTAATAAGGATTACCAGTGTGCATTGTCTAGCCCATGGTTTGTTTAGGTGGGCCGCAAGCCCTCAAATCCTTGACTACTGCAGTCATCTGCATGATTCCATGTAACAAAGGGCCAAAAGTACAAAAAAGTCAGTTTGTAATTTCCTAATTGTGAATTGTTGTGATTCCCAGTTAGGAAATCACAAACGTCTCAGACACTATTTTCTGTTCCCAGTCGGTCGCAAATGGACCTGCCTCATCAATATTGATGAGGCAGGTTGCAATTTGCGAACCATTGGGAATGGCCTGTTATCAAAGGGATGGTGGCCTGCTAGGGTCCACAGACCACCATGCCTGTGATTGCTTTTTAAATAAAGCAATTCTTTTTGTAATGTATCCTGTTTTCCTTAAAGGAAAATGGGCTGCATTACAAAAATAAAAATTAAAAGTTCTCTTTTAATTTTGTAAGATTAGGCAGTGGTCCATGGCACCACTTCCTGCTCTTAAAAAACATTTTCACCCACATTCACAAAGGGGAAGGGGGTCCTTGGGGACACATTCCCGTTTGTGAATGGGTTACTCCTCTACGGAGTCAGCAAATGATGAATGTTTTGCAACTGCATTCCAGTCGCAAAACATTCAATGCATACCAGGGCTATTTGGTATTAGGAAGAGACGCCCTTCACAAGCCCCTTCCTAATACCAAATCGCAAAAGCAAAATACAATTCTGTAACAAATTACTGAGCTGCATTTAGCCTTTTGTATATGGCAAAATGCATTATACCGGTCACACATGGATTTATGGGTCGTTTGCTACTAGTAAAATGCTTTGTACATCTGGCCCAAATTAGCTGTCTACAGGCTTTAGCACCGTGTAAAAATGATGATTTCTTAAACGCTGTTTCCCTTTACATATACATTCACAAATGGTAAGTAAGGCCTACTTTCTTTGTCATAATGTGCCATAATGTGTCATATTAAACAGATCTCAACTAGGGAATCTGACATACCTTTTCACAGTGAACTCATATGACCTCCACCCTTTACAATTGGCTTGACACCAGTCCTTAATTTGAGCCAGACGATCTGCTGGGGGCCAGCAGCACTTCTTTATTTTTGGAGACCAGCACTTATTTTTCCCCCTCAAACATTTACCAAGCACAAGAGAGGGCAAAAAACATAGATGAGAAAGACAGAGGAAGAGAAAGACCTCAAAACCAAACAAAGGGAGAGAGCAGGGACCTGCAGGAGGAAGATATAGGGTCAGGGAGTGTTTGGTGGTGGAGTAAAGACTGCCAGCCTTTGCATTAGGCACGCTGACATTTTATTGCACCAGCTGCTGGCTTCTGAGCAGAGCTTCAGGTGCCCACTTTCTTCTTATATACATTTAACCACTGCTTGTCACTATAGACAATCCAGCTCTACAGATACTTACAGAGGCAAGCAACCACCAGGCATGCATTTATAAAAATAAAAATATGCACAAAACAATATTCAGTCCTTCTCCATAGGGCCAAACAAGAATCATCACAGTGAAATTGTTCTCCCTACATTTGTTATAGCAGGTGATCATTGCCATAACCCTTGCTTACATTGGTAATCTGTGAGATTACTTGTAACTAAATACCTTTCACCGACCTGTAACATAATGTGAAAACAATTCACTGATAGAGGCCCATTGGTTTTACAATATGATGCTATTCACAATAGATACACCAGGCCTATTGCCTTTTTTTAAGAGCTTTCTATAATAAACAGTCCGGACCAATACCATCAGGACTAACATTTCCCTGCACAGTATTCAGGCCTCTGGCTGTTATCATTACTGAGGATAAGAGTTCCCTAAAGGCAATCGCAAGGTATACAGTCATACAACGTAATGCTTCTCCTAACAGGACTTGACATGGACTCTCACTATGCAAATCTTCCATACTCATGGTTTGTCAGAGGGGGTAATCGGCACCAAAAGCCTTGCCTGTCAAGGTAATTAAGAGATTCCATGTAACAACACATCTGTAGACTTTTGAGTAATGCCAATTCTCCCTTAAATGTCTATTGACTTTAACATCAGCTTTTCACAATCAATATGTCAATCTACTGCCTTAATTTTAACTTTCAATAACAAACAATGAGGCACATAGTCTTCTTAAAAGTTTTCTCTCCACAACCAACTTAAGCCCACTGTACTGAGCGTAAACATTCCAGAAGGCAGTTATCTGGCATTGAGTCATAAAAGTACAAATATATACGAAATTGCAGTGGCAAAGCAAAATAGTATCTCTCCTATAACAGACTAATAACGTTTATTGTACTGCATATCCCCACAGTAAGTTCAGGTACATCACCAAGAACAAACCCCTTGTTTACTACATAAATTTGTGAAATTCTATGTGACAAAGTACATGCCTACAGGCTTTAGCACAGTGTAATAACGAACCATGCTTAAAAACCAACTGTCTTTAACATATGCTTTGCCTACTTGTCATAATGTTTCATAATAAGGCCTATGAGATCTGGCATGACTTTTCCCAACAAACTGTTCTCCTTTTCGATAATCAAATAAACAGAACCGATGAAGTATTTAGCCATTAGCATTGACTTTAAACTTTACCCAACACCGGCATATTCAAGTGCACCTAAACTGGCAACAAGTTTACCCGAAAACTGCATACTGCTATAAAAATACAAATATGTAGAAGATACAGCATGCAAAACAATACAGGGCCCATCTAAACAGTGCCTTATAAGAATCATCATTTCATTGAGTCACCCCAATGGTTTGTCAGAGTTGGCAGCCAGCGACAAAACCCTTGCCTGCTACAGTAACAACAAAATACCGAGCTGTAGGCTCTAATATTCGTAATATTAATAATTCACCTAAATGCCTACCAACTTTAACATATGCTTTTTAAAATATATACACCACCAGGCCTAGTGTCTTCATCATAACATTTCATAATAAATAGAACAAGCCTATAGCCAGGATTATTGACTAGCCACAATTACCAACTCAGTCCTGCTGCACAAAGTCTAAAGTGGCAAAAGCAAATAAGTGCAAAACATTCATTCTTTATCATGGAAGCACACAAATTTGGCCCAATCAAATCCAGTACCCAGGGAGTACAACATGTGAGTGGATCATAAGCCTCTCTTTCAGTAGGACTCTGAAAGCTCTTTTTTGTTGATCACATGGTAGTTTTCTGTCAAGCCAGAACCACAAAAATATGCTTGTTAATGACTGCCCTTCTCCTGTTTGTGTTGCTACCAGAGAAAACCACTATAAATTATCTGTTATCTGAGACTCTTTAATAGTGTTACAACTTCATGTGCATGCCCCTGAAAGTTCAAGCTGAGGCAGCTGAATAAATAAACAAAATGATCACTGCTGCATGGAAGACAAGCACCTTTTTGTGGAAGCACACAGCTCCTGCTCATTCAAAACATATACTGATTTGCATTATGGCTGGGTCCAAAATTAGGTGGCACTGTGGGCAAAAAAACAATGGGCTGGGATGCAGACCCAAGCGATTTCCAGTGGCTTAGATTAATTCAAGCATTCTATCACTCACCTTGACTTTTTGCATGTGCTTCCCTAAGTGCGCCGGGTATTCCCAAATGTTGGCCCTGGGCTCACTGTGCCATTGGAACTAAGCTATACCTGGCTGAAGAGCCCTAAATAGGGCAAAACAGGTCCTAGGTTGCTTGTGTTATGGTACAGGGAGCCCCAGGCCTGGCAGTTTGGACTAGCGGCTTCACGAGGAGCAGTATGAAGACTGATTTGCATATCCAGAACAGGACCAATATTAATAACTTGGTACCAATGATAGTGGAACACATTCATATGGGAGAATCAACATGTTTCCATTTTTGTTGCTAAAGTAAAAGGTATGGAATAAGGACAATGTCCCCTTCTATCTATTTTAGGTATGTTGAATGGTTAATTGTAGTTGCTAGTGATAGTATTGAACCTGATTCCTGTATAAGATAAGATTAATGACAGGTTGTATGTATAAAAAATAAGAAATGATATTGTAAAGGCTTTATGCCTACAAATTGTCAATTTATGATAAGTGTCTTTTTAAAAAACATAAAATGTAATGCAGACACTAGGGATATGTGTAAGAGATCGCATCATAATGTACCATGTTAACAACTGTATAAACAATGACTGTCACTGTATTAGAATGGAGAATAATTATCTGTTTTTATTAATTTAGAAACTGTCCTGAAGAAGGTGTTTTTAACTTCGAAAAAAAACGAAACGCTGCGTCGACAAACAGCTTCTTTTTTAGCCTACCCTACAGTACTGTGATACTGGTTTTAAATTGTTTTTGTGATTTTATATTGTGAACATAAAATGTCAATTGATAAGATTGTACTTAATAAATATGTATGAAATTCTCTTGCAATAACTTATGACAGTCTTGTTGATGGTGCCTCTAAAATATCTATTTTATATACACATCAATGTTGTCTAAATGTTGGGATATAATGATTAGTCTTTCCTGAATGTGATAGGGTGTATCTGTAACTATTTCTATAGGTCTTTTGATAGCTTATGGTCTTTTGGAATATTTGGGACTTCTTTACTTTTTGACAAACATATATATGTCATTCATTGTGTGAGAGTGGTAGGAGTTACCATGAAATACTAAATAATTAAATAAGTACGGGTTTGTTTAATCATCACAAACGCATTCCCCAATCTGTCAAAAGAAAGCAAGTCAATTAACATCAAACACAGGAAGAATGAAATCACGGTTTGCTGTTTTAGGCAAAATACGTCCGTGCAGCAGCAGGGATTGTGAATAGTGAACCCCCGAGAGACGGGCTCACGCTGACTCATCGGCACGCAAGGTTCAAGATGGCCGCCACCCAGGATTTCTGGGACTTGTAGTCCATTTTAGGAAAAAATGGGAAAAACACTCACGGGCTAAAAAATAAACAAAGAATATGGTTTGACAAATAGGAGGACCCTGCCCTGTCACATCAACATATGAAGAGGGTCATTCACAAGTGCATAAAACAAGATTTTAAACATGAGGCATAAAACATTTTTGTGAAACACAGCACAACCACCAGCGAGACCATGGGAAAGGGTAATTTACCTTTCCACATGGCAAGTTTTGCTGCTGGCGTCAACAACAGAACCACTTTGGCAATTCTGCTACAGAGGGCGGGGATGGCCCTAGACTGAGCACCACCACGTTAACTGAGAGAGAGAGAGAGAGAGAGAGAGAGAGAGAGAGAGAAAGAGAGAGGGAATCTTAACTCTGACTCTTGTGTCTGGTGTGGATATCTGCATATGTGCAAATGTAACTGTCCAATGTAAGGCACCCTCACTGAGCAGCAAATATTTCTTACCCGCAACTAGCCTCATCTCTCCTGTTCATTCTCTTCTGAGCACGATCTCTGAGTTATGACATGCCTCAATCATGTGGGCCCTGTGCTATACCATACACGTATACTAATAGAAGCTTTACATGCAACTTTGCTACAAATGCTGCGCAGCAAGAACAAGAAGGTGATGGATGTAATGCTTGAATTAATCTGAGCCAATGGCAATCGCTAGGGACGCATCCTAATACATCACTTTTGGTCACCATTCCACCGCAGTTCGGACCCAACCATATGCAAATCAGTCTTCATACTGCTCCTCGTGAAGCCGCTAGTCCAAACTGCCAGGCCTGGTCCTCCCTGTACCATAACACAAGCAACCTAGGACCTGTTTTGTCCTATTTAGGGCTCTTCAGCCAGGTATAGCTTAGTTCCAATGGCACAGTGAGCCCAGGGCCAACATTTGGGAATACCCGGCGCACTTAGGGAAGCACATGCAAAAAGTCAAGGTGAGTGATAGAATGCTTGAATTAATCTCAGCCACTGGAAATCGCTTGGGTCTGCATCCCAGTCCATTGTTTTTTTGCCCACAGTGCCACCTCATTTTGGACCCAGCCATAATGCAAATCAGTATATGTTTTGAATGAGCAGGAGCTGTGTGCTTCCACAAAAAGGTGCTTGTCTTCCATGCAGCAGTGATCATTTTGTTTATTTATTCAGCTGCCTCAGCTCTGTTTGTTTGGGTTACCTAGAGAGAAAATGTATTTATAAAATACTGGTCTTATTATTTCCCATGTAATCTTTTATTGTCACTGATACTTTGATGGAAAATACCCAGTTTACCTTTGTTCTTAATACACAAAGCCGCACACGACATACAGCGGAGCCACCGTTATTAAATTCGGATGTTCAGCCTTGAAGCTACAGAAAGCAATATATAATAGATGTGGCTCTTAACTGACCAGCCTTTATCGTAATGTCTAGATTTTTGGTAAAGACGTTTTATATTCCACTCACCTAAATTGTACATAAGGGTGGTCAATATATAGACAATCCTCTGTCGCAGTCACAGTCCTGCTTCTACAGATGGAAACCCTCAAGGGAATAACCTCCTAGATGTGTCTCTTTTCAATTAAGACCAATCTAGAAATGGATAAAAACGCCTTTTGTTATATTTTCATTTCAGCCCAATACCCTGTCAGCAGAGCTTCTGAGTGTGGTTGGAGGGATCCCCCTTCATGTATTCTGCTGGTGGGCCCCCACAAGTTTTGTTACACCACTGGCGTGCTATGTGTGAGAGAGTGTAAATGTGTTAATTTGTGTATATGTGAAGTAAGTGTGTGTGAGTGTAAGTGGAGCTAAAAGGGTGTATGATGTCACTCCTGGCATTTCGGTGAATTTACGTCCTTGGCTTAGAACAGCAAGGGTTCACAAATGTTTATGTTGTTGTGCCAACAAATATCATGTCCATATAGTATGAACATTTTCCTACATTTTGCAGCACCCATAAGCCCCTACCTAATCTTTCTCAATGTCCTATCTATGGCTGATCTTAAATGGACTTTAGCCATTTTGTTACTTTGTTGCTCACTGCATACACCAAGGAGGGTTCATTACCTCTTTTAATGTATTTTTTTGTTGTCCTCATTTAACAAAGAGAGCTCGTAAGATTGGAGGATAAAGCCGGCTTAATCCGAAGATGCCTGCAGACCACTACCTGAAGTGAAAAAGGAGAAAAAGTACCCATTCACTTCTCAAGGAACAGAGGGTTGATCTAGCCCCCGGGTATGTTATCTCCAAAAGCAGTCTCTAATAGAAAAAAACCTAGGCTCCTGTATATAGGCCATTCCCATCTAGTCACAGCTAGTTTTCCGTCCTTTCAGCCAAACAAGCCACTTTGTAATCATTGGACCAGAGGGAAGATGGTCCTCATGTTCTTAATAAGCCACAATAAGGAGAAACAAAAAAAAGACCAAGGGGCAGATGTATCATCACCATCATTTGCGATTCCCAAATAGCGATTTTTTAGAAATCGCTATTTGGGAATTGCAAATTGGGATGTATGTAGAAATTCGCTATTTTTTAGCGATTTCTTAAAATTCCTTAATTGCAATTAGCAAATTGCTAATTGCAATTAAGGAATAATTTCCCATTCATTTCTCTGGGCCAGGAGGCCCATAGGAATGAATGCAAAGTTATTCTCAATTTGCGATTCGCAATTTGCTAATCGCAAATTCATAATAATTTCAAGGGTGCAGAGGTGTCCAAAGGACACCCTGTTGCACCTCTGAAATATGCATGGGTGCACATGTGGCGCACATACATGCCCTAAGGGCATGTATGTGCGTCACATGCACTTTGAAAAATGCAAAAATGTGCATTTTTTAAGGAATTTGCAACTTACCACCAACTGGAAGTTGGTAGTAATTTGCGATTCCTTAAGGGCATTTTGCTAATATTTTTTGCTACATACATTGCATTTAAAGAATCGCAAAATTTGCGATTCCTTAAATGCAATTGCAAAATAAGGAATCACAAATTTTGCTATTCCTTATTTTGCACCAGAATTTGCTTCATACATTCCATTTAGCAAATTCGAATTTCAGCCTTTTCGAATGCGAATTTTCTTGATACATCTGGCCCCTGGAATAGTGTAAAAAAATAGCTTAGAGAGAAGCAAAAGACATAAACCACCTATTCCAGATATCCCAAAACCAATTTTTTTACTTATTTTACTTGCTCGATCCAGGGACGAGATATGTTGAACTGAGCTTATCCATTCTGACTTAGTAGGTGGGATAGGTACAACCCACTTAATGCATATTTCCCGTCGTGCCAAGAGAATTAATACAAAAAGTAGTGCCGTCTGGTCCCTAGAAAAAGCTTGATTTTCCGTCTCTATCCCAAAGATCACCGTAGATGTAGTTAGTCCCACCATTCCACCCAAAATTTCAGAGATGATGTTACTTACATGATCCCAGAAGAGCTTGATCGATGGACATTGCCAAAACATATGTACCTCATTTGCGTTGATGTCACCGCACTTCGGGCACTTCCTTACCACTCATTTCCCCAATTTAGAGAGTTAGAGCTACATGGGTAACTTTTGCTAGTTATTACAGTCCAAACACCGACGACCCGTCCCATCTTCAATCCCTGTTTCTTCAACTGACGGATGTAAATGACCAAATCATAATAGGAGGAGATATTAATCTGGTATCCCACTAACGATACTACATCCACAAGAGCTGCAGGGGCTACTCCAAAAACTCGCAAAACACTCAAACACTTGATGACAGAAGGAGGTCTTATAGATAGTTGGAGAGAAAAAGAGCATGGGTCAGGGCTCGCAGGGGGTAAATATACTTTTCACAATAAAAAACATGGCCTTCAATCGAAAATCGATTTCTTTCTGGTAGACCGTATTACCTGCAGGGATCGGAACAAAATCGTCCATCTCCCTGAACATCTATCGGACCACTCGGCCATCTCATTAGAAATCACGATTCAGCAACATGCCACCCCTCGCAGATGGACTCTGAATCGAGTTATACTTCTTGAACCCACAGCCATCAATATACTGAAGCATGCCACAATAGAGTTTTTTGTTTTTAATAAAAGCTCTGCAGCTCTCCCCATTATATGGGACTCTTATAAAGCCTTTTTAAGAGGCCTGCTAATTTCCCAATCTGTCATACATAATAAAAGACAAGAGAAGGAATTCGGCAAATAGAAGCTAAAATTGCCGCAAAATAACTAATAATAGAACAAGTACCATCTGACCTGGCTACTCGAGAACAACTATCTTTGGCTAAAATGAATTAATAGACTTCCTAGAGGCAATAAATAAGAAAAAAATGGGAGGCAAGTAGACTTGCTCACCATGATTACTGGGGGGGATGCGGAAAATTTCTGGTGTGGAAAACAAAAGCGGACCTAGTCAGAAATACTGTGAGAAGCCTTAAATGCCCCAATACTAAGAGAGTTCTAGATAAAGATATGGATATTGAGGAAGCGTTTGTAAATTTTTTCTAAGAGTTATATTCCGAAGACCTAAACCCCTCGTCAGAGATTTTGGAGATATTTTTTCAAGATGCCCGACTTCCCATTTTATTTGCATTTGACAGGGAAAACAGAGTAGTCAGAGTAGTCAGATTACGATAGAAGAAGTTATACAAATAATTAAAATTTTAAAAAAGGGAAAAGCCTCAGGCCCGGATGCCATTCCTAATGAAATTTATATTGCTCTAGTAGATGAACTAGCGTGTTTTTTCTATGTCAACTTTTTAACTCACTGTTTTAGGAAGCGCAGGAAGTACCACCATCGTGGAATGAGGCAATTATCACACTAATTTTGAAGCCTAATAAAAACCCGCAAAATTGCGAATCTTTTAGGCCTATTTCACTGTTAAACAGCGATCATAAAATTTATACCCAAGAAGGCATGATAAAATTGCGGGTTCAATAATACATCCTGATCAAAAGGGTTTTGTAAAAGGAAGGCAACTGAAAGAGGTAACACAAGATCTAATAGGTGCGATAGATTTGGCAAATGTTTAACAATAGTTGAAACACTTCTCCGACATACTATATTAGGCATCCCAATCTAATGTACACATATGTATATAATTCAAATAGGTTGTCCTAATCCATTAGCCCTATTTGATCTGATACTCCACAACATGACTTATCATGTACATAGCCAATGGTGTGGATGTTTGTATTGGATGGTAATGCCATGTAGTGTTTTCACTCACACACTCCCTACAAGCAATGCGGTGCAGCGTGAATAGCTATTTCTGAGTGGTTTGCCTGGTGGTGCAATAGAAGGGGTGACTATTTTGTATTATTTGCCCCTGCTCTGCATCTCTAATTCAGGATTGAAGACTGTCCTGCTTATGAAGTTGATTTTTCTTATGGTTGTGCAATTACGACCATAATTTTATTATTTAGGTAGATCTATCTATCAAAGGCTGTAAATTGGAGCCCGGCCGGGATTCGAACCGACTCCTTAGCCTGGAAATGCCTTGGAAAACTACATTTCCCGATGGGCAACAGCGCGCTTGTCGCGCTGCGTGTGACGTCACCGCGCATGGTGTACGTCCGCACACGCCCCCTGCCTGACGCAGAAGCTGGTTGTTGACATATGCACCTCCCGGTACACCGAGTCGGTTCCTCCCCAAGATTGAGCTTAGAGGGACGACCGGTGTACCGACGGATAGGTGAGCTGCCCTGCATTTTCTTATTACTTCGGAATATGATAGGGTGTGCTGCGGGAGGTACTTCATAAGAGAGCGTGAATACACTGTCAGCACGCTAAAATAGCTGGGGTCAGAAACGAATGGCTGTGGAAGCAGACAGCTCTATAGCTCCCACGTATAGGCGTTTTGCCCTCAGACTTTTGTGAAGTAATGACAATGATTGGGTGTGCACCAGCTGGGATCACAGATGAGAGCCTGACTACGCTGTTAGCACGCTGAATATGCTGTAATCTTGAATGAGTGGTTGTGGAAGCTGACAGCTCCAGAAAACATACCCTCTGTAACTAGAGATGTAAGCGGCCAGGATGTTGATTGTTTGGCTTGTGTTGTTTGGCGCTAGAGGTGGCGCATGCAAAGACTGGTTTGCCCGGGAATACCAGCAGGTGTTATTTACATCAATGTTTGTGTTATTTTCTTTATAGTGCGGTGCATCCATCTACCTGAGCTCGCGCCAGGTGAGGTGGGGCTTTTCCTTCCCATTGAGTGGGTGAGTGAACCTAATGTTGTATACTCACAATTTGGTGAGTGGTGACTGACTTAGACGGTCTATGTGCTGGCCAGTAATTTGACTTGACTGGCATCACACTGTTTGTATGCATAATACTGCATGCTATTTGTATGTTTCACACTGTACCCAGATACTCTCTGATAATTTTTTGTGACTTATATTTACACCTTTCTTCTTATATTTAGGATGGGAAGATGATTACACAGTAACCTACACTATCCAGGTGATATGGTTTATTTATTCTTTGATCCTTTGATCTTATCTAGCAGTAGCACTAATGGTCCTGAGGAAGCAGCAGGAGATCTCGAGACTCTATTAGACTGCAGAAACATGTCGACCTTATACTTCTACTAAGTGGTTATTTGTTACGCCACTTAATTGCACTGTTTTTATTGATTTAGGAGTGTGACGGTGTTTATTAAAATTGTTGTCCCTGAACACGACCTAATTTTAGAACCCCTTTTCTTATTCTTTTCACATACACTTTTTCTTTGCACTGCTATTCAGTACTCCACCAGACACGTCTTCTTTCACATCATACATAATTGCTGTGGTTTTTCCTGGTACATGGTTTGTTATCAGCCAGTGCAGGTTTTTTCACCTTTAACAGCAATAGTCATATGTGTCTAAAGAGATCCCAGATGATGAAGGGCGGTCTCGATGGTGGACTGATGGGAACTCGTTTTTGATTAACTTTTCCTTAGAATATTGTTTCAGGGTACTTTGTTAGTGTGTGCAGACTCACTGTTGATTTTTGTTGGTGTCAAATGTTTATCAGGTCCCATTGGCAGTATTAACATTTGACGCTGCCAAGGCCTTTGATAGGGTCAGTTACCCCTTTTTAATAGAGGTACATAAACGTTTCAATCTGAGAGGAAAATTTGTAGCGGCACTCAAAGCGCTCTATAAGGAACCCTCGGCAAGGATACTTGTTAATGGGAATTTAACAAAGCAATTTAAAATCCTCAGAGGGACCAGACAGGGCTGCCCCCTCTCGCCCCTCCTTTTTAATTTCTATTTAGAGCCCCTGGCCTGCAAATTAAGATCATGTCAAGCTATTCCACCTTTTATTTGCATGGGGTGGGAGAAAAAGATAGGGATCTATGCAGATGATTTAATGATCCTGACAGGAGACGTGGAACAGGCGCTTCCAGCTATTTGGGCACAGTTGAATACTTTTGGAAAGGTATCTGGTTATTCCATCAATCAGCAGAAAACAGAGCTGATGCTGTGGAATTCCCCTTATAAGAGCACACTTTAAAAAACACAAATAAGATATCTTGGGATCCAAATAACTCAGGACATAGATAAGATTGCTCAATTCAATTTTGAGAAAACTTTTTGCAGCGTGAAACAGCAAATGCAGGCATGGGAGAAATTTCCGCTGTCTATTATAGGTAGATCAAACTTACTAAAAATGTCGATTCTACCCAGGTTTACCTTCCTCTTTGACACCATCCCCCTAGAATTCCATAAAGCATGGTTTAAAAAAGCACAAGGGCTATTTTGCCTATTTATTTGAGGAAGGAAGACCTCTAGTATTTCGCAAAGGAAACTGAGGCGGAAGAAAACTAATGGTGGCATACCCACATCGGATCTTTATCTTTACTATTGCGCCTTCCATCTTAAAAGATTTCTCCAACTCGTCAATAATGCTCAGACATACTCCCCCCTTTTTTTTAGCTTTAACCAACCATCACAACCCCAAGCCGATTCACTTCTTTTAAAATTCGGCCACCCAAAATGCTACAAAAAGTTTAGGCTCATGACATTCACCGCTGGCCTAAAAAATTGGGTTCAAGTAAGGACATTACTGGGCATACCGTACTATAATCAAGAAGCACCAATCTGGGACTCCCCGGGCACCCCGGCATGCTTGCAGGATATTTTGACTCTACCAATGCGCAGTGCTGGGATAGCTAAATAGGGAGAGCTAATAGTGGAAAAAGATCTAATCCCATGGCAGTGTTTTTCTACCTTAACAAACCACACTGTTTCAAGGTTTAATACGTGCAAATCCTCAGCTGGTCAAGATCAATCAGATATGCCCCGGTTACTTAGCGGTAATCTTCATTACTCCAAGTCCATGTCTTCCTCGCCACAGTAATTACCCATGAGCCTCCGGCTCCCACAGAAAACTCCAAGCTTAAATTACACTCTAGTCTCCATTCGGGCATTTCATGTCCTGCCTTTGGTTCACATTTCTCCTTTGGTGGCTCGACTTTTTAAGTCGCTTTCTTTGCAACGTCCCCGTCCTATCTTATGTTCTCCTCCTTGGGACCTTCCTCTGGTATTGCGTTCCTTGCAGTCGGCTCCTTTCGAGCCTTTGGAGTCAGTGGACCTGAAGTTCTTGACACTCAAAGTGGTTTTTCTTGTGGCTATTGGATCTACCAGGCGTATTGGTGAGCTGGGTGCCTTCCTGCGGTCTGCTCCGTTTTTGGTCATTTTGTCTGATCGTGTGGTTTTGCGCCCTCATCCTACGTTTATTCCTAAGGTGGATTCTTATTTTCACCGTTCTGCTGAACTGGTTCTTCCGGTTCTTTGTCCTGATCCTTCCTCGGCTGCGGATTGCATTCTCCACCTGTTGGATGTGCGTCGTGCATTGTTGGTTTATTTGTTGCGCACTTCTTCCTTTTGTTAGGTTGACAATTTGTTTGTCAATTTTGGTGGGTCTCGTCAGGGTCTGAAGCCCTCCCTGTCCACTGTCAGTCATTGGATTAAGGAGGCAATACTGTTGGCTTATGGTTCTGTTTCTGAACTTCCCCCTCTTCCTGTTCAGGGCCGGTCCACCAGATCTGTTTCTGTGTTGTGGGCCGCTTTTAAGGGGGTGTCCATGGAGGATGTTTGCCGGGCTGCCACTTGGTCGTCCCCGCATACTTATCCCATTATCGCCTTCAGATTGGGGGTGGGGGTTGTGTTTCCTTTGCCTCTTCTGTTCTGTCGGCTGGGATTCCTTGAGGTGTCTGTTTCTGTGGAATTTTTGTGCCTCTTGTGATTAAACTATGTTTCTCTGCATTATTTCTGTGGAGTGTTTTCCTTGCATGAAGCTGATTGCTTGGTATCGGCTCATGGGTAATTACTGTGGCGAGGAAGACAGGACGAGGAGGTAATGCCCCGGTTACTTACCGGTAATCTTCATTACTCCGAGTCCATGTCTTCCTCGCCACAGTATAGTTTCCCTTCCCTCCCGGCCCTGGTGGTGGCTTCATATCTGCGGCTTGGTTTTTCAGGTCGTGCTGTGTGTTATGTGTCCCTTTATGGGATTGGCTGAAGCCACTGGGGGCCATCTTGGTGGAGGGAGAGGGAGACTAGAGCGTAATTTAAGCTTGGAGTTTTCTGTGGGAGCCGGAGGCTCATGGGTAATTACTGTGGCGAGGAAGACAGGATGAGGAGGTAATGAGTTAGAAGGAAACCGGGAACTAATAAAACGAATCGCCACCATATCAACCAAAAAGGAGGTGGCTGCTTGGTACTGGCTCTTGATTGAAACTGAAGACAATAAAGGGATCCCGTTTATAGAAAGCTGGAAGAAGGACATGTAGGATAAGGACCTCGACACTCTCGGGCAAGTATCATAAATCGCTACATAAACCATTAGCTTTACCTTTCAATATGAGCATTGTGACTTTTGTCTGCTTAACCTTTTATGATCCAAACCATACACTCAGGTAAGTAAGTAAAAATAAACTTACTTCTTGTGTAATTACCCAAGGGTGTCTTGGCGCTAGTGTTCCAGAAATAACCATCGAACCAAAACAAAGCCGACAGAATCATAAAACTGAATAAGAGAAGAGCCATGTTTTAAGCATTGTGCTAGACAGCTGCAGGTTTGGTTGGGATCTTAAGTTTAACGGCAGGGAATATCAAAGCTTACCAACACAAAAGGAGAAACTCCTGCCGCCCCATCTTGCCTTTTTCTTCTGGGAACCTCCACTAACCAATCAGACAACTAAGAGAATGCCAATAAAAGTTTTTTTGAAATCACTCTCGCTGCGATTTATCACGTTATGAATGGGAAAGTGAAAGGCGTGCTCGTTTCAAGCTTTTTAGACCCATCAATATGTTAATCCACACTTCTCCTGTATCCTACACAATGGCATTTCACTTGCACGTTTTTCCAAACAGCATTTTTATGACAGTTGTATATTCAATCTGTTCAACAAGACGGTCCACTTTTGTATATTAGTTATTTACACGAGCTATATTAATTCTCTGAATGAAGTTGTTACTGCCCCAAAGCACCATGCGTACATTTGTGGACTTGTACAAAGTTATTCATTTGTTTACCTGACAGTATGAATCTTGGGTGAAAAAACCATGAAGCTGTCAGTTTTAGATCAGAGTGTTGCTGTGATATTTATCTACACCGCACGTATACATCAAAAATGACCTTTCAGAAAAAACTGCAGGTCTTTAGATAAGAAGTGCTATAGAAAAGCATTGTTTGTTTTTAGGAAAGTCAAGAAATCAAAATCTAGGCTACTGACTTATTTTCAAAACGTATCCGTCACCACTTGCAGATATATTTCATGTTTTGGTGCCTGTACACTGTACTTTGTATATATCAACAACCACCAACTATGGGTTTTACCCCACCCTCCATTATGAGTAACGAAGAAGCAGCACTCAAGAGTTTTATTCTCTTACACTATAGAAAAATGTAAGCAGCCATTTGTAGATTTAGAAAGTTCACTTACTGCTGTATATCAATTCATTTCTCCTGAATATTAGAGTATTTGAATACTGAGGGGCAGATTTATGTTAACTGGCGCATCCCCAGGGATGCGCCAGTTAATGTGCCCCACAGTGCGCCACTGCTCCGCCACCCATGGTGCGCCGCATTTACAATGCGGCACACCATGGTGCATGGCAGGGAAGATGCGTGACGCATATTTCGGCGTACGGATGGCGCATTGCAGGAGTCATGTCGCAAGTGCGACATGACTCCTGCAATGCACAGGGGCCACCCCTACAATGCATGGTGCGTCACCCTTACGCCTGCTTCAAACAGGCATAAGGAATTGACGTAGAAAGTGACTGAGTGAAATCGCATAGATTTCACTCAGCCACTTTTAGGAGGCGTTCCTGCGCAGGAACGCCCCCCTCTGCGCAGGAACGCCTCCTTATGGCGCAGGGCTTTCCAGCTTGACGCATCTCCTAGATGCGTCACGTTGTAAATAGGGCGCATTGTTTTGCGCCACCGTTGCGTCAAATTAAGTGACGCAATTGCGGCGCAAAGAGGCGCAAGGGCCTCATAAATCTGCCCCTAATTACGTTATCTCAATCTTCATAGGTATTTCTGTAACCACAAGGTTAATGCCTGCAATAATAAGAAGAAAACAGGTCACATGGACGTGACATAATGCTACCCTTTGAAGTACTTATATAACATCGTTATGCTTATATTCAACCTATTTATGAACAGAGAAAATATGCTTCATAGAGCCGGAATTAAATCAATGACTATCTTTGCAATACGCTCAGTAAAACATAAACAATGTATGCAGCTCATTTAACAGGACACCAACGATACTCGAAAACAATCGATCAGAATAAAATCCAGGTTGTGAGTGTAAAATGTTCTTACTACATAAGAAATCATATGAATTCGTGGAATGCAACCTTGATGGTCCGAAGAGAACAAGACCATATGGCCACCAAATACAGCATGCACTTCGGCATCATTGGCACTTTTTAAATCTTCTTTCTTTCCTGGTGACAAATGATGGCTCGTCCTGAGCTGAAGTTTCACTGAAGTTCATCTAATTATCATTGGGCATCCCATTATTCTCATGGGTCGAAGCTAATATGAAATAAGAAAATAGAGAGAAAGAGGAGGAAGCTAGGGTGCTTATTCGTGTCCCCTGGTGATAGATACATTTAAAAAAAAGGAACGAGCTAAGAGCTGCACTCTAGGAAACCCAATCAGCAGTATTGAATATGGCTGAGATTCTGGAAGAGAGGAACCAACAGGTTTAAACGTAGGCGGCTGACCTTGAGGCAAGTGTGACAATAGGCACCGCCTCCCACCGGGATCTATGTCATGAGAAGTGCTTGTGATTGAAGTACAGAAATTCTGATGGTGAAAACCGTATGTCACGCACCTTACAATCCTATGCACACATTATCGTGTGTTTGGTTTACATGAGCTCCGGGTTCACTCTGAGCTACAGGTCCTGAAGAAAGACAGTCAATCTGACACTTTTTGCTGAAACATGTAGACCACCTCACATAAATTTCTCACTCTTCACATATTTTGAGGAGACGTGCAAGACCATTGTCTCACTCACGTCCAAATAATTACCTTTTAACCCTACCCCAGGGACCATATAATAATTTATTGGTTGTCTGGGTGGTAGTTTTAACCTTCCACTATCACGGTATCCACCATTCACAAAAAACAACAAAAAAATCAGCTCCGCTGTAATCCGGCGTCGAAGCACATCTAGGAGGCATGTGCTTCCTGGGTGGGAACCCGATGATGAAGCCTCCCACCAACTAGGTTGGTGGATGAGGGTTCTTCTAAGAAACCAACTGAGTTCCCTGTCAACGAGGCTTAATTTCTATAACCCTGCTGTTTGGATTTCCTAGAGCGCAACTCTTAGCTCATTCTCTTTATTTATATTTATTGAAACTAATATTGCCAAAGAATTTTGATCGACGACAATTATATATTGAAGGCTTTCTCAAGAGTAGCATCACATTCTGGTATATTTATATAAAGTTCCCAAAGGCCTTTGTTGCAGGCACCAGGATCATTATGTAGAATTTTAATGTGTAAGTACAAAATTGGGACAAAGAATTACAGTGCTCCAGGCACATTAGCATTTAGCTGGCTGGAGCGCTCCCCATGCACTCATAAAAGACAAGCTGACAGGTATTTGCTAATAATTTGGAAGGCGCACGTAGGGATCCATTAGGATGGCGGGCGGATTGCCCCCGCCAGGCTGGCGGTAGCCACCGCCAGACTGGCGGGGACAATCCGCCCGCCATCCTTCCCTATATTCCCCCCCGCCATATTAGAATGGCGGGGGGGACCACCGCCCGCCACTTTTCCGCCCCGAATGATTCATATGGTGGCGGTGTCAAGCAGACACCGCCAGCCATATTACGATGGGCTGAGGGTGATGCCTTTCCGTGGCGGCAAAGCCGCCACGGAAAGGCATGCGGTCTTCACTCTGGGGGCCCCCTGGGGGCCCCCAGAGTGAAGGAGGGGGGTATTGCACATGGGGGGGGTACCTGTGGTACCCCCCTTCATTGCATTAACAAAGCGACAGGCACCGCGCGGTGCCTGCCGCTTTGTTAATGCGAATGCAGAAATGCATTTCTAGCATTGTGGCGGGCGGTGCTGAGAGCACCGCCCGCCACAATGCTAGAAATGCAGGATGTGCCCGCCACTGTGGCGGGCACATCCTAATGCTGGCGTCGGGACCCCCGCCCTTAAGGCGGGAGGTCCAGTTTACCGATAGGGTGGCGGGCGGGCTAATGGACCCCTAAGGCTTTTGCCTCACCTTGCTTTATGGAAATATCATCTTTTTAATGAAGCATCACTGTTTTATTGAAGCACCATCATTGATGACTATTAAAAGCTGGAATAATTTCCAAACATTGGCTGGGATACCTCAGGTGCAAAGCATCCCCTTGTTCACATTTACATATGTACACATATGTAAGATATCTGTCCTCCAGAGTCCTTTCATGATGTCATTCACTCTTGGTTACCCTCACAGAAAAATGTAACAAGTGGTCTGTAGTTATGTGATGGAACAGCCATGAAAGAGTTTTTAAATATCTTGTTTTTCTATGCTAGCAACCTGTCCTTCCCGTGTGTACCGTGCATTGGGTTGTAGAAGTGAGCAGATGATAGCAACTTCCAGAATTCGACATTGTATATAGACTCAGTCAATGGAAGCCATGTGTGCATCATTCTGGCACTTCACGAGAGGCAGAACCCAACAGTTCTGCTCACCTTGTAATATATCTCTAATTCCAGTGTGCTTTATTGAATCCTTTTGTGAATCCTCCCCCTATCCATCGTGTTGCTTCTAAACGTGCTGCAGTCTACAAAATTTACAAATAGTTCAGGTGGTCTGAGAACTCTTTTGTATTTGGGAATAAAGTTCCAGATAAGATATATACAGCTCCAAGACTTCATCCTCCAATGTCTTTACGTCTATGGTCTCTCTGCATATGACCAGCCCCCAAATAATATGGCACTCATGATAAATACTTACAATTGTAGTAATGGCAAGATTTGTATAGCACTTCCTACATTTCTAATCTGTAGATGCACTTCAAATAACAGTTGTTAGAATTGGTAAATTGAATGGTACTTAATTTAACAACGGTGAATGGATGGAAGGCTGAGTTGGCTTTGTCTGGTTACAACTCATAATTGATTTGCAGATCACAGAAGCTGTTTGTGGTGAGCTGTAATTCATTGAGCCAGCTGTCAGTCGAAAATTTACATTTGGGGACTTGAAAAAACATATAAACATTTAGTTTAGATGATATGAGTGTGAAATCTAATATCATAGAATAATAAACGCCACTAAATTTAGAACAAAATTTCTTTTTAAGTAATGCATTTTTGTTTGAGAAGGATTTTGTGGGTTAACAATTTTTGTGTAGGGCACATTTCACTTTCGGACATTTACACTGCACATGCTCTAAAAAAAAGTGGGGAGGGGACTAACCAATTGGGTTTCTAGTTGGCAGACGTATGCACACTGTCCAAGCCGGAACTACCACTCTAGTCAGGGTAAGCTATGTACACACTAAAAGATAACCTCTGGTGGCTTAGCACAGAGCAGTCAGACATTTCTAAAGAGGCAATGTGTAAAGTATGTGTGCAACGCACACACACAGTAATTCAATGAAGACACCACAAAACTACTTCACAGAGGTTTAAAAAACATAGATTATATTTCTATGAGTAAAACAAGACCAAAATTATAACAATCCAATAAGTAGAACCAGAGTTATGATTTTGTAAAGAATACATCAAAAAGTAGTGCTTAGCAGCAAATGGCGCTAATGGGTTACTTAAGGTTGCACTGAACGGAGTAAGTCCAAATTCCGGCTGACTGTAATGGAGGGCAGGCCGACTACAGGACTCACGCAGGTCCCACTGGACCTTGGATGAGGCCAGCGATGATGTCGAAGACTCGCTACATCGGTCGCGATTTGCACAAATGATGAAGGTTTCGTCAACGACCCCTTTCCATTGCAGGCTATGTGACATCGTCAAGCTGCACTGATTGTTGTTGTTGTCCTGCATCGCGTCAAAAGGAAATGTGTCTGTTCTGATCTGCGCAAAGTTGCCACTGAGTTGATTTTGATTGTTCTGCACAGCAGAAGCTCACCTTCAAGGGCCCAAGACTGGATTGGCTCACTTGGCAGGGCAGGACTCACAGATGGCAGGGTCCACGTGTTGTTACAGATTTGTAGGAAGTATTTGATAGCCCTGGGACTTCAGAGTAGGGGGCAAGCCAGCAAGCCCTTGGAGTCATTCTCAGTTCAAATGAAGATGAGTCCAGTCCTTGTCCTCAGCAGGGCAGGGATCAGAAGGCAGCAGGGCAGCGCATCAAAGCAGAAAAGTGGTACGTCCAGAGCAGTAGTTGAGCAGAGTGGCAATCCTTGTAGCACAACAGTATTTATTACTGGCAGGGTTCTTCACAGGTCCAATCGTGAACTGTATTGGTAAGGTCAGAGCCCCAGTACTTATAACCAGATGTGCCTTTAAAGTGGTTATGAAAAAAACACCACTGGGTCAGCGCTCCCAACAGCACGGCTTAGCCACAAGCATTAAATAACAAAAGAAGTGCCAGTACTGTGAATGATTTCAAGATCAATAGTCTAAACACATCTGAACTAAACAAGATGTTTTGATCTCACCTAAGTGAGCAGAATTAATCCTTTATTTTTTAACAAGTAATTTTTTCATAAGTTTGGTTTATGATTTCACCAACTTTACGAGTTTTAAGACCTTATATACACAATAATTACAACCATCATAAGTCACAAAAAAGTTTACTACATTTATAATCACCATCCATTCATACCTCAATCGCTCTATATCAAAGACAACCACAGACAAACATATAATTTTACACTGGAATAACAAAATTCACAGGAAGCCATATATACATTTTTCAATTAATATAAATCAAGTTTGATATAACTTTTGCCTATAAAAGTCCACGCGTTTCGAACTCCTTGTTGATGATGGAGTTCTCATCAGGACCAGAATCTGTGAATAAAGGAAAATACCCCTTCTTTAGATTCATCACACTAAAAAGTATCTCTCTAGATGTGACCACCATCACTACAAGCTACGCAACTCTTACCTCTGAGTTACAGAGAAGGTATGGTTGGTTATATGGGCAGTCCCCGACGTTCAATTCACATCTGTTTTGTAAAAACAAACAATAATCTGCTATTACTCGACTAAGATTCAGCTTTCATACTGTAACTTAAAAACACACCCATACTAACTTACTTTGTTTAGGAGGGGATGCTGGAACGAGGGAACGGACCGCTTCGATTCTGTGAAGTCACTGCGGTTCAGCGGACTTTCTATGGCGGTGATGCTGCGCTATGCGGTGGCGCCTGTGGGCGGAACGGATGCTATTAATCGGGGGAAAGCTACAGTGTGATGGTTCTAAAGCCCCCCCGAAGGGTAGGTGATGGGCGACACAGGGGTTCACTGAAAAATCAGGATCTCTACCTGTAAGGCCGGGCAAGCGAGCCACGTCTTGTTTGACGTTCCTCCTAGCGTGTAGACAGTTTCCGATGCACTTCCGGGTCCGAAAAGGATCTCGGGAGTTGTAGTTCAGAACTACTCAGATTCCATAATATGAATCCAATCGTGTCGTTTGGTGTACAGACATAGAGGAAATGTTCGTGGGCAATTTAAGTTTGAGCAAATAATAATAATAAATGTCCAAAGGGATCAATTTTATTTATCAAAAGTGGTGGCAATATTTACAAGTGACGTCCGGGGGTCGGAAGACAGTCAGTGATGTAATAGGGGGCAAAGGACCGATCTTTCATCTATAATGAAGATGTGACTCAAACCGAGTAGTGGTATCATTTTGCGAGTCAAAAACATGGAAAACGATTTCAACAGAGGGTAAATGGGCTCAAGCTAATTTGAAAATCTCCGTCAGTTCGTTAAGTCCATGTACCGCCGTGTTAAATTTTACAATCAACATTGCCTCACGTCTGGATAATTTTGCATCGAGGTCTCCACCTCTCTTGTCATTTTCAACTTTAGAGATGACCGTCCAAGCAAGATCTGTTTCTGTGTGATTCTTTATGCGCCAGTGATTGACTAATGGGGCTGTTAATACGTTATTTTTTATTCGTGATTTATGTTGTTGTATAAGTAAACGTACCTCTTGATTAGTTTTGCCTATGTAGACCAAGTCACACGGGCATCTGATCGCATATACAACAGACCGTGATTTACAGTTAGTGAAAGCTTTGTGTTTCCACTTTATGTTATTATGGACAAACAGTGTTCCTTCTTTAGATCTACTGCAACAGGAACAAGTCCCACATTTCCGATGTCCCTGGACTGGTGGTAGCCCTATCATTGTTCTTAAAGTGATAGCCTTCGTCTCTTTAAAGTGGTTATGACATCAAAGCAAACCCTTGAAGTGCACAGGTCCCCCTTTCTTCCCAGCTATGGCCCCAGACTATCAGTAGGGGGTAATCAGCATTTTGTGTGGAAAACATGACACTGCCTATTGAGATGTAGGTGTAAGCTCCCCCTCTCTCTTCCTGCCTAGAAAGAGCTATCAGAAAGCAGATGAGTTCTCTGTCACACCCACCCCTCCTGTGATTATTACTGTCTAGAGGTAATGCCCAAAATGTAGCTGTCACCCCCCCCAGACGTGTATTGGAGACAGATTGCAAGGCACACAGAGGAGAAAGAGCAGAGAAATTCCCACTTACTAAAAGTCACATTTCTAAAATAGTAATAATAAATCCAACTTTACAATTAAAGTGGATTTATCATTACCATTCCAAAGATATAAAACGTGATGAGGCTACTCCTTTCTGATACAGAATTACAGCTTAAAAGTGTTTTAAGTAATTCCCAATGTTAACCTTTGAGACGAGTAGGCCTCACAGTAGAGAAATATGAATTTAGCTTTTTTTATTACTTGGACATTTAAAACTTACCAGTGCATGACCTACCTTTTACTTGCACAACACCCTGCCCTTAGTTTTTTCCAAGGGTCAACCTTAGGGGTGACTTATGGGTAATAAAAGGGGAGTTTCAGACTTGGCAAGTGGTTTAAATGCCAAGTCGAAGTGGCAGCAAACTGCACACGCTGGCCTTGCAATGTCAGGCCTGAGAGAGTTTTGAAAGGCAACTTGTGTGGGTGGCACAACCAGAACTGTAGACCCACTAGTAGCATTTGTATATCCGGCCCTGGATACATGGCATACCACTTTACAAGGGACATATAAGTAAACTAACTATGCCAATTGGGTATCCACCAATATTATCATGTTTAGGGGAGAAGCTCATGCACTTTAGCACTGGTTTACCAAAATGAAGATCAGAAAAATAGGAGGAGAAAGGCAAAATGTTTGGGGTGACCCTTCAGAGAGGGCCGTTTTCCAATAGACAGTATGTGAGTGACATCACAGCAAGTGTCATCGCATGTGGCATCAAGGGAAGTGACATCAGAGAAAGTGGCACCACGATCCATGACCTCACAGGAAGTAATATCACAAGAAATGACATAAAATCTTAAAATCTCACACATACTTAGCAGGACTATCATGAGTACATTTGAGTACATTACAAGATTTAATAAATGAATGCTAATAAGTACTTAAGCCTTTGACTTGAGTCCCCTGTTTGAAGGAATTAACATCCCAAATGTAGATGAAGTATGGTGACTAACTACAACAGACTAGCCACTAAATTCTACAAGCTAGACATACTCAACTTGGCACCAAACACAAAGCTCAGTCTCTGCTTTGCATTAAAATACTAAAAACTGCAATTGTGAATATCAAAATTATTACATTTATTAACCTACCAAACATACCAATATTATATACACTGACAATTTTAGCACACTTTGACCATTCCCAATACAAAACAACTGCAAGCTGTATTCTGCATTTGATATTCTGAGCATGGCAAACAATATATATTTCCTATGAAAGATACAGTTATAACTGACTATTCTGCATATATATTAATTCAGACATTATAGACTGTGATATTTTGCCACAGGATGTTTAACCAAAAGAAATGAGTGATCAGTTTCATTAGTGTAGCCATGGTCCTTAAGTACATTGACTGCCAGCACTTGCAGTGCATACAAAAGTTGCCCATTTATGCTCTGTGGGCACAACTCCTTCAGCTTTAACCCACACCTTAAAATGCCCCCAGAATAGGCAGTAAAAGAATAAAGGAAGAACATTTTTGCATCCAAGATTCAAGTGAAAGGCATCAGTAAAGAAAAAATATCAAACATTAGGGGTATTTTTAAATCCCTAGAAGGCTTAAATATATAAAGTAAGATATTGTCCAGTATGGTGAACTGATTATTTAGCTGGTTGAGTTAAAACTCTACAACTGCAGAAACCAATGTGTAGCAGGCAAATCTGTTTGAATCATAGCCAAACCACCACTAATTAATATAATAAGAGCGAACAAGTTTAATTACTAATTTCTAAAGTTATGAGGTAGGTACATTGATTGGATCGAGACCCTAGTAATTGCTGAAACATGTCATACAGATCAGTGGCCAAGGCAAGGGACACAAAGTGAGCTTCATCGTTGCCATGTTTGGGAACCATCCCGCATGCTTGCAGAGATTGTTGAGTGGATTATGAGCAAAGGGGCAATATGTATAAATGCCAACACTCCTGATTTAAGCAGAAGACACACTTTTGTAACCTCCACATAAAACAGTGAACAAACTAACTCTCCTGCTAGCCCACACTTCCAGACGAACTAATCCATGTACAGCTTCCAAGTATCTGTAATTGCCTGAGATATCGAGAGGTGAGAATGCTTTCCTAAGAGAAGTATGCTTACCCAGACCTACTCCTCACTTAACTTGTCTGTGATGGATAATCGCACTCATGAGAGGAGATTGGGGCTTATTTCTTAACAACAGACCTTGACTGAGAGCAAGGGGGAAAGAAAGAAAGGGAAAAAGAAGGAGAAAGAGAGAATGGAAAACAATGATGAAGGCAGAAAAGGGGATGTAAAAAGAACTTGCAAAAATGAGATAAATTTAAGGTAGGTGTTCGGTAGTAAAAGAAAAAGGTATTGGTAACACTGGCATTCAGCAATAAGACCATAAAAAAGTTTGAGGCTCTTCAATTATGTATTTACAAATTACACACTGCTCCTAAAAGGTTGTGATCCTCACATTTAGTGACATAACTCTTCTGTGTTCTTATTGTTGGCATATCAATATTTAAACCATCCTCACATTCTGCAAAGCAGCAGACTGACAGCTCACCCAAGAATCAGTACCAGCAAAATACCCAACAAAGAATGGACCTTAACATTCACAGTAAGAGGTATCATCTCTACATCAAAATAGGAGTAAGTTACACAGTAGTCAAGGATGAGGAGGACATTCTGATAAAGTTAGCTCACAAGAAAGGGGCATATGTATCGCCAGTCTGAACTGGATCACTGAAATAATATCGACTGCCAAAATATCGACTACCCAAAATATCGAGGAAAAAATATCTACAACCAAAATATCGAGTTTGTATGTACAAACAGGTAAGTACAAAAATATCGAGTACAAAATATCGTTTACAAAAATATAGTTGTAAAAAATATCGACTTTAATAAAAACAATGTTTAATTACATTAATATAAAAAATTAATTACTAAAATATAATTAACAATACTTAAATTAACTTTTAATAATTAAATAATTAATGAAAGTAAAAAAATAAAAAAAATTTAATCATATTTCTTAAAACATATATAAATATAGTAACAAAAATTAATTAAATAATAGCCAATATTATTAACGTACAAATACAAAAGAGTAAAAATTACTATTCCCACTGCAAAGAGTGCAACAGTGGATATATGACGTTACAACGCAACTTTTACAACGCACTACCATTACAACGTAAGTATTGGTAAGTATATAATAATTTTTTTTAATTTAAATTATTTAAAATTATTTAAATATAATTTAATTTAATTTCATTAAATTAAATTAATGTAAATTTAATTTTACTTTATTTTTACACTGTACCCCCGTACCCCTGTACCCCAAAACTGACCCTGAACCCTAAAAAAACCCTTTACCCAAACACCCCAAACTGACCCTGAACCCTAAAAATACCCCTTTACCCAAAAACTAAAAACTGACCCTGAACCCTAAAAATACCCCTTTACCCAAAAATTGAAAACTGACCCTGAACCCTAAAAATACCCCTTTACCCAAAAACCCAAAACTGACCCTGAACCCTAAAAATACCCCTTTACCCAAAAACTAAAAACTGACCCTGTACCCTAAAAATACCCTTTTACCCATAAACTAAAAACTGACACTGAACCCTAAAAATACCCCTTTACCCAAAAACTAAAAACTGAACCTGAACCCTAAAAATACCCCTTTACCCAAAAACTAAAAACTGACCCTGAACCCTAAAAATACCCCTTTACCCAAAAACTAAAAACTGACCCTGAACCCTAAACATACCCCTTTACCCAAAAACTAAAAACTGACCCTGAACCCTAAAAATACCCCTTTACCCAAAAACTAAAAACTGACCCTGAACCCTAAAAATACCCCTTTAATTTAACATAATTAGCAATTAATCAATTAAATTAAAATAATTACCAATTACATTTTAATTAATTAACAAATATTATTTAATTACCAATTAATTAAATATTACTACCAATTAATACATTTACATATTTAATAAATAATAATTAAATTACTTCCCACCCTATTCCCCTATAAACCCACAACCCGCTACAGGAAATACATTATTTAAATTTACATAATTAGCAATTAATAAATTAAATTAAATTAATTACCAATTAAATTTTAAATAATTAACATATATTATTTAATTACCAATTAATTAATTATCACTACCAATTAATAAATTTACATATTTAATTAATTATAATTAAATTACTTCCCACCCTATTCCCCTATAAACCCACAACCCGCTACAGAATAAAATTACACAATAATTTAAAAAAAATCATTAATTAAAAATAATTATAACATAAAATGACACTTTTCACACATATTATAACATAAAAACACTATAAATAATTACATATTATATAAAAAACTATATTTTTTACTTTCGATATTATTTACAGTCGATATTACTTCACTTACCTTAAAAACGATATTTTGGCTGTCGATATTCTGTCCTGTCGATATTTTCTCCAAACGATATTTAAAACTCGATATTCTGTCCAAACGATATTTTGGGGTCGATATTATGTCTGTGTACCGTCTGAACTACCACTTTCTCAAAGAAAAATTGCTAGTTTGCATAGAAAAACTACACAAGTGTGGAGATGTAGGTACATCAAGAGACACCACAAACTATGGATGTCAGAATCTACATTAGACTAATCTCTCTAATAAGAACTAGAGCATATATAAGGTGCAAATGACAATTGATTTGCATGTGAATATATATATATATATATATATATGTATATATATATATATATATACACTTTCAAAGATATGGCACCGTTCTCCTCCATTTGAGCACTGGAGCACAGGTGGCTGTTTAGTGCCAATGCAATCACTCTTGCGTCACGCTACAAGAGTACCTGCATTGTGGACAGGATCGATTTTGAGCAGAAATCATACCTTCTTGTACATAAACTGTCCTTTCAGGCTATTTCCTCTTTGTACAATGCAGCAACATGCAAAGAAAATATAACGAGTAGAAATAAAGATATTTCTGCCTGTTACACCTAACTCAGATAGGTGTACCATTTTTGTGCAAACTCATGTGTATAAATCTTTGTAAATGTGAGTTTGCATCAAAATTCATGGGTGAATGTATGTGGACAGCCATACTCCACTATGTAACATCTACCTAACTCAATGTAACTCAAGGCAGCACTTTGTGCTGCCTTGCATTACATTTTGTTTTACAAATCTTAGTAATCTACACCAAGAGGTTTACATTTAGTTTTTTTTAAACTGTGCCACAAAGATATTGGCAAAAAAGAGTAGTGTGACAGTATATCTGTTCTGGCTTAATTGGATGCAAAGGTTGCATTTTAAAATGTCTTATTGGGTTAAGGCACCTGCTGTAGAGATCTTTGCGTGCCTAATAAATCTCAAGGAATAATAATAATAATAATTGTGAGGTACTTCTACTAGTTTATGTATTTGCTGGAGAGATCTGTGTTTTGTCTAGTAACAGTTTTGATTCAAAGTAGCATTAAGGGTATAGTGTCTCCTGCCATGCACATTGTGTAACATATATATGGCATTTCTTTTGTGCATAGGTAAGTGGGTTACTTCTTTTAATACAGGGATCATTTTGTTACTTGCAGTTGATAAATTGCGGTAATTTTAGAACAGCACAGTCAACTATGAAGGACGATATGTCACTACTACGCCTTGTATACCATATGTAAAAATCCTGTGCATTGAATTACATAGGTGTACGATTTATTGTCAGTGTATACTGTGTGTGTGTGTTTTCGAATTTAACTTGTTATTTGTGTAAATACTTATAGACTGACACATCTGACATTCACATGTCTAATATGCAGAGATGAAACAGAGTGAAAAGGTAACCTGCAAATCTTAGTTTCTCTTAAGTACTTGTTAAGTGATGAAGTGTTAACTATATGGGTGCCTTTGTTTCCCTCCATCCTATTGGCTTCTATGTCAGAGTTTCCAAAAGCTCCCAGCCAAGATCAAAGTCTAACAAAAGGAAGCCTGATAGTCCCTTAACTTTGGCCTTTGTTTTGGCCCAGGCAGCCTCCATGCTGGAATGTAAATGAAAAAGCCCCCTCCCCTCATTCACATTTTTGCTCAAAAGAGAAAGCAAACAATTTGCAGACATCGCTGAATGAGTCCTGATGTTCAAAAACTACGATGGCACAAATTTACCTGGGACCAGCTTCTTGGTTGGGGAGATGGCATCCACCCTGTAAAAACAGTGGCTTGACACTCTCTACCCGTGCATACCCTCAACTTGTGCCCTGAACAATTAGGGACCTATTACAATGTGATTTGGAAAGCCTTCTATCTCAGGTCGGAGGCTTTACGACTCACATTGTCGGTTTCACTCCCGACCACCTAATTTTAATCTAGGCGGTCGAAAGTGAAACCGGCCGGTCATTCCGGCTGGATTCCGACAGAAACCACAATGTAATCCCATATGACAGCATTTCCGCCGTTGGGGTTACGATGTCTGTATCCGACAGGCTTCTCATGCCAAGTTTTCCAACATGGAAAGTCTGCTGTAAAGTGAATTTGGGGGCCCCTAGCTGGGCCCCCTTCTTCCTGCGGCTTCCGGTTGGGATCCGAGGCGCACCTATGGAGCCCCCCTTTAAATCCTTGATCCCTGTGGCAGGCACCATAAGGTGCCTGCCACAGGGTGCAGTTATGTACACAAACTCCCATTTCTCGATGGGAGCTTGTGCTACAATCGGTTTACGGTAGCAGCACAAGCTCTCATAGAGGAATGGGAATATGTGACCGCAGCATCTGCCGTCGAATTACAATTGCGGTGTCAGGACCGCCGACCGAGGTCAGTCGGTCCTGAGACCGCAAGAGTGTCAGTCGAAGGCAGCTCCGAGTGACATCGTAATCGAGCCCTAAGTATGAATATAACGGAACCTTTGATTTATCAGGGGTATATCCTGTAGTTCCAGGATGGCAGGTTCAGTGTCAAATTGTTAGTAAAGTTGTACAGTATATCTCTATTGCACAACATATATTTACATGAAAGGTACCTAAAGACACCACAGATAAGTCCAGCAGTGATCATGACATTTAAGTAAAGATCTAGTCCACCTGGACATAAGTTTGTTCATTCATGTATCTATGTTGACAGTGAGCTAACATATTTTCCAAAAAACACAGCTCAAATCTGAGTATGGATAGTGGCTAAGCATGTTCTTTGATTGCATGACAGACAGCAAGGCATCCATGCATTTCCAGTTTTTCCGAAACAGTACTAGTGATTAGTTTGAGCAGACCATAATGTCTCCCTGCAGGATCCATTTGTAGGTCAAGTACCCAATTTCTTCCGGGAGAGGCGCTCCATGGGTTGCGCTTACTGCCTTTTAAATGTGAACTAAGAAGCCTTGAATGATGGAATTTCATGCTTGGAAGAAGGTGTAAACCGTTACAATGTTTTTTGTAGCATTTGATTTCTAGTCTTGTGTCCACCACTTGATTCACTTATATTAAATCTATTATTTTGCTGAAGTATCCGAAATCATAAATTGCCTTACCCCACATGGCAATCAGGAGATTGCTGTAAATTAAGTTTTCATTGAGAAATGGCATGGGGAAATCTTTCTTTGCATGTTTTTCTGCATGTCAGGCTATGATGTGATCACTAACATTGTTATGGTGTTCACAAGTTTTCTGTGACGTATATGAGTATTGCACATTTTGAAAGTGGTAGTGGCATCATATTTTAAGTAGCGAAATCCTGCAAACTTTGCAGAAATCCACTAAGGATGTTTTTAATCTTCCACAACATAGCTTCCTATCTATCCTATTACTCCTTTTGTTTATGCTTGTCTTTGACACAGCATTCCACAGGTTTTTTGCAAGGATTGTGAAATAGAAAGACCATATACATACATACATACATACACATATATATAATGCAATTTTTGACACCTCTAACTTTGTCTAAATTAGGGTACCACTTTACATTAACTTGTCAACTCTTATGCTGAAAACATAAAGCACTGAAAAGTAACTAAACTAGAAATGTGTAGTTCTTATTTTTGTTGTTGTTCACATCTATTAAAATGTTGTGTCAATGCTTTACAGAACAATCCAGTTTTCTGAATGGTAACAGAGACGCTGAGACTGAAAGTAAAAGGTACCATAACTAGACTGCACAGAAGGTCTCTTAAAAAGAGGTAATTTCCTTTGTAGTACATTCACCACTATCACGTCTTGTTCCCTGGCAGCAGGCCATAAAGCTATCTTATGTTATAGGATAGTAATTAACAACTGTAGGTGGCATGAACTTGCATTTAATCTAGACAAGGTTAAAACATGCATAGAAAGACTCTCAGCATTGTTACTAACTGTGAAAAGAGCACTTTTGTTCTTAGCGCATCTGCCTATTCACTGCCTCTAAGTCAAAGATAATCCTGATGTATATGAATGTGTGAGTTGCCTCTGGATGATGTGTCCCAAAAGGTAGGGCAGGAGGTCAATTCCGGACACCATTTTCATCAAGACAAGAATTGGGTATGTTAGTCCCTTACTTTAAAGATGTACAATCATTCATTATGGTCTGTCTATCAGCACATACTGTTCTACATCATAATTGCCCTGCTTAAATAACACTGGTTCGGTTTTAGGTGCTAACCATCAATTAAAAGATTTGAGCTTGAATAAAAATATCCCCGATCCAAGATTTATAAAAGTCAATTGAAGGTTGACCTTTGATGTCGCATTAAAAAAGTACGTCTTAGTTATGTATTATATAATCTGAAATGTAGTGGACATTATGTGCAGCATAAAATACATACTACTTTTATAGAACCTACATGCTTCCTCTGTCAGCTTTTGTGTTCAATAGACTTGTCTTCCTTTGCTTCCATGTGGTGCATTCGCAACAGTTTTCTGTTTAGGGAGCTCGGGCCAGAATGTCGTATCATCTGTGTGAGTGCAGATTTTGTAATATGGAAGTAGAATGATGATTCTCATAGGGTTTATTGCTGAGAGAATCACGGTTTTCATGTAAAACAAGGAGGTCAGCATTATTCATGAACATTTATTCACAGCAAACACTTCAAGGAATCAGAACACTGAATAAACACAGAAAGAAATGGAAACCTCCAGTCCTAAAAAATCCTCGTCAATGATGTTCTTCCTCTTTTGTTGCTTTTTCTTTAACTGTTCTTCCGCTTTTCTTTAATTTCCAGATCCATCTTTTGATTTGCTGCAATACAAAAACAAACTTTTCTTTCCTGATCTAAATACAATTTCATAAACTTATGCTTTTTAAGAAACAAGCTCTATTACAAAGTCTTCCAACTTAAAAAACTTTACAACAATAAAACTTATTTTAGAACTCTGTAAACCTCCCTCCCAAGGGAGGAAAGGATTATGCTAGCCTCCTTGTCTTTAATAAAATAATGTTTCTCTATGAGGAAAAACCTATGAGACCCAAGATGTTATGGCAAGGTAGGAGGCTAGAATTATGCATTTTCAAAGTCTTTGAATGCACAGCTTAAAACATGCTCAATATGTATAAAAGAACATTTCCTAAACACCTTATGATTTTACAAATCTGCAGATTTTAATACCACACCCAACCTTCCCCAACATAAAAACATTGCTTTTTTTGTCCTCATACGCCATTAAATCTTACCAGAGCAGCTTGATTACCTCTGCTGTCCCCCCTGTCTGATGAGACCAGCGCGAGAGCTCTCATTTTAATGGTTTGCACTTTACACAGAACCTCTAGTGATTTGTCTGTTCTCTTCTCCTATCTGTGGACCCCAGAACTGACCCAAGTGGTGAAGTAATTCCATGTAGAGGCATAATCATTGGACAAAAATACCACTAATTCAAAGATTATCCATCCATTCTATACATGGTGTGCAAAAAGCCCTCTTCTTATTATTTTCTTTGCGTGTGGCTATATCCAATTTTATTAAAAAATACTTTATAGAGTTAAGCCAATCTAGATAAATCGGAGGGGTACATTTGATCCAACATTTGCAAATCTCTCTGCGCGCTAATAGGATGAGATAAAAACATAACTTATTGATATCTAATTATAACAAATTATAATTCCGGAAAATGCCAAAAAATATTAAGGAAATGCTCACCTGAATATCGAATGCAATATCTTACATACCTTTTATTACCAGACCCCAAAATTGCTGTAAGCTAGGGCAGCTTATGAACATATGCTCATCGTTAGCTTTATCCTTTCTGCATTTTGGACAGCATGGAATGGTACCTTTAGCAAACGTTGATAATTTGAGAGGAGACCAATATATTCTGTGAAGAGAAAAAAGATGATTCCTCCTTAAATTGGCAGCTTGGACTGTAGAATATAGAAAATCAAAAGATACTTGCCATATATCTTCTGTACTGACGCCGGGCAAGCACTCGCCCAACAGCTGTACTGGAAGGATAAAGTCCCTCTCTGCCAGATCCATCAAGAGTCAGTAAAAGTGTGCCACTTCTTTCTTTTTTCGTTGTGTGGATCTCAGAGCATTCTCAAACTCATTTATAAAACTAACCGAAATACCAACCACTTGGGACCAGCTTTTTATCTGTAATTATTTGAATTTTGATAATTGATTATCCGTTATAAACTTTAGATCTTCCCAGGGTAACATAATTCCCTCTGGAATAAGTTGTTCCCAGCAGTTTACACCAGCCAATTTTAATGGTGTTGCTAGTGAGTCTGTAGTCCACTCAGGTGAGCCAGGTGTGTCCCATATAAGCGCCTTAGTGCTATAATAGCTGATTTTTAAAAGCTTTCCGATTTTGCTTCAAATGATTGCTAAATCCCTTGAAGTTTTCAGTCGGACTTTCTTAGAGAAGCGAGGATCTCTAAATTTATAAATATACGTATTTTCCGCTCCTTTTGGGTCTGGCAGCATTTCCCTGAACATTATTCCTACGTCTGAAGAATTAGGCTCATTCATCAGCATCTTACCAGCCTTCATTAGGGAGACCCAAGCGTAAATAATTATATCCGGCGCACTTAGCCCCCCCTTATTTTTCCTTCTCCAAAGTTTCTCTCAGGAAATTCTAGTCCCTTTAGAAGCCCATATAAATTCATTATTATTTGAGTGAATTTTCCTCAAGCGTTCTTCTTTGAAGGCTAGCGATATATTTTGAAAAATAAAAATCGATTTAGGTAAGAGCATACTTTTTACTAGATTGACTCTACCTATTAACGTTAGGGGTAAATATGCCCAACTTTTTAGAGAATCGGAAATTTCTTTCTCTATTTTGCGTAGATTTGTGTTGGGTATATCATTAATGTCCTGAGTAATTTTTATATCTAAGTATCTCATTTCTTTTTATAGTTGAAGGGAACAGACTGTGTAATTCCAGGCCATGCACTCAGTTTTTGATTTGTTTACCTCATATCCTGAAATATTGCCTAACTGCTCAGCTAAACTGTATATAATAGGAATGCTTTTCTCGAGATCTGACGTGTTTACCATGATATCATCAGAATATAATGAGATCTTTTTTTTACGAATTACCGAATCTAAACGGGAGAATATGCTGTTGTCTCCTTATGCTTTCTGCAAAGGACTCTATATATACATTAAATAACATTGGTGAAAGGGGGCACCCCTGCTTTGTGCCTCTTTGCACTTGTATTGAAGAGGAAAAATTACCTTTTATCAAAATTCTAACTATTGGTGCATGATAAATGGCTGAAATAACCTTACAATTTTTTTTCCCCAGGTTTGATTTCTCTAATACTTTAATCAAACAGGTTCTATTGACCCGATCAAATGCTTTGGTGGTATCCAGTGTGATAACGGGCAATGGTAATTAGTAAGCAGTTGCACGATCGATAGCGCCAATCAAGTTATAGGTTAGATCTTGAATACCTCTTCCTCTAAAAAAAACCTTTTAGTCCTGATGCAACAAACCACTCATAATACCTTTCAACCTCTCTGCTAAAATCTTGATAAAGATTTTATAGTCAAGGTTAAGCAGAGAGATTGGTCATATGAGTCACACTGGTTCGGCAGCTTAGTTGGCTTTAAAATCAAGGCTACCGTAGTCTCATCCCATGAGGGAGGCATATTCCCACCGTTATCAAAAATATGAGAAAACAACTTATCCTTTATTGGGATCAGAACTTCTGCCAAAGATTTATAAAGCTCAGCTGGAAGACCATCTGGACCTGGCGCCTTGCCTTTCTTACACGACGCTATTGCCTCATCAATCTCAAACTGGGATATGGGTTTATTAATATTGCTGGAGGCCTCATCACTGGCTGTTTCTGAAGGATAACTCTGAAGCCAGGATTCTATTTTGCCTTTTGCCTTCCTGAGGAATGAGCTCCTCTCTATAAACTTTCTCAAAATGCTTTCGAAAGGCTTCTTCGATATCTGCCGGATCCTGGCACACTTTTCCTGTGACATTACATACTACTTCTCTTATATTACTCCTTGCTAATCCTTGCTTAGTTTTCCATGCAAGAAGTTTAATGGAGCCTTCCCCGTATTCAAAGTGCGCCATTTTACTGGCCTCCCACCTCTTCTGCAATCTCGCATCCAATACCCCTGCCAAGGCTATTCTATAGGATAGTAGTCTGTCAGTGATGTCCCTATCTATACTTCCTCTATGAGCCATTAGGTTTTGTTCTAACTCTTGAATTATATCCTCTATTTCTTTTATCTCTGTTTTATATGTCTTCTGTCTGGCATACTGAATAGAAGTTATACAGCCTCTTAGAAAAGCCTTAAAGGCATCCCATACCATTTCTATGGGAGCGCTATCAATATTTTGTGAGAAAAAGACATTAGTTTCTACAACTAGCCTTTCTACAATTTCCTCCTTGAACAAGTTAGCTCGATCTAATGTCCATCATTAACTTCTTTGCTTACTAGGTAGTCTCAATGCTAATGACACAGCAGCATGGTCAGATAAATGAGTGGAGAGGGGAACATGGCGGCCGGCGGTTAGCTGGTTGTGAGGCTCCAAAGGTCAGGATGACTTTTCCGAATATTTCGCTCTAAAAGCTAAAAGCTGAAAGCATGTATGCGGACACGATTTTGAAAAGCTGCTGTCATGTTTTACTTGGAATGAAGATGGAAATACAATAACAGCAGAGAGAAAGCGAGGAAATTGGCAACAGTGTTTTACTGAGCTAAGGGCGGGTCTCCATTTCCGCCTGAGTTTTGAGCTTGTTGGCAGTGAGGCGGGCTGCGGGCGTTTCTCTTTCAACGGACGTGCTGGACGCATTTCTCAAGTGTGTTTTCTCGGACTTGTGGCAGAGATGGTGGGGCTTGTGGTGGCTGCCCCGGACGCTGTGCCTTCCCGGGGGGTACGAGCGGGAGAGACTCAGGAGGAGCAGGTTGCTCTCTGGTCTCGGGCAGCTCTGCAGCTGCATCGGGGGCGGAGAGCGGCAGCAAGGCTCCCCATCTACGGTGGTAGGGGGAGAGGAGGAACACGAAGGATCCCTGAAAAGTGCAAAAATAATCAGCTCATAAGGAGAAGTGGGTCAAAAGACACCCCCTGCGAAGAGGCAGATATCAATGTCAGTGCACGTTTAAAACAGAAAGTAAGTGCTGCATCTATAGTACCTGTTGAACAAGGGGGGGGCCGGGCCAAGAGGGGGTCATTAGTGAAAAAGGGTTATCTGGGTCAATAGATCTGGAAATAGCTGATTTCAGCGCGACAGCCCGCAAGGCTCATCAAGCCAGCTTATTCCCTAATCACGAGACTCAGTCACAGATAGGTTCAGTAAAACAAAAATTGAAATCTAAGGCAAAGAAATAAGCCAGGACAACGAATCAGGAAGAGGTAAAAAGAATAAATCATACGCCCTCTCTAAGAGATTACTTTAAGACAGTGCCTAGTACATTAATCCTCAAATCAACAGAGAGCATGTCTAAAGATAGTACTAGTGGTAATTTGGGTGATACAATCGGGCTGCCTCAATATTCTGAAGGCATATCAATACATAATCAGTATCAGCCATTAGCAGATCTGTCTGCAGAGCAAGGAATAGGAAGTTGTAGGATGCAAGAGACAACTGACAACACATCAGACAGGAAAAAATGGGGCCCCTTCAGTTGATTCTCAAGAAGGGAGAAAGGAAAAGGAGAATAAACAACAGGAAACACCAAGCGAAGGAGCTAGCAGTTTAAACACTCAGTGGACAACTTTAGAGCTCCTGCAGGCTTTGACCGACGAGATGAGGAACAGATTCCAGGTCTCAGGGAAGAATCAAGCTGAAATCAAAGTCTTCTGCGAAAAAATGGAAGATAAGTTAAATTCACTAACAGCCAGAGCAGAAGCATTGGAAACGACGGTGGTCGAGCTAACAAGAACAGTGGACAAAAATGTGAAAGAACTTGTTAAAATAAAAGAACAAGAGAGCAATTTTCAGGACAAGCTATAATCCATTGAAAATGCACAAAAAAGGAATAATTTACGTTTACTTAAAGTGCCGGAGGGAGTCGAAGGATATAATATAAAAGAGTTTGTTGTTAAACTGATCAAGCAAACAATTAACATTGAATGTACAGAACAAGCTTTATGTGCTGATATTCAAAGAGTCCAAAGGGATCCTTTTAGGCTCAACCCGAACAAGAAGAGATGTAGGAAGATTTTGATCCATTTCTTGACATATAATTTAAAAGATGACATTTTAAATAAGGCTTTAAAAATGAATACTTTAAGTGCAGAAGGGTTTACTTTTCAGATTTGCTCTGATGTCTCCTCCATAACTGCATCTAAACAGTGGGAGCTGGGTAAGCTATTAGAGCCATTTACCCAGTTGGGAGCAGCAGCGCAACTCAAATTCCCAGGCACTCTAAAAGTGGTGTTTGAAAATAAAATGCATACATTTAGACGGGTGGGAGGACGCAGAAGCACTTCTGCAGCATATCACAGAAAAAAGCAGTGAATTAATGGTTCAATAAAGAAACTAAAAATTAAATGGGAAAGAATGTTTTCTTCATCTCGAGTCTTTAGGATAAGATTATTAGGAGATATTGGAAAATCTATCTTCAATTAACATATAAGAAATATAAAAAACAATATTAAGCGGTTATTCATGAGTTTTAATGAAGCAACATTTGTCCCGACCGAGGGGTAGCCTCAAAGGCCAGGGTAGGGCCACTGGAAGAATAGCATGGGTTCTCCAGAGGAGCACAGGGGTGGGAGGAGGGAGGGGTCTGGGTAGGTCTATGGGTGGGGAGCATAAGGTGAAAAAAACAAAAAAATATGTCCAAGTCATCATGTAAAATCTTTTAAAAGTCCACCATACACTTTAATGAGTAATGACACGGGTTTTAGATGATCAAGCTATATATCTGAAGATGTTGACGTGGAATCTAAACGGGTTAAGGGTAAAACATAGAATGGAAAGGATATTCCAGTACCTAAAAGATATCCCAGTACAAATTTTCATCCTCCAAGAAACACACCGAGTTGAGGAAAAGATCAGGGTTTTGTGTAAAACCAAAATTGGATTAAGGAGGTTATTTGTAACACTTAGCACATAACAACCAAGGGTGTTGCAATAATTCTAAAGAAACATCCTGCTTTAACAGTCGAAGTGTCTAAAGTGGACAAGTTGGGAAGATGGGCTATAGCAAATATAAAGTTCTATTCTCACAAATAGCAGGATACGATGGTCCAAATGTGAATGATACAGTTCAATTACTGATTGTAAACATTCAGCTCTCATAATATTCCTTACCTCCTTTTCCAGGGGATTTCTTTCCAAGAAGTCAATGTAATCTGCTATATGCTCTAGAGGCCTCCTGTCTGAACCCCAAGAATGCCTTGTATCCTTAGGATCAAACGATTTTTGTCCCAAGGGGTCTTCTACCACCTTTTCAATTTTAATTTCAATGCTGACATTGTACCTAAACTCATCATGTAAACAATCCTTACAGTTTAGATCATAAACATATTCATCCATATCATATTCATCCATTCCTTCTTCAGTATGCTCTAAAATATTCAAATGGACCTCCTCATTTTCAGAGATATTCTGCCTACCTAGCATGTCAAATTGGGCACTCACTCTATGTAAGTTCCTTTGGGCTCCCATCCTGTCAGAATCAAGGCCTAAATATCTTCTCTTTTGACTACATTTACCATCTAGGCCTCTATTTGTTCTTCCTTCTCCTTCTGAAATTGAATGATATTTCTCTTCAAAATCGACAAGATTTTTTTATCCTTGGAACAGATTTAACTTTTTCTTGTACTGTCTACTTCACTTCTTCTGTTAAAATTCTCCTTACTGTATTTTCCTGACTAGTCTCACTCGCACCCTAATCAGACATATTAACCACATCCATAATATATTCCTCCCTAAATATTATAACGTATCAAAAAGTCCTCTCCTACTATTCTTTTAATTGCAGCTCCAGAACTCCAGTCACTCTCAACGATCGCAACTAAAATGAGTGTTGCTTAGATATGATTGCATAAGCCCTAAATCCTATAGAAACAAACACTTATGTTTCAAAATGTACCTTAATTGCTTTCAAAACACACTCACACTAACAATTACATCATACATGCATGTGTGCCCATAACATACAACATAACACTTCCTTAGCTGAAGCTATATGCACTCATTTTCTCCATTCAAAAAACGCTACCATATGCGCAAGCCCACTCACAGTAAAAAAGAATTGCACTAACTAAAAACATGTGCAATGTCGTTCTCTAAAACTTTGTCTACTTATCTGATATACATATTTTACATTTAATCACTCCCAGAAGGAATCTAAGCCAATATAGTCTCTAAACCTTTAAGTTGATATCATTGTTTAATGTATCATACACACTCATACCGCAGCATACAGTTCCCTACCCATTAATTGGGTAAAACAATCACTCCATATTCTCCCCTCCGAGACAGATATCACACATCTCTCATGACATAATATATCCTGTAGATACAAATTATACTTATCTTCTCAGAAGCACCAAACAAAAGAGGAAGAAAATGATGATTTTAAAGAGATGTGAGATTTATACCTTTAATGATGGACCTGCAATTTTAATGAAAGGGGATTCTTACTTAATTTGTAATGCAGTTCTACAATTCTCTATGGTTTAGCGACAGAATGACAGATCACTGTTTTTCAATCATTGTGTAATGTTAATGCATTATGATGTTTTCAGGGATATCACTGTTCAATGTTTTCTCTAGGGACACTGACTGGATTGAAAAACACAAATAAATCAAAATAAGGAGAGTCCATGATAGGCCTGGCAGGGAGAGACCCATTGTATATTTTCACGTAGCCACTGACTACATAGACAAGGTCCACATGGCTCTACTGAGCTCTAAATATATCTCATGTGCATTTCTTTAAAAAATGGCAAGCTGTTTTCCTCTTTTATCATGGCACCCCTGCAGAAGCGGCCTGTGCTGGTAAGAGCGGTAAGGCTGAGTATTTGACAGATGACGTCAAGGGAAAATTAAATAATTTTCCCTTGTCATCGGTCGAATCCCCCCACCCCTCCTCACCGCTCTTACCTCCATGGGCTACTCCTGCACTCCTGATGTACATCAATCCATTTACTCTAATTATACTATATTAAATTGTGCACTTCAGAAATTGGCATAGATTGTGTATTGCTTCATGGTAATATTTAATTTGAAACTCATAAAATCACTATTAAGAAATTAACTAATAAAAAAGTTATTAGATTGAATGTCTCGTATTGCTTCCTTATATCACACTGTTTCCATTCAAGTCAAGCCTTTCTATTACGCAGGGACACAAATAAGCTGTGTTTTATTTTCAAGGTTAAAAAGTAGTGTTCAATGATGTCAGGTTGTCAGGGTGAATATATATCTGAGTGCTAAAGCACTAAGGACTTCACATAAGGGTAGTACTTGCATTAGAAAGGTTTGAAAATGTGCACTAAAAATATCTGGTAGCGCAACGGTAACTATTTTTATATCAACCGCACGCCCTGATCTTTCTTTCGTTTACTATATCTGTGGACAGCATGGCTAGTGCAGGCGATACTGCGATTTATTTAATGGAAACGTTTTATGGTTGATCAGTGCAATTTTTCAAATCACTATGTTTGAACAAGAGCTATTTCATTTAAAATGATTCAAAGGCAATTCTTTAGATAGACATCAGTCTCCCGTTTCCTGGCAATTTGCCGAAAAATACTGTTTATCAGAAATGTCTTTTAAAGCATTTGCCCTTTACCATAAAACATTCACTTTCCCTGGACACATGGCACTTTTCACTTTTTTATTATTTTCGAAATGTATCTAATTGCTTCTTATGTTGTCTTAAAAAAGATTTGTAGTGGGTTCTAAAACCTAGGGATCTCTAGGCGATAAGGCAGGAACAGTGGCATACTACAAAATAATTGCCCCGCACCTGCTGTTTCCTTGCTCGGGCAATACACCTAAGAGCAGTGTGGCGGTGTTGGGTGATTCCAAAGATGGTGGAATAGGGAAAATAAAATAAAACTATTTACCTTACACTCGTCACATCGCCAAGTCGAAGATGCAGCGCAGGGTAAGTAGTTTTATTCATTTTTTTATTGTATGTTCCCTAGCCCATCATCTGTCAACTTCCCACACTGCCCCTACCTGTACTGGCCTCGCCTGCCAGTTTCTACATTTCCAAGGCCGTTCGAAGGGGTAGGGTCATTATAATGGCTTAATCTCTCTCGTTATGTTCACTTTGCTTCATGCATTTATGCCCTTTTTTTCTCTGTATATCGCTTCCATTGGCATATGCCAACTCATCCCTTTACTCTCCAGCACCTTCTTTTCACTCTCCCCTGAAATGCACTCCCTTTCATCTATGCAACATTACATAAAACATGTGAACTATAAATAGAACCTAAATAGCTGACACAGATTACCTTAAACATTTTTTCAATAATCATTCACAAAACGATCAGTGTTTTTGCCATGGCAACTAAGGACATTAATTTAGAGCCATATAGGGAGCCGTTTCAATGTCAGTCTCAAAGTAGTACGGAGTATAACCGGCCCACTTAAAGCCCTGAACTCACCTGAAAGTATTGCCATAAACCTGAGCGCATGGTGTGCGCTGACTAAAGAGAGACAAGCAGCTGCACAGAGCCGTATGGCATTATTTTCACATTTTAAGGCATTGTAGCTTTGTGCTGCTTAAGAATAAAAGTGGCAAAGCGAGCATGAGCCTTTTGAGCAAATGTTTTGGCCTAATCTGAACGATACTGAAAAAAAAATGCTCACAGCAAACCTTGGAAAGATTATACCCTGCATAGGCCGTGGATGTATTGACCAATGTTTGTGAAGGCATAGGGAGCCACATTTGAGGCATCTTAAGCCTAGACTCTAGCGCAACACTGTCTTTATGGCCCAGATACATTTTGATGTTTGGGATTGTAAAGATGACCAGGAACCAGGTAAGTATTAAAGTCTTTATTCAAGTAAATAACCTGACACCAAGGTACGTCTGATCGCCATCGCCATTCACAAGTAACTGTCGTTTCATAACTGTCAACCTGCCGGTGGTCAGGTAGAACACCCTGACGTCACAATGCACCGGCAGGCTGCGCGTGCAGAGAATATAGCGCGTGCACTACATTAAACCAAGCACTGGATTAATAAACATAACACATCTCCCTTTCTGAATTAACAAAAGGAACAGTGGGTGACCAGCTGAAGCTTAGGGATGAGGAGAGGAAAACCACAGCTAATCACAAATGTATTCTTGTAACTTAGCTGGAGGTTTGACTGCTCTTCCATATCTGCTCACATTTGGTTCTTCCTCACAACTGACGTCCTGTGACGTAACATCTTCATATACAGAATCATCAGAATCAGAATCCGTATCGCTGTTGGTATGATACCTGTACTCTTCCGATGTCCCCTTGCTCTGCCTACTACTACTGTCTTCCAACCGTGAAGCATCTGAAGTGTTCTCACTCTCAGAAGATACTTCTTTCGTACCTAAAGATACAATGTTAGTACCATCTGGCCGAGACTCTACAATACCATCACGGTCTAGAATCCAATCGTAGTCCTGAGAACAGGAAACCTCATTATTTCCCTGATTGGATCGAGATTCACACATTCCTTTCCCCTCCTTGCATAATGATAAAGCCAAAAAATGCCAAGTTTTCCCATCACTCAAAAGGGCGGAATTACAAAATACATCCTTTACCTCCATTGGTTGAGAGTAATGATTTTTTCCCTTGCTGGTGCTTCTAGCATTTTTCACTCTTACATTGTCACCTGCCTTGATGTTGACCTTTTTACATGCATGTCTACTGTCATAGTATTTCTTACCAATGGTTTGTGACCTTAGTAAATTCTCTTTTATCTCCTCTGGAGACCACATCACTCTTCCCGGGGTAGCCCAACCTACATTATCCTTTGTAATGGGAGTCCTCCCCCTCAAGATTACAAAGGGACTAGTACCCCTAGATACACAGGGCGTAACACGAAATGACCATAGATTTTTGATTATTTGTTCTCTCCATGACATGTCATTCTGATTTGCCAGTTGGATTATTCCTTTAATAAGCCGATTAAACCTTTCAACTGCACCATTTCCTGCAGGATGGTAAACAGACGTGTTTTGTGTTCTATCCCATGTTTCTTCAGAAATTCTTTGAATATATTTGACGTGAACTGTGGGCCATTGTCCGACACAATGCATTTTGGAAGGCCCTCTCTTAGGAATAGTTTGCGCAAAAAACTTACAACACTTTTAGTATCAGCATCTTGTACCACTTCAACCTCTGGCCATTTTGAGAAATGGTCTATCAGAACAATAAGATAAAACAGTTCTCCCTGTTCACGAATGGGCCCACAAATGTCAATTCCCAATCTGACCCAAGGCATGTTTGGACAAGACAGTGGTTGAAGAGGTGGTCTTAATGTGTGTTTTGTCTTGTCCGAGTTTTCACAAGCTGTACAATTCCTGACACTTCTTTCAATCTCGAGGTCATACCCGGGCCACCAGTATGAATTCCTTACTCTACTCTTGGTTTTACCAATTCCAAGGTGCCCCTCGTGGCAAATATCAAGGAGTTTAAAACGTAACCCTTTGGGTGGAACAACCTTACCATTTCTCAAAATTAAATCACCTTCAATAGACAACTCGTCTCTTAGTTCCCAAAAAGGACGTAATTGAGCAGGTAATTTTTTCTTAGCAGGCCAGCCTGCTCTTATTTATTTTTTTACCACATTTAACACATCATCTTTTTCCATATTTTCTGACCACTCTGTACTAGAAATACAAGGCACTTCTTCTATGACATTCGCTATGCAGAAGGTGTAAATTTCTGGAACCTGATCTCCATTGTTTGGTAGGGGTAAACGGCTTAGACAGTCCGCCACCTTGTTTTTCACACCAGGAAGATATTCAACTTCATAGTTATATTCTAACAATTTCATTGAAATCCGAAACAGTCGGGGGGAAGCAACTTCAAGACCCTTTGTTGAAAGCACTTTAACTAAAGGTTTGTGATCGCTTCTAAGGGTGATTTTGTATCCCCAAATGTATTTCCTGAAATGGTTCAACGCCCATGCACATGCTAGTGCCTCTCTCTCAATCACAGAATACCTTACTTCTGTGGGTGTGATTGAACGTGAGGCAAAAGCGATGGTAACCTCTTTTCCTTCCCCATCACTCTGTGAGAGAACCGCTCCCAACCCCTTGTTGCTTGCATCAGTGGTCACTATGCTTTTCAAAGAGGGGTTAAACCCTTGAAGGGGTGGGGCTTCACAAATGTCCTCTTTTATCCTGTTAAATGCTTCTTCACAAGTAGCATTCCACTTAAATTTATTTTTCTGTTTAATTAGTTCTCTTAAGTTTAAAGTTTTTGAAGAGAAGTTGTTTACAAATTTAGCATAGAATTCTGAGAGACCTAGGTATGCTCTGACCTCTTCTTTATTTTTAGGTGAGGGGGCTTCTCTAATTGCCGTCAGCAACTCTTTTTTAGGTTTTATACCATTCCCATCAATTTCATGCCCCAAATAGGTTACTTTATTTGCAGCAAATTTGCATTTGCGCAGATCAGCTGTAAGCCCATGATGCTCTAGCAACCCTAGGACTCTGTTGAGTTTTGCATCATGTTCACCTCTACTTTTGCCTGTTACCATGATGTCATCTTGGAAAATTAAGAGATTTTTCTCACCTTTGAAGAGTTCACTCATCAACCTCTGAAACATGGCCGCAGCAGAGGCCAGTCCAAAAGGTACTCTTTTAAACCTGAAACACCCCAGCGGGGTTACAAATGTGGTAAGGCTTCTGCTATTTGGATGTAAAGCCACTTGGTGGTAGGCAGAGCTTAGATCAATGGTTATGTTATGTTATGTTATGTTAAAAAAATTTGAAACCGCGCACATACACCAATTGGTTTCTTGGCGCTCAAAGACCAGTGGATAAGGGCACAAGGGGGTGGGTGCAGCTAGCCATGGGCAAGGCGGAACAGATGTGTTTTCAGGGATTTGCGAAAGGAGGAGTAATCGGAGCTGAGCCGGATGGAGAGAGGGAGGGAATTCCAAGTGAACGGGGCAAGAAAGGAGAAACAGGCACCACCGTGTTTCTTGCGTTTAAACCTAGGAGTGATCAAAAGATTGTAAGCAGAGGATCTGAGCTGTCGAGAGGGAACATAGGGGTGCAAGCGGAGGGAAATAAAGACAGGAGCAGAGGCAAAAAGAGATTTGAAAATAGTACATCCCAGTTTAAAGAAGCACCAACTGGCAGGGACAAAAGAACTCCGATAAAGAGCCCCATCTGGGAGCCCGTCAGACATTGCACCGCCAGTTTGACAAGGAGCAAAACCCAGATGATGAAGCATGACACCTAGCTTGCTGGGTGTCTGAGTGTTTTAGTCCCGAAAGGGAGGATTACCCCCCTCCCTTACTAGATCTTCTCTTTAGGCCTGAACCTGGGTCTTCTAGTTTCACTCTGCGAATATACCCTTCGTTTAGGGAACTGCGTACCTCTCTTTGTTGTCATAGTCCTGGGCTTGTACGCTGGACCCTTTTTCAATATTAGCCCTACTTGTCCCCCTCCTTTTGTAATCGTGGAAAAGAGGAGTTGACACGTGAGGGAGTTGACTAGAAAGCCCAGAAACTCAACAGACTGAGACGGACTCAACACTGATTTCTGAGGATTGACCAAGAATCCCAGATTCCGCAATAGATCTATGGTCCAAACAAGATGCTGCATTACTAGATGAGGACACTGACCCATGATGAGAATGTCGTCCAGATAAATGATGAGGCGAACGCCTCTGGCTCGAAGAATTTCGACCACAGGCCTCAGAAGTTTTGTGAAGCACCAAGGTGCTGATGAGAGGCCGAAAGGAAGGACTTTGTACTTGTACCAGATTCCCTACCATTGAAATTGAAGAAAAACGACGATGAGGTCTGTAAATGTGTCTGACAGATAGGCATCTTTCAGATCTAGGTGGACCATCCAGTCCCCTTCCTGAAGAAGATCGCAAAGAAGATGGATCCCCTCCATCTTGAAGTGACGATATACAACCCATCCTTTGAACTCCTTGAGATTTAAAACAAGCATGGATTCACGCCCCTTCTTCTGAACTAGGAAGACGTTGCTGACAAAGCCCTGAGGATGACGAGACGTCTGCACTATGGCCCCTTTCTAAAGCAGAGACTCGATCTCACTGGAAATGAACACTTGATCTTGATGGGAAAAAAGCATCGGACGTGGGGGGGAGAGTTTGAAATGGGGTATGAAAATACTCTGTTTTGTAACTATGCACCGAATCCAGGATCCACGCATCCTGAGATATCTTTTGCCAATTGTTGAGAAAATACTGGATACGACCCCCGAATTGAACTTCTGAAAAAGGAATCAGGCTCACCTGATGCTGTGGCATCACATTGACCTCCTTGGTTACCTCCATATCGACCTTTCTTGTTGTTATTTCGGGATCCACATGTGGGATAGAAGGAGGCGGAAGAGTTGGAGTCCTGATACTTTCCAGATTGGGAATTATAACCCTGCTGGGTACCTTGCTGAACAACCGAATGACCGCCCGATGTCGTACGGCCCGGCCAAAAACCGGACAAAAGGCCAATTTTAAGGAACCTTGCGCCTTGTCAAGGCCACTGAAAGTAGCGACAAACTTAGTTAGCTCTTCCAAAAAAGGTTGACCGAACAGAAGATCCTGTGCCAAAGGGCCTGCCTCAGAGGAGGATAAGTCTGCTAACTTAGGATCGAATTTTAACAGAATAGAGCGACGGCGTTCGCAGGACATGGAACAGTTGGCATTGCCCAATTGACAGATGGCACGTTGAGCCCATCCGATCAAATCATCTGGATTTATAATTTGCCCTGAATCTTTTGATTTGGAACCCAATCCAAAATTTTGGATAGGGGACAGGTCAAATCAAGCAACTTATCCTGGCAGAATCTCCATGCATGATTGATACCTTTCTTAGGATCTTTCGTGTATTTCTTTAGATATGTGAGCATGGAGGGATCCACTTCCGGAGTATATGCCACCTTGTCCGCTAAATTCGGTCTTAGGCATTCCGAGCGCAAATGCACTCTAACATCCTTTTCAAAGGCTTGATGCATGTGTGACTGCACATACTCAGCAACCTCAGTAGAGGGGAGCCATGATGAGGAGTTAGAGTGGACAATTGCGGCAGGATCGAAAGTAAGTAAATTAGGATGGGATGGAGCCTCCACGAAACGCTCCTTGCGTTGTTTCTTAGCTGGGGAGGAGAAGCCTCTGACTCAGACGCCATATCAGAGGAGGTATTACCATCATCTCTTAGAGGCGAACTAGAAGAAGTGTCTTTGGTCGCAGAACCATAAGAATGGTCAGAAGATAAAGTTTTAGCCAATTTCTCAAAATCCGATGAATGCGGGTTTTTAGAACCCTTTCCACCTGAGGATGAACGCTACGTTGAGCCAGGAAGCCAGCCCTTCTGTAGGGCATAATAACATAAATGCCGCTTCAAGGGTTCAATAGCCCTGACCATGGCCTTATTTATGGAGTGCTGGACTCCCACATCAAGAGCCTCGACCAGCTCATGTTCCAATGACCCAGAGGGTTCCTCCTCAAAATATTCCGCCTCATCATAATAGTAATCCGACCTGTTGGCATGTATAAGTGACAGATACACCCACAGGAGGAAAAAAAGGAGCCAATAACCACTGTCAGTGTTGGAAAAAAAACATAAAGGTAATGACAGTGATAGAATAAGGGGGAGTGGCGAATCCCAGACAAGCCAAAGCAACACAGGGTTACAGAAACCCCAAAGTGTGCACTTATAATAAAATGTGGAGGGAGGGCTCACCTAGCAATACCGCTCTAGGCAGTGCCTATGCTTTATTATACAACCCAAAGCCCTTCTGAAACACTTGGGCGTCGCTGGGGGGCTGGCAAGGGTAGGTGGGTAAAGGGCAATTTCTCGCGCTGCTCCCGCACTCCTCAAAACCCGGTAAACAAACAGTGAAACCGAAACCGGGTAGAAAATGGCCGCCGCGCATGCACGGAACGACCTGACACCCGAGCCAGAAAAAGGACTGCGCGGCGCACGCACCAAGATAAGCGCACAATGCAGACCAGACAGGTTTAAGGAGAGCGCGAATCAGCGTGACCTGAATGACAGCCGAAGCAGCAATGAACACTTACAGTACAAATACGGCCTGAGCGCGAGCAGCGCGAACAGGAACCTCCATCAGGCACAAACGTACAGGTAAAATAAAGCAATACAAGCGCAGAAAGCAACTAGGCATAAGCAGTAAGAACCACAAATGTAAAGTCAAAGATAATACAGGTAATGCACTTAACTGGCTGCGGAGCAGCAAAGAAAGAGGATGTAGTATTCTCTTATGATCCTCATATAGGGGTCTACTCTATGGCTGTCATGTGATACCCACTAGTATTTATGGGTATTGTAGTGTGTATTTTTGTTTTACTTCATCTGATTGGCTGCTGAGAATTTTCAGTAAAGAAAATGAGAAGCATAATCGGAGCCTCCGGTCCTGACATAGAATCTTTCTGGCTGATCACACCCTGCCCTGTGCCAAGATGGTAACCGGTGTTGTGTGCCGTCACTGATGACACAAAGCTACTGGAACCATCGGTTTTCCAACATGTCCGGGCTGTGTTCAATTAGCGAGGGCTGCCATCTTACAGGGGGCGTGGTCCTAAAGCCTGGCAGGCATTAGAGGGCCAGGACTTAAACAAGCTTAGCCCAGCAAAAAAATGCGCCAGCAGGCGCATGCACACTAGCTTATGTGCCTACAAAAAAGTAGTGCCTGAACTCTTCATTGAGTGACAATGCTGCTAGCATTTCAGGGAAAATATAATTAATTTAAAAAGATGGCAGAAAATGAGGAGGGACAAAGCGCCATAGCCCATTTAAGCGAACCACCATTGCCCCTAACTCTCCGATATGTCACAGGAATTGAAATGAATGAGTGGGCTCTTGCAGGCTGAGAGCTCCCTTCACTGCAGGGGCATCTGTCATACTCCCCTGCTAAGAAATCATTGTGTTATAGCGGTGATAGATTAATTAACAATTAATTGACCTAAAGCAGGAATTTTATGTTGTGAGTTACGTCGTGAAGACATGGATGTCATATGCAAGGGGAAACCATTACACAGTTTGGAGACCAAGGCAGACAGAGCACATATCACATTTCTGAAATGATCAGTAATTTATGAGAGGAAGAGCGAGGAGTTCAGGGCAAAAAGCAAGGCCCTCAGGTAGTGTTTAGTGAACAGGATACTCCATCGAAAACGTGACAGGTATCCCGTCCACAAACGTGCAGTTCTGCCAGTCTTTTTGAAGTTGGAGGAACCGTCATGAATCAGATGGCAGAGCCTAGGCCTGCTGTGCCGAGAGAAACCACTAACTGTCAGCCACATTTAAGGTAGCCGTTATGACATACTTTTCAAAACTACTAGGAAAAGCCTTGCAATGTCAAACAGGAACTCAAAGAAATAACAAACACAAGCTGGGAGAAAACTCACAGCATGTAAGGGAGTTTATTTTTTTATTTCTCAGTAACAAATTATGACACAAAATTGCATTACAGCATATTTGCACATTTTTACGCTATTTGCAGTAATCCATGTAACCCCTGGAATTGAAATTGTCAGAAATGATTGTATATATTATTTCAATCAGTATGGTGCTACAGGTCTTCTATTTCTATTCACAACAAAGTCATGTGGTCTGATTCAAAATTTGCACTTGCACTTTATAAGATGTCACTTTGTTGGTTCACGTTGTCATGTGATCAAGGCTCTCAGAAACTGAAACGTTATGGCGGCAAAATTGCAGAAAAAAAAGTAACTTGCACCAAATTCGAGTGGTTCGTGTCCGTATTTGCTGAGGAAGGAGGCGAGAAATCTGCCACTGCTCACCTGCAGAGTTTTGGATATATATACCCCCTCCCCAAAATAAAATAAATTAAAAATTAAAAAGGCTGGTGGTGGGATATGGGGTCCCTGGGGCCATAAGTAGCCTGAGGAGGGGGGCAATGTAGCCCCCATCCAAAAGATTAAAAATAAAAATAAAGGCCATGCCCTGGGGAATGGGGTCCTCGAGGTTGATTAAGGCCTTATTATTATTATTATTTTTAATAAAAAAGGGGTCAGGCCCTGGGGGGATGGGGTCCCCAGGGCCAAAAAAATAGGAAAAGAAGGGGGGCCACACAACCCCCCTTCTTTAAAAAAAAATGGAAAAAACGGCATCGCGCGGAGGCCCCACCCCCTTGACGCAGCACTATGCAAACGCGCCCCCAGCGCATTTGCAGATGGAGAACGGATTCCCCTTGAATACTGGGGGTCCCTGGGGGCCCATTAGCCCACCAGGACCCTCCAGTATGAGCCAAGGGGCTGCATTGCAGAGAGGTGTTCTGAGACCACGCCCCTTTTTACACCTCTCTGCAACGCAGCTGTGTGGTGCTTTGTTGGTTCACGTTGTCATGTGATCAAGGCTCTCAGAAACTGAAACGTTATGGCGGCAAAATTGCAGAAAAAAAAGTAACTTGCACCAAATTCGAGTGGTTCGTGTCCGTATTTGCTGAGGAAGGAGGCGAGAAATCTGCCACTGCTCACCTGCAGAGTTTTGGATATATATACCCCCTCCCCAAAATAAAATAAATTAAAAATTAAAAAGGCTGGTGGTGGGATATGGGGTCCCTGGGGCCATAAGTAGCCTGAGGAGGGGGGCAATGTAGCCCCCATCCAAAAGATTAAAAATAAAAATAAAGGCCATGCCCTGGGGAATGGGGTCCTCGAGGTTGATTAAGGCCTTATTATTATTATTATTTTTAATAAAAAAGGGGTCAGGCCCTGGGGGGATGGGGTCCCCAGGGCCAAAAAAATAGGAAAAGAAGGGGGGCCACACAACCCCCCTTCTTTAAAAAAAAATGGAAAAAACGGCATCGCGCGGAGGCCCCACCCCCTTGACGCAGCACTATGCAAACGCGCCCCCAGCGCATTTGCAGATGGAGAACGGATTCCCCTTGAATACTGGGGGTCCCTGGGGGCCCATTAGCCCACCAGGACCCTCCAGTATGAGCCAAGGGGCTGCATTGCAGAGAGGTGTTCTGAGACCACGCCCCTTTTTACACCTCTCTGCAACGCAGCTGTGTGGTGCTTTGTTGGTTCACGTTGTCATGTGATCAAGGCTCTCAGAAACTGAAACGTTATGGCGGCAAAATTGCAGAAAAAAAAGTAACTTGCACCAAATTCGAGTGGTTCGTGTCCGTATTTGCTGAGGAAGGAGGCGAGAAATCTGCCACTGCTCACCTGCAGAGTTTTGGATATATATACCCCCTCCCCAAAATAAAATAAATTAAAAATTAAAAAGGCTGGTGGTGGGATATGGGGTCCCTGGGGCCATAAGTAGCCTGAGGAGGGGGGCAATGTAGCCCCCATCCAAAAGATTAAAAATAAAAATAAAGGCCATGCCCTGGGGAATGGGGTCCTCGAGGTTGATTAAGGCCTTATTATTATTATTATTTTTAATAAAAAAGGGGTCAGGCCCTGGGGGGATGGGGTCCCCAGGGCCAAAAAAATAGGAAAAGAAGGGGGGCCACACAACCCCCCTTCTTTAAAAAAAAATGGAAAAAACGGCATCGCGCGGAGGCCCCACCCCCTTGACGCAGCACTATGCAAACGCGCCCCCAGCGCATTTGCAGATGGAGAACGGATTCCCCTTGAATACTGGGGGTCCCTGGGGGCCCATTAGCCCACCAGGACCCTCCAGTATGAGCCAAGGGGCTGCATTGCAGAGAGGTGTTCTGAGACCACGCCCCTTTTTACACCTCTCTGCAACGCAGCTGTGTGGTGCTTAATGGAGGTAGCTGGTGGGCTGGTGGCACCCAGGGACCCTCAGGATTCAAGGGGAGTTAATCCCCCAACTTAAAACGTGCCACGGGGCGCGTTTGCACAGTGGTGAAGGGAGGGGTCGGGGCCTGAGGTGATATGTGTGCAAACAAGCCCTGTGGCGCATTTTAAGTTGAGGAATTAATCCATCTTCAATCCTGAGGGTCCATGGGGGCCAACTAGCCCTCCAGGTACCTCCAGAAAGTGCAACAGAGCTGCATTGCAGTGTTGTAAAAAGGGGTGTGGCCTCTGAACACCTCTCTGCAACGCAGCTCTCTGGCGCATACTGGAGGTACCTGGTGGGAGGGGCGTGGCTTTCGCCCGACGGTGATGGCGGCGTCTCCGTAGCTCTCCGGAGAAGACGGGAGCAGACAGGACCAACGCACCGCCTATTCTTCATGCATCCACTCCACAGCGGAGGATGTGGTGTATGTATCTCCTGAGAGCCTCATGAGGAGTATTTTGCAGCCTTATGACCCGAGGTAGCCTGTTAATTTGTGCCTGATGGTGAGACGCGGCTCTACTGAGTCCCGGACACCATTTTATGATGAATGCTGAGAGATCGGTTCTCACATGACGCCTGCATTTCTCCAAGTGCTGCCCGCTCTTTGATTACCCTGCGGGCATTTGCAAGCCATTAAAGGTACTTTCCTTTGATATATGCCCGGTAATACACAAGCATTAAGTGCTGCACGTTTTTTTTTCCTTTTTTACCATGTAATCGCTCTGCCATTTTGCATCTCGTTCTCTTCAAGCCGCTGACGGACATTAAATCCTATGCGGTACTTCGGAAATCTCTTTCTCTCTCATGCAAAATAACTGCAATTTTAGCTCCAATGAAATCAGCTCTTTAAACATTTCTCACAGATGCTGTACTTACTGATTACACTAACTGCCTTTTTCTAATGCAACTGGAACTGTTACAGTCGGGCTGATTGCTATGTTGTGGAACTGCTGACTTCCTCATTTTACAGTCTGCTTATCATATCGCTACCCTTAACTGCCTCAAGTGTTATCTATCTTTTATACACACCATGCCTGCTCTCAGTTATTTGCCTATAGCTATTCAATGCTCTCCGTTGTTTGTTTTCTGGCTTGTGTTTAGGCATGTTTCCTTCTAATTCAACTTGTGGCTCATGCAGTCCTTTTTCAATGTCTGAGGGTTGTGTGTTTACCTATGTATTGACGTAATTAAAATATTGCAAGATTTTAATTATACGTGAATTATATGATTATATGCCTGCTTTCTACTGTTCTACGATACTCCTTCTCTAGGTTCTTTATCTTGAGAAAGCGCCAATATTGCTTTGTTACTACAGTCTTTGTCCTCTTCATGGGAAAACAACTTTAAGCGACACCTCAACCCAAAACTTCTTCCCGCAGATTTTTACTTCAGACTAGCTCACGTTACCAGTGCTTAGATATGGATGACCCAGCTAGTTCCTCACCAAAAAGTGTGTCAACCCCAGTGGCCACCTTGGCTTCTGGTGGTACTAAAATTTAAACTAAAAGATTGAAGAAGGATCCCCCATCTCCTCCCAAACAAGTTTAATCAGTCACTATGGATTTATTGTTGGAGGAAATCAGAGCCTTAAGCCCATTTGTTGAAGAAACTACATCTACACTCCAGGAAACTACTTCTACACTCCAGGAATTATCTAATAAGTGGTTGTCTGTAGAACATCGTGTTACCACTCTGGAACCGAATGTTGAGTCCTTAACCTCTTCTACTTCCAAAATTGACTCATTCTGCTCTCAGGTTTCAACCTTACATAAGCAAATAGAAAAATTGGAAAACAGAAATAGGAGAAATAATCTCCGTATTTATGGTTTGCCAGAAGGAACAGAAGGGTCGGATTAAATTGCTTTCTTTAAGGTCTTTCTTCCCAAGCTTCCTACATTTCCAGAAAGTAACAGTTTCAACATCCAAAAGGATCATCGTCTGGGTTCACCATCGCACCTAACATCTGCTTCTTCAACAAGCAAACCAAGAAGGGTGATTTTATACTTTCTTGAATATACTGACCTACTAACATTTTTATCTACTGCCAGAGCAATGAATACAATTACATGGTCAGGGAACTCATTGTTTTTCACTCAGGATTATGCTAAACCAACAGCAGATCGTCGCAAGGAATTCTTGGCATTGAGACCTCAACTATGCTCATTAGGCACGAGATATGATCTCTTTCATCCATGCCTATTTAAAGTGACTATCAATAACAAGGCTACTACTTATGAAGATTCGCTAAACCTTAAGAGCTTCCTCTATTCTTTTCAGGCTGATTCAATGGACACCTCTTCTATGTTGAATTCCAAATAGTCACTTTTGGTTTGGTACTATCTCCATTTTTTCTTTATTAGCCTTGATATGTTCATGACGTAAACGCACCTATACCCACTGTGCTTCTCATGGATTGTGCTTTATATTGTTACAGTTCTAGGTTTCTCATCATTTTATATTTCACTTTTTGCCTCGTTTGTAGTTTATTTCTATGTACACTTAGTAATATTTTTACTTCTACTGTATTTGATGTGTACTTAACATCCTTTTTCTTTTCACAGGTTAATATCAATGTGTTTCTCCTCTCCTCATGCTTGGCATAGTTGGTTGGTACTGTTTCTCCTCTCCCGCCTTCCCTTATGGGTCTGAGACACGTCATTGTTACGTGTGGCCTCCCACCCCTCCACCCCTCGTATGGTCTGGATTTTATGTACGTTTTTTTCTCATTTACCTTTTTTATTATCTATCTTATCACCTCTTCTTTCCATCTATTTCTTACTCTCCTTTTTCTTCTATGTTATTCAGTTACACTTCTATGCATGTCACACTCTTTCTTTTCTGTTTTTTCAAGCACTGTATCTTGTTTACATTCTACTTTCTTTCTTTTTCTTCTTCTTTTTTGAACGTTTCACTATTCATACAGTTGGTTTACTGATAGAGTTGTTTTCATATATTCATCTTTTTGTTTGTTTCGGTATGTACTGCATTATTACAGTCTTCTTTTATCCCTTTAAAAATTATATCTTTGAATGTCAGAGGTTTACATTCACCTATTAAGCGACAGAGAGTCTTGACTCATATAACTAAACTAGGAACAGATATTAAATGTATTCAGGAATCTCATCTATCGGCTGAGGAGTATGTAAAGTTGAAGAGAGGTTGGGTAGGTGAAGTCCTTTTTTCCCTGGGTTATGGTAAACGTAATGGTGTCCTTATCCTTTTTAGTATAATCCCTCTCCATTAAAGTACTCTCACATTGTGCAGATCAAATAGGTAGATGGGTATTTATAAAACTTTTGGTAGATAATGTCCCACTCTCTTTATTGAATATTTATGCACCTACAATTGACGACCCATCCTTCTGGACCACCTTATCCCAACACATTACACAACATTACAATGATAATTTTGTCCTTGCAGGGGATTGCAATGAAATCTTTGATCCTTTCATTAATTGACATTCCTCAACCCCTTTTATTCCTCACAGATCCCATAAATCATTCACACAAATGATTCAACAACACAAACTTATAGATGCCTGGAGATTATGCAACCCCACACTCAGAGAATACTCCTTTTACTCACCAGCACATCACACTCAGTCACGATTGGATAATTTTTTTTCTTTCTCACAACCTTTCTCAATCATTAGTAACTACAGGTATTGGTTCTATCTGAATATCGGACCATTCTCCCATAATCATTCAACTTGATGTCTTACAACCACCCCCAAAATCTTGCAAATGGCGCTTTAATAACACTTTGCTTTTAGATCCATTGTTCACATCATCTTTTATTTCTTGCTTTAATGAGTATTTTCTTTTTAATCACCCGGGTGATACACCTTTTCATGTGGTTTGGGACGCTTTTAAAGCCTCAGCTAGACATTTCATTATGAATTTCGTTTCGAAAAAGCGTAAAAAAGCCCAACAGTCTACTACTGCCCTATTAACAGAATCAAACATTTAGAACATTCCTATTATTCTTCCAAATCAAAAGAATGCTTATCTGACCTTATAAAAGCTAAACTACAATTTAATCAAGACACAACTAGTAACGCCTCCAACTATTTACTAAAATCTAGCGCAAAATATTATGGCGGTCAGAATAAAGCAGGAAAGTTACTAGCTAATTACTTAAAGGTTAAACAAAATAAACTTACTATAGAATATATTTTTGATCAAAATCATCAATTGAAGTTCAAAGATGAAGACATTTTAAATGAGTTCCTCCATTTTCACAAGTCGCTCTATTCATCTGAAACCTCCTCCTCTGAACAAACTATTTCCCACTTTCTCTCCGAAATCCACTGCCCTCCCGATACATGTCCATATTTCTCACCTTTAGAATGCGATCTATCACAGAAGGAACTACTTAACGCCTTAAAAACACTTAAAAAAGACAAAGCACCAGGCCCAGATGGTTTCACTGTGGACTTCTTCACTTACTTTGCGAATTTACTTAATCCTAAATTGCATACCCTCATCCTAACTTTTTTACATTCCGGTGATTCTCAAAGTTCATTTTCGGATGCCCTTATTAGTATTATACCCAAGGCAGGCAAAGACCCTCAATTTTGTAAAAACTATCATCCTATCTCTCTGGTGAATATTGATTTTAACATTTTCTCCAAGGCTTTGGCTTTACGTCTGGAATCTTATATGCCTGACTTATTAGGAATCGAGCAATTTGGTTTTGTTAATGGACAACTTTTTACAGACAATACTCGTCTATTCTTTGATATTCTTTCAAAAACCTCACACACTACTCATTCATTAGCAGCCATTGCCTTGGATGCAGAAAAGGCATTCGATAGAGTGGAATGGCCTTATCGCTTTAGCACACTCAAATGGTTTGGCTTCGGCCCAAAAATCACCACTCTAATATCTATTTTATATTCTAATCCAAGAGCAGCTATATCAGCAAATAATGCAGTTTCTTCCTACTTTTTTTTAGGCATGGAGGCCAGACAGGGTTACCCTCTTTCCCCTTTTCTTTTTAATTTGGCCCTTGAGCCTTTTTTGTTGCGGATTTGTCAAAATGATAACATTCACAGTTTTACTTTTAAAGATACCACTGTTAAAATGGCAGCTTATGCTGATGATGTCCTTTTATTCCTTTAACAACCTCAGACTTTTTAAAAAGAAGTGGATTCATTTGCATCTGTCTCTCGCTAAAAATTAAATAAGGATAAATGTGAGATCTTACCCCTCACCAAATACACTTTCAAAGCTGAATATACTACCTCAGGGTTTACGTGGAATTCCCAGTATATTAAATACTTAGGCTTATATTTTACTTCTTCTATATCAGGGACGATATCCCGATGTTTGGATGACTGTATAGAAAGACTTTCATCTCTAACAGCGAAATGGCATCCCTTATATTTGTCTTGGGAGGCCGTCTAGTCACTATAAAAATGATCCTTTCTCCCAAAGTGTTATACACAATTTCTAAAATTCCAGTATCTATCCCCTTAAAATATTTTAGAAAGCTTAATTCCGTTTTATCTTCATTCTTGTGGCATAACAAGAAATCGCGTATGTCCATATCTAAATTAGTTCGCCCAAAAACGGAAGGTGGAGTAAACATGCCCAATTTTCCTCATTATCATAAGTCCTTTTTACTACATCAAGCGTCAAATTGGTTCTCTGAACCCTCTGTTAGTCAACCGCTCTGGACTACACTTGAACAATCTTTGCTTTTACCCTTCTTGTTTCAGGAATATCTATCTTTTATGCGCAAACCACAATCTATATCCTCCCCTATAAACAAATTTACTTCTAAAATACTTCCGCCTAATCCCCCCATTTTTTTCTTAACTTGCCTTTATGGCATAATGAAAATATTGTGATTAATAATAAACCTTTTTTCTGGAAGGCCTGGAGACAACGGGGGTTGATTTGGGTGCATCAACTATATGATGGCGGTCAACCTTTGTCCTTTACACTGATCTGCTCCTTATTCACCTTACCTTCTAACCTCATTTATAAATATTCTCTTTTATTAAAAGCTGTTCAAGATGCTTACACATGTTATATACCCTCCCCACCACTATCTCCCCACACAGATAAATTAAGATCCCTTATTATTAAAAACTCCAAGGCATCTGTCATATATGGTTTTCTTCATACCTTATCTGAATTGCGAGAAAAAACTAAAGTAGAAGTGTCGTGGGAAAAAATTTAGCATCTTCCTGGACTATGGACTTATGGGATAATATATGGCTTAAAATTAGGAAATCCTCTAGGGCTGCAAGCACCACACAAACACTTTTCTTTATATATAAGTGATAGTATATACTAGTGATGAAGGCTACATCCAGGTCATGGGAGAGAATGGTTTTGGCTATTTCCGTTGCATGTTTGACGGCAGATCGGCAGTTGATGAGCATACAGTTAATTGCGGGGTCAGCATTCGAGTTTGGGTTGACAGAAGAAGCTCTGGGTAAGGAGGATAGAAAGGTTGGTGGTCTGGCAGCTTTTCGGAGGGGCGTGTCCCTCCCCATTCCAGTGATGACTTGAATCGAGGAGAAGGGTGAATGGTATAGGGGTTGTGCTTGGGACGGATGATTAGGAGAGGTTTCATAGGAGGCGATGAGGGAGCTCACTTCCTGGGGTGAAAGGGAGGGAACAATTCTTCTAGGACTGTCAAATCGTGACTCATTCCTGGGTTTGGTGAGAAGAGGCCGGGAGCCTGGGGTGGGCATGGACCCAGTGTGAGGAAGAGAGCCATTCCTAATGGGAGCTGACTGGAGGTGGGGAGGTGCGATGTGAGGGGAGGGAAGCTGGAGTTTCTCTAGGGAGGATAGGGTTTCCTTCAGGCCAAAAATCAGAGTAGCAATCTGGGCTTCTAGGAGTTCCAGGCGTTGCGTCAGTTTGAGTGCTGGGGAGGAGGGGGGTGGGTGGGTGAAGCTGGGCCTGGCGTGAGAAGGGTAATGGGGCAAGACGTTAGTGGGGGGGAGAGTAGGAGTTGAGAGGCCCGGTTCCGAATTAGTGTTCGATTGTGAGAGGACTGGAGAGGGAGAGGGGGTTTGGGGAGAGTTACTGTTGGGTGGTGTAGCAGGGGAGGGAGGCACGGAATTGGCTTTCGAGTACGTCTGAGCGAAGGCTAGGTAGGGGGAGGGGCTATGGGGCGAGTTACTATTAGGGGGGATCGTTAGGGTGGGAGGATCTGATTTGTGTTTCGGGTTCGGATGGGCGAGGGATAGGGAGGGAAGAGGGTTGCGGTCCCTTTGGAGGTGATGGTTGTCTTCGCTAAGGGGGACGGTGTGAGCAGGAGGAGTGAGGGTTCGCGCAGGGGGCTGTGACTCAGGGTTGATGGGTGGTCTGGGATCTCTATGGGAAGGCGACTGAGAACCTGGAGTGCTGTGGGAGACGTGGGGAGGAGGGAAGGAAGTCAGATGGGTAGGTGGGGGTGGCAGAGTTCTGGAAGTTTGGGTGAGGGGGGAGGAGGCCTGGGGATGTAGGATAGAGGGGGGTGGGGCTAGGGGAGACGGATGACTGGAGACGTGATTAAGCACGAGGGGAAGGGATTGTTGAGGTGATGGAAGCATGCTCTGCGGGTTGGGAGTTTGACAAGAGCCATTGGGGGTGGAGGAGCGCGGCTGTTGAGGGTAGTGAGCCATAGCCGTCTTAAGAGTGGGGAAGAGGGAATCGAAGAACTCTAGGTTATCGTCTTTCGCCTGGATTAGAATGGTGCCATTGACGAAAATGGTGATGGAGATGTCTCCGGTCAGGGACTGTTAGTTCAGGGGGGAGATAGTTAGTTTCCGGTTGTGTTCTGAGAAGGTGGTTTTGGAGACAGGGAGGAGTGAGTTAAAGGTGGTGACCCAAACGTCTGGTCTGGTGGTGTGGAAAATGAAGTCTCTCAGCCCTCTCGTTGAGCAGTGGTAGGTGTCCACGATTAGTGTTTCGGGGTGTTGCCTAATTAAATTCTGTTTAAAGCGTTTTTTGGCTTTGAAGGAGAGACTGTGTGAGAAGGTAATGGCGTAGGTGTTCCGTCCACGAGGAGATAAGTGGTTAAGTGACGGGCCGGGGTGCGTGTCTAAACACGTGGACGGAGGCATCGTAATAGAACTAGGGGCTAGGTGACTGAGTTGTGCGGCGTTGACAGTGGTGGGAGGATTTTGTTGTAGAATCAGAAGATAGGGAGTTCAGCCTAAGGCCACCATTACACCTTCCTTGGGGAGACTCATTGAGATTGGTCAAAGAAGTTTGTTTAAACAAGATTGTGAGATGTCCGAGGTGGCGGCCGTATTTGGGCTAGGCAGCCCTAGGGAGGGGCGGAGAGAACTGGAGCTTGCGTGAGGGGCAGAGTAGGGTGCCCCTGTGGATCGGCGTTTTTCTCCTCTGGTCGCGGCTTCGGGCTAGTGCAGCGGGGACCCTGGTGGGTTAATTAAGGTTGAAAAACTCCTTATTTGCCTAATACAAGACTCTGAGATGTCCGAGGTGGTGGCCATATTGGGGCCAGGCAGCCCTAGGCAGGGGCGGGAAGAGCTGGGGCTAGCGTGGGGGGCAAGGAATGGTGCCCTTGAAAATCTGCGTTTGTCTCATCAGGTCGTGGCGTCGGGCTAGCGCAACGGGGTCTCAAATGGAGAAGTTGAAGAATGGAAACTCCTTATTCGCCTTTGCAGGTTTAAGAGAAGTCCGAGGTGGCGGCCATATTGGGGCCAGGCAGCCCTAGGCAGGGGTGGAAAGAACTGGAGCTAGCGTGGGGGGCAGAGTAAGGTGCCCCTGTAGATCAGCGATTGTCTCAACTGGTCATGACATCAGGCTAGCGCAGCGGAGTCCCAAATGGAGTCATTGAGGTGGGGAATCTCCTTGTTCGTCTTCAATAAGTCACCAGACTCTACACATAGGGCTAGCTCACGACACAGTACCCCTAAAGACAGGTCTAACTCCGCCAAACTAGGCGCGTCCCAGTGTAGCACAAGCAATGTCACAGTCTAACAAAAAGACACTATCAACAGACCTGAAGATCATCTCCCTTAATGTCAAAGGCCTTAACCACCCGATCAAAAGGAGGAAAGTACTTGATTACTTAGCCAAGACCAAGGGTGACATCTTCCTGCTGCAGGAAACCAAACTATCCACAATTGAAGCTGGCAAGCTTAGGGCCAGATGGATAGGGCAAGTAGCCTGCTTTCCAGCGGTGGGCAAAATGGGAGGGGTCATTACCCTGATCAACAGCAAATCAAACATATCCATTGAAAAGGTGCAGCAGGACGACGAGGGCAGACTATTAATCACACACCTGAAAAGAGGGGAGGACATCCTTCTAGTGACAAACATCTATGCCCCAAACACTGACACACATTATTCTGGGAGGGAATAGCTTAGAAATTAGAAACTGCCAGCCCACATAGCATACCGGTTTTAGGGGGCGACTTCTACATGCGCTGGACCAAACACTAGACAGGCAATCAAGAACACTAGCTCGCACCCCAACGTACCACAAGGCGCTAACGTACTTATGCAAAAGATTTAACCCCTTTGCTGTGGCGGCAATTCAGCCGCAGCGCTAGGGGGGAGGGGGGCCGTGCGGCACTCCCATGCTTGTGACGGGACCGCTCCGTCACGAGCCTCGGGCGCGCTGTGCTTGTGACGGAGCGGTTCCATCACGGCCCCGCCCGCTCATTAGAACACGCCGCGCAGGCGTGAAATCAGCGCCGCGCAGGTGCGCCGAGGGGGCTTTGACGGAGCACAGCACAGCGCAACCGAGGCTGGTGACAGAGCGGTTCCGTCACCAGCATGGAAGGCGTTAATCTAGTGGACCCATGGCGACTACAGCACCCTGATACCAGAGACTACACCTTCTACTCGAAACCACACAACTCATACAGTAGAATAGACTACATTCTCATCTCAGGAACCCACACGCACCTAATAGAACATACAGAGATCGCAGCCAGAACAATATCGGACCACGCTTGCATTAGCCTACACCTCACAGGGAGACACAACGACCACACAACACGCAGATGGCGTCTCAACACAACTACCATCACCAGACAAGAAGATAAGAACAGAGTCCAGAAAGCCATTGATGAGCCATCGATGACTACATCAAAGACAACGACACACCAGACGTAGACCCAAAAACCTGTGAGAAGCACTCAAAGCAACCATAAGGGGGGTGCTAATGGAAATCAAAGTCAAAAGAGATAGAAAAGCCAAAGCACAGCTAGCAAAGCAAGAAAACGAAATAAAGTTACTAGAAACAAGACATATAGGGGACACCACAAACCAACACATACTAACAGAACTCACTAAGACCAAATACGAGTTCAACAGAATACTCAGTGAATGGGCTGGACTGTGGATAAAAAAATATAAACAAATCAACCTGTGCGAAGCTAACAAGGCAGGAAAAACATTAGCCTCATACCTCAAATATAAGCAAATGCAACACAACATAGCAGCAATCACAGACGCTGCCAGTAAAACACACACCCGACATAGAGACATTCTAAATACATTCATAGAATTTTATAAAGAGCTCTACAACAAACGACAACCTAGATACAGGGGGAACCAAGAGCTACCTTGAGAAATTAAACCTGCCCAAGATATCGAAAGATGAAGCTATAGCGCTAGGCCAGGACATCAAAACATCTGAGGTCAAGACAGCCATTAAGGCCCTAAAGGACAACAAAGCACCGGGTCCCGATGGCTACACTGCAACTTTCTACAAATCCTTCCTAGATCAGCTAACACCAGTAATAACAGAAGTCTTCAACCACTACGGGAGGGTAGGGGAAGTAATTGAGATAATATCATAGTCATCCCCAAGGAAGGCAAGGACCCACAATGGCAGAAAAACTACCGCCCAATTTCACTCATAAACTTAGACTGCAAAATATACGCGAAAATCTTAGCGACGAGACTCAACAGGCTGCTCCCACAACTAATAGGAAACACACAGGTAGGATACATGAAAACCCGAATGTCAAACGACAACACCAGCTGCTCTGTCAAATCATTGAACACTGCTCAAACTCAGACAACACGGCAGTAGCAATCACGCTGGATGCAGAGAAGGCATTCAACAGAGTTTCTTGGCACTTTCTAGAGGAGTGCATGCAGGCATATAACCTGGGAGAAGAATACACAAGTAAAGTCATGGCCCTATACAGAAGTCCCAAAGCACAGATTGCCATTAATGGAGCGACCTCGCCCACTTTCAACCTCCAAAGAGGGACCAGGCAAGGCTGCCCCCTATCCCCACTGCTGTTCCTACTAGCACTAGATCCACTGATAAAGGCCATCCTGGCAAAAAAGACCATAGCAGGCATAACCATCAACAACACCACAGCTAAACTAGCAGCATACGCGGACGACATACTAATCATAACAGAAGACCCGTCTAATTCCATACCGGCCCTCATGAACACAATTGACGACTACGCATCCCATTCTGGCTACAAATTAAACAGAGATAAATCTGAATGTATGCCACTGAACGTACACACAACAAAGGAAGTACTGGGTAGCTCAGGGCTAGCCTGGCAAACGAAAACTGTCAAATATCTAGGAATCAACTGTGGGAGAAACGTAAGAACAACACTCGAACAAAACGAGAAAAACACCCTAGACAAGATAAAGGGGCTACTGGACAACTGGTCACCCAAGTTCATCACATGGTGGGGCAGAATTGACACAGTTAAAATGATGATCACCCCGATAGTCAACTACCTAGGTAGCATGCTCCCACTACCACTAAGGGATGACTTTCATAAGAAAATAGACCAAACACTCAACAAATTCATATGGAAAGACAAAAAACCAAGAATAAGCCTCCAAAAACTGAGACTGAGGAAGGAACTAGGTGGCCTCATTCTTGCAGACATGAGAACATTCCAGTACGCCTTTATGGCCAAACAGGGAATACACTGGATACTAAAAAATCAACAATACACCCCAGCCTGGCTACTACTAGAGAGAGCCATCCTTGACAACACTAACCCACTAACCCTCCTCACAACAAAAAAACAGACACTAAAAGGAAACCCGATATTCAAGTTGACAAAACAAGCACTTCTCAAGGTAGACCAAAAGTTAGAGACAAGCATCAAAAACTCAAATACAGAGGCAAGCCCTTAGATATAAAAACATGGAAACGATTAGGCCTCTCCCACCCGGCTCAGCTAGAAGAGAAGGATATGCCCCTCATGTTCAACTACCTGAGGGAAAAACACGCCCTCCCAGACGTAGAACTATACAACTTTTTGGCTATCAAATCAGCCATCACAAAAGCGAGACTAAGAAAGCCGACTCACTCAATCTTCCAATTTATGGAAAACTTAAACAAGACAGGTCACCAAGTCTACCATCTGTACAAACTCCTGCGCCCAGCCCCCACTAAGCTCAACGCCAAAAGTACAAACTACTGGGAAACACAGATAGGCTCAAAACTATCAGAACAAGATGCACACACCATATGGAGGTCCCCGACCAGTAACATGATTTCTCCGGAAATAGCCCAAACAAAATTCTGGCTACTACATCAGGCATATTGGACACCAACACGACTAGCAAAATTAGGTTTCACAGAAAGCGACCACTGCTGGAACTGCGAGAAAGAAAAAGGTGACCTAGCCCACCTCATCTTCTATTGCAGCAAGGTCAACAAATTCTGGGGGAAGGTATTCGACTTTACTAACAAAGTCAATGGCTGCACCCTGAGACAGGAATTCAACACCATAGTAACAGCTCACATAAACACAGATGTTACCTCACAGCACGACAGAAACTTGCTTGACTTCCTCCTGACTAGTGCTACAAAAACAGTGCTAGCCAAGTGGAAAAATACCACCGAAGCCACCTTCAAAGGGTGGCTAAACTGGGTGACAAACCTAAGAGGTGCAGACGACACCGCACGGAGAAGCACACCTTGGAGAAAGCCCAACAGAGAAATGTGGTCATCCTTAGACAAATTCCTAGATCCACACAAACCGCCTTGAGCAGCCATGGGTAGGCCACACAAGAACGCCAGTCACAGTGCACGGCGGTTGATCCACAACAAGCGGCCAAACATTTTTATGTTATATGTTATATGTGATGTTATTTGTTATATGTTCACGCCATATGTGGAACTTAACACAGGGCCAGAAACCAAGCGATCCACCACAACCAAGCTACAATCTTCGCAAACTTAACAGGACACCAAAAAAGCCACCCAACAACCTATCAAAATCTCTATGTAATCCGAGTATGCGAATGTATCAGCGGAGTGTATTAACTGTTATATGTATGTAAATATTCTGTCAAAGAAAATAATAACAATATATTTAAAAAAACAAAAAGAAAAGGCAGAAAAAGTCTAATTATGCGAAAATCAGTGCATCTGAACTATTGCATAATTCCAGTGGCCCTGCTGTCTATCCTCCGACTAGGTCCAGAAGTGCTCCTCAGTGGTTCCTTCTTTTTTTTGTCTCATTGAGTTTAGTTTAGCTTCTAAGGAAACGAGGAAGATTAAACCTGAGGTTACCACTCCGCAACACAGACTACCATACCACACATAACTCGTAATATCACTCTACATAATTCCTATACACTACATACCACATACTTTCAATCCACATAATTTCATTGCACAACATACCGCAAAATTCCACTCCATACAACGTACATCCACTACACTCCAAAAATCATTAGTGAAAAACTTTTACATTTACAACGCCAATAGTCGTAACTTTTGCAAATGCTTCTTTAACTAACAGTCGAGTTTGCAGAGTGGTGGAGAAAGGGTGCTGGGCCTCAGACTAGCACTCAGGAATTCTGCTGCATAGGACTTACAAAAGGTATCAGGAAGGCTTCTGGACCCCCAAAGTTCCTTAGGAGTAAAGTTGACTTCATCCTGCAACTAGTAGTGTGCCAGGAGGTGCGTTGTGCAGAGTGGTGGAGAAAGGAGGGAGTGGCTTTTGAAGATTTCTTAGTAATCCTAGTGTATGGGGCTTACTGGAGATACCAGGAGGGGTAGTGGCCACCAAGGACACTGTGAGTTGTCGTTCTTTAAGACCAAATCATTTCTTTAATTGCTTTCTCGACCTCCATGTTGCATCTTAGTGTGGACTGTATACATTCAACTAATACTCTATTAAAACATTCAACTTTACCATTGCTCTGAGGGTGGTATAATGGTGTCCTGATATATTTAATGCTACATTTATCCATTAAAAATACAATTTCCAGCGAAGTAAACTGAACTCCATTGTCAGTTAAGAACACCTCCGGAATTCCGTCTCTGACAAAGACATCCTGGAAAAAACGGATCACATTTTTGGTTGTAAGTTCATTAACACGTTTGACCTTCATCCTTCTTGATAAGTGATCTATCATGACAATGAAGTAACGCGTGCAGGTTGGAAGGATATAATACGGTCCTAGAAATTCTACACCCACATCCTGCCATACTCTACCAGGACATATTACAGGTGATTTGACTGTGCCTTCAGTTCTCAACACTTTATCACTCACTTTGCACTTCTCACATCTTTGGAAAAAACTTTCAACCTTATTATCCATTTTTGGCCACCAGAAATCCTCTCTTACTTTCCTTTTGGTAGCCATTGAGCCCAGATGACCTGAATGCACCAGTTCAATTATATGCTGTTGGAAACAAAAGAGGGGGTATGAATTTATCTGCACACACTAGTTTGTCACTCTCCACTGACAATTCATCTTAAATCTTCCAAAATTTCTGTAGCTCGTCAGATGAATTCTTCTCCTTCTGCCAACCTGATTTAACCATCTGCATGACTTCTTTTAATACTGTGCCATCTTCCACCGCTTTTGTCCACTCACCCTCCTTCGTACATATGCTAACATCACCAATGTGAGTAATAAAGCACTCATCAATTTCCAACTCCCATTCATAGTCACTGAGGTCTTTAATAGGCAGCGTAGAAGACAGTCCGCTTGAGTGTTTTTCCCACCAGGTATATATTCCACAGAAAATGTAAACTCCAAAGGTCTAGCAGTCAGTCTAGCAATTTGAGCAGCCGTATGTTTTAAGTTTGTTCCAGACAGAATGTCCACTAAAGGACGAGGTCGGTTTTCGAAATTAATGACCTCCCCCTCTAAACTTTTCTATCCTCACCACACATGCCAAAAGTTCCTTCTCAATAACTGAGGATTTACGTTCAACTTGGCACAGTGTCCTAGAAGCGAAACCTACAGTGGTTTCATGATTGCCATTTAATTGAGTTAACACTGCCCCCAGGCCATAATCAAACGCATCCACAGTGACAATCGTCTTCCTTCCTTCCACACATGATTGCAATGACTGTGGTGAGGGTATTTCCTTTTTGACCCTCTTGAACATGTTCTGCCACAATTCGGACCAAACAAATTCCTCTCCTTTTTTCAGTAAAAATCTTGAAACATTTAGTAATACTGGCAAACTTTCGCAAGAATTTTGCGTAGAACTCACGTAGACCTAAGAAAGATAACAGATGCTCCATATTATGTGGAGCAGGAGCAGCCACAATGCTTTTCACCAAGCTGGGTCTGGGTTTCACACTGTGCTCAGAAAATACTTGGCGCAAATATTCAATTTCTCTTGTTTTAATTATGCATTTGTCTTTTCGTAAAGTAGTACCACTTCTTTCCAATATTTCCAACACCTCACTCAATGCACAATCATGTTCATGTTTTGTGTTTGAAAATATCAAAATAACATCCTGAAAGATAACAACATAATTCATGCCATTAAACATTTCTGTCATATGTCTCTGAAATACTGCTGCTGCAAAAGCTATGCTGAAAGGCATTTTGCAGAACTGAAATACACACTCAGGAGTTACAAAGGCTGTTAGATGACAGGAGCCTTCTGCTAATTCAACTTGATGAGATGCTGCCCTTAAGTCCCATTTGCTGAACCATCTGGATTGGTCAACCTTAGTTATTAAGTCTTCGATTATAGGCAATGGATAGTTAAGCACCCATATGGCCTCATTAAGACGTCTCCTGTCAATGCATATTCGAGTTCACCTGATTTATTCTGAGCCAAAATGTTGAGATATAACCTTAGTGTTGCTTTTGTTTTCTCAACGATACCTTGTGCACACATATCTTTTAGCATCATGGAAAGGTCTTCTCTTACACCTAAAGGGGTATTGCGTAGTTTGTGTTTGACTGGTGGGATGCCTTGCTTTACTTCAGTAGCATACACAAAAATCTACCCCAACTTGTCTTGAAATACACTGCAACATTTTCTGGGCCACACATTTTTTGTATCACTCACAGAACCCAATCTCTTTCTCTCAGTAGTGATGGGTTGGCCTAGACCAGGTCTTATTGTCATATCAAATTCAGCCTGATGGATTAGACCCATAACATTCATTCCTTTTCTAGCCACAGCAACCTTGCCCTTAATAGATTGCTCAAAAAGTTTGATGGTAGCCCAAACAAAAAACCAATCAAAGCAACTATACTTCCTTCAAATGCCACAGTTGAAATGTCTGGAGGGGCCAAAGTTTTATTATGCCAGGTTTTTGCGAATAAGAGAGAAAATGGTAATGCACGCACCAGTATCAATTTGATTGTGTAACCTTCAATGATGACATTAAGGCCTGGATCTGCAACAAATTTTCCATCATCAGTGCTTACGCTTCCTATACCCAGAAGTAGTTCGCTACTCTCTCCATGATCACCACTGTATTCAGTCAAAACACAAAAAAACATTACTTGTTACCTCTACACACCCTTAAGAAATGTCCCACTTTTCTGCACCTCTTGCACTGTTGACCAGGGCCGGACAGAACTTGAAAGAAGATACATGTGAAAGGGATCCACATCTAAAAAACACATTCTCTGGGATTGTTGTGCATTATTTGGTCTAACAAACAATTTTGATCTAGAATTTCCTGACACGTTCCTGGGTATGGGTTTACTAACCACTGCACCTGAAATCATGGACTTAGCTGGGGATTCTTCTAACAATTTTTCATCAATAGAAGAACCATCAATACTCTTAGCTAAATATATAGCTTTGTCTAACGACGGGTCTTGCATGCTAGTAATCGTTCCTGTATTTTCTTTGAATGACATCTAGCTACAAGTTGATCAAGAATCAATTCTGCTGTGAAAGTGTCAAACTCATACTTGGTTGCTAACATTTTCAATGCTGTATATGTGTCTATGCTCTCATTGGGTTGTTGTGTCTTTGTAAAAATGTATACCTATGCACTACTATGTTCTTAGTTTTGGAGAAGTATTTGTCTAGTCTTGCTACAGCTGTATTAAATTAATCTAAATCTCCATCTTACACCTGAACATGTTCAGGCAGATGATCATACACATTTTGTCCTTCCACAACCAGGTGGTAGTAAATTATACTTGTACGTCTTTCTGGTCTGAATTTTTGCCCATCAATTGCTCCTAAATAATCTTTAAAAGATCAAAGCCAAAGATTCCATTCCAAGGCTGGCTCTCCATGCACTTGGAGAAACAGAGCAGGAGGTTGAACACTCTGCATATTGGCAACACAAGAAAATAAAATGCAAGAAGAAGAAAAGAGAAGAATATATTTTAAAAAAATGGTTCGAAGTAGGATACATGAAAATGATAACAACTCTCAAAAAAAAACAGTGCACAGCTTTGTAAATTTCTGATAAAGAATTTACACAAGAAAAGGAATAAATCAAGGAAGCTCCAGAAGAGAGTGCAAAACTTGAGGAGTGTGCAAATCGCTGTGACTTGCACCGGAATCTGCTGAGCAGTAGACAAGTGCGTAAATCACTGGTGAAGAATTTACACAAGAAGAAAAATTAATGAGATTCCAGAAAAGAGTGCAGATTGCTGTAGATTTTTTTTTTGATTTCTCATTTTTAGTTGTAGCGGTTGCTAGTGCAAATGGAAAACTAATCTTTATTTCAGTCCTCTTTCTTTCTCTGTACTATGGTGTTAGTCCTTCTTTTCTTCCCTTGGCTCCACCTCGTCTGAAGCATTAAGCCGAGAGCGACTCTGTGAGTTTACTACTTGCAGTTAACGGGCAGCTGAGGTCAATCCAAGGATTGTAGGCACTTTTTCCTTTGTGTGATAAACACGTAGTGGACTTTGTGCATCTCTGCTACTGCATAGAAACAATCCATCTCTACCCTGCATTTCTACCTTGTGTTTCTTCATGCACAAGAGGCCGCCTCGGTAGTCTCTGTGGCGTGTTCTCTCAAGCGCGAAGAGCCGTCTGCTGGCAGCTCAAATGGCTTGTGCTATAGTTGCTTGCGTCGCACAGCAAAGTTTTAGAGCAGCAAACAAAATAAAAGATAAATAACTCTCACCTCAATGTCATTTCTATCAAAATGGTGAACTTATGTGCTGTGGTTCACCTCAATTAACAGTGGGTGTCGGAATCTCTGTTCCCAGAAGCTCTCAGATTCAATCTTCTGGCCCCTGTGTTTTTCACGAAAACCTGTCGTAGTTGGGGTTTCGGTCGCCCACTTGTCGCCAAATTCTTGAATAAGGTACTGGCATGATTGGGATAGTCTGATGTCCTTTATTAGAGACCGAGACATGTCTCTCATAACAGGGGCCCAGAGACAACTGCAGTACATCTGTAATCCTAAGTTATCATAGGATTCCATGATGGCACTGCACTCTAAACTTACATCACCACAGGATGCTCAGGTGTGTATCCGGTCCACATGTTGTAATTGTACTGAACCAACTCCAGCATGTGTTCTATTTTTCTCAGTTTTAGATTGGGCACCACTTATTTTGTGGAAGTCCTTTATGGGCCCACATACACAGGGCACACAGACAGTGTGCCTCCTGCTGGTGGCCCTTGAAAGGGGAATAGAGGTGCAAGGACCCAGGCATCACCCTGCTTGTGGAAGCATCACACTTACTGCAGTGAGTATAGGTTTGAGGCATCTATTATCCATAGTCCAATAGCAGTGCAACCCAGATGTGTAGGCTGGCGGGTCTCAACATTGCACCTGATAAAGTCCCTGTTATTGGGGGTAGCATTACCTGATACTTGGATGGGCATAATGGCCATCCTCAAAGAACAGAGATTACCTGGGATATTTTCATTTGGCATACATGTTTCTGTTCCACAGTCAGGTTCGAAACCCCACAACAGGTGAGACTTATGACAGTGTTGGTGAAAATAAAGTGTTGTTGATTTATAGTAACTCTTAAGATAAGATTAACAGGACATCCCACTATTGCAGGAAAGAAACCATAGAAAGGATTCCGTGCACCAAATGCTTTCCCTAAAAAGCCTTTTGTCAGTGCATGGAAATAAAAGAGGTACTGCACTTATCTTCATAAAGGCGTCTTCCTCTTCTGCCATTTAATCTCACAGGGCAAGCTGGAAGAAAGCAATCAAATAACATCTTCCCAAGAGAGTTGGAACCCATTCAAGAGATATACTGACTGAAAGTTAACCAAAGAGAGTTATGACTGTCTTTGTTTACTGTCCATGTGCTTTTGGATAACGTTGTCTGAGAAGATCAAATGGCAAGTTTGTATTCTCTTCTCAAGCTTTGTAGTGTGTCAGTCAGTAAAGGAAAATTGTTTTGTTACCCCTCATTTTCCAAATGACTAATCCTCTTGTTTTATTGCTTTGGCGATTTTATTCACTATTAATGATAGTGCAATTCAAACAGACACTTACAACCTTGTAGCATTTCACTGAGAGGTGTCCTACTCGTGAACTGGTCAATGCTTCATCACACATCTTGACAATTCCTAGACTGGACAAAAATAGACAGAACCAGCACCGGAATGAACCTACTGTCTAACTGCAGAAAAGTGAAATGTCAGCTTGGCTCGTTTCAGAATTGATTCCATCCGGAATGCGGGGAAAATCACTCAATCTGGTGGTAGACATTCTTTCTACAGAACAGCACAAACATCAACTGAAACATAAAGATTTGTTTTTAAACCTGGCCCAAAAAAACACTTATGCATTTGCAGGTCCGAAGTGAAAGAACATTCGTATAAATCATTGACACTCTGTATTACCTTACACACTCTCAAATACATCCACTGCAGAGGAAGCAGGGGGTGAACCACACTCCCATCCATTCCATTTGTTATCTCCATCCATAACAACGGATACTATCTTGCTCTATCAAACTCTTACATCCCCATCCCAAAGACTCTGAGTCAACTGTGTGTTTAGAAACACAGCTGCCATTATCCTGGGATCAAGTTTCCATTGACACATTGTGGGTTTAACTGGTCGCTTTTGTTGTAGCATGACTCTGGGCCCATAAGATTGTGTTATCATCTACTATATTATTTCTATTTCTAGATTTCCTTTAAACCTCTGTCTCTAGCTACCAGGTAAACCTTGTGGTCCTCCGATTGATCTTGTTCTGTGCTGAAAGAGACTAGATATTCAGAGGCTGATCAAATATACAATGAGGACCAGGAAAAAGATAATTGCTATCATCAAATGTTCTACACCTTACAGTAAGAAACCCTCAATAATGACCATAGTCTTTCAAAATCAATGTATTTACCCACAAGGAGTTAATGAGTCAAAATCAGCAGAATTTAGTTTAAGTTCCAAAGTTTAGTTGTTCAATCATACATAAAGATCAATAGGATAAAACATATACAGTCCTAGTATTAAAATTATAAATAGATTTAATGAAGTAATACTGATTCTTCTGAGACTCAGCGATGACATATGGGAAAATCTTCCTCAGCCGAGGCAGATTTGGATGTCTACAGAATATGGGTCGATGGAAAATCAGTTGAGCCTTATACAAACCCTTAGGAAAGTCCAGCAAGCTCCAAGTGACCGGTTCTAGTTCATGAAAGACAGTAATCTGCCTCAGTCTGTCGCTGGAACAGCAAAGTCACAGCAGCATGACATGTACCCTTCAGCCGAAAAGGTTCAACTGCACTAGCACACCATTCAGCAGCAGATCGCAGTGTTACGTCACACTTCACTTTAGTCCTCAGATGTTTAAGCCGTCATTGCTCACTGCTGTAAAAGTGGGCACCTTCAGTTCCAACATCTGAGCAATTATACTCCACAGGTTTCCGGGGTGACACCCCTTGGCATCACCAAAAATGTCAGACCACTCTGTCCTATTGGTTCATTCTAGATTGGATGAGGGTGATGTAGCAGATAAAAAGAATACATTTCCGGAAAATTAAGTCATTCAAGTTACATAGCTTCCTTAATTCATGTAAGCTTAGTAGTATGAACAATGAGATATTTCAGAGAGAAGGGAAAACACGTTATGACTTGATGATCTTCCGTTCCCAAGCAGCTGTTCTAACATGTAACAGAAAATGTTTAAACTGTAGTTGAGCTGAACTGAGAATGTCAAAGAAAATATTGAAGAGTTGAAATACAAATGGTAACTTTGCTGAATATTCCCACAAGCTTCAGTCTATTCACTTCACAAGTTCACGCTGGAAAAAGGGCAAGAAATGGACCATAAATGAAATTCAGCTAATCACGAGTCATATAAATCTCTTTACATGAATTCTATTCAAAGCACACATATATATATATATAAACTGTTTGTTAGAGGAAGTTTCACGATTAATAGCTTTTAACAAAATTCCCTGTAGCACCTACTTTTCTTTTTTCATTTTCAGTGCACCAGTTATAACATGAGATTATAATTTATATCTTTCATTTGCAAATTGATCTATTGCACACAGAATTTCTTTATTTTCATTAATATCACATTATCAAGTCATTAGATCTAAATCATTTAATAGTTGTTAATAATTACATCTATTGAAATTGAGCATATCACATTTTCTTTTCCACCATGAGCATACTTTCCCGATGCAGTATCTAAATCAAGGTTGCATGTCATTTTCAAGAATATTGAGCTTAACACGTTTGTCATCATTTGTGTTAAGGTTGTCATAATCGTTTCTTTTTGTCATACCTTTGCAAAGTGAAATATCTGCTTTATCACTTTCTTTGACATTGCTAAATCCCTGACTACAAAGGTGACACGTAAATAAAACCCTACCAATGGACCAGCAAATGTTAATTCTCCCAAATCACACACCATACCCAATTTACTGTAAGGTTTGGTGTGGGATTGATCTACCACACTCATCTATTCCAACAATCACAACCAATGTAGCACACTTTACTGGCCATAATGGTCCTGATTCACAAAAGCAAATATACATGTGGATGTTGATTCATGTGGATATTTACTACTACACCTAGATATAACTCTGCACTTTTTTGCTATTCAACACTTTTTGTTAATGTTACAGCATAATAACTCCTGAAATTAAATGTGCATTGAATAATACATTTCCTGAAATATATTATTTTATTGTATAAATAATATTATTCAAACACTTATAAAAACAAATTACCCACCCTCACTTAAATGTCTATTTGTGTTTAATATCTACTTATATTTTGGTAAAAGTAATGTGTTTAATGAATTTAATAATTTTACATTTTAATACAAAGATGATTTTTTTACGTACATACATTATTTCTTTTTAAAATAAAGAAATTATCAATAGTTCTGTAATCACTAGTTAGATTACTATTGTACGTACTACAACAGTTTGCGGATAAGACCAAATATGTGCAGTCCACAGCTTAGAGATGGATACTCGCACATGACATCAAAGAGCACAATTTCTGGGAACAAGTTTGGTCCCAAATCAATTCCATATTTCACGCTAAATCTCCCTTTTCCTTCATTAACATCTTTTTAGGGAGTCTCTCTCCTTGTTGGGCAGATACTACTTTTAATGTGCAAATTGTTGATTTGCTGTTAGCTGTCGCCTTCCAACAAATTACTGTTAATTGGAAAAATGTCATGAATATATCCTTTAAAGCATGGTGGTACAATGTTTGGCACAATCATGGATTGGATACTGCCTTTGTTTATCCCCTTCACTTCGCAACAAAACGAAATAATTTATGGCTTCCTGTAACGCTGTACCTGGATGTTTGTGCTAGGCGCTCCTCTCATTTACCTCCCAATCAGCAAGAAGTCTCTAAACCTCCTTGATTGACCTTATTGTTCCATTACATTTTCTGTATCCCATTTTTTTTTCTAACATTATTTTCCGTACTACCTCTTGCTGTATAGCCTCACTTATTTCTTTATAACCTATCTTACTGTTTATTATTGATGCCATATTTTACTTGAGTTTTACTATTCATATTGAATTTTACTTTTTCTCATGTATTGACACCTTTTCTTGTCTAATAAAATTATTTTGCACTTAAAAAAAAGAGCGCATACAGGAAAATCGGAAGGAAAAGGGAAGTGCTTTTATTCTTTACATTTCTCAAGGTATGTATTTAACACTAACAATTCTGGTGTGCGACAACCCATTGCAATCAATGGGAATCTTTGACAAGAAGCTACAACAAAAACGCACATGTCCGGGCACGCAAACATGTTTACACAGTTAGGTGAGTGTTTCTCCTTCGGCACCAAACACAGATCGTTTGAAGTATCTCAGTTGATTTATTGGTATGAGCATGCACTTAAAAATAAATCGAAATTTATCAAGTATTCCCATGACAATATCGAGAGCTACACATGCATTCAACCCTGTGATAGAAGTATATATCTCTGGGTGCTTTGGCAACCCAGTTGTTTTTGATTTACATCAGATGTGCATGAAAAGGACAGTAATTAGTAAATGGAAGAAGGGGCTGACCTGTTTGATTTCAAACTTCATAGGTTTATTTTGGACAAGCACTCTTTTTTATTTGTTATTATTTATTTAAGAGTTTTATAATAAACTGCTGCACAACACGGATATCCAGACTCTCTACACTGAACTCTCTTAGCTTAGGATAGAATATAAAAGGGTAAAATGAGCAATGAGGGCTGAATGACATGCATCAGGAGTACTTCAAATCACTTGATGAAAATACCACAGTAACTGTTTGGACTTTGTCTAAACCTTTGAGGATCTTTGGTGAAAAAAGGGAGAAAAGAGTTAGTTGAGCTTAGTTGAGGCTTTAGATGTTTCCCAGAATGTGAGAAGGCCTGTTTTGGTTGTGATTTCAAAGGGCAAGGATGTCCAAGCAAAGGTTGCAGAATGAAACAAGAAGTGTTTCAGGGCAAAATAGGTTGAAATGAGGTACTTCAGGTTGGTTACTAAATTCTATTTGGCCTCTCAAAAAGGGAAGCTGCCATGATAAGTATGTGCGTTTGTAGACATGTTTTCGTTTAAATGATAAGCAACATTATTTAAATTTAATTCATTGTGTGATAAGAATTCAATGTTGATCGCATAGTATCAGCTTGATGTGATTTCAAGGTAGTGACAAGTATAAGTAAATATTGAAATGAACACCTGCTAGAATAGCATGGTGGCACGGCCTATTAAGTCTTCAATGTGATGTGCATGTGGCAGTAGTCTAATGTTATAGTTGAAGGTTTTTTAATCTAATATATACCATTTGGGGTCTTGGTGCTAGTATCTGCATTGGTAAACAGTAGAGCCAATCAAGAGAAATTAAACAAGGGAACCAAAGAGCCACTTTTTAGTTCTTTCCTAAACTTGCGCAAATTAGGATGAGCCCTGAGATGATCGGGCAGAAAATTCCAACATGTAGATGTGGAATAAGAATAATTCCTCCCTCCGCGATGTGCTTTTTTGATTTTGTGGATAATCACCTTTGTAGCTGTGCTTGATTGAACAGTTTGAGAGGGAGCATATCAATTCAAAATGCTTTGAAGGAAAGAGAAGACTGTCTAGTGCAATGCTTTGGTAATTGAACACAAAGCCTTAAACGTAACTCTCGCTCTGATAGGCAGCCAATGTAGTTCTTTAATAGTTTGTGAGGTTGAACAAAATTTTGAAAAGTTCTTCAACATTCCGGTTGCCTCATTTTGCAGGGTCTGTAATTTATTGAGGCATCTCTCTTGAGATCCTACATATAGATCATTACAGTATTCTAATTTGGAAATAACTAAAGCTATAACAACTGTTTTCCTCAACTCAAAGGGTAGAAAGGGCACAACTTTCGTAAGTATTCTTAGAATAAGGAAGAAGAAGGATGTAGCCTGTTTGGTACAGTCATTGAAAATAAGTTTGGTATCAAACATAACCTCCAGATTTCTTACTTTCTGGACTGGGATGGGAAGGGGTCCCAAATTAGGGGGCCACCAGGTAGCTTTCCAATAAGAGTTTTCCTTACCAAACAGTAAAACCTTGGTTTTGTCCGAATTTAGTTTTAAGCAGGTGTTCTACATCCAATCTGCATTGAAAGCTATGCAAGTCTTGAATTGTTTAGCCACTTTTTCAGACCCCAAGAAGACCAACACCACAATTTGGATGTCATCAGTGTAGGAAAATACTGCACACCTGCAACGTTGAATATAGTCAACCAGCGGTGTGATCTATGCATTAAATAAAGTTGGGCTAAGAGAAGACCCTGAGGACTACGCATTGAAGAGTGAAGGGAGCAGAAGTAAAACCTTCAAGAGCCACAACTTGATCTCTATCTGACAGAAATGATCTATTACTTGCAAGGCCAGGCCTTTACTTCCTATTCTTTCAAGACAGGTCACCAAAAGAGAATGGTCAACCATATAAAATGAGGCTGACAAATCCAATAGGATCAGCACTGCATTGCCACGACTATACACAATGGCTTTGATATTTTCAGTGGCTGCAACTTAGGTGGATTCTGTGCACTGTTTCAGTCTGCACCTGTGCTGGGCAGGATCTATGATGTGGAAATACACCCATAGCATGAAAAGATAAATGTCAGCTTCAAACTTCAACACTTATTGTGTCATCCACTAGTGTGACAAAGGAAAACATAGCTTGAGACTTAACAGTGTAGACTGTCTTTGCAATGTACAAAGTGAAGTACGACATGTTGAAATGATCCTTTTAGCAGGTAAAAATCTCCCTTTTAAATACTGTCACTGTTGCAGGCCTAGCTGTTCTATTTAGAAAACTACAGTCATGTTTAAATACTAATATACTAATGCTATTATCTTGTAAATGAGACAAACTAGAAAAATATTTAAATCAATATTTTTCCATTTTAATGATGAAGTCCGATTTTTAATAAATATTAAGGAATTGTCAGAAAGCTCTTTAGCAAAAGCCTATACCAGCTCAGAGCCTATGCTGAAGCCCGGGAGTAAGTATGCAAGAGGTGTGAAATGCCTTTCAGAAGCAAACAATATGCTGACTTGAAAAAGCAGAGATGACTCCTCTGAAGTCCATAGAATATTCAAAGTGGTGGCTCCAGTCACCCTGTTGACACCATTCTGTCAAATCCTACTGGACAGGTATGTTGAGCCACGTTACACTTGGGGTATTCCCTGTCTGGTTGCTAAAAGGCCATGTTTGTTCCTACCAGACGTCTGCCTCTGGGTTGGTTGTGGGTACAGTGCCTGTGTAAAACTGTATTTTAGTATTAGATGTGGGAGAACACGTGTGACTCCCTCACACCCCCAGCCCTCAGAGCCAAACTTTAGCATAGATGAAGACTTTGGCATCTTGAAAATGCCCTGGCACATCGTATTTTCAGCTTGTGTGCAGTAATGCAATCAGGAGCTGCTGAATGAGGTGGTAAGGTTTCCCTCTGTAACTTTTACTCCATTGGTTAGGGAGTGCCCTAGAATCACCCCTATCCAATAGCTGATGCCAAGCATAAATGTGACACCTCAAGGTACTTTCATCAGAATAGAATTGGAATACAAAAGGATTAAACGCAGACTGAGTAGGCTGCACTTGGCATTTGTGACCCGTGAGAAGGAACTGTGAAGGTTGCCCCTACTTGCCTCCACTTCAAATCCAAGGAAATAAACATCTACCAGGATCATAAGCTTGACCCACTTATTGGTACCAAGAACACGCAAAACTGAAGAGGACATTCCTGTGAAGAATCCCTACTGACCAGCCGCAACTGGAGCTGGACTGGACTTTGCTGCTGCCTTTGCCTGACACCTTGAATATATTTAAATGCTCCCATGGAGGTCCTGAGGGTCTTGGAAGTGTGCTTCAATAGTTGTTTCGTCACCAAAAGAAGTTTGGGAACTTTTAAAAAACATTTTCTCCAGCGCTTTAAGAGGACTTTCAGTGAAAAGTATCCAACTGCCCGTTCCACATTGTTGAACTGAATTGCAGGTTTCTACAGCTTGGAGAAGAGAAAAACAAAAAAGCCTCTTTTCAGATTGGGACTTTTCCAAACTTACATGCATACAGGCCCTAGCGGGCCAATGTGCTTGATGTATATGACCCATGGCTAATTACAGATGGCCTCAAATTGCACCATGGTCCCGGTATTCTACGATAATTGATTACCATTGTCTCTTTGCAATTTGCTGGTGCTATTTTCCTTGAAATGTTTACAAATTGATATCTCCAGTTTCCTTCATTATATTTTTTTATCATTTTGGTGTCAATTTTCCCTATTTTCATACATTAGAGTGGAATTTGTATAGTGTTTTGTTTTTGAATTTTTAACTGTTGTGGTACTTGTAAATGCTTTGCACATTTTCCTTAAGTTAAGCCTGTCTGCTCTGTTCCGTAACTATCAGGGGATAAGTTTAGCTTTATATTTCTGCAACATTCGATTAGACCTAACAAGTTAGTGACTTTATTACTTGCTGTTGACTACAATTCCCTCAACTAATAAATCAATTTCTCACAGATGAAATGAGGAGTTGTTTCGCCCTTTGTGACTTAAGCATAGGTAATTTCTGATATCCATAAGTTGTGCTTTTTTGACAAAAGAGGAGATTGAGAATATGCACATGATTTCACATTTTTCAGTATACCTGTATGGTTGAGCACATTGATCTACAAAGACCCATGTATTTCAAACATGAAAGTCAGTGACTCCAAGTATAGGTTGTACATATCATAGGCCTTGATAGAGCTACTGGGAAATTTCTTTATTTCTGTCATGAAACTCTGTATCCTCATAAATGGCATAGGTTAATAATATAGGTGGAGAACCAACTCAAGTAATTAACTGAGAAGTTCAAGGAAAAATACAGGGTATGTATATGTTTTGTATGGTCAAATGTGTCAAAAGCTGCCAACAGACCAATAATATAATTAAATGTGAATCTCCTGCATTTAACATGTGACGTACACCATCTAAGATATTGAGAATGTCATAATTCTAGATGGTCAAGCAACAACTGCAATCCTAGTCAGGACAAGGCACAAGCAAAGCCAAAATTAACTTGTGCCCAACCCCCTGGTAGCTTGGCACAGACCAGTTAGGCTTATGTAAAGTATTTGTGCAACACTTCATACAGAAAAACACCACACTAAAAGAACCCCACACCAGGCTAGGAGTATAGAGAAAAATTTAGTAAATAAAACAAGAGGCAAAAGAAATGCAATCAGTTATGAATTTTTAAAGACTAAACTGAAAAACAGTGCCGAAAATCAGAAAGAGCCAACCGTACCTATCTTGTCTCAATGGATTCGGCTAAAGTCAGAAGTTCAGGTTGATTGTGATGCAGCACAGGTCGGATACAATCCCAGATTAGCCCTGCTGAAATTTAACTTCTCATGTTTTGTGCCAAGAGTCTTGTTGTAGTGGGTTGCGGAGAGCAAGGAGAGTGTTGTGGTTAGAGGTCAGTGTGTTACGAACAGCAGGCCGGGGGTTGCGGATGGACAGGCTGGTGCTTTCACATTGGCAGTCCTCCATGAGCTATAGATGCTTCCTGTGCGAAGAGAAGGGCTAGCGGCTGCCTGCGCTGAATTTTCGGTGCAAGCGGTGTGGTTCCTGTGCAAACAGGCCGGTTCATGGTCGCGACGAGCCTAACACCTTGATTTTTAGAGCCCATGAGCCACACAAAGGGTCCAGGATGCAAGAGGCACCACATGGGGTCAGTAACTCACTGTAGCTACAACCAGGAGGTGGTTAGGGAGCCTTTTATGTCCCTGGGGCTCTGAGCAGGAGGCCACCAGACAAGCCCTTGGGGTCATTCTGAAGTCATGGGTTCAACATGAAGTTGCAGGTCCAGTTCTTCTACCCCAGGAAAGAGGGCAACAGGCAGCCAGTCAGCACAGCAGGGCAGCAGTTCATTTAGAGCAGCAGCCCAGCAGTGGTTCAGTCTTTGGAGGAGCACAGCAGTCCTTATTCCTGTCAGATTATCCACAGACCCAGAAGAGTATAGAAGAGTTGGTTTCTGAGGTCCTTCTTTTATACCCTTTTGCTCTGGTTCTGGAAGGTGGGAGAAGATTCTAGACTGTGGCTTTGAAGGCATGGAATTTTCTGCCTCGCCTGCCCTGGCTCAAAGGTGGCTGAAATGGCAATGCAGGGTCCTTAGACCCTATGTGTGAAGGCAGACCAGAGGCTGTTCGGGTGTAAGTGGGCTGTGCCCTGCCCCCATCCTGAAAGCATACGGTCCACTCAGGCACTTAATCCCTCTATTGTGTGGCTATCTGGGAGGAGATCAGAAAGCCTACCTGTCAGCTACACCCAATTAGGTGACTCAAGAGAGGCTGCAGGCACAAAAGGGCTAAGAAAAGAAACATGCCTACTTTCTAAAAGTTATTGTATAGTAACAATGGGGTAACCCTGTGTCCCTCAGAACCTCAGTATCTATATAAAAAGCTGCAGTTGGTTCTGTCGGGTGACAACAATTGCTTCGGATTTCAAGAACTCAATCATACAACATACATAGTAACAATGCATTAGTGATTAAGTTGGAACACAAAAAACAGACAATTTTGCACTGCATCAAAAGTATTTACTTGAAACATTATTTTGCATTTTACGATAATGCTGTCAACTATTCATTTAAAGATTGGAGTCACATTAAATATAGTGAAAAAAGACGGTGTTCAGTGACATGAGTGAAGTGAGTGTTGTTTATACATGGGTGCGACAAATTTATGAACAAATTATACAAGTGAGGAAAGAGCTAAAATAGTCAGTATGAAGGGGGAACCAGTGCCTCTGGTGGATTACACAATTGCTTGCTAATTTGGAACCAGATGATGTGATAAGACTAATAACAACGTTGACGTTTCAACCCTGGCGTAAGCCTTATTTTAAGAAAGCGTCATGGCGGTTCTTTTTCAGGACAAGTTAAATGATGAAAGGGGAAGACAGCACATTTTTGGGATAATTCTCGTAAGACTGCCTTAAAAGATGTCTCACAATGGCTGGTAATCTGAAAGATTCAGGAAGACTCCAAATTGTGAAATATCAGCTACAAGACCCACCAAGAAATTGGCCTATCATAGGTGGCAAATGCCTCAGTGTGTGCCTTGCATTCTTATTATCAATGCTCCTAGGTCTTGTGCGTACCAGAATACCCTTGAGGTTTCTGTTTCTTCTATATAAGAACTTGTGTTTTACAAGGTTCAGCCCCCAGAATTCACAAAGTGCCAGTTTTTATTGATTATTTTGCTAACTCTTTTCAATATAGTATTATAAGTCATGACACATAATATTATGTTTTGTTTCAGTTTTTGGTGCGATGTTAATAATACCTCCATGTTATACTTTCTGGCTCTTATCATTGTTCTGTTGTTGATGATTCATGGATATTTTTCAACACTGAGTTTTTTCCAAGGTTGTTCAACCTGGATTTTAAAGTCCGATATTCTGCTGCAATACCGAAGCAAGAATAGGTTCTCTATGATATCACAAGTGGAAACTGCCAAACGTTAGTAAACTATTTTCGTGGTGGTTTTATGGTGGTTATTAGTAGCTAAATATTGTTTATCATGGAAGAGTTTGACAGCAAGAAAGACTAACTCCTAGTTACTGATAGTGTGTATACAATTGAGATAAAGATTCTGAGTATTTATCCAAGCCATACATTTTTCCGATTTATTGATTGTGCATGCCATATGCTAAAGATGTCATCTATATGCCTCTTGTCGGTATATATGCTTGTCATAAATGCTTTGCTGGTTGTGAGCACACATGTTTGTTTGAAATGGTGAACCTATCGTTTAGCTATGCATGGGCCAAAGGTGCTCTTTATTGTCCATTGATGTTCCCTGTACTTGAGGAAACAGTGTACCATCAAATTAAAAGTAATTGTCTAGTCTAGCACATTCAAGAACGAAATGATGAATGAATGAATGAATGATTTGAGCTTTGTATAGCGCAACTTAGCCCGTGGGCGTCAAGGCGCTGCAGATGGATAGATATGTGCGGAGGGGGGAGGAGGTGCGCCGGCTATAGGTAGGCTTCCCTGAAAAGCCAGGTCTTCAAGGCCTTCCGAAAGAGGGGAAAGGAGGATTGATCCTTGAGCTCTGCTGGAAGGGAGTTCCAAATCCTTGGAACAAGGGAGAAAAAGGCCCTCCCGCCCCACCTTGCCTTAGAGATTCTGGGTACAGCAAGAAGATTTTCATTTGTTGAGCGGAGTGCCCTGCCGGGGACATAGAGGGATACAAGGGATCTGATGTCTTCTGCCCCGATCCATGTAGGACACGATGGGTGAGGCAGAGGGCCTTAAACTCAATCCTGGCTTGCATGGGGAGCCAGTGCAGATTTTTCCTAATGGAGGAGCCCGATGAGCACCTTGGCGCGTCAACACCGAACCTTGCGGCCGCGTTTTGCACTGTTTGGAGGCGCTGAACGAGTTGCTGAGAAATGAAATGATGGGGTGTTAACTGTTTGCATTCCTGTTCATAGAGGATATTTTCTAGGACTTCCTAGGTTTCTGTTAGTGGAATGCTTTTATTGAGGGCCTCTATCTATTCTAAGGAGGAGATGTTCCACAGGACTAAAGGTGAGGTCAATAATGGTATTAAAAAAATATTTAGTATTCTTAAGGTGAGTAGGATCTTTTTGTACTAATGGACAGCCGCGGCCGGTAGTGGGAGTACCGGCCGGGTGGTGACGTGGGGGGGGGGAGGGGCAGAGTGGGGGGTAGTGATGTATAGATTACAGACTTTAACAGGTAGGTAAACATATAAATAAATAAAACAAATTTCGTTGCACGCACTGCATCGCATTTGGTGATACAGTGCATGCAACAAAATTTATTTATTTATTTATATGTTTACTTACCTGTTAAAGTCTGTAATCCATACATTACTAGCCCCCACCCTGCCCCTCCCCCTCCCCACCTCACCGCGAGGCCGGTAGTCCCACTCCCGGCCGCGGCTGATAAAGGACGTTAGAAATGGTGACAATAAATAGAGAGTCCAGCAGAAATACAATTCCCGACACTATTGTTAGGACAAGTGGTAGGGTTATGTGTTTTAGGATTTTCAGGAGAATATAACAGTAAGGGATTCTAGGCTTCAGGACTCCCAGAAAGACTACTTCTCGGCTGGTGAACCAACTACACACTTTGGCTTCTTTGATAGGTCTTTCAATGTCATTCGTCAGAATTCCAATGGTGTCATTGAGCAGGGGAAAGCATTCAGTATGATAATATTTTTTGTTTATTAGAACAATTGCCCCACCCTTTTATCACGAGGTCATAATTGGATTGCAATTGCTTGATCCCTTTCAATTTACTTTTGTCAATCTTTTCCAATTCCTTGATTATTGCCTGTTCAAAGGCAATACTTTCTGCAGGGGTGGCGAATGCTGATGGTACAAAAATCAACCTTTTGTTGGTATCTGATCCATCCTGAGGAATCCAGAAAGTATGCAAAACAATGATCCACATTGGGCATGGCTATAAAGTAAAGTCCTTTGTTTAGCACTTCTCTTTGCTTACTTGTAAGAAGATGATTTCAAAGGTTCACCACTACTTTATCGTCCAGCTTATTCCTGAATTCCATATGGTGCGCTGACCATATGTGCGATCCCTTCTCATGGTCCTCATGAGTATTTCTTGTGGGTTATCTTCCTATTGTACTGATGTGCCCTTTTTTACATCTGTTTCTGGTTGCACCCCGGTCCTGGCTTAAGAAAGGGGATCTGTGAGGATCCCAGTTATTAGTTTGGAAATATCCTGGATGTCAAAATTGGTAATGCCAGAATGGGAATGAAGAAGTAGGCATTTAAGGAGGAAAAAACAGTGGTTCCGTAGGGCTCATGGGGCCAAAGGGTGGTGTTTGATTGAATCTGCTTCTTCCGGTGCCTCTGTATTGGTTTTCTTCCTCGTTACTCTAATCCTCTGAGTCCGAGGACCAGTTGTCTTTCTGTTCTTTGCTTGTTTTTTCTTTGTTAGTCTAATTCTTTGTCTAATAATGTGGTGTGGTGTAAGAGTACACTGTCACATATGAGAACTTTTTATGTCCTTCTGGTGTTTCTTTATATTAGATTATGTAAGATATTATTTGTATTCAGTAAGTTTGCTATTGATCTCCTCCAGTTTTTTTCTTAAAAGGAGTAATGTTTATAAATGTTATCAATTGATTCTCACTGGTCTGTAATTTGATGTTCATTTTATCTGACAGTCTTGTTGATGTGTTTATGATCATATTGAGCTAATTCTGGTGCAATACCAGGCAATTAGTGACTACTCTTTTGGAAAGTGAAGTCATACAGAATAATTTGCTGCTTATAGTGATAATAGTGCCACTTGGTGCCACATTTACCTGTAAATATTAGGTAATTGTGGCCCTTTGAATGGCTGTTTTAATCTGTGTACACTTCAGTTATGTAAGGGAGTCCCAACAGTCCCCTTGTGCCAATGTTTGTTGTGTTATATTGAGGTCACTAACCAGAGGTGATCCTGAAAGACTCAGGTTAATCCTTTTTATAACCACATGAGGTTTAATTTGAATAGCAGGGCTCTATAAAAAGAACAACAAAAGATATTGATTGGATAGATTAGGGCCTTACCTAGATTGTTACATTTTTTGTACTGGGAAATGGTAAGACTCCATTGTGCTTTCTCCTTCTCCTCCATTGTGTGTGTTGATGTAATTAAATCATGATGTGGCCAGTAATCCTGTTTTGGGACAAAGTCCTGTTTGTACCAAAAAACATAATCACAATGATGGATGTTTACTCTCTCGATTTATAGCAGGTGAAACATGCTATTGGCATGTTATTAGACAGATAAGTCAAACTTGGAATAGGGCGCAAGTAGCACACCAGTAATGTGCATACCTGCAGCTAATGCAAATTAGTGGATGTGCTGTGTCTGACTCATTAGATGATGTGAGTGTAGCTCATAGCTCCCAGGAAGTCTAAGCATTCAATGTTCTGGCATCTCGGCTGAGAGCACTTTGATTCTTGGCTCTAAAAGAATGGGGAATAATCGCAGTGACAAAACAATACTCATCCATCTGTATTTGGATATTTGGTCTCCACAAACCTTAAAACTGCATTAATCTAGCCCCATAGGGCCAGATTACGACTTTGGCAGCGTGGCACCAGGCCTGGCCCGCAGCCGCACCGCCAAAGCTGCTGTGAGACCGCCTACCAGATTAGGCGTTTCCTCCAGTCTGGCGGGCTTTTTTATTATGCCTTAAAAGTCCATGCCGTTCATGCACACAGGGGGCCTTGCAGGGCCCCTTGTGTTTCATCTCAGCCCGGGTTTTCATAGAGGATGAACCACCATAAGAAACCCTGGCAGAGAGGAAATTCCTAATATGCTTGGAAGGACTGCAGCAGTCCCATCAAGCATATGGATGTCCTACACAACCGCAACACTGGCAGGGGATGGCAGTTCCATGGCGGCTGCAGTGGGGCTTCGGCACTTCCACTGACCAACTCCTAATTGGGTTGTGAGGAGACAGACGCGCTCCCACAAGTCTGGCTGTCTTTGGCCAGACTCTTAATCGGGGCCTTAGTGGCTACTTGTTTGCATAGTCAATCTCACTGCTCAACTGCCTATTTCACCCAATAGCTTCCATTGTATCTCACTTTGATGTTTAGCATAGTCCATGAGGCCTGAAAGACAAAATGAAATTGATTAATGTTTACAGTTTGCAAGGCAGAACCTGTGTTCTCTCTCATGTATCACTATCGCTACTACAGTCATAATATTAGCCGTGTGGCCTAGTTAGACACACTGAGAAACTTATCTCTGATTTCTAAAATGAACAGTACAGAGGTAAAAGTCTAAATCAAAGCAAAGACAACACATAGAAAAATCTTTCTCTGTTACTCGTGCATAATGACATACATCGAGTGAAGGCCTACAATATTCTAATACTTACTAAGATAGTACAAGCTCCACCCCAGATGTCGCCAATCACTCCAATTAGATTGCTACAAACAGTATGTGGTGGGGTTTAAGCTGACCACCAAGCAGTGAGAAAGGAACCCTACCAATTCGATCTCTTTTACAGCGATGTGAACAATGTAGGAAGTGGTTAGAAGGAGAAAAAGGGGAGCATTTGGACAAAACTTCAGAGCAGAGAGAGGCACAATATTATATCCCTATTTCATATGTCAAGATACAGACATCCCTATGGTGCCCCTACAGTGGTCCCAGACAGAGGAGACCAGGCATGAGTCTTGGTTCCCTTCAATGCAACAGCTTGCAGATGAGGACACCTCCCTTAATCCCTATAATCCTGGTGCATGTTCAAAATATCCAGTCTCAGAACAACTACCACACTGATTATCCTCAGTGATCCATCATTGGAAGATTTACCAGCTATTGTTAAGGTGCATGAAACAAGGTTGCAGGATGTCTCTCATCTTAGAAAATCATTATCACAGGGAAAATCAAGTCTGCCTGGATCAATTAGGCTGTCCCCACTCAACATATGTGCCTAATAAGAAACCTTGCCGAACGCAGAACAAACTTGCATGTATCAAAGCTCGCAACCATGAGGCAACAAAGTAAACAACATCTTGTGCTAGACATAAACTCTCAATATAACTCTCAGTTTGAGTTCTACCTTAATTAATTCTATTCAATGTTGTGATGCTAGCCTTTTCCCTAAAGAAACTATTGACATAGTAAACTACACTGTTTTAGCTCAAAAGCTGCGAGCCCAAAGAGACAGAATTGAAGTTAAGACCAGAGCAGACAGAGGAAGGAAGAAACAGTGCCACAATGTACAGAAGGGACGGGAAAGAGATTCTGAGGGCTAAAGCAGCTGTGATTAATTTCAAAGAGAACCTCTTTCAAACTGATGCTCACATGCCTGCTTTAATGAACTGTGGTTCAGGGAAAAAATATTTCTGGTCACAAATCTGCAACCATCTGCCAGGTAGATAGGAGGAAATGGGGCATAATTAAGCTTTGGTAAAGTGGGGTGATCAAGTGAGCAGTCTTGCTCCTTGATTATACTACTGGAGTAAAATAGATAATTAGTTCTCCAGCCCAGCTTTTGACAGAATCATCATAGGTTGCGTAGGTAGCACTGTTCCTTCTTGCTTTGGAGAAGACACTATTAAGTCAACACTCCATAATCAAAAATATTTTGGATGCCTAGGTCCCATTTAGATAATTATTTCCAAAAGATATGAAGATTCTTGATAAAGTCTGAACAGCGCGTACAGAATATGTGGAACATCAAATAAGCCTATAAAATGATCTTTCTGGATGGAAAGTGGTCAAAGAGTGGTCCAGGTAGATATGTTATTGTTTCAACCAAACCTCTACAAGCTCTGCTAAAAGTGGTACTGACCTCAATAAACCCTCTTGTAACCTAAACTCTGCCCAAAGGAGTCATAGATTTCTTTATCCAACCCCATTACCTACCACTTCTATTTCACAGACCTTCAATTGTATTCACCGTTTTAATATTCCCAGGTGTTAAACTGGGTCTGTAAACTTGTTAGCAATATGTCTACATGCCAGTAAATGGCACTCTGCTGCTCCTCAGTGATGCAAGTCTGCTCCGGAAATAGAGCCAGTTTTGGGCACCTCTCCTACATGTTGCTGTCAATTCCTTTCTTTCTGGGCCACCAGGTGCAAATCTGGAACTCCCTCTCATCTATTTGAGACCCTTGCCTCATCAAAAATTGTTTGTATGATGACCTGCAGGAAGCTAATGCCCTCGATTCTGCCCGAGTTGGGACTCCTCTCACTCCCTAGCCCTGCCACTGAGGAGAGTGATTCCTTTGCCATGATTATAGTTAGGACAGCCAACGTTTTTGATCTCCTGCCCCCCACCTTGAGAGTTACAAACAATGTACTTAAGGAGGTTCCTCACCCAGGGCAGACATCTATTGATCCCCTCTCATCATTTAACCTGTCCTTGATAAACACTTTCTTGTGCAATGGTCCAAAACTTGCTCTGGCCCCCAGGCCAACTGCCAGATTACATTACGCCACTGCTTTGCCCCGGGGAATTCTGCATTTTTATCTCAGCACTCACCTGAAAGGTTGGTTGTTCAGGCTTCTGCAAGCAATGCCAAACCCTCCACCTTTCTGGCAACTCTCCCTAATAGGGATTTGAAATGGAAGGATGTTTTGGAAGAGATTCTGTTCATCCATTAGCTTGAAACTCAGGTCAGTGAATGCCAGCTGCCTGTTAGGGTGTTAATCTCATGCCCTTTGGCACTCACTGGCTCAAGTCCTTCCAGGTATCCCTGATGACTTCTAACTGATCCTTGCACAGGCAATACAGGACAGTTGTGATGCAGCCAAGTTCACTATTCATTGTGGTTCAGACACTACTGATTCCATCTTGTGGTACATTGGAATGTCACGATTCATCACCACATTTGGCTGCAGTCCACTGGTGTTTCGGGCGATGTCTAGTCATCCCTTATGAACATTCAATTCAATGGGACTTACCTGTTTAGGGACAAGGTAAAATCTGCTTTTGAGCGGTTCAAGGGTGGTAAGGCTCTAGCACACTCCCAGGGCTTATCTGTCCCACCTTACCAGCCCCACATCCCTACCATTCCTTTTGTAGCTTTGACAGGGGTACCCCATACCATCAGCCTATCCAACCTCAGCATGGCACCTAACAGTTTTTCAGTGGGAGCTATGGTGTCATAGCCCCCATAGGCATCGTCAAAAGGCTGCCCAATACACTGCCCCCCTCAGACCCACCTGCCAAAATCTTTCAGCATGACCTTAGTGGACTCCAGCCACTGTGTGGGAGAGAGGATCTGATTATTCTTTCCGGGCTGGCAGGCAATAGTAAATGATAGGTGGGAACTTCAAATTGATGAGTAGGGCTTTGCCCTACCCTTCCATCCCATACCATTGCATCTTCCACCTTCCTCTCAATGGCTGATGGAGGACCAGTGTTCCATTTTGTGGCAGGAAGTGGAAGCCTTTTTGGCCAAAGGAGCTATCAAGAGGTTTCCCAGGCCAGAAGTAGGATGGGGTTTCTATTTCCTTTCCTTTTGGAAGTAAAAATTCAAAATACTCACACTCACCCAGGTCTTGTCTCACCTCAACCCTGGAACCTGTATAGTGGCATTGGACCTTCAGGACCCCTATTTAAGTATACCTGCCGTTAAGGCCCAACAGGCGCTACATGTGGGTTGTGGTGGGACATGAGCATTTCGAGTTCACTAGGCTCCCCTTCAGTCTCACCAGTCCCCCATGAGTGTTCACAAAAGTGATGTTGGTGGTGGCAGTACACCTTTGGCGGCCAAGGAGAAGGCAATCCTTCCCTACCCTGACAACTGGTGGTTGAAGGGCTCCAGACCATGGTATAGCTGCTTTCATCTTTTGGGTTCTCTATCAATTTGCTGAAGTTGCATCTGGCTTCTTTTCTAGCGCTCCTCTTCAACTGAGCCATTCTGGACATGGTTTAGTTTTGTGCCTTTTTCCCAGGAAAGAGAGTCATGGACATTCAGGCTATGATCAAATCTTTCCACCGCAGTACCTGGTTTCAGTAAAGTTGACTCTGAGGCTGCTGGGATTGATTGCGTCCTGAAGCCTGCTGGTTGAGCATTTCAGAAGTGACTGCAAAAGATCTGCAGTGGTGGTTGATGAACAGGGATTGGGTCAACAGCAGACCACTCTTCCTTCCCCTCCCAGAGCTGACAGTGTGATTGATGCATCAGTTCTGGGTTGGGCTGGCCATCTGGGGGAGATGAAGATTACAGGCTTGTGGTGTCTGGTGGAATCCAGGCTCTATATCAACTTCTGGAGCTGAGTTACATTTGGTTAGAATTGAAATGCTTCCTTCAATTTATCAATGAGAGGCTGGCACAGGTGCTCAAGACCATGTGGTACTGCAACAAACAGGGTGGGCAGATCATGGACCATGTGCAAGGAGGGCTTGCACCTCTAGAAATGGCTGCACCGCCAAGCTATCTTCCTGGTAGTGACCCACCTAGCAGAATCATTGAATACCAGGGCTGAAGAACTTCGACATCGGCACCTAGCAGATCATCAGTATCAGTTACAGCCGGATGTGTTACAAGGTCTCTTCCAAGAATTGGTAACCTTGGCTTGATCTGGTAGCCAATGCCGTGACGCAATGTCTGCACTACTGCACATTGGAGTTTCCAAGGTGGCTCTCGCTCGGAGATGCATTCTGCCTTGAGTGCAACTTGGGACTTCTGTATGTCTTCTATTAGGAAATATCTGGAGTTCTCAAGAAGATCAGGACCGGGCTGGGCACAAAGAGTGTGAAATCAAGAATTCCTGGGCTTGAGTATCTGTCCTCTGATTAGGCTGCCCCTCCTGGAGGACCTGTAGTCACAGCAACGGGGCAGGGTAATGCACCCAGGCCATCACAATCTCTACCTTTTTGCTTGGAGATTGAACAGTGTCAGCTGTACACCTTCAACCTTTCTCCAGAGGTGGTTGATGTCTTCTGGACAGCCAGGTGTCCCTCAGCAAAAATAGTATACACCTGTTGTTGGACAAATTTGTGGTTTGGTATGGTACTTGGCAGATAGAGCCCCTCCAGGCAAGGTTACCTGAAGTTTTGTTGTTTGTTTTGTCCTCAGCCCAGCAAGGCTTTGCTCTAGGCATAGTTAAGGGGTACCTTTTGACTCTTTTGACCTTCTTGCATTTGCCAGATCAGCCATCTTTGTTTAAGACTCCTTTCTTTGTCATGGAACAGTGGGACCTTAACTTGATCCTCACATTTCTGATGTGCACAACATTTAAGCTACTTCACAGCTGTTCCGTGCGGCTTCTCGCATTCAAGGAAGTGTTTCTCATCGCTGTCACATCGGCGTGGCATCTAAGTTAGTTCAAGTTCTTTGTGTCAATCCACCATACACCACCTTCTTCCAAGACAATTTTTTGCCTAAAGTTGGTCAAACATCACCCTGCTGCAATTCCATGCTTCTCCAGTCCACACCACTCTAAAGAGGCAGGGAGTCTCCATCTCTTGAACCCCAGGAGAGCCCTGAGCTTCTATATAGATCGAACCAAGGAACACCGTGTGCACGATCAACTCATTGTGGAGCTCTCTGAAGTAAATAAAGAAACAGCTGTGCAGAAAAGAACATCTTCTGCTGAATTTCAATCTACATTAAGATCTGCTATGCAGCCTCCAAAAGGACTGCATGCTGTTTCTACTAGGGCCAAAGTTGCTACCACTGCATTAGCATGCCGAGTTCCTTTCCTTGACATTTGGCAAGTGGCTTTGCGGGCGCCCTTCAATACGTTCATGAAGCACTATTGTCTGGATCGTCAAATTCGCTGAGATGGCCATTTTGTCCAGCTCTGACCTGCAGGATTTTTTGGTTTAGGTCCATCCACAGACCTACCTCCATATAGGTACTGCTATGGTATCTATTTAAAAAATGAGGAATCTGCGGCTTGGAGCCTCTATTAGAAAAACAAGTTACTTTACCTTCAGGAACGCTCTTTCTGGTAGAGACTTATTGCATTCTGTTACTATTGTTAAAGGGAGAAAGAACACCAGACCACCGAGGTACCATGTTGAGAGTTTCTTTAAACAGGTTTATTAGTGTTATTGGTAGCCCATTCTATATATATGTCTTATATATCTGACTTCCTGATTGCAGCCTTGACTAATATTTCTTTTTCTTTAGGTTTTCTTACAGGAGGACCATATACTCTTGGTGAGAACAGAGAAGTGAAAGATAAGTACTTTGTTCACCTTTTGTTACCTCTATTATCGCTTCGTCTTCCTTCTGCCCTTCCCTTTCTCTCCTTTCTGAATTAGGTTCAGTTTCCTTAACCCACCACATTTCTTTATTTCTTCCCTGCTTTTATATAGATTCTCTGGATTTCGAAACATTCTTTCTCTTATTTTATCCAGTGGTGTACATAAATAATTATGGAAATCTTAGAAGAAAGAACAACAAGCATTTAAAAAAACTAAACTGCTTTTTAAGAACCTCTGTCCTAAACCTAGTTCACCAAAATGATTTTTTTAACAAATAAAAAAAAATCTTTCACAGTGTTTACTTAAGGGCTAAACAACTTCGCATTCACTAACAAATGCCTGCTTCCTCTCCCTTTCCACTCTGCAATATCTCTCCTGAATAATCTGCACTTCCATGTGAGCAGGACTGGGGCCATATGCCTCTATGCTCCTGGTTTTTCCTGGGTGGCAGAGCTGCAGAAAGTGTGGCCTCTCTCTTCTCTTCAGAAGATCCTCACTTATCTCAATCATCTCAGCATTTCTCATGGTTGCCACCACTCACATTGTGTCTTCTTCTTGCCCTGTGCTCCTCTCCTTGACTGCTGCTCCAGTATTCTTTGTTCTTCTTATATATCTTTGTCCCTACCTGACTTCCATCTTACTCTGTCCTCTATTTTTCTCTCTTGTAGAAGAGATGTAAGTCCTTCCTCCATGTCATGCTTTCTCTCTCCTTCCTAAACACTCTCTTCTCCCTTTGTAACTAATTTTCTTTTTATTTATTTTCACAGATGATGTTCAGGCAATGCAAGCACAGTCCACCAAGAGGATTCTTGGTAAATAAATTGGTTCTTCCAGCTCCAGCCTCTCCCCATCCTGCCACAAAACTCTATCTAGCCATAGATTCCTCACCGGACCTTCAATCTTCCTCATTCTGTGGTAGGCCAGCATCCATCAATAAGATACTAAGTCCAGGAATCTAAACACTGGTCATACCAGCTTGCTTAAGGGGCTCTGCATCTGGAGGAGTGGAAAGTCTTACATGCAACTGACATCAGCACCCGGAGAGGCACCTACATTGGCTCTGTACATCATGTCCAGACTAGAATGGCATCAGTGCAGAGCCACACAGTGGCACCTACTGGCATGCAGTGGTGACCCTTCTGATTAAAATAGTCAGTGTTAGCAAAAAAGATTTGAACACTCAAGCTAAGCACTTAGGGCCTCAGTACAATGCCGGTTGAAAAGCAGTCCGAGCGACTCAGCCTCTGAAAGATTTCTGACCCAATCTGTTCAGGGAGCCCAACAGACAGATTACGATGTTTCCGAACACTGTTCGCTTGGGCTCCCATTGACTTCAAAGGGAGCCTGGGTTCCTATCGACTACACAGGCTCCCATTGAAGAAAGGGATGATTGCGGGGAAACCTTGCTCCCTGTGGCGGGCACCCCATGGTGCCAGCCACACTGTGGATGGTTGCAAAGAGGGGTCCCATGGGTACCCCCAAAGACCCCAGCTGGAGGCCTCTGGGTGAAGGGGGGCCTACTATGGCCTCCAAAAGACAGATTCTGACAACTAATCTGTTTCGGTCAAACCAATTCATGAAGGCTGTCTGAATCTGACATTGTAATCGCTTGGTCAGAAACGCGGTCAGTAGAGCCGTATAAGTCAGCTCCTACCAACTCGGTTTCTCCGAATGCAGTTAGAACTGAACGGTTACCTAACATCGTAATCTGTCGGTCGGAAATGTTTGCGAGTCGGTAGGAAACACGGGTTTCGAATCCGATTCAGAGAAACGAAATGCGGTTCGGAGACTTCCAACCAACATCGTAATCTGCCTTTTAGTATTGATAAATACCTTGTGTAAAGCAAAGGAAAAAGTTGGTCTCACCTAAGAAACACATTTACTGAAAAAAGCCTTGTTTCGCCTTGAAATAGAATGTTTTTTTCCAGCTGTATTGTTCATCTGGACACATTAGAATGGATGGGACAGCATTACTTTATCTAGCTATTCCTTTTGCAAGGTCATGAGGGTGGATGTGGGTGAGGTGACTAGATAACTGATGCTGAGCATTAGTATAGGTGCATTTACAGTAGCAAATATATATGTTACCACTACAGATCAGGAGAAATTTCTTAAAAGCGTTATTATAGGTGTCCCTCGGGTGTCAGAGGGTAATATTATTCTTGGATGGAACTTTAAAACAGCTATGGGGAGCATTAAGTATAGGTACTCCATGAGGTTGGCCTGACAGAATTGCTTTCGCTGTAAGGGCTGGACTGCCTAAGGTTTGTTGGCCTCATTGACGTATATCGCATCCAGCACTCTTGTCTCGCTGATGTTAACTTCTTTTAAAATGCTCATCACATATATGCTAGTCTACATCACTTTCCTGCGACTATCATTATGATGTCCACGTTTTGCAACTCAGTCATTAAGTCATACAACTTAATCAAGTCATAGTCCTATTTCTCTGATATTTTCAATTGCTACAAAACTCCAACCTGATAGAAGACAAAGGTAAAGGAGTAGCCTGATAGCATAATAAATGACTAGCAAAGAAAGTTCTAGACTGTATTTGTTGCTTTGTAGCTGCGAATGACAAGGGAGATGTAGAGGACGACATCCTGTGGGACAAGCTAAAAGCATTGCTAGAGGATGCCTGATTTAAGCTTCATTTAGAATAAATAAAGTAAGGTTGGATGTGAGAGGGCTGTTAGAATCCCAGTTGAGGGAATGGTAAAAAGTACTACATAAGAGGATAAACTTCACAAAGATATGACTTAAGCTTACAGCAGTTAGATCAGGGGTCAAGTCCTTGGATGCAGGGAAAGCAAAAAAAGCTTTGCTTAGGCTGAAACGGAGTAGACAAAAAAAAGCAATTAAACTGTTGGCTTGTAAGTTGAGATTGAAAGTGGCAAAAGACAGAGTAGCTGCTGTGAAAGACTGATGGAGACATGAGAACAACTGCAGGCTTTGATGACTTTAATTCCAGTATGTGTACCTTGTTATGTACAAGTCACAAACTCATATCAAACCCATATCAATGCCTAATTGGAAAATATCATTAGAATAGGAAGTTGAACCACCATTATCTGATAAGACAATTTGTGAGATTCCAGATTCCATCCTGACTTGGCTCTTTAATTAAATCCCAGATTCAGGTTATCACTCCTGCACTGTAAGAAGTCATGTTTACAGTCATCTGGAAGTCATGCAAGGGCTACACCATTTGCAGTTCCCACAAGCCTATCGCCTTGAAAAAATGCAGTTGCAAATCTTTATACAGGGGTAATGGCCGCAAGGCTAGGAATGGACCTTCTTTAATTTGTGGAAGTGGATATATCTGGTTTCATTGCAGGGAAAAGCTAGTGCAATAACATGAAGATTTTCATGTCATAGAGAACATACATTGAACAATGAAGAACTCACAATTGATCTTGCTCAATGCTGAGAAAGCAATCAATAAGGGCAACCAGTGATTTATTGGCACAACCTTGGAAGCATTTGACTTTGGGTCCAGATTTTGAGGCATACTGCAAGCATTAGAGAAAATTGGGAATACTATTGATATTCATTATTCAGAGATGGACCAGATACGATTACTCCCTTTGCATTTTATTATACACCTTTACAGTTGAATATATGACTGAAAGACTGTGTGTTTATGAGAACATTAACAGGATCTGTATATTGAGAGAATTGTGCAACAGGAATAAGTATGAAGATGACGTGGTAGTCTCAGTGACTTACATCACTCACTGACAATCCCCACTTTAATGTAGGAGCAGGTAGAGTATAGAAGAGTATTGGGGTTTAAGGTTAACCTACAAAAATCTCTGGTCCTGAATAATTCTGTCCTTCACGGTAGGTATCTGTACTGTAGAGATGATTTGCCTCAGTTTGTGCAATTGGGTCAATAATCTACTAGGGGACTCCCATTACACTTTCTGTTGAACAAATCGAGATTACAATTAGAAACTGTTCTTGTGGACCATGCTTAATTGTTTGCACATGCAAAGCCCTTCAAAGTTTGGTAGGATGACAGCCATCAAAAAGACGATACAGGCTAGACTTCTGTAACATTTCCAAAACATGTTGCTCCTTCTCACTACAACCTTTCTTGGAACCTGCGAAAGACGATAGAAGACTTTATATGTGCAAGGGAGAAACCAGCCATGAAGAGGAGGTTTGAGACTTCCCAGTTTGGCGAGATATGACCAAGTATTCCAACCGTTCTTCTAGTGAAGGGAAAAGATTAAAGTACAAGAAGCAAGCGGTAGTGCTTCTTCACTCAATTTATTACAGGAACACGTACCTGGAAATGCATTGGCTAGAGGGAAAATGTTGCCACTAGGCACTCATTTTCACCCATAACTAGAGCCACATTGGGAGCGTGGGACAAAGTGGTCAGCATGTCCACATTCTCATCAACCTATCATACCAATATGTGGAAAACCTGACTTTGCACCTACAATGCACAAAAAAACCTTTGTGATTTGGAAGTGTTAAAGTGATGCACTATGGGTGGGCGTGGCTTGGATGCCAGCAGGAATGGTCATTCGTCCATGAGCTTCGAGTCTGTGCGGGAGGTTGTGAGCTTTCTTTGGCGGGCAGAGATTCCGTGAGCGGTTCAGAAAGGAACTGCTACGAAGATGAAGCTAGCGGCGGCAGTTCTTTTAGCTCAATAAAGTCCTGGTGGTAAGCAGAAGAGCTTAGTTTGCTTTTCTTTAAGTTGATGCGAGCGCCTTAGGACTTGCATCCGCCATTTTGTTTTTACTTTGAGGCCATTTTCTCCTCAGAAAACTCAGCATGTCTTCATTATTATGAGACATTAATGTTTTGTTGTGTTTCTGGATATTTTAATGGAGGACTGCTCTGATATTCGTTACTTTTATGCCTCCTGAATGGTTTTGAGGTATTTCTATCATCCTCTGGCACCTCTGGCTTTTACCTGGTGTTTTAATATAAGGTGAAAATTATGTAACAGCGCTCCTCACCTGACTTTCTATTGCCTGCTATTTTGTGATACTTATGTATGGGGAGAACAAAACCTGCTCACCGTTGTAAGACAACCTCCTCTACATGTGTGGTGGATTTCAATCCTTTCATCATTCTCCAAGATAACATGGCAGAGTCAGAACAAGAGGTAATAACAAGTCCACCTATAACAAATACTTTGTTACCTACCTTCAAAGTTGCCTCCAAAGTTGCCTGGCATGTTGACGCTTTCATCTGTAAAAACAGCCAAAAAGACCCGCCTTCACAGACTTCATCTCCACCCCCAATTTTAATGGAACTAATTCATGAGGAAATTCGGGCTCTTGAGCCATAAATGGAAGAGACTAATATACGTCTTCAACAGCTGGATGATAAATGTTCGTACATGGAGAGTAGAGTTGTTGAAATGGAGAATAAAGTGGGATCTTTTCATTCTGTCACCATTTGGGTTCCCTCTATGCAGTGTCAGATTTCACATCTTCAAAAGCAGGTTGAAAACCTTGAAAATTGCAACAGACTCAATAATCTGCACATTTTGGTTTAATAGGGGGACTTGAAGACACTAATCCTCTCTCATTTATTCAATCCTTTCTTCCAAAACGTTTGGGTATTCTGGAATCCCCACCATGGAACATTCAAAAAGCTCAATGTTTGGGTCATGTTCCACAAGTGACAGCCTCTTCGAGTAAACCTAGAGGAGCAATAATGTATTTTTTAGAATACACAGACTTGTTGAAAGTTTTACAAGCAGTTAAAGTCAAATGTTGGATCTTCTGGCAAGGCTCTACTCTTTTCTTTTCACAAGATTATGCCAAAGCAACAGTGGATCGAAGAAAGCAATTGTTGGATTTGAGACTTTTGCTACGTAATATCAATGCCAGATTTGGTCTTCTTCACCCTTACCTTTTTAAGGTTACATATAAAAACAAGACAACGTCCTGTGAGGATCTTTGTCTTCTTCAACGGTTTCTGGACAATTGCAGACTAGAGGATATGCAAGTTACTAGATCCAGTGTTTAACTTTTTTATTATCTCCTAGTAATCTATGATATTGTCCTGGTTATATTTTTTTATATTGTTTCTGTTAATTATTGTGTAACTCGTTTTCTTTTTCTGTTCATTAGGTACAATCTTTTTCATAACCATACATGTGACTCTACGTCAGTCAGATGGTATACCGCCTTCCTCCTGTACCCGTTTCAAGAGCTCCGCTCGATGTACTGTTTCCTTTTGTGGCTCCACCACCCTCGAATTTTGTGTGTTTTTTGGTATGTCATTTTTTGTATCTTATATATGGTTCGTGCATTTTTCTTCCTATTCTACTCTATCCCTTCTGTTTTTCCCCCTTCTTTTTATTCTTCTCGGATGGTATTTATCAATTTCTCATCTTGCTCTTTTCATTCCTTTCCCTCCTCGTTTGTTTTTCGATTCTATTTCTGCCTATGAATCAGTTACTTTCTTCTATTCTTTCTCTTTCTTTATATCTTTAATCTTTACTTCATTTGCAATCTACTTTGTTATAGTATTACACTTTCAAGGTTATTTTTTATCATATTCGTATTATTTTCACAGAGCACCAGTTATTATTACTTATTTTAATACTTACGTTGTAGTATTGTGTTGTAGATGGCTTTGAGAATCATTTCATGGAATGTTAAAGGTTTAGGCTGTCGTATAAAACATCAGAGGGTTTTGTCTCATATCTCCAATTTAAAGGGTGATATTGTCTTGCTACAAGCAATATATATTCACAGACACAGAAGTCTCTAAACTTACAAGACAATGGGTTGGTCATGTTTTTGCTTCTCCAGGCTCCGGAAAATGCAACGGGGAAGCGATTTTATGTCATAAACATCTCAACATACAAATTATTGCCCAAGATGTTGACTGTGATGGCAGATGGGTCTCAGTTTCTTTACTTGTTGACAAAATTCCTGTAACTATTGTTAATCTTTAGGCACCTACTTATCCAGATGAGTCCCTTTGGCCGGGAGTATTATCTAATTTGATGACTTATACTGATGATTATTTGATTGTTGAAGTTGATTGCAACATTGTTTTTGACCCTATTTTAGATAGACGCTCCAAAACTAGATTCATACCTTCACACATGCATTTTCATCTGAAAGCTCCCCTATCCCAACAATCTCTTGTTGATGCATGGAGATTATGCAATCCAACCCTTCAAGAGTACACTTTCTTTTTCCCTGTCCATTTTTCTCAGTCTCTGATAGATTATATTCTTATAGGATCCATACTGATTTCTTATCACGCACCTGTAACTCTGGACTTGGAACTTCTTCCACCTTTTCAGGGAGCTCGACGGTGGAGGTGTAATAACTCTCTTCTGTCATATTTGCAGTTTACACACACTTTTAAACGGTTTACTCATAGTTTCTTTGAAGAAAAGTTATCTCCTGAACTATCTCTTCAGGTGGTTTGGGATACTGTCAAAGCCCCCTCTAGAGATTGTATTATTACATTTGTTTCTCAGAGATCAGCTGCCAATAAGTTAAAGGTACTTAGCTTGCATATCAAACAACTAGAACATTCCTTTTACAATCCCCATTCCAAACATATTTTGAATGATCTAATGAATGCTAAATTTAAATTGAATATCCTCCCTACAGAAAATACCAACTTTTATTTACTCAAATCCAGTGCAAAATATTATGGGGGTCAAAATAGAGCAAGGAAACTTCTTGCCAATTATCTGAAAATCCAAAAAAGAATGCACTAAAATGTTATCTATTCTGAGTCCCTCTAATCAGAATTTACATAAAAATGAGGATATACTTTTGGAATTTTCAAAGTTTTATCAGACCCTTTATTTTCCAGAATTCCAATCTGATACCCATGCACCCTGCCATTATTTATCATCCATTCCCTCACCTACACAGCTGGACACTGATTTTTCTATATTAGAAAAAGATATTGAAATATAGGATATTTCTGATGCTATTTGATTTATTAAACACGGCAAAGCTCCTGGACCAGATGGTTTTTCTATTGAATTCTACTCATATTTCTCTTAATTTCTTATGCCTAAACTACACCAGATTTATCTTTATTTCATATCCTCTGAGACATCAGGTACCTCTTTTCAAGAAGCACCGATATGTATTCTTTCCGAGGATAATAAAGACCATGGACTGTGTAAGAATTATAGCCCAATTTCTTTAATTAATTTAGATTATAAAATGTTTGCAAAAATGTTAGCTCTTCATCTAGATAAACTATCACCCCAATTGATTTGGGCGAGATCAGTATGGGTTTATTAGGGGGAGGCATCTTCCAGATATTATTAGTTTATTTTTTAATGTTATCAGCAAGTCCAAATCTTATAATTCTTCTTTGGCAGTGGTTTTTTTATATTTGCAAAAAGCGTTTGATAGAGTTAACTGGTCTTTTATTTTTGCTACACTTTCCTGGTTTGGGTTTGGTCCTTAATATATTAAATATGTCTCTTTGTTATACTCTTCTCCCAAGTCATCTATTTTAGTTAATGGTCTGATGCCTCCATTCTTTCCTCTTCATAGAGGCATATGACAAGGTTTTCCACTCTCTCCCTTAATATTTATACTCGCCTTCGAACCCTTTTTAATAAAGATTCGCTCTATCCCACAAATTACAGGTTTCCCTTATGGAACTGCTCAGCTCAAACTTTCTATTTATGCTGATGATATTCTGTTATTTATTTCTCATCCACAGACATCTTTGTCAGCTTACTTATTAGAAGTTGCGAACTCTGCATCTGTCTCAGGTTGTAAATTAAATGCAGATAAATGTGAAATTCTTCCATTATGCTTTCATGCTGATATTAGTGCATCTTCTTTTCATTGGAATCCAAATAAAATTAAATATCTTGGTTTGTGCTTCTTGGACACTGTTAAGAACTCTACAGCTCTAAACTTGAAGTCCCTAATCCCCTTTTCCCCTCCCTTGACTGTCCTCCTCCTGACTGTCCGGATCGTAGCGCTGGGATGCTTACGGGTTACTACGCGCTTTATAAAACCCCCAAATTATATACAGTCTTAATTGAACTTATATATTGTTGGGACCCCTTATTTTTATCTTTGTAGGGTCATCTTGATACTATTAAAATTATGCTTGTTCCTGTTAGATTATTTTATATTTCAAATATGCCTTTTAATATTCCACAATCTCTCTACAAAAAGGTATGTTTCATTTGATCTAATTTGTTATGGAATGGCAAGAAATCTAGTATGTCTCTTTGTAAACTTAAAATACCAAAGCATATAGGGGTAGTCAATTTTCCGGATTTTTACAAATATCATTTAGCCTTTTGTCTTAAACAATCTTCTTTTTTGCTACAAGACAATGATATGTACTCTTCCCCTTATGGACGGATCTAGAGAAATCCTTTTTGGATCCCTTTTCCCTGAGGCAGTGTTTGTCTTTCACTTCTAGACCTACAACCTTGTCTCTTCCGATTTTTAAGAATACATGCAAGATACGTTCCCTCATCTTTATTTCTTATAAAAAAAAAACAGGGATCAGTTCTTAATGTCATCAATTTGATACAATGCTTCCATTAAAATAAATAATGAACTACTTTTTTGGAAGGATTGGTATTCTAAAGGTTTAAAGTGGGTCCTTCAGGTCTGCCACAATGGCACTTATCTGCACTTTTTGGTAGTACAATTACTCTTCTCCCTTCCAGACTCGCATAAGGACAAATATAGACTACTTGTCTTGGCAACTCAAACAGCTTATCTCAAATTCTCTCCTGAACAGATATCTTCTTCCCCACCTCCTCCTATTTGCAAGTTGCTAGATGCATTACCATTTGCATCTCAAGTATATAAACATTTATCACTTATCCCTGAAGAAAGATATAAAACAGAGGTAGAACATCGTTGGGAACTTGACTTGCAAACCACTTTCCCCACTTCTTTTTGGAATAAAATTTTGACCAAAATAGAAAAGTCTTCTAGAGCGGCTAATACAACTCTAACCTTGTTTTTTTGTCTATAATTGAATTTTGATCACACCTGTTAAATTACATAAATTAGATTCTGCCATCCCTTTCAACTGCTGGTCTTGTTCTCAGCCTTTGGCAGATCTTAAACACTCTGGGGCAGATCTACAAGGAAGTGCCGCAGCGTGGCACCGCAAGCCCTTTGGCTGCGCCACGCTGCTGCACTTCTGAAGCACAGGGATGCAACATATTTACAAGAATATGTTACATCTCTGAGCTTCCCCCTGCACTGGCGCACAAACTGCAGCCATGCACTGGTGCAGGCACCCTTGCACCATGATGCAAGAATGCCTGCGTCTTGGGGAGATTGCTTTTGTGCATGAAGGAACACCTTACTGCACAAAAGCAATCACTACAGGCATTGTCCTTTTTCAATGCATGCTGTATAATGCAGCACACATTCAAAGAGGAAAAAAACGATGAGAAATGAAAACATTTCTCCTCTTTGTGCCTCATTACCCCACCTCTAGGGTGGCGTAGCATTCAGACGCATTTCCAGACTTACGATTTCTCTTAAATCTGGAGATGTGTCTTGTTCCATGGGTGCTGCTTGGGAACACCCACAGCAACACCCATGGAACGCCCCTTTAACGCAAAGTGATGCGTGTGAAGGGGCCTTATTTACAAGGAGAGGAAAAGTCACGCAGGGTGGTTTTCCCTGTCCTAGTAAATATGTGCCACCAGTGCATCATGAAACGTGACGTACTGGTGGCGCAGGGGCCTTGTAAATCTGCTCCATGTTGTTTGAATGTAAACTTATACATGATTTCTGGCTGAAGGTTTGTCAGCAGATAAACTCTATTCTTGATACACAAATCCCTTTTAATGTTATTCATTTTTTCCTGGGAGTACCTCCGACTACTGGTCATCTCAATCCAAAGATTTTCATATAGTTGATTTACTTCTTGTGGTCGCCTTTCAACAAATTACTAAATCTTGGAAGGATACGTCTCAAGTATCCTTTCAAGCATGGTGGTATGGAGTGTGTTACTACCACAGACTCGAAAGAGCATATGTGTATCCTGTTACATTAGCTATTAAAAGAGACCCTTTATGGCTACCAGTTACTTTTTTTTTTTAGACAAGTCTGCTTGTGAAGCGCAAATACACAAAACCCGAATTGAAGAAGTGCCTAAGCCTCCATGGCTTATTCTTTGTTAAGAAAATTGATCTATTTGTTTTATTCTCTTAAATATTTTAGAGAATGTTGTATTATAGTTATTACTATTATTTTTTCCTGATGGTGTTATGTTTTTCAAACCTGTGATGATATGATCAATGAATATGTTGTTTCTTTTTGTGTTATAACTGCAACTTTATCTCAATAAAACTTTATTTTCAAACTAAACAGATGATGCAATATGATATTATAGGAGATCTTTTAGGGAGAAAGGTAACAAATGTTCAACACTATCAGAAGTATAAATGGCTTACCTGAGGCACACCAATATAATTACTAGCAAGGCCATCATTGAGTCTTACAACTGGCTATTAGGTCTCAAGCATAATAACATTTAACCTAAACAAGAATAAATAAAAAGCCAAAAACATTGTGAAGAACTGTGGGACTATCAGTGGAAACTCTATCTAACTCAGTTGTATACCCGATAAGGGCATGGCAGCAGGGAGAAGAGAAGCTAGTAAATGTGTTTACCTATTAAACTAAGAGGGCCAATTCTCTACCCTGGAAGAAAAGGACCCCATGTTGGCCAGAGGCTTGAATAAGGCCAATTAAGAAATAAATAAAATGCCAGCTCCTAATATTTAGATGTAAACTGACCAATACTGGCCCGAGACATGAATTTGTAGCCCTACAAAAACAGATATGGGAGGTACAAAGAGACAAAAATGACAAAATTTGGGCACGCAATTAAGTCCAAAAATGTACAACAATTCTCGATCATTTTAAGTAAGCAAGACAAAGGGTGCCTTAAAGCAGCAACACAAACATTACAGAGAGCGAATGATTGACTTTTTAACTGATGCCAAAAGAGGGCATAACAAAGAACAAAGTGCACATTTTTTAATTCAAAAACAATACAATACAACAGTGAAAGTCCCAGCATCCCAGTGTGTGAATGCCACAGGTTACACAAGAATGCAACTGATTGGTATAATTAAAAAGGGTTGGTGCAATGATGTTGCGGGCCCTAAGGCTTACCACAGCTATTATAATAAATCTAACCATGAATTCTGGGCAGCTGTTTTAATTGATATAAATAATCACTGCATAACAGGGTTGTATGACAGAACCATGCATACATAAACCATGTGTGCCTTAACAACCCAGTTCTAAACAACGGCTGTGTAATTACCACCTATTCCCTTAGCACACAAATGATTACAAAGACTTACTTTAGGAAAGCTCTGGACTTTTGAATAGTATAATTTACTGTTCCAACGCCAGCCTGTTTATCAGTAGGGAAGGTGTTGGACTAATGGACTTAAAATCCAACACCAGTTCAACACGATGTTCCCAAAAGCAAGTCCTTGTAACGACCTGCGTTCTAAAGGAACATGTGGTAAAGACGCAGTCGTCTTTCAGACCGCAATGTAACGGCATATTGTTGGTTCAGGCTGCATGGTAAATGATACTTCCCCCACCGAACGGATCCCCAATTTTTGGAAGGAAGCAATCATCCATCCTTCCTATAAGAGGGACAAAACCTCTAATCTGGCTTACTACCATTACATTTTGGTTCTTCCCAACAAAGCAAACATTGTGCTGGCCTGTTATTAAATTCCGTCTTCAAGAACAGCTTATGGTGGAAACTAGTGGTGAGAGGCATTCCACCAACTTTGTTGAAGAGCATTTTAACATGATACACCTGCTCCAAGTTAAAATCAGGTACTTTATCACACTTACTACAGAATTAACACTACCTGGATTAAAACAGGGTTGTGTACAATCCCCATTATTTTATAATATCTTTATAGCCAATCTTTCTTCGGATCAGGAGAATGTAAATGCACATGCACCATAGGTGCCTCCTCGATGCGGATGATGCCGTCCTGCTATCTAAGCCCAAGATAGGCCTACATTGACTGCTAAATAAATGACTTTATTATGTGTATTTCAAAAAAGAAGAAGCAGAAACTGCTACAGTGTTGGTTAGTAGGTTTGCCAATTCTAGAATGTAGTCTGAAAGGAATCACCCTCCACTAATTGCAGGCTGTGCAATACATACATGGAATCCATCATAAAGATAGTCTGCATCTGACCAACTTTGTTAAATGAGTGCCTTGCTATAACCTCAGTTCAACCGGTTGGACCTCGGTTCTTCTAGGCCGCCAGTGGTGGCACGTCTTCAAGGGACACATCTTCCTTTCGAAGCACACTTTGAGAAATTTATGAGCATTGTAGGAAAGGATCTGAGGGCAGTAACTGCTGATATTCATTGTTAAACACTGAAGAGGGCCTATATCTGGCCTGAGGACGATATCAGCCTCTTACTTCCTGGGGCCAAGCACATTAAAAACAGTACTGTTGCACTTCAAGTAATTATGCAAAACCACAGGTCTGTCAAAAATTGCACTATGAGCCTTATTTTCACTTTTGACAGTTATCAGCACTTTCAATCAGTTAGATCGGCAGCATGTTCTATTGTACCTTGCTTGAAGTACTTTAACTGGTGTAGTAATTGTTTTAATGACAACTTTTTACTACTTCTCTTTCTATTCATATTGTTTTACCTATGGTTCAAATTAACTAAAGCATACATAGATCAACAAAATTGAACTATTAGGTCTCACACACCTCCGTCCTTATGAAATTTGATAAGTGGTTGCTAAGTAAAGTAGACGAAAAAAATCACACTTCAGAAATATTTACATTCCTCTCTAACCTCAAGTGTTTGTAAATGGCATGACCTTGACCACGCCTTTTGCTACGTATTTATCGGACTGTTGCTAAAATATTGATCTGAAAATAAAAGTAGTAGATAGTGAACTGCACTGGTGCTTGGCACTTTTCAGAATGGGGTCCAGGCATGTGGCATCGCTTCACTAAAATCACAAGGCGTCTAAAAAATCTTGGTGTTGACACTAGTCATTTTAGCATCTTTTGTAATTTTTAATTGTATGTGTTGATCGCAATGTTTGCTTTGCAAAGTCAGCAATATATCAAACAAATGAATTCAAACTGACACTGAAATATTGTGAAAGAATATATTATATATATATATATATATATATATATATATATATATATATATATATATATATATTTCTCTCCTCCAGTGCCGGTTTGTGCACGTTGGGCTGTCATGGCGCGGTCCCGGATAGGCCACCGACTGGCCTTGAATATGTACCACCAATTACCTCCTTAGTTCCGAAGTAAACCAGGACACACGGACTTCGTTTGCAAAATTTATTAGCAGAGTGAAAAAGTGCGACGCGTTTCGCCGATAAGGCTTGCTCACGCTCCTTATCGGCGAAACGCGTCGCACTTTTTCACTCTGCTAATAAATTTTGCAAACGAAGTCCGTGTGTCCTGGTTTACTTCGGAACTAAGGAGGTAATTGGTGGTACATATATATATATATATATATATTACCTACTGGCGGTCGCCAGTAGGTATATATAGTTAGGATTTTTTCTCTATGGGTTTTTTGAAAATTCTATGTCTAATAACTTTGGCGTTTGTGGACGGAATTGGCTGAAATTTTCAGGAAAATGGCACATTTTGTTTCTGAGCAGCCCTTGAAAATTTGGGGGGGGTTCGTCCAGTGGGGGCCGAGAAAAAAGGGGGGTCCCAAAACGTGTTTTTAACATTGAGTTTTCCATAGGGCGGTTGGCCTCACTTTTAGCCCGAACGGCTGAATGGATTTGCACGAAACTTGGCAAAATTGTAGGGACTGGTAGCCCGATGTGCCTTTTGTAGGTCTCAATATATGTGCTCCAGTGGATTTTGAGAAATTAACGTTTAAAAAAAGATATATATCTGTAACAGCGGACCGGGCAGCGCTCTGGTTCGCGGACTTTTCGCGCAACGGAGCTTTGTGAAGCGAAGCTGATTGGTTCTCCGGCGTCTGTCAACATTCCAAACAGTCCGTAGCGGCCGCCATCTTGTCTCTCGGTAGGATCGAGAGACAAGAGGAGGCCGAAGCGAAGGGGCAAATGACAATAAGGGGGCATAGTACATTGTCGCTCACCCCCTAGGTTTGATGTGGAGGTTTTAAAAGGGCCCCGCGGGGCAAAAAAAAATAAAAATAATAATAATCGAACAGCTGAATGGATTTGCACGAAACTTGGCAAAATTGTAGGGACTGGTAGCCCGATGTGCCTTTGCTAGATCTCAATATATGTGCTCCAGTGGATTTTGAGAAATTAACGTTCAAAAAAAGGTATATATCTGTAACAGCGCACCGCTTCGCGTACTTTTCGCGTTACGGAGCTTTGCGAAGCGAAGCTGATTGGCTCTCCGGTGTCTGTAAACATTCCAAACAGTCCGTAGCGGCCGCCATCTTGTCTCTCGGTAGGATCGAACAGCTGAATGGATTTGCACGAAACTTGGCAAAATTGTAGGGACTGGTAGCCCGATGTGCCTTTGCTAGGTCTCAATATATGTGCTTCAGTGCATTTTGAGAAATTAACGTTCAGAAACAAGATATATATCTGTAACAGCGCTCCGCTTCGCGGAGATAAAATTATATGTGTATTACCTAGCTGTTGCTAACACCAGTTAGCGACGGCTAGTAGAAGATAGCGACCATCTTGGGCCCCACTTTGCATGTGAGTGATATTTATCACTAATGACATGCAAAGTGGGCATGCCAAGATGTTAGCGACTGGAAACAGTCGCTAACATCGCTATCTCCTATTATCAACTTTTGGAAATATTGGAGATAAGGGCGAATATCTCTAAAAGCTACCACCTGCCCTGAGCAGTTCTTAGCCATGTTATCCAATGGGAGGTGGATAACATGGCTAAGAGCATTAGCTCGGTAATGCATGAATATCGTTGAGTTTTCAGCGATATTAATGCATTGCGGTCGTTTTTTATCGTATTTCCGATAAACCTTGATAATAGCAAGGTTTATCTGCGATAATTTCTGACGGTAAAAAAATCGTTGCTAAGCATCGTTAGGGATAAATATCGCTTAACTTTGGTAATATGCTCCAACGTCTGTTAACGTTCGATTCGAAGGAAATCAGGAAGTGTTGAAAAACATTGTCTGCGCCATCTTGTCTTTTTTCAAATGCCACACTTTTGTCGTGCACGGCAGCCATTTTAGATGCCTTGACCAGACCCACTCTGTGCACACTGTCGATCCTTAGCATGGCTCCCCACCCTCGCAAACATCTCCCCCAGGCAGTGGTCACCCCCGCTCTCTGTCTTATGCATGGGTAATAAACCTCCCCCATCTGCGCTGCTGTTCCCTGAGAATCACACCCTGTGCCCGCCCGACACCTCCCTTTCGCCCTATTCACTACCGCACCCTCTGACACTCCTTTTCCTCTGTGTCCGATTGTCCAGGCTGGTCCTAGGGTATCAGCTAGCCCTGCAGATGTAGTTTATGGCCACAGCTGTAAAGAATCACCCCTCTTCAAAGGAGTTATAGTAGATCAAGGCCCACACTCGATGAGATTCGTCACAGCAGAAGCGTTGCTATTATCTGAAAACCATCCTGTATTGTGATTGGGGAGGGGACCGAGCCTGAAGCGGAAGATTCCAGGGATGACTGTTTGTACATCAAAGTTTTTACAATTATGTGTCACATTAAAAATATATAGCACTCCGACAAAGTAGTAAGATTATAAAACTTTAATAATTTATAAATATATACAAGAAAACAAAAATAGTAATAACATATAAACATTTTTAGGGAAAAACAACGAAGTAGCGGTCGGCTGTGCGAATAGTCCCAACGCAGCACAACGTCCAGATTTCCGGCGTGGGGCGTCGCGGGGGGTGGGTCATCAGTAGCAAACTGTTGTGCGAATAGTTCCAAGGCAGCAGAACGCGTTGAAATCTAGATGACACGAAAGTGATGTCTAGTAAGTTGCCACCCAGCAAATAACGGCATGGGGCGTCGCGGGGGGTGGGTCATCAGTAGCAAACTGTTGCGCGAATAGTTCCAAGGCAGCAGAACGATGGCACCAAGGTGATGTCCAGTAAGTTGCCGCACTGGTTTTGGTATCCTACAATGCTGCTCCGAATAACGGCGTGGAGCGCCCCGGGGGAGGCGGCGTGAACGGGCCTCTCCAGGTGGAGTGTCATCTGTTGTAGTGGGGCGCCCCTTTACCGTTTCAGTTGCCATTCCGTCCGTTTTTGGTCCACTGTGTCAAAAGCCGCAATTCAGCTGAGTTGCGCCCACTCTTGCGGTGCAGCGATAGGCGGCTGTCACAGGACTCTCAAAATGGCGGCAGGCTGTTTCCTTTTTGGGCCTGGTCCACTGAAATGGCCCTGGGACACCTTGGAAATCGGACGCTTGTCTGCTAGGTCTTGGACCTCATTCTCGAAAGCGTCCCCTCCGCCTTGTGAATTCATCAAAAGTTTTGGGGGCTCCGACTCCTGCAGGCTTCTGGTGGGGAGCGGCTGCCATGATTGCTCGCGGAATGACCACGACTGAGCTACGAGATGGTGGTGCTTTCATGCTGACGCCAGCTTCAGTCTGAAACATCCAGAAACAAGGTGGGGCTTTCATCGTTTGGGGAAAAAAAAAAGTTTTCATCCTATGAAAAGTGTTGTTTTTAGGTCACATGATCAAGCCTTCCATCATTAGGAAACCAAAAGTAAAATGAACCAATGAAAAGTTTTATAAACAAGTCACATGACCTGTTATGCGGCATAGGGTGTAAAATTAGGAGAAAATACGTTGGCACGTGAGGCGGCGTCAGTAGCGGACCGATGTGCGAATAGGCCGAAGGCAACACAACGCGCCAAGATCTGGATGGCACCGAGGTGGTGTCCAGCAAGTTGCAGCACTGGTGTGGCCATCCTACAATGCTGAAAGTCGGCGTGGGGCGCCCCGTTGGCCTGTGAGTTTGCGTCAGTAGCGGACCGATGTGCGAATAGGCCGAAGGCAGCACAACGCGCCAAGATCCGGATGGCACCGAGGTGGTGTCTAGTAAGTTGTCGCACTGGTGTGGCCATCCAACAATGCTGAAAGTCGGCGTGGGGCACCCCGTTGGCCTGTGAGTTTGCGTCAGTAGCGGACCGATGTGCGAATAGGCCGAAGGCAGCACAACGCGCCAAGATCCGGATGGCACCGAGGTGGTGTCTAGTAAGTTGCCGCACTGGTGTGGCCATCCTACAATGCTGAAAGTCGGCGTGGGGCGCCCCGTTGGCCTGTGAGTTTGCGTCAGTAGCGGACCGATGTGCGAATAGGTCGAAGGCAGCACAACGCGCCAAGATCCGGATGGCACCGAGGTGGTGTCTAGTAAGTTGTCGCACTTCTGTGGCCATCCTACAATGTTGAAAGTCGGCGTGGGGCGCCCCGTTGGCCTGTGAGATGGCGTCAGTAGCGGACCGATGTGCGAATGGGGCCAAAGGCAGCGCAACAATATTTTCTGATTTGAAGACACCACAAGGCGCTGAGATGCCAAGATCCGGATGGCACCGAGGTGGTGTCTAGCAAGTTGTGGCACTGGTGTGGCCATCGTACAATGGTAAAAGTCGGCGTGGGGCGCCCTGTTGGCCTGTGAGATGGTGTCAGTAGCGGACTGATGTGTGAATGGGGCCAAAGGCAGCGCAACAATATTTTCTACTATATTTTCGGAGTAGAAGACACCACAAGGCGCTGAGATGCCAAGATCCGGATGGCACCGAGGTGATGTGTAAGTTGCGGACGGATGTGCGAATGGGGCCAAAGGCAGCTCAACAATATTTTCTGAAGAGAATACACCACAAGGCGCTGAGATGCCAAGATCCGGATGGCACCGAGGTGATGTCTAAGTTGCGGACCGATGTGCGAATGGGGCCAAAGGTAGCGTAACAAGATTTTCTGTATGGAAGATACCACTAGGCGTTGAGATGCCAAGATTCGGATGGCACCGAGGTGATGTCTAGGAAGTTGTGCCACTGGTGTGGCCATCGTACAATGGTAAAAGTCGGCGTGGGGCGCCCTATTGGCCTGTGAGATGGTGTCAGTAGCGGACTGATGTGCGAATGGGGCCAAAGGCAGCGCAACAATATTTTCTGACTGACACCACAAGGCGCTGAGATGCCAAGATCCGGATGGCATCGAGGTGATGTCTAAGTTGCGGACTGATGTGCGAATGGGGCCAAAGGCAGCGTAACAATATTTTCTGTATGGAAGATACCACTAGGCGTTGAGATGCCAAGATTCGGATGGCACCGAGGTGATGTCTAGCAAGTTGGTGTGGTCATCCTACAATGCTGAAACTCGGCGTGGGTCACCCCATTAGCCTGTGAGATGGCGTCAGTAGCGGACCGATGTGCGAATAGGCCGAAGGCAGCACAACGCGCCAAGATCCGGATGTCACCGTGGTGGTTTCATAGTTGAGAGGCACTTCATCTGCAGTGGGGCGCCGAGATCCGGATGGCACCGAGGTGATGTCTAGCAAGTTGCTGTACTTGTGTGGTCATCCTACAATGCTGAAACTCGGCGTGGGTCGCCCCATTAGCCTGTGAGATAGCTGTTCTTTGGATTTGGGCCTGGTCCACTAAAATGGCCCTGGGACACCTAAGAACTCGAACGCTCGATTTTTTTTTCCTTTCCTGTACATGCAAAAAAAGGTAAATGCCCGGTATGTTACACGCTTCATCTGCCACGATGAACTCTCCAGAGGAACCGAAAAAATATATAGTTGTGGTAACTATACCATGCATCGTCATATGGAGAGGTGGCACCAATTAATTATAGTGCTGCATAAAAGAGAGATTTGGAGGAGAACCCCTGACCTGCTAGTACATTCATCAAAGAAGTGGCACTGAGAGCTTCAGAGGCAAGGGAAACGGTCCCAAATATTTAGAAGAACTTTGGAAAGATTAAAATGACATGTTTAGATTGTGGTAAATTAATTTCATGTGGGCAGATGAGTGTTACTCTAATAAATACAGCATATGAACATCATCATAGTCAATGGTTGGTAGAGACATTTTGACTATATCCTGGACCTGCCCGTCCTCGCCCAAAATGGCGCCGGAATAAATGGGACTCGTAACTCCTTGTTGTGTACTGGTTGCAGAACCTTGAAATCACGAGATACGTATGCAGTTTTGAAGCACATGGCGGGCGGGGACGAGAATTGATTGAATATTTCGACATCCCTATTGATATTAAGTTCTGATGTGTTATTGATTACTGTACTGTTGAAAATTCGAATTAACGTCACCCATGGTACTTGCCCGCAAATGTATATCTAGATAATTTTATTGTAACTGGCCCTGTCGTATTTTAATTATAAAATGTACGTCCACCGATTCCGTAACTGTTAGACACCTTAGTTTTTGCAACCTAATGGCCCGCCCGTTACGTTCCTCTACAGTGTAAATGTCTATTCATCATATACGATTACAGTTTGCTCCGTGGCAGGCCCACGTGGTTATAGGCTCGTATTTGTATAATGAAATTTTCACAATAAAGGTTTTTAAAAGAAAACATGGTAGTAGTGTATACATTGGTAAAGTTTTTAATAATAGTCACTGTTTTAGAATCATTAAAAGGCAAGTGAAATAAAGCAGACCAATTACATGAAGGGTAAAAGGTATAATACGAAGGAACGCAGTAAAGATAAATGGTCAAGGGCTGTTGTGTTTTCTATTCCTGCAACATAAAGTGATCGATAAGAATCTCATATTCAGGCGTATCGGCGACTAAGACAGCAGGTCGACCCTCTTTTGCTCAACGGCTCCGTCATGGGACGAAGAAACGCTCTTTTTCTCGAAAAAAGAATATATTTTACTTGCAGGACAGTTGTAAAATTTCCGGGAAAGTACATTAGCCTGGAACATTATAACATATATTTAAGAGAAAATAATGTTCGGAAGTAATTAAAAGCGTAATTTTTAGGTGATATGACCAAGGCTTTCATCATTAGAATAAGAAAAGTAAAATGAACCAATGAAAAGTTTTATTAACAAGTCACATGACTTGTTATGCTTACGTTACGCGCTGCGCGCCCCGGATGACTTCCGGATGCGCTAACGCGGCGCGTCATATGACGCATTACGCGACAACGCAGGTCCAGAATATAGTCAAAATGTCTCCACCAACCAGCGGTCGAAACACAACCCCTTTCAGCAGGCTAAATAGTTCTGTTAAATGACAACAGAAAGGACAGGCAACAAGAACCATCAGTCAAAGAGGGGAGGGCTAGTTCTTCTCTACCGGGTTACATTGGGGCGCTACCGGAACTGATCGAATTGGTAGTCTACAGTGTTTCTGGATGTTTCAGACCGAAGCTGGGGTTAGCATGAGAGCAGCACCATTTCGTAGCTCCGTTGTGGCCATTCCGCAACCAATCATGGCAGCCGCTCTTTATCGTTATTTTGGGCGGGGTGGGTGGCGGAGCCGAGCTGTTTTGCAGCCATCATTGTGTGGAGTTCAGTTCATCTCACTAGTTTTGTATTTGTCATGAGGGGTTGTTCCTAATGTTTCTATTTTAGCGAGGTCAAAAAGAGATCCCATTAGTGGCCTACTGATTTTGCTCGATTCCTTTTCTTTTTTTTTACAAGATTTTTCGTTATCTGCAAAGACTAAACAGAGTATTGCGACTCTGTGTTTGTTTGTAAATAGAGAATGAACCAAAGAGAACTAATTCTAAAACAGTAAATACTTGGATAACAATCAATCAAATGGAGAGAGAAGCAGGCACGACGGATTACAACGGGGGCAAAGGCCTGCGTTAACTACCTTTCACTATCTGCAAAGAGAGAGTACTCCTAATAGAAATGAGGGGGGGGGGCACCATTCAAAGCAGATCAGTGTGCATAAACACGAAAATGTTTTCACTTACCACGTACTTGACATTCGACAGCTTATGATATTTGCTATTAAAAAACCATTGAAATTCACTGAAAAAACCATAGGTTATAGACCATATATAGTTAGGAATTAGCATTTACAAAACCTTGAAAATTCACTGAAAAAACCATAGGCTATACACCATATATAGTTAGGAATTAGCATTTAAAAAACCTTATTTTACTCACACAAAACCATTGAAATTCCATATATAGTTAGTTGCACTAACTATATATCGCGCACCCGCAATCCACTGCTGATCATGTCACATATTACATCATTCATGACATGGTCAGTGACATCACTGATGACATCACTGATGACATCTCAAATGACATCACTGATGAGATCACTGATGACATCTCATTTGACATCAATGACCACATCACTGATGATATCATTCATGTGACAATACAATGCATCTCCTCACGTTTTAATATAACCTCTGTTTCACCCAGTGTTAAATACAGAGTATAATTTTTGAAACCATTGACACACCAATACTAGTTACTACATACGTACTCACTGATTCCTACGTCTACACACACATTCACTCATTCACCCATACAATCATTCATACATACAATCACTCATCTTTACAACACTATCATATGCACTCATACACCTATACAGACACTTACACTCTGCCACTCATCCATGGAGTTACTCACACACCTAGTCAGTCCTGTAAAGAATCAATCACACTTCCATTTTCTTGTCTATACAGTTAAACATAGAGCACCTTACATTTTCAAACATATACTAACACATACTTACTTTCTTATACAATCATTGATACAAGTACACATTGATCTGCACAGAGTCACACACCTCCCAGCCAGCCACACACACACTCAGTCTCCTATACAAATACTTGGACAATCAATCAATAACCCATATAGTTAATCATATAGCTACTGATCAACACATGCAGCAGTTTACAGAACAACAGACATAATGATGCACAAATTAAGACAGTTTACTCACTAACCCATGCACTCAGTGAGACACATTTAATCACTCACTCATACATTCAGTCATGCACCTACTAAATCCTTCGTCCAGACACTTATACATCTACTCATTCTTCAATATGTAAAACATATTTAAACTTTACAGAAACACACAGTCACTGGATGATGTCATCAGTGATCTCATCAGTGATGTCATTTGAGATGTCATCAGTGATGTCATCAGTGATGTCACTGACCATGTCATGAATGATGTAATATGTGACATGATCAGCAGTGGATTGCGGGTGCGCGATATATAGTTAGTGCAACTAACTATATATGGAATTTCAATGGTTTTGTGTGAGTAAAATAAGGTTTTTTAAATGCTAATTCCTAACTATATATGGTGTATAACCTATGGTTTTTTCAGTGAATTTTCAAGGTTTTGTAAATGCTAATTCCTAACTATATATGGTCTATAACCTATGGTTTTTTCAGTGAATATATATATATATATATATATATATATATATATATATATTCACTGAAAAAACCATAGGTTATAGACCATATATAGTTAGGAATTAGCATTTAAAAAACCTTATTTTACTCACACAAAACCATTGAAATTCCATATATAGTTAGTTGCACTAACTATATATCGCGCACCCGCAATCCACTGCTGATCATGTCACATATTACATCATTCATGACATGGTCTGTGACATCACTGATGACATCACTGATGACATCTCAAATGACATCACTGATGACATCACTGATGACAACATCCAGTGACTGTATGTTTCTGTAAAGTTAAAATATGTCTTACATATTGAAGAATGAGTGGATGTATAAGTGTCTGGATGAAGGATTTAGTAGGTGCGTGACTGACTGTATGAGTGAGTGATTAAATGTGTCTCACTGAATGCATGGGTTAGTGACTAAACTGTCTTAATTTGTGCATCATTATGTCTGTTGTGATGTAAACTGCTGCATGTGTTGATCATTAGCTATACGAGAGGCTATATGTGTTATTAATTGGTTGCCCAAGTATTTCTATGGGAGATTGAGTTTGTGTGGGGGTGGCTGGAAGGTGTGTGACTCTGTGCATAGATGTGTGAGCAGTTTATTCACTAGGTGTATGAGTTCAAGAGTGCATGTGGAAACAGCTACATGGGCAGTTGACTGTGTGCATGAGTGTATTGATGAGTGAATGGATATCTCAATGCTACATGTCATAGTAAGTACATATGTAAAACACAGTACATGTGAGAGTTGGCATATATAAATAACTGTGCATGAGAGCCACTGAATGAGTGAGTGGTTGTATCGATCATTGTGAACTTGTATCAGGGATTGTATAAGAGAGTAAATATGTGTTAGTATATGTTTCAATAAGTAAGGTGTGTATAACTGTATAGTTGAAGAAATGGAGGTGAGATTGTTTCTTTGCATGACTGACTGGGTGTGTGAGTAACTCCATGGATGAGTGGCAGTGTGTGAGTGTCTGTATACACTGAGTGTATCTAAGGTTATATTAGAGTCTGAAGAGGTTTATCGTATTAGCACAAGAATGATGTCAAATGAGACGTCATCAGTGATGTCATCAGTGATGTCATTTGAGATGTCATCAGTGATGTCATCAGTGATGTCACTGACCATGTCATGAATGATGTAATATGTGACATGATCAGCAGTGGATTGCGGGTGCACGGTATATAGTTAGTGCAACTAACTATATATGGAATTTCAATGGTTTTGTGTGAGTAAAATAAGGTTTTTTAAATGCTAATTCCTAACTATATATGGTCTATAACCTATGGTTTTTTCAGTGAATTTTCAAGGTTTTGTAAATGCTAATTCCTAACTATATATGGTCTATAACCTATGGTTTTTTCAGTGAATTTCAATGGTTTTTTAATAGCAAATATCATAAGCTGTCGAATGTCAAGTACGTGGTAAGTAAAAACATTTTCGTGTTTATGCACACTGATCTGCTTTGAATGCTGCCCCCCACCCCTCATTTCTATTAGGAGTACTCTCTCTTTGCAGATAGTGAAGGGTAGTTAACGCAGGCCTTTGCCCCCGTTGTAATCCGTCGTGCCTGCTTCTCTCTCCATTTGATTGATTGTTCTCTTTGGTTCATTCTCTATTTACAAACAAGCACAGAGTCGCAATACTCTGTTTAGTCTTTGCAGATAGCGAAAAATCGTGTAAAAAAACAAAAGGAATCGAGCAAAATCAGTAGGCCACTAATGGGATCTCTTTTTGACCTCCCTAAAATAGAAACATTAGGAACAACCTGTTGATAATACCAATGTGTATGTACATAAGCGGCGTTCATTTGTGTTCACAGTACCCCTTGTTGATTGTTTGAATCGACCATTGAATTGTTCGAAGTTGGTTCTCTTAAGAATCTTCTCTGCCTGCAAACGAGGAAGAATAGGAATATTCTCTCTCCCTTTGCAGATAGTGAAGGGTAGGTAACGCAAACCTTTAACACGTCGTGCCTATTTCGTTCCTCATTGATTGATTGTTTCCCCAAACATTGACTGTTTGGGAATTGGTTCTTTTTGGAGGTATTCCCTGTTTGCAAATATACGTAGGAAAATCTTTGCAAATAGTGAAAGGGTACGTAATGCGGACCTTTCTCCCCCGTTGTAATCTGTCATGCCTATCTACTCCCCACTGATTGATGCACCTGTTTCACCCGGACCATTTACTAGAGATACGTCATCTGGCCCGACCAGAGAGCACCCCTAGTGAAAAGGACATATGCAATAATAACGAAGTGATCACTGTATCCTGTTAACAGAAACTTTAACATGAAACAACCTGGAAAGAAAAGAATAGGAAAACGAAAATCAGTAGGCCACTGATGAACATGAACTTTTATTAAACAACGAACAAAGAAACGATAACATAAAGTAATGATAAAACCTATTAATGTCCTAGAAACAAGAAAACGTTAGAAATATGCCAGTGGTGAGAGACCATAAAAACAGTAAGAGAAACCAAATCACCCCTCGCTGTCCCACCGCCTGCCACGGCAAAAAAATCGATAGACTAGGGAAAATGCAAGTCAGTAGAACATCCGCCCCCACTCTGGAAACTTCCAAGGTGGGGCAGGGTTGCGGCTACGCCCAGCCGGGAGCAGCCCATATAAGGCGGGTCCTGCTGCCACGCCTCGGCCAGGAGATCCTAACGTAGGGTGTAGCCGGAGGAGAGGCCGAGGCCAGCGGGACCCGGCCAGGGGATTGCCTTTACAACGCTGAAGAGTTGCAGGGGGGGGAATGTCTCCTCGACCCTCCCCTCTCTCTCCCAGTCCGGCCGCGGTGGCCCTTGAGAGTTTCAGGTAGTCCCGCCACATGCTCTTCCGGTCCGGCCACCAACGGTCGGGGGGCCGAGGCCGACGGGATCCGGCTGCAGCCGATAAACCAAGGAACCCGTTCATGGGGCCAGAGCCAGGGGCGTCCGGCCGACATCCACCGGAAGCCCGGCCCAAAGACGGACGGGACATTTTTTCTTTTCTCCTTCGTAATAGCAGCGGCAACACGCCAGGCACCACTTCTTTCTTCAAAAATGGCTTTGACAACACTGGGGGGGATGTCTTGCACATGCATCCGACCCCCCCCCCGTCCTCATCGCCACCGGCCATAACAAATGTCAAGCGGGGCGCCGTGGGGTGCACTGGGAGGGAGAGACGGTGCGAACAGGCCTCTCCCGCCTCCTCAGGTGAAGGCTTCCCAGCTGCACCCTCAGCGCTCCAGGCGCCCCGAAAAGGGTTCGTCCACTGTGGCGATGCTGCAACGTCTCGCCCGGCAGGGTGGAGCCCGTCCGCTCATGTGACCCCGCGATCGCCGGTAGCTGCCGAACTCTCAAAATGGCGATCGACCTGGCAAGAGCGGGCCCAGCATGAAGAAATGGCCCGGTCACTGGTTGACTCCACCACCGTAGTCCTCCACGACCTTGAAGATTCTACAGGAGCCGCGGGAGTCTCCGACCCCCGATGGGGAATGACTGCCATGATCGCCCGTGGAGTGACGAAACTGTATCCGCGGGACGTCGGCGCTCCCATGCTGGCGCCAGCCTCACTTTGAATTACTAGAATCCTGCAGACCTCAGTTCCGGTGAAAGCACAGTGTGACCCGGTAGGAAAAATTGTTGCACCCCCTCCCCTTTTGAAGTGATAGTTCAAACCACCGATCCTTTCCTTTGCCCATTTAACGGAACTTTGGACTGCCTCCCCCTCTTTTACATTTTCTAGAGAAAACAAAACATTAACCACTACATTACCATAGCAGTTGACACCAGAACTGTTTTCAAATTGAAAACCAACAACATCTTCAACAGAATCCTTTTTGTTTCTGCTGTGACCCTGCTACAGCACAGGCATTGTCCCCAGCAGTAATTCTGCAATGCCGGTAAGAATAGCTGTGGTGCCTACTGGACTCACTCACCCCCGCGGCGCCCCACGCCGTTATTTGCTGGGTGGCAACTTACTAGACATCACTTTCGTGCCATCTAGATTTCAGCGCGTTCTGCTGCCTTGGAACTATTCGCACAACAGACTGCTACTGACGACCCACCCCCAGGCAACATCTTCTGAATTTTCATAATTTGAAAGAACTAGTAACATGTCCTCATCAGGAATTCAAAAGAAATTGCCACGGTCTCTTCGTTGTTTAAATGTTTTTACTGTTTTTGTTTTGTTGTATATATGTATATGTTATTAAAGTTTTATATTCCTACTACTTTGTTGGAGTGCTATATATTTTTAATGTGACACATAATTGTAAAAACTTTGATGTACAAAGAGTCATTCCTAGAATCTTCCGCTTCAGGCTCGGTCCCCTCCCCAATCACAATACAGGATGGTTTTCAGATAGTAGGAACACGTGTGGTGTGACGGATCTCATCGGGTGTGGGCCTTGATCTACTATAACTCCTTTGAAGAGGGGTGATTCTTTACAGCTGGAGCCATAAACTACATCTACAGGGCTAGCTGATAGCCTGGACAATCGGACACAGAGGAAGAGGAGTGTCAGAGGGTGCGGTAGTGAATAGGGCGAAAGGGAGGTGTCGGGCGGGCACAGAGTGTGATTCTCAGGGAAGAGCAGCGCAGATGGGGGGAGGTTTATTGCCCATGCATAACACAGAGAGCGGGGGTGACCAGTGCCTGGGGAAGATGCTTGCGAGGGTGGGGAGCCATGCTACGAATCGACAGCGTGCAGAGAGTGGGTCTGGTCAAGGCATCTAAAATGGCTGCCGTGCACGACAAAAGTGTGGCATTTCAAAAAAGGCAAGATGGCGCAAACAATGTTTTTCAACACTTCCTCATTTCCTTCGAATCGAACGTTAACAGACGTTGGTGCATATTACCAAAGTTAAGCGATATTTATCGCTAACGATGCTTACCAACGAATTTTTTACCGCTAAGCATCGTCAGAAATTATCGAAGATAAACCTTGCTATTATCAAGGTTTATCGCAAATGCGATAAAAAACGGCCGCAATGCATGAATATCGCTAAAAAGTCAGCGATATTCATGCATTACCGAGCTAATGCTCTTAGCCATGTTATCCACCTCCCATTGGATAACATGGCTAAGAACTGCTCAGGGCAGGTGTTACTTTTTGGAGATATTCGCGCTTAGCGCGAATATCTCCAAAAGTTGGTAATAGGAGATATATATCTTGCATGTTGTAATGCAAATTATTATGGTATATGGAACTCATACCATAATCTCTCAGGAAAGCAGAAACTGATCCTTTTGGGACCGCCTGAGAAGCCTAGGGGGTGAGGGGTACTCTACTTTGCCCCCTTTTCACGTTCCGAACTATTTTATTTTACTCTCTTCTGTAATTACACAAAATAGCAGCGATAAGATGCATCAGAGACACACAGTGAGAGAAAGGAGGCCGGAGATGAAGAAGAGATGTCAAATACACATTGGAGATAATATAGTGGGAGAAGGGAAGTAAATATGAGTAAACTTACCATGTAACATAAAAATGTTGCACTCTATACTATAAGTCTCATTTTATACTACAATCACTTCGCTACAACCTCATAAATTAAAAATAAAAATGAATAATGTCTCAAACAATTTTTGATTTCTAAATATAAATTTATTCTTCAGAATTTTCTAAATTTGAAAGAACTAGTAACATGTCCTCATCAGCAATTTCCTCTTCAATCATCTCATCTGGAATCTCCTCATTAAAAGTCTGCAATGATGATTCTTGTAACTCTATGGTCTCCAAACATTCGATAAATTCGCCATCAACAGATTGATCAAAAAAATCATTCAAGTCATCTCCTCCTTTTGACAATATTTCATTATTGGTGCTGTCAATTTCAATCAATGTAGTGGAATCATTCAAGTCATCTCCTCCTTGTGACAATATTTCATTATTGGTGCTGTCAATTTCAATCAATGTAGTGGAATCATTCAAGTCATCTCCTCGTGACAATATTTCATTATTGGTGCTCTCAATTTCAATCAATGTAGTGGAATCATTCAAGTCATCTCCTCCTTGTGACAATATTTCATTATTGGTGCTGTCAATTTCAATCAATCTAATGAAATCATACAAGTCATCTCCTCCTTGTGACAATATTTCATTATTGGTGCTCTCAATTTCAATCAATGTAGTGGACAATGCAAAAGAAATTGCCACGGTCTCTTCATTGTGAGCCATTTTATTTTGAAATTGCTTGCTGTAAATTGCAGAAAAAAATAATCACTTTCATTTATCGTTTTTAGTAATACATAATATAAAACTAACTTTATCAAGTATTTAGTATAACAGAAGGACTGCAAATAAATAACAGAAAACATTTTTCAAATTATCTTCAAGTGTACAACATAGTTCCCCTTACAAATTAACAACTCACCTTTTTAAAAGTAGGAGAAGTGTTAGTACTGTGTAAATCAAACACCAGAAATTCACCACCAAAAATTCCTCACAAATGTACCTCAGACAGTAGTATCACAAAATGGCTGTGGTTTCCTCTCATTTGAGATATATACATAACCAATTAACTTTCATCACACACAAATACAAAACCAAAGTAACATTTTAATTGGTTCTAAATTTCAACACTTTCAAATGTGTTTTCCCCATGCAATTTTCCATAGGACATTTACATACGTCTACAGCCTGAATGGCTGAACGGAATTACACCAAACTTGGCAAAATGGTACATCAAACCTAAGAGGTCAGGAAGGATCTACTATGCCCCCTTATGGTCATTTGCCCCTTCGCTTTGGCCTCCTCTTGTCTCTCGATCCTACCGAGAGACAAGATGGCGGCCGCTACGGACTGTTTGTAATGTTGACAGACGCCGGAGAACCAATCAGCTTCGCAAAGCTCCGTAACGCGAAAAGTACGCGAAGCGGAGCGCTGTTACAGATATATATCTTTTTTTGAACGTTAATTTCTCAAAATCCACTGGAGCACATATATTGAGACCTAGCAAAGGCACATCGGGCTACCAGTCCCTAATATTTTGCCAAGTTTCGTGCAAATCCATTCAGCCGTTCGATTATTGACATTTAGATACGTCTACAGCCTGAATGGCTGAACGGAATTACACCAAACTTGGCAAAATGGTACATCAAACCTAAGAGGTCAGGGAGGATCTACTATGCCCCCTTATGGTCATTTGCCCCTTCGCTTTGGCCTCCTCTTGTCTCTCGATCCTACCGAGAGACAAGATGGCGGCCGCTACGGACTGTTTGGAATGTTTACAGACGCCGGAGAACCAATCAGCTTCGCTTCACAAAGCTCCGTTGCGCGAAAAGTACGCGAACTGGAGCGCTGCCCGGTCCGCTGTTACAGATATATATCTTTTTTTAAACGTTAATTTCTCAAAATCCACTGTAGCACATATATTGAGACCTACAAAAGGCACATCGGGCTACCAGTCCCTACAATTTTGCCAAGTTTCGTGCAAATCCATTCAGCCGTTCGGGCTAAAAGTGAGGCCAACCGCCCTATGGAAAACTCAATGTTAAAAACACGTTTTGGGACCCCCCTTTTTTCTCAACCCCCCCTGGACGAACCCCCCCCCAATTTTCAGGGGCTGCTCAGAAACAAAATGTGCCATTTTCCTGAAACTTTCAGCCAATTCCGTCCACAAACGCCAAAGTTATTAGACATAGAATTTTCAAAAATCCCATAGAGAAAAAATCCTAACTATATATACCTACTGGCGACCGCCAGCAGGTAATATATATATATATATATATATTCACTGAAAAAATACAAAGGTTACAAGGAAGTCAAATCTAGCAAATAGAATTTTTTTTAAACTTAGAAACCTTCTCTACCACATAGCCTACCTGTTACCGCCAGTAGACCCACACATCTGGAATACTGAGAGGTCTTAAGAGCCCACACCCCCTTTCTCCCCAACTCTGCAAACGTGCCTCCTGTCGCACTGCTGCTTGAGAGAAGATGTGCACTTTTGTCCTGTGACCCTCAGGAGGCAAGGGAACCTCATCCCCCCACCAGCAGTGCACCGAGAACTGTGTTTGCAGAGTGGTGTTGAAAGGGGGTCGTTGCCTGTGACCACCTTTTAGCAGTCCCACTGTGTGGGGCTAACAGGAGTTAAAAGTCGGATCTGTTGGCCCCTAAGGACCCTCAGCAGCCAAGGGAACCTCATTCCCCAACCAGTAGCGCACCAGGATGCACGTTTGTGGAGTTGTGGAGAAAGGGGGCAGGGCCTCCTGCAACTTGCCCCTTTTTTTTGTTTTAGGAAGGTTGACCACGTGGCGCCCCTACCCTGAACAATTTTGGGCCCTGAGGACCTCATACCCCGAGGCGAGGCCTTTTTTTTTTAAATAATCAAAAGGGAGGAGGACAGAGTGTCCCCCGTAGGCCATTTTTGGCTCCGAGGACCGCATCCCTGGGGCTTGCCCTTTTAAAAAAGTTATATTTGTAAAAAAAGGAGGAGGACCTCCCGGTCCCCCTCTGCAGGCTGATATCGGCCCTGGGGCCCTCATGCCCTGGGCCAGGACTTCATATTGTTTTTTTATGGGAGGGGGCCAGTGTGGCCCCCGCCCTAGTATACCTTTCCCCCAAAGGGACCCCATCCCCCAGGGCCTGCCCTCTCCGTTGGAGCCGCTGGGGGAGCCTCAAGGCCCCGGTGGTCCCTGCTGGCAATTCTGCTCCATTTCATGGAAGGTAGAGCTTACAAAAAGCAGAGAAGTGTTTGCTAGGGTAGGCAGGAGCAGTGCTCCAGCTAAGCCATGGGCAACGGCATTGTCCATGGAGTGGTCACCTCAGGACTATGGGGGAGTGGCTGTCCCCAGGGCTTATAGGGCTCCTGGAGGGGGGCTGATCAGCTGCACTTCTTTGTTCACAATTGCACGGGGGACGTGGTGTTTGCGGGGACAGGGAGGTCCCCCACATAACTGCAACTAGCCCCCATTCCCCTGGGGCTGCGTGTGGGCCCAGAGGGCCTATCCGCATTCATATTTAAAAGTGCCCCGAGGAGGTGTTGGTCCCCATGGATTTGTTAAGCCCAAAGAGGGGGCCCCATGCGCCTCCTCCTATATTCATCATATGCCCCCGGACCTGACCCACCCGGGGGTTATTTTAAAGCAAGCGCAGGAGCCCAATATTGCTTTTTAAAAATGCTTTTTGCCATGGCAGGGTCCCAGGGGGACCCAAACACCAATGCTTGGGGGTCAGGGTTTTCCTATTCTGAACCCTTTTCTATATTTTTACTTTTTCGAGGGTTACTCAGTGAAACCGGTTCACAAGATAGCTTTCAACACTATCTGGTTTAAGTTTTGACACCCAATCAGAGCGGCGCATTTCCCTGCACAAGCTCATCCTTTTTCATGAACGCTTCGTGACCAGAGATATATCTATTTGTTTCTTTTCAAATTTCTGAAAACCAGTAAGCGGATTTACATCAAATAACAAAAAACACAATCTACATAACAACATCTACCTTTCTGCCAAATTTGGTGTAATTCTGTCCAGGAGTTCGGGCTCCTGGACAGAATTACAACCGAAAGACAGCAAGCAACCTTATTTCACACCCCTATTTCTCGGTCCTCCTTGCACGGATCATCTCCAAACTTTCCATGGCATACAGAACCTACTTTGACACTTTTTGTGAAATTTTCATGAAGATTGGTCAAACAACACCAAAGTTATAAGCAAGTCAAAAAATGCTATTCCTATGGGAAATAGGTATTTACTATAGCTATCTACTGGTAGTAGGTAATATATACTTACATACACACACACACACGCGTCACAAAGGAGTTCCCGCATCTTTGTAACCTGCAATATTGTATAAATGGTTTGGCAGTCTGGAACTGGGCTGTTGCACTTCTGGTTGTTGGATTAAATTATTGGGATTTCTGTCCCCTGCAGCCACGGCCACCCTGCAGGGTTGGGGGCCCTTGACAACGGAGTTGTCTTGTTAGTAGAAATTGGAGGGCATGACCTGCCTGCCTACGGAAGGAAAATGGAATGTCCGAAAAGGTGGCAAGTAAGGTAACCACCTTGGCTTGGTAAGGATCAGACTAAATGCATCAGTTTTATATGGGTTATGGAGACTATTTCGTGAACTTTGACTTCTACGAGTGCTGCATATTTCATTTATGACTTACCTTGCCTGTGTTTTTTATCTAGAACAGGAACTACAAGAGACAAACTCCATTTGGCATCATGGACATTGTCTTGCAGTGCGAGAAGAATTATGGGACTTGCAGTTGTCAGCATAAGTAACATGACTCAAGATCATTTAAACAACTGTGGCCAGTGAAGACGTCATTTCCTATGATGAAGGCAATCACACCGAAACGCGTCAGGAAGGAGTTCCCGCATCTCCGTAACCTGCAATATTGAATAAATGTTCTGGCAGTCTGGAACTGGGCTGTTGCACTTCTGTTTGTTATATATATATATATATAGACGACAATACTAATATAAATCTCCAGGTTGGAGATATGGATCTGCTTAAAGATATGTATGAACTTGAGGTTGGGGACACAAATGAGAGGAGTGACCACACAATTTTGCGAACATGTGGCATCATGAACAAAGAGATCAAACACAGTGGACTACGCCTTAAAAACAAATTTAATCCCAATGTACCATATGATAACATTGAAGCCTACAACTCAGCAATCATTGCAGATCTAAAAGGAACAAGGAGTAAATTCAAAAATACCAAAAGGGAGAATTTAACCAAAGAACAAAAAATGGCATTGAAAACACTAGAGGATGACCCGAAAATTGTAATCAAGCCCTCCGACAAGGGGGGCAATGTGGTTATAATGAACTATGCGGATTACCATCAAGAGGCAATGAAGCAACTAAACGACAAGTCCTGTTATGAACTAATTGACTGGGAAAGGTACAAGAAAACCATCAAAGACTATCACACATTACTTGGAGGATGGTACCATAGTGGGCTTCTTGACACAGATGAGTACACATTTTTAAGGAAAGATAAGCCCCGCATCCCTTGTATTTACTTTTTGCCAAAATTGCATAAGGACCCCTCTAGACCAACAGGGCGTCCGATTGTTTCATCGAATGGAGGATTGTTAGAAAATACTTCACTCTTCCTTGATCTATATCTTGCTGAGTATGTCCATAATCTGAACTCTTATTGCAAGGACAGTTCGGATTTTCTGAAAAAACTACATGGTATAAAATGGGAGGAAGGTTATATACTAATCAGCATGGATATTTGCTCCCTGTATACATGTATTGATCAGGAGAAGGGTGTAGCGGCCTGCATGTATTTTCTGAGAAGCAGGCATATTGACCACTGGGACCACAACACAATGTTAGAGGCCATGATGCTATATTGTCTGAAAGAAAATATTTTTCTCTATGAGAAATCTGTGTATCGTCAGCGGTCCGGGACCGCGATGGGAACCTTTTTTGCCCCCAGCCTAGCGAATCTTTTCCTAGGCTGGTGGGAGGAACAACATGTGTGGACTGACGAATCTGAGATGTATACTGACCACATTATTATGTGGGTCAGATACATTGACGATTTGTTCCTGATATGGAATGGCCCAAAGTTACAGGCAAAGAAGTACATTGAACATCTAGGAGCTAACAATTTGAACCTAAAATTCACCTACAGTATGAGTGAAACTTATTGTGAGTTCCTAGATATAGCTGTAGAAATTAAGCAGAACTCTATCACGACTCGCTTATTTCGTAAGTCCACAGCGGGCAATGCAGTTTTACATTCAAGGAGTCAGCATCCAGTACCGCTAAAAAACAGCATTCCATACGGCGAGCTCCTGAGAGCTCGTCAAAACAGTAGCACAGATTCAGACTATGAGAGGGACAAGGAGATCATGATTGAACGCTTCCAACAACGAGGCTATCAATCCAATGTACTAACTAGGGCCCAACAGAAAGTAGGGACCATGACACATGAGGAGGCCCTGTTTAGAATGTCTACCAGTGCGAAAAGAAAAGAACAATTGACCATCACAAGTACTCCACATATTCCACGTATGATCACTAATTTTAGTAGAGGGTCACCAACATTAGAAAAAATAATGAGATCATACTGGAATCTTCTAATGGCTGACCCGATCATTGGAGCATCAGTAGGAGATAGACCCCAGATTACTTACCGTAGAGCGAGGTCCCTCAAAGACAAATTAGTGCACAGTTACCCTCAGGGAATAACCAAAACGAACTGGTTGACGCCTACTGGGTTCACCACTTGTGGGAGCTGCAAAGCTGACCGCAATGGGAAGAACTGTAAGGAATACATAGTAGGTACTGGACAGAAAAAATTTATCAAACAACAGATTAACTGCAACAGCGATTGTGTTGTCTACCTACTGGAGTGCCCATGTGGCCTCCGGTATGTGGGCAGCTCAAAACATCAATTGAAGGTGCGAATTCTGCAACACCTCCGTGCGATCACTAATAAAGATCACAACTATCCCATGGCTCGACATTATGCGGAGAAGCATAATAGCAACAATGCGAGTCTAATGTTTTGTGGAATTGACAGGGTTCCCAAACATATACGGGGTGGGGATAGCGAAACACATCTAAGAGTCTTAGAGTCAAGACATATCATAGACATTGATAGCAGAATCCCGAAGGGCCTGAACTGCGGGGAAGAACTGGCATCACATATTGGTGTATGAAGTAGGGACAACCTATAACGACTGCCTGGAATTTGGGATATGCAAGGAGTTGGCAAATGTGCTCTAACAAGTTTTAATCACACACCTTTTAAATATGCATTGAGGATTGGAATTGGGAGTAACTTGCGGGATACCAAATTTATACATGTAAACGTGTTATTCTCACAATAGTATAGAATTAAGAGGGGCAGGCTTGCCCTTTAGGGATATCCCAATTGTGTACTATCGAATATACCCAATGCACCCCCGGCTGGGGGATTCACGTAACAATGGTTGTTTATTTTCATATGATTTTTTTTGCACATTTATCATTAGCCCTAAAGAAATAATAGGCGCTCTCGCACTTTAGTTTCCCTCACTCACTCACTTCTCACCACACTGTATGCACTCGCATGACAAAAAGCCACCGCCAAAAAGAAAAATTAGAAACAAAAAAGTGAACTTTAGATTATGGTTTGTGCTATACGAGGCATGGGAGTTGTTAGTTTTGTTGTGCATTAATAACGGAATTACAAGATAATGCAATTTTACTATACTGCATCAAATTACTGCTTGGGAAATACCATTGGGCATTGCACTGTATGAGTAAGGCACTGATGGAGATTTCACTGAGGGCTTATATCGTATGAATTCAATGGGTGAAATCTATAATTGATTATGCCTTAAATTTATGAATGTCTATATATGCCAAAAATGTTTAGGAAGTGAAGTCATAAATGAATATGTTATTTTATATCAATGCCACAATACAGTACTGAGTTCTAATTTTCGGAATTTGGTCTGATGTCAGGTTTAGCCGTAAAAACTACATTGCCCAGCAGTCTAAGCGTTTTCCGAAATGCACATCGTAAATGGTTTGAAACTTTGGTCCACATGTGTCGGCAAATGAATTGTATTTTACAATGTAAATTCTGCTTTTGAGGTTCTGAAGCGGCAATGTAAACGAATATGAAATGACAAAACACATGGTTGGATCCATGAGATTAGATCGTTCACAGATATATGTATGTGTCTTCTATGTCTATTGTTTACCTCATGGAAAAAGGACTTAAAAACATAATGTAACAAAATGGTGGCCACTTGATAAAGGCTTCTCGCCGAAACGCGTCGTCTTTTGGAGAGTGCACATTAAATATTAATTGTGCCTGAACTTACCTGGTGTGCCGTTTTCCTTGATACCGAATGTGGAGGTGAATGAGGAATCATTGGTGAAATAAAGTGTGGCGACTGCGGCCACCCACGGCACCAGCGTTGCCAGGCTGAGGATCATTGAAGCAGTACCGTTTGGAAGATATAGATATATATATATATATATATATATATATATATATATATATATATATATATATATTTTATATATATATATATATATATATATATATATATATATATATATATATATATATATATATATATATGTATATATATATTACCTACTGGCGGTCGCCAGTAGGTATATATAGTTAGGATTTTTTCTCTATGGGTTTTTTGAAAATTCTATGTCTAATAACTTTGGCGTTTGTGGACGGAATTGGCTGAAATTTTCAAGAAAATGGCACATTTTGTTTCTGAGCAGCCCTTGAAAATTTGGGGGGGGTTCGTCCAGGGGGGGCCGAGAAAAAAGGGGGGTCCCAAAACGTGTTTTTAACATTGAGTTTTCCATAGGGCGGTTGGCCTCACTTTTAGCCCGAACGGCTGAATGGATTTGCACGAAACTTGGCAAAATTGTAGGGACTGGTAGCCCGATGTGCCTTTTGTAGGTCTCAATATATGTGCTCCAGTGGATTTTGAGAAATTAACGTTTAAAAAAAGATATATATCTGTAAGCGCGGACCAGGCAGCGCTCTGGTTCGCGGACTTTTCGCGCAACGGAGCTTTGTGAAGCGAAGCTGATTGGTTCTCCGGCGTCTGTCAACATTCCAAACAGTCCGTAGCGGCCGCCATCTTGTCTCTCGGTAGGATCGAGAGACAAGAGGAGGTCAAAACAAAGGGGGAAATAACTATAAGGGGGCATAGTAGATCCTCGCTGACCCCCTAGGTTTGATGTGGAGGTTTTAAAAGGGCCCCGCGGGGCAAAAAAAAATAATAAAAATAATAATTGAACGGCTGAATGGATTTGCACGAAACTTGGCAAAATATTAGGGACTGGTAGCCCGATGTGCCTTTGCTAGGTCTCAATATATGTGCTCCAGTGGATTTTGAGAAATTAACGTTCAAAAAAAGATATATATCTGTAACAGCGCTCCGCTTCGCGTAACGGAGGTTTGCGAAGCTGATTGGTCATTCTGTCACTGGGCTATAGTTGGGCTACATCTGGCTGATATTTGGGCTACATTTGTTTTTTTGTGTGTCTGGCGGCCATCTTTGGGCTACATTGGGCTACATTGGGCTTCATTGGGCTACATTCGGCTAATTAGCAAATAGCTCATCGCGAACTAGGAATGGTAAAGAATCGCTATTTATTCCTTAAAGTTCGCTATTTAGGAAATGCAAATAACTTTGATGATACATATGGCGGTTCATCTCTAACAAGATAAGAAGCATAGGGATAGATTTATGATGACTGGCGCATCACCAGGGATGTGTTAGTCATTCTGTGCCGCTGTTCCGTCACCTATGGTGTGCTGCATTTACAATGCGGCGCATCATGGGGCAAAAACAGCACAGATGCGTGATGTATCTGTGCCGTAAAGGTGGCGCATTGCTGGAGTTGTATCGCAAGTGTGATGAAGCTCCAGCAAGGGTCGGGGGTGCCCCTGTCGCAGGGTTTCTGTTCTCACACAGAACTGTGGACAGAGGATTGGAACCTCGGCGAATTAGGGTGTCCCAAAACTCACGTTAGTAATCAAAAACTATTTAGCAAGCTAGGTACAGTGTCACATTGGATATAACAAACTCTCAATGTTTAGACAATCCAGAATATGAACTTATAGTACCTCAGGATACGTGGAACTCATGAACAGTCGGTCGTTATAGATTTCTTAGAAACCAGAACATGGAGTTAAGAAGAACAGATGTGTATTTGAAATGTTTATTTACTAATGCCGTCTTCTCAGGCGTAGTACCTTAGATAATAAAAGTACACATATTATCAGTAGCAAAATTACCAGCATAGTTACTAGTACATAAAAAGTGAATGGTGATAGTATGTTAACATGCTGTAAATGAATAAGAGTTAGCAACACTTATAAGCAGCCGCGGGCCGTGGAGGGAGTTACGGTGAGGCAGGGAGGCGGGGAGGGGGAGAAGCAGGGTGGAGAATACAAGTACACATATTATCAGTAGCAAAATTACCAGCATAGTTACTAGTACATAAAAAGCGAATGGTGACAGTATGTTAACATGCTGTAAATGAATAAGAGCAACACTTATAAGCAGCCGCGGGCCGTGGAGGGAGTTACGGTGGGGCAGGGAGGCGGGGAGGGGGAGGGGCAAGGTAGAGAGGGCTCCACCCTGCTTCTCCCCCTCCCCGCCTCCCTGCCCCATCGTAACTCCCTCCACGGCCCGCGGCTGCTTATATCTCACCCTCCCTAATACACATAATATATTATTTGCTAAGAAGGTCTCTTTGTGTTGGTTTAGGGCGTGCCCATACTTTAGTGTCTTAGATTTGAAGGAATCACATCAGCATACACCAGCTCTCTCTTCATGTGAACCGCATCAACTGTTGTGTATGTGTGTTCGGCAAAGCAATATAAAACCCGCCTCATGCCCAGAATTGGCAGAAGTTGCACTTATGTTATGAGTATGAAGTCGTGGAGATCAGACCTCATAACAATTCTGTATCGTGTTGTTCTTGAAACTTTAGCACTCGCTGTACAGATATAGTTTAACAAGTAAAGCAGATAGTAGACCAATAACATATTATTCTCATGTAAACCACGATGAACTACTAGGTGGAAAGCTAAAGCAACAACTAAGTGTCGTGTGCAGAAGTTGCAAAAAAGGAAAAATGGCGTTTAAACCGGTAATGAGCCCATGCTAACTTAACACGGTGTAAAGATATCCAGGACCTAGATGACACCTCCTCATGATCCGGAAACGAACTGAATAAGATAATAGAAGTGCCATCTCATGAGAGCAGATTGCAAGTTTATATGTGGACGGTCCGCAAGGTAAAGCATTAAAAACTAGGAAAATTCAATGCTAAAGAAAAATAAAACAGCCAAGTACTTTATCGAGTCTTAAGCCAATAGGCAAGGTAAATAATAAAAACTTGACAAATAAGTCAATGAATTGTCAATGAAATGCTAGTACTCAGCATATCAAACATGAAAAAGGTCTATGACATAACTGTGTATGCAAAATAAGCTGCAACAGCCTCCAATAGGAAGTCACCGTCTTCATCCGAAAACAGTTCAGCCATCCAATTTAAAAGCGGAAAAGAACATACGGGCTCTCCCAGCACCGGATCCTCTATCACCATCAGAGGACAGCTCGGTGGGTTTTCAAGAAAGCTGTGTTCCAAGAAAGACTGTGCTGCCGCCAGTAAATTCCAGGGACCAAGTAGTCCATGCATCAATGCCACAGCCATAATCCTTTCGCCAGGACAAATCAACTCGTGAGTAATGATAGGAGTCATCAGCTGATTAAAGTCGACGTCAGGAGAAACCGGTCCGCAGAGACACAAATCAATGGCCCAATCGAAATCACAGGTCAGGCAGTGAAATACAGGCTGGACACAGGTGAAGTAGGAGAACCGAAAAGATAATCCATATGCCGTGCTTAATATCGCCAACGGCATTGTGCCATAATATTCTAGCATGCGATTGCGGAACAGTGTCAGCAGCTGCAGGGTCGGAGGTTGCATAGGAGGGACATCCATATTTAAAAATGTAAAAAAGCACAAGAGCGTCCGCTGGTAATGCAAGTAAAAATGCCAATCCACGAACCAGAGTGCAGAAAATACAATGAAAGGGAGCAGGGATGACTCCAAAGATTTTCTCAAATGAAGTCACGAGACCACTGGTAACAACTTTAAAAAAGTGTGCCAGGGATTTTGTGGAGGATGCGTTAAAGATAGTCGGAAACATGTTGCTGAAATTGAAAGGCAAACCTGTGTACGGGTGTTCGCTATGTGAAGTACGAAAGTTTCACGGGCCGAACTCAAGGCCACCTCTCTCTGAGACAAAAGAGCTCTTATTCTTGCCATGCCGTTGAAACGTGTCCCAAGGTTGGTATTTGTGGCCAGATTGAAAACTCCCTATGTTCATGTGTGGGAGGAAATAGAACATTTCTGCAGCAAATAACCCGTTCACTTACTGTTACGATAAAAGGAATACTTTTAATTAACTCAGAACAATCTTCATTATTGAGCATCAAATAACTACCATTTTCCAACAACTTGAACGTGGGGATGATAGCAGGAACTGGCGTGCCTTGCAACACGCAAGCCATATTTGGTCGGTGTTTGTTGCATGAATCGTGTAACTGTATGTGCCTACACATTAGTGAATGATCTGGCGTCTCAGTGCATTCCTCTCCATTCAGATAAACTTCTTGATCATCTTTGAAACATCTGTATGTGTATGGAAGCGACCAGACCTCATGAACAAAAGCACTACCTAAAGGTTCATAAAGACCTATTGGTATATATTTCATACAATTTGAAAACTTATATAAAGCAAAAGGCAGCGTTATTAAACCGTGGATAAGGCATGTTGCCAAAAAACCCGCAATCCTCTGCTGATGATGTCACTGAGCATGTCATGAATGATGTAATATGTGACATCATCAGCAGTGGATTATGGGTAATAGTATCTCTAGTTTACTCCCCTATAGCTGTCTTTCTTTTAACATAAGTGTGTGTTTCCTTCCCTTATACTTACTGTTTTTGGTTCGCTTCCAGTTCGCGTACCAGCGAGCGAACTAGGAAGCGAACTAAGAGAAATAGAGGTTGGCACAGTTCCAAATATTGTACCAATTTTTTAATAACGGGGAGGTAGTTCTGAAAAGAACTTTTTTTTTTATTTTTCTGAACATTTTTTTACTGTTTTTGAATTTTTCGGAACAGTTTTATATTTTTTTGGGTTTTTCTTGGAGGGGGCAATGAAAACGATTCATTGTAAAGGGCTCAACAGGAGCAACAAAACAAAAAAAAGAAGTATTTATTATTTTGGGCGTTTCGGACAAACTTGCATATGATAGTCAATAGCTCTGTTGATCAGAGTGATGCTTCTTTCTCCGTAGGAAATGAATCCATCGCAAAATACGCAGGTGTGTTTTACTTCACCAAATCTCATTTGTATATTTGGCACCATCTCCCTGCCCTCTGGTCCCGTTACTTCCGGTACAACAGATCTTCTGGCCATAATAGGGAGATTATCTAGGTCGTTCCGAAACTGTGCAGCACTGTAGTTGTTAGGATGCCACCTAGTCATATGGCGATGCATTGTGTAGTTTCCGAAACTGTATTTTTTGTCGGTCCCTCTGGACAGTCTATCTTGACATATAAGGCAAGTTACGTATCTTGCATTTACTTTTTTCTGACCTTTGGGAATTTTAAAAAATTGCCAAATGAAGTTTTCTTTCCGGTGAGACGTCTTGGGCTGCTCAGGCAAAAACTGCCTCTCTTCGTGCTCGTCCTCCTGTTCCTCTTCTTCTTCTTCTTGTTGAATTACAACTTGAGCAGGTGGTCCACTCTTCCTTGGATGTGGTGGAGGTGGTGGGGAAGCACCAGCTGAAGCTACTAAAGAAGCCATTGCTCAGTGATCACAAAGGGTCTTTCTCTCACAATGATGAAAGTCAGAGTGAGGAAAGAAGGAGGGATTTTCATCATTTGGGAAAAACAAGAGTTCTCAACCAATCAAAAGTGTTCATTTTAGATTATATGACCTAGTCTTACATCATTAGGAAACCAAAAGTGAAATGAACCAATGAAAAGTGTTATTACCAAGTCACATGACTTGCTGTGTTTACGTTAAGCGCTTTGCAGGGCCTCCCGGTTTGCTTCCAGAAACCTGCGCTTTGGCACTCGCTTCGCGTACCAGTTCGCTAACGTAGCACGTCATATGACGTATCACGCGACAACGTGAAACGTCATGCGGACGGGAGGCGTCACGATGTTGTTTTCTAACGCGGCACTTGCGGTAAAGAAACGTTTACCGGCTCGCGGTCTATTTCGCGGCATCAAGGTCAGCTAACGGGAAGCTTCCCGATTCGCGAAGCGGGAACGAAGAAAAAAAAATATTTAAAAAAAAAATTATTCATAAACATATAAAATATATTTTTGGATTTAAAGAAGAATACATTTTACAGCTACAGATATTAGCTGTTAAAAAACCAATGAAATTCACAGAAAAAACCATAGGTTATAGACCATATATAGTTAGGAATTAGCATTTACAAAACCTTGAAAATTCACTGAAAAAACCATAGGTTATAGACCATATATAGTTAGGAATTAGCATTTAGAAAACCTTATTTTACTCACACAAAACCATTGAAATTCCATATATAGTTAGTTGCACTAACTATATATCGCGCACCCGCAATCCACTGCTGATGATGTCACATATTACATCATTCATGACATGGTCAGTGACATCACTGATGACATCACTGATGACATCTCAAATGACATCACTGATGACAACATCCAGTGACTGTATGTTTCTGTAAAGTTAAAATATGTCTTAGATATTGAAGAATGAGTGGATGTATAAGTGTCTGGATGAAGGATTTAGTAGGTGCGTGACTGACTGTATGAGTGAGTGATTAAATGTGTCTCACTGAATGCATGGGTTAGTGACTAAACTGTCTTAATTTGTGCATCATTATGTCTGTTGTGATGTAAACTGCTGCATGTGTTGATCATTAGCTATACGAGAGGCTATATGTGTTATTAATTGGTTGCCCAAGTATTTCTATGGGAGATTGAGTTTGTGTGGGGGTGGCTGGGAGGTGTGTGACTCTGTGCATAGATGTGTGAGCAGTTGATTCACTAGGTGTATGAGTTCAAGAGTGCATGTGGAAAAAGCTACATGGGCGGTTGACTGTGTGCATGAGTGTATTGATGAGTGAATGGATATCTCAATGCTACATGTCATAGTAAGTACATATGTAAAACACAGTACATGTGAGAGTTGGCATATATAAATAACTGTGCATGAGAGCCACTGAATGTGTGAGTGGCTGTATGGATCATTGTGAACTTGTATCAGGGATTGTATAAGAGAGTAAATATGTGTTAGTATATGTTTGAATAAGTAAGGTGTGTATAACTGTATAGTTGAGGAAATGGAGGTGAGATTGTTTCTTTGCATGACTGACTAGGTGTGTGAGTAACTCCATGGATGAGTGACAGTGTGTGAGTGTCTGTATACACTGAGTGTATCTAAGGTTATATTAGAGTCTGAAGAGGTTTATCGTATTAGCACAAGAATGATGTCAAATGAGATGTCATCAGTGATGTCATCAGTGATGTCATTTGAGATGTCATCAGTGATGTCATCAGTGATGTCACTGACCATGTCATGAATGATGTAATATGTGACATCATCAGCAGTGGATTGCGGGTGCGCGATATATAGTTAGTGCAACTAACTATATATGGAATTTCAATGGTTTTGTGTGAGTAAAATAAGGTTTTCTAAATGCTAATTCCTAACTATATATGGTCTATAACCTATGGTTTTTTCAGTGAATATATATATATATATATATATATATATTACCTACTGGCGGTCGCCAGTAGGTATGTATAGTTAGGATTTTTTTCCTATGGGATTTTTGAAAATTCTATGTCGAATAACTTTGGCGTTTGAGGACGGCATTGGCTGAAATTTTCAGGAAAATGGAACATTTTGTTTCTGAGCAGCCCCTGAAAATTTGGGGGGTTTCGTCAAGGGGGGGCCGAGAAAAAAGGGGGGTCCCAAAACACATTTTTCCCAAGCAATTTTCCATAGGGCGGTTGGACTCACTGTTAGCTCGAACGGCTGAATGGATTTCCACGAAACTTGCCAAAATTGTAGATATTGTTTGCCCGATGTGCCTTTGCTAGGTCTCAATATATGTGCTCCAGTGGATTTTGATAAATTAACGTTCAAAAAAATATATATATCTGTAACAGCTCTCCGGTTAGCGCCCCGGTTCGCGTACCTGACGCGTAACGGAACTTCGCGAAGCGAAGCTGATTGGCTCTCCAGTGTCTGTCAACATTCTAAACAGTCCGGAGCGGCCGCCATCTTGTCTCTCGGTAGGATCGAGAGACAAGAGGTGAAGAAAAACGAAGGGGGAAATTAATGAAAGGGGGCAAGGTAGACCCCTCCTGACCCCCTAGGATTGATGAGGGGGCTATTAAAGGGTCCCGCAGGGCAAAAAATAAAAAAAATAAAAATCCGTTTTTTCGCGGTAGAGGCGCTACCCGGTACGCGAACCGGGTAGCTAACCGGTAGCGTAACGGGAGTCCGCCATCTTGTGTTTCGGTCAAATTTAATCACAAGATGGAGGAAAAACAATGTGGGAAATGGGTATAAGGGGGCACGGGAGACGTATCCTGACCCCCTAGGTTTTCTGAGGATGGCTGAGGAGGCCCATATGTGCGAAAAAAAAACCACATTTTTTTTCAAATTTTCACGCGGTTAGCGTCCGGTGCGCGAACCGGGTAGCGCTCCGGAAAACGTAAATCGTGAAAATGTGTAAAAAAAAAGTTACATTTAAAATTTGTTTAGAGTGATCATAGTTAGGGTAGCTCTGAGAAGAGCTTTTGGGTCTGTGGTAGATTTAGGTACTTATAAGTAGGTACCAATACATAGTCTTAAATTCAGGATGAAAATTCTGTTCCCCTCATCTGAGAAGTGAACTCCATCTCCTCTGTAGATATCTTGCATGTAGTAACGCAAGTTATTGTTGTAGATGGAGCCCATTCCATGGTCTCTCATGTAAGCTGAAACAGACTTATTTACATGCTTCCTCGATTTCTCAATTTGTGGACAAAATTGGTTGGACCACCTCCATTTCTGTCTTTGGCATATATTTGAATATACCAAGGCAGTTTGAGGAAAAAGTGCCATCAATTGCTTAAAGGTGTCCTTTAAAAGCATTTCCAGACCTACCCCAGTCAAAGTGCCCAAGTCATTTCCTCCACAGTGCACAATTAACAGGTCAGGGTTTGGCAAATGCAAAAAGGTTTTCACCAATGGTATCAATTGGTGACATCTTAATCCTCTGTGGCCCATCCAGTTGATTTCCACATTTTGTAAATTGAGGTTGTGTAAATTTCTATTATCAGCATACCTTTGAGCCCAGTGGATGTAACTATGTCCAATAATCCAGACAGAAAACATGGTGAGAGGATGTTCTGCTGTAGTCAGATGAAGTGTGGGAATGAAATGGCAGTTGAAACAGTAGGAGTTTGTTATGAAAAAAACTGTGGAGTTTCAGTGCTAATGATTCAGTAGCAGTGATTGGTGGATTATGATTGCTGAAAACAGAAAGTTACGGTGCATGGATGAGTTCTTTGAAAGATGTAAATTGAATGGTTAAGAAAAAATCATTTTAAGTAACATTGCACTGGATAAGCAGGTGTACTGAGAGTTCAGAGTTCAGTTGAAACATTGTTGTGTGAGAGGTCTTTCAGGAGGTAGTTGCTATGGAAAAAAAGGCAGAAAGGGCAGAGGGGGGTAGGGTGTTCATTTGAAAAAAGTGAGGGAAGAGTTTTGATTGGCTGACATGAGGGATATGTGTGAAGAATTACAGGATTTCTGTGCCATTGCTGGTTGCAGACTCAGAAGATCATACCCTTTGCTCTGCTAAAGAAAAATTGGTGTGTGCCTGAGACTGTTTTCAAACTCAAAAAGCATTTGCTAAGGTGAGAAAAGATTCATTTACTTTAGATAGAGACTAGTATGGTTTATGGAGAAAATAAGGAAGCCAGCTGTGCATTTAAAATGTTGTTTTGTGTCAAATGTATTCATTATATTTTCCAAAAAGATTTTGCTTCTTTGACAAATTGTAATTGGAGAAAATGTGAAGTACTAGTACTGACAGAGTGTGCTTGTACATAAGAGCTGTGCTGTGTTTTCAAATTATGACCAGAAAATCGTTTTTTTTTAAAAAGAAATGCTCTTTACATTTATGCGAAGGACAAAATGGTGTTTGCTTCTTTAAATAAATATTTCATTTCCCACCATGAATATGGGAAAATAATTTGCTTGTTTGTCGGTTTAAAAACACGTTTCTTGAAGTCATTTAGGTTTCACAATATGTTCTGCAAGAGTTTCATAGTCAACATGGGGGCAAATTTACAAAGCTTATGAGCCACATTCACGTCATTTTCTCCACGTTAAAAGTGACTTTAAAGGTGGTGCAAGGTCCTTGTAAATACGCCCTCATGAGTGCTTTGCAAATTTAAGTCATTTCCCCGTGGTGCAAGGTCCTTGTAAATACGCCCCATGTGTGCTTGGCAAATTTAAGTACTGACAGGGTGTGCTTGTACATAGGAGCTGTGTTGTGTTTTCAAATTATGACCAGAAAATCGTTTTTTTTTAAAAAAGAAATGCTTTTTACATTTATGAGAAGGTCAAAATGGTGTCTGCTTCTTTAAATAAATATTTCATTTCCCACCATGAATATGGGAGAATAATTAGCTTGTTTGTCGGTTTACAAACACGTTTCTTGAAGTCATTTAGGTTTCACAATATGTTCTGCAAGAGTTTCATAGTCAACATGGGGGCAAATTTACAAAGCTTATGAGCCACATTCCGTCATTTTCCCCACGTTAAAAGTGACTTTAAAGGTGGTGCAAGGTCCTTGTAAATACGCCCTCATGAGTGCTTTGTAAATTTAAGTCATTTCCCCGTGGTGCAAGGTCCTTGTAAATACGCCCCCATGTGTGCTTGGCAAATTTAAGTACTGACAGAGTGTACTTGTACATAGGAGTTGTGCTGTGTTTTCAAATTCTGACATGAAAATGGTTCATAAAGAAAAGGAATGCTTTTTACATTTATGACAATGACAAAAAGGTGTCTGCTTATTTAAATAAATATATCACTTCTCACCTTCAATCTGGGAGAGTAATTTGCTTGTTTGTCGGTTAAAAAATTGTTACTTTAAGACATTTAGGTTTCACAATATGTAATGCTAGAGTTTCATAGTCACTATGATGATAATGATATACATTTAGAACTGTGTAGGAGGCATGGAGAAACTGAGGCTTCTGTAAGTGTCAAGGGAGGTGAGTAATGTACATTGCTCTGTTGCATACAGTCCTCATCTTCTGCGTACTCTTGGATATGCTAGACTACATCTGGACAATGAGATACCTAAGCTGAGGAAATACAGGTGTTGTGATTGTGAAATGAGCAAAAATATTTGCACGTTTTTCAATTATATCACCTAACATTACGAATCACATTGTGCAGATGAGGTTTAGGCCTGTCCAGGGAGACAGAGGAGGTCTGGCCTTTGTTCAAGAGTGCAGTGGACATGACTCACTTCATTGGTAGGCCTGCACATGTATTATCTCCTCTGTACTCTTCAACAAGCCTAAATTTCATCTGCAACCCTGAGTAGGCCTCACCTCAAAGAAACCTCTGGATAGGCCACACCTTATCGGCATCCTGAACCAATCATTTAAAATGTTAGGGGCAGATTTATGATGGCCGTGCGCCTCTTTTGCGCCGCCGTTGCGTCACTTTTGTGACGCAGCGGCGGCGCAAAAGATGCGCCATGTTGCGACATATTTACAACTTGATGCATCTAGGCAGATGTGTCACGCTGTAAAGTCCTGCGCCACATGAAACCTGCATCAGGTTTCATGTGGGCGTTTTGTTGCAGGGTGGGCGTTCACTTGCATGAAAGCCCTGTAAAACTAACACAGTGAAATTTACAAGATTTCACTGAGTCAGCTTTATGGCATTGTTGAATCAAATCCTTACGCCTGTTTGAAACAGGCATAAGGAGTGACGCACCATGCAATGTGTGGCTTGCCCCTGTGCATTGCAGGAGTCATGTGGCGCTTGCGACGTGATTCCTGCAATGCGCCGCTTTTGCGGCACAGATGCGTGACGCATCTGTGCTGTTTTTGCCCCATGGTGCTCCGCATTGTAAATGCGGCACACCATGGGTGGCAGAGCAGCGGCGCACGTTAACTGGTGCATCCCTGGGGATGCGCCAGTTAACATAAATCTGCCCTTTTACATTTAAGTATGAGCAGGGGACACAGAGTCGGTGAGGCTTATCCAAGGTTAAGAAGAGATGAGTCCTGTTCACTGAAAACTTGGACATAGGCCTCACCTTCTCAGCATCGCTGGACATGGCTAAATAATATCTGCAAAATGTTACTCTTGTTAAACAATTTTACTATTATAGTCTCTGAGATTTGTCTCTTACTCTGCAACATCTCATTGTTGTTCTCTTTCTTTAAAGATAACGACAACATCAACCATGAGTGATAATGAGCAATCTGTTGATCTCAATCTTATCATTGAACTTGTCATTGAAACGTCAGTGGAAGTAGATCCCTTGGATGATTTATATCCTGTGGATGATGAAGAATATGATGAGGATGCCGATTTGTCAGAATTGTATGACATAGGGTGGGCAGCTGACCTGCTCGAGTGTATTGAACAATAAAGACTTTTAAAAATAAATTTAAGTTACTGGAAATGAAAAGTAACCATGTTAACCGTTTTATTTAAATTTAAATACAACTTCAAAAACAGCTTGTGTGAAGTGTCTTTAATAAAATAGTGAAATATGCTAATAAAATTAGTTCAGATTCACATATAAAAGAGCACAGGTCAAATGTAGAAGCATTCCATTTCTTTGCTACTATTTGTGAATTTTAAATTTGTCAATGCACTAAAAATTATTGTATGTAGAATTGACAACTAGTGTGTTAATTTTTTGACGACTGTTATTGATTTAATGTTTGGTAATAGTGGTTAATAAATTTTTTTATTATATTTTACCACAGATTCAACTGCAGATCATTTCAAAATTAAAACATGCCTTCAAGGAAAAGGAGGAGAAAGGCTACAAAACGTCAAACACAGCAGCTTACTACATGCTTGCAGCAGTCCTCTACAATAAAAACTCGTCAAGTCACCAAAAAAGCTCCGGGTAAGACAACGAAATCTTTCCTAAGAAACATTTCCAGAAAAAAAAGTATCACTAGAGAACATGTTTTAGTCCACAAGAAGAGAGTCAATTTAAACAGGAAAGAAAGGCGCCTTAATAAAGTTAGTGGTAGAGCAGGAGAAAACTCTGTGAGTGCCGGTAGAAGGCACAATCAATTTAGGGACATTCGTAGACGAATGTTCCGCAACAGGATAATTGTAAATTTGATGAAAAATGTAAAGAAAGGTCAACAGAAACTGGCTTTTTATAAGAAAAAGAAAAATGTTGAGAAAATTATTGATCAGGCTTTGGAAATGAAGCGAAAGTTATTTATTTTGGTAATCAATTGAATTAGGAAACTAAACAAGGCAATTTATGAATTCAAAACAAATAGTAGATGGAAGAGAATAGTTAATCGTACCAATTTTTGTGAAGTATTTTCAGGAGAATGGATGCATAGTTCAAGTTCTGAGGCATTTTTCAATGAGGAGAGTTACTTCCAGGACAATGATTTGGTGCATGCAGTTGACACCAGTGGTCGAGCATATGAGGTGAAAGACGGTTGTCCAGTTGAAAAAGAAAAACTTGTGTCAACAGAGGCAGAAGAAGTGTTAGGTGATGAAGTTTTAGGGAGACGTGCTAAGGGTCCAGTGTACACCTGGAAGTGTAGTAGTATTTGCAGTGTGCGACAGGATTCCATCAATTTGCTTTGTGATTTTGTACGGACATTTAATAAGAAAAGTTTAAAACAGAAAATGAAGTTGTTGCAGGAATTAGATCCATGCAGAGTGAGAGAAGTGACAGGTTTACATGGTCATTCACTGGCTTGTCTTTACAGGAGAGTATGCCAGAGTGTTTTTCATCATTTCAGGATGCTAGCAGTCCATCATAATAAAGTGAGGAAATTAGTGAGAATGTTGTAAGTTGCTAAGAGTCCAGCAATTAAGCTTAAACAATTAAGCAGTGCTCTTTTGCATGGTTCTGAAGTAGATGTGAAGAATATTTGTGAAGAAATTGAGTTTTGTTACTTTGCAAGTAAAGAGGAGAATGTTGAAATTGACCCAGAAGAAGAAAGTAATGTGGAAGAAAGTGTACAGATTTCCAGTACAGATAATTTTCAGAAGGAAATTGCCACGTTTCAGGTGAAATCAAGTGAAAGGCCTAATTTCACTTGTGTGTGTTGTCGACGCACTTATTATAAGAATCAGACTAAGTTAGTGGATTTGTATGCAAAAAGTGAAAGGGAAAATAATAGTGAATGGAAGGATTTCGCAACATACTTGATGGTAGAAAATTGTTTTGATTTGGGATCGGATCAACGTGTGTGTACTTATTGTTGTAACAAATTAAATGAAAACCGGATGCCTGCTAGAGCGGTTCATAATAATCTGGAATTGGTTGACATTCCTTCTGAATTGAAGGATTTAAATACTTATGAATCTATTTTGATTCAAAGTGTCCATCCCTTTCAGGCTATTGTACGAATGGAGCCAAAGACAGGGAAATTGCCTCCATCAGATTTACAGAGAGGATTAAAGGGAAGAGTTGTTTATTTGCCTCTAGATTTGAAGAAAAACATTAATACAATTGGAGTAGAGAAAGTGGAAGAGGAACCAATGGTTATCTTAGTTAATGGGGTTCCGACAAAGAGTAAGAAAATCTGGCAAGATTTAGTGGATGTTAGGAAAGTCAAAAAGGCAACATTGTATTTGATGAAACCAATGAGTACTACAAGAATGTATGTGTTGCAGAAGAGGAAGTAAGTGAAGAAGAGGACAGCGATTTGTGTGTTGGACAAATTGAGAAAGTAGAAGCCTCTAAAAATGAAGAAATATATGAACATTATAGTGTTCATCCTTTGCATTCCAAGGAAATCATGGGGAATGCTTTTGAGTTGTTTCAAATGAAACAACCCAAAGGGAGTCCCATTAGTGTTTGGGAGGAAAGTTTGGAAGCTCGGTGTTTCCCACAGCTATTTCCAACAGGTCAAGGAGGAAGATATGATGAGCGACCTGATCAAACTCCTGCTTCTGAATACCGGACTTTACGATTGTATGCAGAAGATCCTAGGTTTCGTCAATGCATTCCATATTTGTTTCATCTACTGTTTGAAAGTGATCTGTCTGGACTGTCATATGCAGTGAACCACATCTTGAAAAGTGGTGTACAGATGCAAAATATCTCGGCAAGGGACTTTATGGATAAAGTCAATGTGCAAGACAGTATTTTGGATTCTCACCTGATTAATCTCATGGCATGTCAGCGTGGTACTAATGAGTACTGGTACCGTCGTCATGGTGATTTAAAATGTATGCTGAGGAACTTAGGAACTCCCACATGGTTCCTCACTCTCAGCTTTGCCTAGTATGGCTGAGAAGACTTACTTGAATTTCTACGAGAGGCAAATGGAAACATTGAAAATATCGAATTCAAGACACCCGGAGAACTGTGCTCTTTGGATCCAGTGAATGTATGCAGGTACTTCAATCATAGATTTGAAGCTATGATGTCTTTCATCATGAACAAGAAAAATCCACCTCTTGGAGAGGTGTTGGATTTCTTCTGGAGAAAGGAGTATCAAGCAAGAGGTGCTCCTCATATACATATGCTGCTATGGATCAAAGATGCACCCAAATTTGGAACAGATCCGGATGACTTAGTGATGAGTTTCAAAGAACAGTATTCTACATGTGCTGTTCCAAAGACAAAGGAAGACAAAAGCCTAAGAGAACAAGTTTTACGCTTTCAAAGCCATCGTTGTGGAAAGTACTGTCGTCGTAAATTCAGAAACAAGGACAAGTTCTAGACAAAATGTCGTTTTGGATTTCCACGATCGGTGATATCTAAAGGAAGAGTGAACAGTTTGATGTCTTCGCTGCGACATAATGTGACGAGGAAATCACCCAAAAATACATACAATTTGAAAAGAAACGAAGAGTCCAAGTACATCAACGACTACAACCCAGTGATGTTGTCCAAGTGGAATGCTAACATGGATATACAGTTTGTGGCTGATAACTGTATGGCTGTGGCTCGGTATGTGACATCTTACATCACAAAAAAAGAAAAGACAGAATTGAAGGATATGTGGGAGGACATTTCCCATGAAAAGAGCCTCAGTAAGAAGTTGTACAGTTTCAGTCTGAAGATGTTGTCGCATCGAGAAATCGGAGCTTACGAATGTTCTGACCGGTTATCTTCAGCAAGTCTCTATGCCAAATCTAGGAGTATCCTTTGGGCGAGTCTTGGTCTTGCTGCAACGCGTAATCGAGTTCTGAAACCTGTACGGGAAATTGAGTATTTGGCGGAAAAGGAGCCAAACAGTACAGATATTTTGAAGACCAACATGTTGGATACATATTATCCAAATAGAAGCAGTCACCTCGAGAATGTTTGTCTGTATGAGGTTCTACAAAATTACATATTCAAGAGGAACATCAAAGAAGATATTGATAAAGGAGTGTATGCTGTAATTGGAAGTGAGGGATGTCTGGTCAAGCAAAGAAAATGACAATTGGTAAATCATCGAAAATTGAGTGGCGAATCTCCTGAAAGAAAAGAGTTTTTCTATTTAGCTCTTTTGCAACTTTTCAAGCCTTGGCGTGCAGAAGAGGAACTGCTTGGAGATTTCCTCTGTTACGAAGACTCTTTCAATGCAGCCAAGGAGACCATAGAACGTCCTGTTTTTCCAAAATATCTAGAAATGTTGAATGCGGAAATCGAGCAGGAAGCAACAATTGCAGCCGAGATTGCTAGAGACAGTTCTCAGGACAGTCAGAGTTCTGTTTCATTGAGTCAGGATCCACTAGGAGGACCAGTTATCGAAAATGAAGCTGCCACTGCCATGATTGAAGTGGAAAGAGCCATGGCACATGCTCAGGAGGATGCGGTTAACTTAGAAGATTTGGAAAGACAACTCAACGTTGAGCAGAGGAAAATATATGACGAAGTTACAAACCAAATTGATCATGGATTAAGTCATGAGAAGAAAGAGTGCTCATGTACGTCGTTGAAGCCTGTCCGACTGTACGTGAGTGGAGAAGCAGGACTTGGAAAAAGTTTCCTAATTAAAGCAATTTCATGTTATCTGCAGGAAAGGACCGAGTCATCGCTGTCTTGTGTTGTCACCGCTCCAACTGGGCTGGCAGCACAAAACATTAAAGGGATTACTTTACATCGTCTACTGATGCTGCCAGTGGAGCATGATAACAAATTACAATACCACAAGTTATCTGGAGATGCTTGTTGTGAAGTTTCCAGAGTCCTGAAGAAGATGAAACTTCTTATCATTGACGAAGTAAGCATGGTTTCTAATGTCATGCTTGCCTTTGTGCATTTGAGAATGCAGGAAGTTCCTAAAACAGAGTATGATGTGTTATTTGGTGGCAAACACATCATTGTTTTTGGTGATCTTCTGCAGCTGACACCAGTGAAAGGACAACCAGTGTTTAAACTGCTTACGCATGAAGATACCAGGAAGTGCCTAGGTAGCATTGGCAACGTTAACATATGGTTAAACTTCAATTATGCTGAGCTGCGTGAAAATATGCGTCAGGCGAAGGATGAAGATTACAAGAATATTCTACAAGATGTTAGAATCGGGAAAGTGACCGAGCATGGGAAAGAAGCTTTACATGCACGATTAATGTCAAATTTGTATCCAGAAGAAGACATTCTGCCAGAGAATATTTTTCGGAAAATTACTGAGAAGAAATCTGGAATATGTTTGATGCCAACTCTTGCAGAATGTGCCATCTTCAACAACAAAATGTTGAATTTAGAAAAGCAAGAGATTGTGAAACTGGAAGCTATTGACAGAATAGAGCATATGGGAGCAACAATTATTTTGTCTGAAAATTTGAAATCAAAATTGGATTCATTAGAGAAGACTATATCTAAAACTGCTGGTTTTGAAAAGACTCTGAATGTGTGCTTAAATTGCCGTATCATTTTGAGAAGGAATTTACATGTTGAAAGAGGTCTGGTAAATGGATCAATGGGTAATGTTGTTGATTTTGAGAAATACAGAAATAGAGATGGAATTGAATTTTTAAAAATTAAATTTGATGGCATTGAGGAAGTACAGCTAATTGGTCGTTGCTCTGCTAGGTTTTTGCTTGTAAAAGACTTATATGTTCGCCGTAAGCAGTTTCCTGTTTGCTTGGCATATGCGGTGACAATCCATAAATCGCAAGGTTTAAGTGTAGACACTGCATTGGTGAATATTGGCAGTTCTGTGTTCAAGGAGGGTATGGCATATGTGGCATTGTCACGAGTCAGAACTTTTTCGGGATTGTACTTGATTGAGTGTGGTCACAAACATTTGTGCGGATCTAGATTGTGTTAAGGAATACAATAGGTTAAGAAGAGAGTATGCGCCACATTTGCCTCAATATCCTTTGTTTGAGAAACGTGTGGTAGGCCGGAAACGAAGAAATGTGACCAATAGTAGGGAGGTTGTAGCAAAAAGACGAAAAGTCGATGAACCCGAAATTATAAGCAGAAAGAAAATTGATTCTGTTGAAGATGTTGTTGGTTTTCAATTTGAAAATAGTTCTGGTGTCAACTGCTATGCTAATGTAGTGGTCAATGTTGTCTTTTCTCTAGAAACTTTAAAAGAACAAATTGTGATCCATTCGGATCAAAGTTTTTGCTGTTTGTTGAATTCTGTGTTAGAGAAATGTAGCACTGATAGAACAAAAATAGAAAGTGTGTCTGAAATTCGAAATCTGTTAGACAAATGTTCAGGTCAAACGCAATTCTCTCAAAATATTGAGCAAGATTGTCAGGAGTTTTTAATGTATATGCTTGATGTATTGCAAGATGAAGGTGTAGATGTAGATCATCTGTTTGGCCTTTCTTATCAACGGCAGCATGACTGCGAGAACTTTAGGGTATCAAGTACTACTAGTGTAGACTCAGAAAGATTTATATATTTAACTTTGCCAGACAGTAAATCAGTGTCCTTTAATAAGCTAGTAAAAGCAGCCGATCAAAACATGGAGTGTAGCCAATGTAAGTCTGCAATGCTGTCCACATTATTTATACGAAGATATGGCCAGTATGTCATTTTAATGTTCCAACGATGTAGGCCTGATGGAACAAAATTGACAACTTTAATTAAAAATTTTGTGGCTTCGCAGTTGTCAATATCAGGAAGGACTTTTGTAACTGCAGCAATTATATATCATGACGATCCTTCAACAACATCAGGACATTACACAGCTTATTTGAAGTCTGGAAACGGCTGGTCATTCTGCAATGATTCTGTTTTAACTTTCAAAAAAAGATTGCCTTTTGACCTTAAAAATTCTTACCTGGTGTTTTTACAACCAAAATTTTAGGGAAGGAATCTCGGGATTTGCTCTGAGGAATTTCAAGAGGTTCTAATGGCTCCTACACTATTTGGCCTTGAGGATAAGTGTAGTACAGAGTGAAAAGTTATTTTTGAGTTTTAAGTAGTTCCTGAAAAAAAAGAAGGTTTTCTTACAGAAAGTGGTGGGCACGGATTAGTTAAAGGACAACAGAGTATTTCCCAAAGCAAACGGTGTTCTTACCATAACACTTGACGTCATGGAAAAATAACTGCACTTTGAATGAGTTCAGAAAAACTGTTCTTTTTAATAAGCTAATTCAAGCAGCCAATCAAAACATGGAGTAGAGGTAATGTAAGTCTGCAATGCTGTCCACATTATTTGTACAAACTTTTGGTTATAATGTCATTTTAAAATTCCAACTATATAAACCTGATGAAAGTAAGTTTTCAACTTTAATTACAAATGTTGTGGCTACACAGTCGTTGATTTTAGGAAGAACATTTGTAACTGCAGCTATTATATGACATGATGGTCCTTTGACAACATCCGCTTATTACACAGCTTATTTAAAATGTAAAAAAAGCTGGTGTTTCGGAAATGATTCCAATTTGACTATGAAACAATGTTGCCTTTTGACTTAAAATATTCTTACTTTGTGTTTTCAGAAGAGAGAATTTCGGGTAGGTAACTGGCCTATAATGATTCTAGGAGTTGATATAATTTTATGTACTGTTTTAAATTGCTTTGTGATTAACAGTGATCAAGAGAATTAAATAATTGTAGTAGTCATAGAGGTAGTGTAAGTGTGCCTCATAGTAAGCAGTATCAGTGTCATAGGAAATGTGGAACATGAGTGAACAAGAAGGGTGCGATATTACTAGTACAGGATTGTGAAAGTGATCTTGGACGTTTTCTTTCTGAAAGTTGTGGGAAAAGAAAATGACGGGATTTGCTTAGAAGAATTCCAAGAGTTATAAATGGCTTTTACACTATTTGGCCTTGAGGAGAAGTGCGGTAGAGAGCGAGAAGTCATTTATTGTATGTAACATATTTGTCAAAACGATGGAGCTTTTCTTTCAGAAAGTGGCGGGCAGAAAATAATAACAGCACAACAGAGTATAAGCTGTTTATAGGACATCCGTTGACGTCATGGAAAGTAAGTTACTTTTGAGGAGTTCTGATTTCTGATTGGTTATGTTATATGGGTTTTTTAAACACAATCATTTTGATTGTGGTTTTTTCCCCGCTGTTATATGATGAATACCTTCAACTCACTGTTTTAATTGAAATTTGATATATTCTGAGAACAGCAAAAATAAACCATTTAACATGTATAATTAATTCTGTACTTTGTATTGTGAATTTTAATTTGTACTCGTCTTGTCTCATGCTCACTCGTCTTTTACTACCTTCTATCAATCCTCTTTACATACTCACATTGCCTTTTGTTTTATTCTCTTTCACCCTTGTTCTCTAACTCCACTTATCTTTCAACCTTTGTTTCTCTATTCCAACTCTGTTTTTTTCTTTTCTCCCTTGCACCATTTTCCAGCTTTTAGACCCTCTGCTTCGCTTGTCTTTTCCATCTTTCCTCCCTTTGTTTTCTAAATTAAATATTTTTGGGTTCTCTTTTTTTGGTGCAATCAGTTAGTATAACTCACCCTCACTCATTTATCTTTCTTTGTTGCCTCACTCAGTCTGTATCTGACACTCTTTCCTTCACTTCCTCTATGTCCTCTCTCAATCACTCTCTTTTCCTTATTCACCCTTTCCTTATATAGTTTACCTTACTCACTTTCTTTTAGTAGCTTACACAACTTCAATTTAGTTTTCTCTTCTATCCTTCTTTTCTGTCACTGAAAGTATCTTCCTTTTTTTTCTCTTAGTAATTTACTCTATTACAATTTCTTTTTGTCTCTGTCTGTCTATCACCGTTTCTTTCTCTTTCTTTCTGCATGTTTATCTCTAACTTTATTTCTTTGTAAAATTGGATGATTTTGAATCTTTTCCCTTGTCTTTTCTAATTTTTAAATACATGTTTTAATATTTTTCAAATTTTTGTTCTTTCTTTCACAGATTGAAAGTATAAAAATAACAAGTGACTAAGTTAACGACAATTATAAGGTAAGTGTTTTGTACTCTTTCCGTTACATCTCTATCACATTTGACTTCTATTAGTTCCACTGCTTCATTTCTTTAACCATCAGTTTCCTGCCTTTGCTACTTCCCTCATTCCTTTTTCTATTACTTACTTACTCTACTCCTTCCACTCATTTTCTCAGTCCCTCTGTTCTCATAGTTCCTCACTCCTGTTCACTGAGTCCGTCTCTATTACTCTCACTGTCTCTGACTCATCACTCTTTCACTACTTGTTCATTATGCTTTCTCCCTGTAGTTCAAGCACTCTATGTTATTTACATTTCTTTGCTGTTTCAATTATCCCTTTTCTGTCACTTCCTCTTTTCTGCTTTCTGTTTTTTCTCTCTGTTATTCCACATGTTTTAACCTTAGTCACTGTCATACATCTTGTTTTATTCCTATTTACTTTCGCTCACTGTTTTCTTAACACTTTCCCTCAGGGTTGTTCTTTTAGTCCGGTTCTATCCCTACCTCTCATTCCACATCCTTTACTGTTTTTCTTCTTAATTTGAACATTCACTCACATTCTCCAAGAAACTCTTGTTTATTATTCTTCTACTCTCCTTTTTTTCTTTCACTTCCTTATCTATTTTGTTTTTCTCAATTATACCCTCTTACATCTTTACTTTGGTAAATAGATCGATTAAACAGTATCTCTGTGTTACTCCCTCTAGCTGTCTTTCTTTTAACATTACTCTCTGTTTCCTTCCCTTATACTCACTCTTTCTTTTTTTTTTCTTTTTTTTTTTCTGTTTCGCTTCCGGTTTGCATACCGGCGCGCGAACCGGGAAGCGAATGAAACGAAATAGAGGTTGCCAGAGTGCTAAACATTCTAGCAATTTTTTATAAATGGGAGGTAGTTCTGAAAAGAACTTTTTTTTAATTGTTTTTGTTGTTTTATATTTTTTTTATTATTTTTCTGAACATTTTTTTACATTTTTTGTATTTTTTGAACGGTTTTATATTTTTTTAGTTTTTTTTGGGGGGAAACGAAAACATTCATTATAAAGGGCTCAACAGGAGCAACAGAAAAAAAAGATAATTTACTTTCTGGGGCTTTTTGTACATTTATGATTTTCAATAGCTCTGTTGATTAGATTTATGCTACTCTCCCTATAGCAAATTAATTTGCCGCAAAAAATGCAGACTTGCTTCACGACCCCGAAGTTCATCTGGATGTTTGGGACCATCTCCCTCGCCTCTGGTCCCGTCACTGCCTGTTCGGTTGATGTACTGGCCACAGGAGGGGGGTTTTCCTGCAGGTCACGTACCTGCGCAGCACTATAATTTATAGGGTGCCACCTCTCCATGTGCCGATGCATGGTGTAATTCCCGAAGCTGTACTTTTTACCAGTCCCTCTGGACAGAGCTTTGTCACAGATCAGACATGTGACGTAGCGGGCATTTACTTTTTTTTGGCCCCGGAGAAATGTATAGAATTGCCAGATATAACTATCCTTCACATGGGACCTCCTTGGCTCTTCAGGCAAAAACTGTCTCCTCTCTTGCTCCTCTTCCTCTTCTTCCTCTTCTTCCTCCTCTTGATTAAGGATGACCTGAGGAGGTGGTCCATCCTTTTTAGGTGGTGGTGGTGGTGGTGGTGGTGGATTGGCTCCAACAGCTGCAGCTACAACACTTGCCATTTTAGAAAATATGGAAAGTAGGTCTTCCTCTCACAAAGTTGAAAGTCAGAGTGAGAAAAAAGGTGGGGTCTTTCATCATTTGGGAAAAAAAAATGTTCTAAACCAATGAAAAGTGTTATTTTTAGGTCACATGACCTAGCCTTACATCATTAGGAAACCAAAAGTGAAATGAACCAATGAAAAGTTTTATTAACAAGTCACATGAACTGTTACGCTTACGTTACGTGCTCCGCGCCGCGCCCCGGATCTCTTCCGGGGTGCTGCGCTTCGCGCCTCGGTTCGCGCTCCGGAGCACTTCCGGGTGCGCTAACGCGGCGCGTCATAAGACGCATTACGCGACAACGCGATACGTCGCGCTTACACGACGCGTCACAATGTTGTTTTCTACCGCGGCAGTTGCACAAACGGAACGTTTACCGGTTCGCGGACAGGGTCGCGGCACCAAATTGAGCTAACGGGAAGCTACCCGGTGCGCGGACCGGTAGCGAAACAAAAAACAAAAAAAAAAATATATACATAACATTTTTTTATTAAAAACATACAAAATATATTTTTCGATTTAAAGAAGAATACATTTGAAAGCTTTTGATATTTGCTATTAAAAAACCATTGAAATTCACTGAAAAAATCATAGGTTATAGACCATATATAGTTAGGAATTAGCATTTACAAAACCTTGAAAATTCACTGAAAAAACCATAGGTTATACACCATATATAGTTAGGAATTAGCATTTACAAAACCTTATTTTACTCACACAAAACCATTGAAATTCGCATATATAGTTAGTTGCACTAACTATATATCGCGCACCCGCAATCCACTGCTGATCATGTCACATATTACATCATTCATGAAATGGTCAGTGACATCACTGATGACATCACTGATGACATCTCAAATGACATCACGGATGACATCTCAAATGACATCACTGATGACATCACTGATGACATCTCATTTGACATTACTGATCACATCACTGATGACATCATTCATGTGATAATACGATGAACCTCTTCAGACTCTAATATAACCTTAGATACACTCAGTGTAAACAGACACTCACAGACTGTCACTCATCCATGGAGTTACACACACACCTAGTCAGTCATGCAAAGAATAAATGACACCTCCATTTTCTCAACTATACAGTTATACACACCTTACTTATTCAAACATATACTAACACATATTTACTCTCTTATACAATCCCGGATACAAGTTCACAATGATCCATACAGCCACTCACACATTCACTGGCTCTTATGCACAGTTATTTATATATGTCAACTCTCAAATGTACTGTGTTTTACATATGTACTTACTTTGACATGTAGCACTGAGATATCCATTCACTCACCAATACACTCATGCACACAGTCAACCGCCCATACAGCTGTTTCCACATGCACTTTTGAACCCATACATCTAGTGAATCAACTGCTCACACATCTATGCACAGAGTCATACACCTCCCAGCCACCCACACACACACTCAGTCTCCCATACAAATACTTGGGCAACCAATGAATAACCCATATAGTTACTCATATAGCTACTGATCAACACATGCAGCAGTTTACAGAACAACAGATATAATGATGCACAAATTAAGACAGTTTAGTCACTAACCCATGCACTCAGTGAGACACATTTAATCACTCACTCATACAGTCAGTCATGCACCTACTAAATCCTTCATCCAGACACTTATAAATCCACTCATTCTTCAATATGTAAGACATATTTTAACTTTACAGAAACATACAGTCACTGGATGTTGTCATCAGTGATGTCATCAGTGATGTCATTTGAGATGTCATCAGTGATGTCATCAGTGATGTCATTTGAGATGTCATCAGTGATATCATCAGTGATGTCACTGACCATGTCATGAATGATGTAATATGTGACATGATCAGCAGTGGATTGCGGGTGCGCGATATATAGTTAGTGCAACTAACTATATATGCGAATTTCAATGGTTTTGTGTGAGTAAAATAAGGTTTTGTAAATGCTAATTCCTAGCTATATATGGTGTATAACCTATGGTTTTTCCAGTGAATATATATATATATATATATATATATATATATATATATTACCTACTGGCGGTCGCCAGTAGGTATATATAGTTAGGATTTTTTCTCTATGGGTTTTTTGAAAATTCTATGTCTAATAACTTTGGCGTTTGTGGACGGAATTGGCTGAAATTTTCAGGAAAATGGCACATTTTGTTTCTGAGCAGCCCTTGAAAATTTGGGGGGGGTTCGTCCAGTGGGGGCCGAGAAAAAAGGGGGGTCCCAAAACGTGTTTTTAACATTGAGTTTTCCATAGGGCGGTTGGCCTCACTTTTAGCCCGAACGGCTGAATGGATTTACACGAAACTTGGCAAAATTGTAGGGACTGGTAGCCCGATGTGCCTTTTGTAGGTCTCAATATATGTGCTCCAGTGGATTTTGAGAAATTAACGTTTAAAAAAAGATATATATCTGTAACAGCGGACCGGTTAGCGCTCTGGTTCGCGGACTTTTCGCGCAACGGAGCTTTGTGAAGCGAAGCTGATTGGTTCTCCGGCGTCTGTCAACATTCCAAACAGTCCGTAGCGGCCGCCATCTTGTCTCTCGGTAGGATCGAGAGACAAGAGGAGGCGAAAGCGAAGGGGCAAATGACCATAAGGGGGAATAGTAGATCCTCGCTGACCCCCTAGGTTTGATGTGGAGGTTTTAAAAGGGCCCCGCGGGGCAAAAAAAAATAATAATAATAATAATCAAACGGCTGAATGGATTTGCACGAAACTTGGTAAAATATTAGGGACTGGTAGCCCGATGTGCCTTTGCTAGGTCTCAATATATGTGCTCCAGTGGATTTTGAGAAATTAACGTTCAAAAAAAGATATATATCTGTAACAGCGCTCCGCTTCGCGTACTTTTCGCGTTACGGAGCTTTGCGAAGCTGATTGGTTCTCCGGCGTCTGTCAACATTCCAAACAGTCCGTAGCGGCCGCCATCTTGTCTCTCGGTAGGATTGAGAGACAAGAGGAGGCCAAAGTGAAGGGGGAAATGACCATAAGGGGGCATAGTAGATCCTTCCTGACCTCTTAGGTTTGATGTACCATTTTGCCAAGTTTGGTGTAATTCCGTTCAGCCATTCAGGCTGTAGACGTATGTAAATGTCCTATGGAAAATTGCATGGGGAAAACACATTTGAAAGTGTTGAAATTTAGAACCAATTAAAATGTTACTTTGGTTTTGTATTTGTGTGTGATGAAAGTTAATTGGTTATGTATATATGTCAAATGAGAGGAAACCACAGCCATTTTGCGATACTACTGTCTGAGGTACATTTGTGAGGAATTTTTGGTGGTGAATTTCTGGTGTTTGATTTACACAGTACTAACACTTCTGCTACTTTTAAAAAGGTGAGTTGTTAATTTGTAAGGGGAACTATGTTGTACACTTGAAGATAATATGAAAAATGTTTTCTGTTATTTATTTGCAGTCCTTCTGTTATACTAAATACTTGATGAAGTTAGTTTTATATTATGTATTACTAAAAACGATAAATGAAAGTGATTATTTTTTTCTGCAATTTACAGCAAGCAATTTCAAAATAAAATGGCTCACAATGAAGAGACCGTGGCAATTTCTTTTGAATTGTCCACTACATTGATTGAAATTGAGAGCACCAATAATGAAATATTGTCACAAGGAGGACATGACTTGTATGATTCCATTAGATTGATTGAAATGGACAGCACCAAGAATGAAATATTGTCACAAGGAGATGACTTGAATGATTCCACTACATTGATTGAAATTGAGAGCACCAATAATGAAATATTGTCACAAGGAGGAGATGGCTTGTATGATTCCATTAGATTGATTGAAATGGACAGCACCAATAATGAAATATTGTCACAAGGAGGAGATGACTTGAATGATTCCACTACATTGATTGAAATTGAGAGCACCAATAATGAAATATTGTCACGAGGAGATGACTTGAATGATTCCACTACATTGATTGAAATGGACAGCACCAATAATGAAATATTGTCAGAAGGAGGAGATGACTTGAATGATTTTTTTGATCAATCTCTTGATGGCGAATTTATCGAGTGTTTGGAGACCATAGAGTTACAAGAATCATCATTGCAGACTTTTAATGAGGAGATTCCAGATGAGATGATTGAAGAGGAAATTACTGATGAGGACATGTTACTAGTTGTTTCAAATTTAGAAAATTCTGAAGAATAAATTTATATTTAGAAATCAAAAATTGTTTGAGACATTATTTATTTTTATTTTTAATTTATGAGGTTGTAGCGAAGTGATTGTAGTATAAAATGAGACTTATAGTATAGAGTGCAACATTTTTATGTTACATGGTAAGTTTACTCATATTTACTTCCCTTCTGCCACTATATTATCTCCAATGTGTATTTGACATGTCTTCTTCATCTCCGGCCTCCTTTCTCTCACTGTGTGTCTCCGATGCATCTTATCGCTGGTATTTTGTGTAATTACAGAAGAGAGTAAAATAAAATAGTTCGGAACGTGAAAAGGGGGCAAAGTAGAGTACTCCTCACCCCCTAGGCCTTTTTAGGCGGTCCCAAAAGGATCAGTTTCTGCTTTCCTGAGAGATTATGGTATGAGTTCCATATACCACAATAACTTGCATTACAACATGCAAGATATCTATCTCCTATTACCAACTTTTGGAGATATTCGCGCTAAGCGCGAATATCTCCAAAAAGTAACACCTGCCCTGAGCAGTTCTTAGCCATGTTATCCAATGGGAGGTGGATAACATGGCTAAGAGTATTAGCTCGGTAATGCATGAATATCGCTGAGTTTTTAGCGATATTCATGCATTGCGGCCGTTTATTATCGCATTTGCGATAAACCTTGATAATAGTAAGGTTTATCTTCGATAATTTCTGACGATGCTTAGTGGTAAAAAATTGGTTGGTAAGCATCGTTAGCGATAAATATCGCTTAACTTTGGTAATATGCCCCAACGTCTGTTAACGTTCGATTCGAAGGAAATGAGGAAGTGTTGAAAAACATTGTCTGCGCCATCTTGCCTTTTTTGAAATGCCACACTTTTGTCGTGCACGGCAGCCATTTTAGATGTCTTGACCAGACCCACTCTCTGCACGCTGTCGATTCGTAGCATGGCTCCTCACCCTCGCAAGCATCTTCCCCAGGCACTGGTCACCCCCGCTCTCTGTCTTATGCATGGGCAATAAACCTCCCCCCATCTGCGCTGCTCTTCCCTGAGAATCACACTGTGCCCGCCCGACACCTCCCTTTCGCCCTATTCACTACCGCACCCTGTGACACTCCTCTTCCTCTGTGTCCGATTGTCCAGGCTATCAGCTAGCCCTGCAGATGTAGTTTATGGCCCCAGCTGTAAAGAATCACCCCTCTTCAAAGGAGTTATAGTAGATCAAGGCCCACACCCGATGAGATCCGTCACACCACACGTGTTCCTACTATCTGAAAACTATCCTGTATTGTGATTGGGGAGGGGACCGAGCCTGAAGCGGAAGATTCCAGGAATGACTCTTTGTACATCAAAGTTTTTACAATTATGTGTCACATAAAAAATATATAGCACTCCAACAAAGTAGTAGGAATATAAAACTTTAATAACATATAAATATATACAACAAAACAAAAACAGTAATAGATTTATTGAAATTGACAGCACCAATAATGAAATATTCTTGTCAGTAGCGGTCTGTTGTGCGAATAGTTCCAAGGCAGCAGAACGCGCTGAAATCTGGATGTCACGAAGGTGATGTCTAGCAAGTTGCCGCCCAGCAAATAACGGCGTGGGGCGCCGCGGGGGTGAGTGAGTCCAGTAGGCACCACAGCTATTCTTACCGGCATTGCAGAATTACTGCTGGGGACAATGCCTGTGCTGGAGCAGGGTCACAGCAGAAACAAAAAGGATTCTGTTGAAGATGTTGTTGGTTTTCAATTTGAAAACAGTTCTGGTGTCAACTGCTATGCTAATGTAGTGGTTAATGTTTTGTTTTCTCTAGAAAATGTAAAAGAGGGGGAGGCAGTCCAAAGTTCCGTTAAAAGGGCAAAGGAAAGGATCGGTGGTTTGAACTATCAGTCAAAAAGGGGAGGGGGTGCAACAATTTTTCCTACCGGGTCACACTGTGCTTTCACCGGAAGTGAGGTCTGCAGGATTCTAGTAATTCAAAGTGAGGCTGGCGCCGACGTCCCGCGGATACAGTTTCGTCACTCCACGGGTGATCATGGCAGTCATTCCCCATCGGGGGTCGGAGACTCCCGCGGCTCCTCTAGAATCTTCAAGGTCGTGGAGGACTACGGTGGTGGAGTCAACCAGTGACCGGGCCATTTCTTTATGCTGGGCCCGCTCTTGCCAGGTCGACCGCCATTTTGAGAGTTCGGTAGCTACTGGCGATCGCGGGGTCAAATGAGCGGACGGGCTCCACCCTGCCGGGCGAGACGTTGCAGCATGGCCACAGTGGAAGAACTCTTTTCCGGGCGCCTGGACCGCTGAGGGTGCAGCTGGGAAGCCTCCACTGGGGAGGCGGGAGAGGCCTGTTCGCACCGTCTCTCCCTCCCAGTGCACCCCACGGCGTCTCGCTTGAGATTTGTTATGGCCGGACCAGGCGATGAGGACGAGGGGGGGGGGTCGGAGGCATGTGCAAGACATCCCCCCCCAGGGTTGTTGCAGCAATTATACAAGAAAGAAGAAGTGTCCCGTCCGTCTTCGGGCCGGGCTTCCGGTAGATGTCGGCCGGACGCCCCTGGCTCTGGCCCCATGAACGGGTTTCTTGGTTTATCGGCTGCAGCCGGATTCCGTCGGTCTCGGCCCCCCGACCGTTGGTGGCCGGACCGGAAGAGCATGTGGCGGGACTACCTGCAACTCTCAAGGGCCACCGCGGCCGGACTGGGAGAGAGAGGGGAGGGTCGAGGAGACATTCCCCCCCCCTGCAACTGTTCAGCGTTGTAAAGGCAATTCCCTGGCCGGGTCCCGTTGGTCTCGGCCTCTCCTCCGGCTACACCCTACGTTAGGATCTCCGAGGCGTGGCAGCAGGACCTGCCTTATATGGGCTGCTCCCGGCTGGGCGTAGCCGGAACCCTGCCCCACCTTGGAAGTTTCCAGAGTGGGGGCGGATGTTCTACTGACTTGCATTTTCCCTAGTCTATCGATTTTTTTGGCGTGGCAGGCGGTGGGACAGCGAGGGGTGATTTGGTTTCTCTTACTGTTTTTCTGGTCTCTCACCACTGGCATATTTTAACGTTTTCTTGTTTCTAGGACATTAATAGGTTTTATCATTACGTTATGTTATCGTTTCTTTGTTCGTTGTTTAATAAAAGTTCATGTTCATCAGTGGCCTACTGATTTTCGTTTTCCTATTCTTTTCTTTCCAGGTTGTTTCATGCTAAAGTTTCTGTTAACAGGATACAGTGATCACTTCGTTATTATTGCATATGTCCTTTTCACTAGGGGTGCTCTCTGGTCGGGCCAGATGACGTATGTCTAGTAAATGGTCCGGGTGAAACAGGTGCATCAATCAGTGGGGAGTAGATAGGCATGACAGATTACAACGGGGGAGAAAGGTCCGCATTACGTACCCTTTCACTACTTGCAAAGATTTTCCTACGTTTATTTGCAAACAGGGAATACCTCCAAAAAGAACTAATTCCCAAACAGTCAATGTTCGGACAATCAATCAATCAATGAGGAATGAAATAGGTACGACGTGTTAAAGGCTTGCGTTACCTACCCTTCACTATCTGCAAAGGGAGAGAGAATATTCCTATTCTTCCTCGTTTGCAGGTAGAGAAGATCCTTAAGAGAATTAACATCGAACAATTCAATGCTCGATTGAAACAATCAACAAGGGGTACTGTGAACACAAATGAACGCCGCTTATGTACATACGCATTGCTATTTTCAACAGGTTGTTCCTAATGTTTCTATTTTAGCGAGGTCAAAAAGAGATCCCATTAGTGGCCTACTGATTTTGCTCGATTCCTTTTGTTTTTTTACACGATTTTTCGCTATCTGCAAAGACTAAACAGAGTATTGCGACTCTGTGCTTGTTTGTAAATAGAGAATGAACCAAAGAGAACAATCAATCAAATGGAGAGAGAAGCAGGCACGACGGATTACAAAGGGGGCAAAGGGCTGCGTTAACTACCCTTCACTATCTGCAAAGAGAGAGTACTCCTAATAGAAATGAGGGGTGGGGGGCAGCATTCAAAGCAGATCAGTGTGCATAAACACGAAAATGTTTTTACTTACCACGTACTTGACATTCGACAGCTTATGATATTTGCTATTAAAAAACCATTGAAATTCACTGAAAAAACCATAGGTTATAGACCATATATAGTTAGGAATTAGCATTTACAAAACCTTGAAAATTCACTGAAAAAACCATAGGTTATAGACCATATATAGTTAGGAATTAGCATTTAAAAAACCTTATTTTACTCACACAAAACCATTGAAATTCCATATATAGTTAGTTGCACTAACTATATATGGCGCACCCGCAATCCACTGCTGATCATGTCACATATTACATCATTCATGACATGGTCAGTGACATCACTGATGACATCACTGATGACATCTCAAATGACATCACTGATGACATCACTGATGACATCTCATTTGACATCATTCTTGTGCTAATACGATAAACCTCTTCAGACTCTAATATAACCTTAGATACACTCAGTGTATACAGACACTCACACACTGCCACTCATCCATGGAGTTACTCACACACCCAGTCAGTCATGCAAAGAAACAATCTCACCTCCATTTCTTCAACTATACAGTTAAACACACCTTACTTATTGAAACATATACTAACACATATTTACTCTCTTATACAATCCCTGATACAAGTTCACAATGATCGATACAACCACTCACTCATTCAGTGGCTCTCATGCACAGTTATTTATATATGCCAACTCTCACATGTACTGTGTTTTACATATGTACTTACTATGACATGTAGCATTGAGATATCCATTCACTCATCAATACACTCATGCACACAGTCAACTGCCCATGTAGCTGTTTCCACATGCACTCTTGAACTCATACACCTAGTGAATAAACTGCTCACACATCTATGCATAGAGTCTCACACCTTCCAGCCACCCCCACACAAACTCAATCTCCCATAGAAATACTTGGGCAACCAATTAATAACACATATAGCCTCTCGTATAGCTAATGATCAACACATGCAGCAGTTTACAGAACAACAGACATAATGATGCACAAATTAAGACAGTTTAGTCACTAACCCATGCATTCAGTGAGACACATTTAATCACTCACTCATACAGTCAGTCATGCACCTACTAAATCCTTCATCCAGACACTTATACATCCACTCAAGACATATTTTAACTTTACAGAAAAATACAGTCACTGGATGTTGTCATCAGTGATGTCATTTGAGATGTCATCAGTGATGTCATCAGTGATGTCACTGACCATGTCATGAATGATGTAATATGTGACATGATCAGCAGTGGATTGCGGGTGCGCCATATATAGTTAGTGCAACTAACTATATATGGAATTTCAATGGTTTTGTGTGAGTAAAATAAGGTTTTTTAAATGCTAATTCCTAACTATATATGGTCTATAACCTATGGTTTTTTCAGTGAATTTTCAAGGTTTTGTAAATGCTAATTCCTAACTATATATGGTCTATAACCTATGGTTTTTTCAGTGAATATATATATATATATATATATTTCACTCACACAAAACCAAGGAAATTCAGCAGTTATTGTTAGCTGAGTTAACTATAACTAGTGCCCCTGCAATGCACTGTTTATGGCCTCACATATTACATCACTCATGACACGGTTAGTGACATCCCTGATGACATCTCAAATGACATCACTGATGACATCTACAGTGACTGAGCGTTTTTAAAGAGTTTTGAGTGTTTAATATATATACCAAGGTGTATATTGGGGCTTGTATGGATAATTCAGTGGGTGTGTCACTGACTGTATAACTGAGTGATTAGGTGTCTCAGTGAATGTATGGGTTAGTGACTGCTTGTGTGGATGTCTGTAATAGTCTGTCAGTTGCTGTCTAAGTGGCTGTATAGGTGTGAGTGGGTATGTAACTGACTGTATGGGTGAGTGATTGGTTGTCTGAGTACCTGTATGAGTTTTTGAGTGTCTGTGTGAGTGGGTGATGCTGTGTGTGGTTTGTTGTATGGATGAGTGAGTGGGTGAGTCAGTGGCTGTATCAGTTAGAGAGTGTGTGTGAGGAACTGTATGTGAGGAACTGTATGTGTGAGTGAGTGTGTGTATGGCTGTGTGAGTGAGTGAGTGGATGTCTTAGTAGTATATGGGTGAGTAGCTAGGTATTATAAAGGCAGGATATGTGAATGATAGGGTATATGAGTGACTGTAGGGGTGAGTGAGTTAATGTGAGAGTGATTGCATGGGTGTGTGCGTGGGTATGTGTGTGCCTCTGTGAGAGTGATTGTATGGGTGTGTGTATGGGTGTGTATGGGTGTGTGTGTGCTTCTGTCAGGGACCGTATAGATGCATGAGTATGTGTTAGTATCTGTATGAGTGACTAAGTGTTACATCAAGGGTATTATGCCTGGTTACATGACCTCGATACTCAGGAGCATAGATCCTTTTTTGGATTATGTTCTTTTTTTACTTACGCATAGAATACCATTTCTCTGTGTGATAGCCAGTACCGTAATCTACCCTCCCTTTTCTTCTACAGTGCTTGAAAACAAATTGTTGCCTCGTGAGTCATGTGTTGAACCGTATATAAACCTCACCTCGGTCATGGATCAGTGATTGGCTTCTATGATTCCTGTATGCGAATTGGACCACACCCCTGGCTGTCTTTTCTGTTTCTCAACTGCCCGTCCATCTATTCCCTGAACAGTTTAGTCGCTAGGCATTGTTGGTATTTCCGGTTCCTAGTTCCGGTGTTGGGCATTAGAGCCGGCTGACTAGGTACCTTGCTTTGGACCTTCCTTTGCAATGCAGTCTGTCTCTTTGTTCGCACCTCTTGCCTACAAAGAAGCACTGTTCTACAATATCTTTTTTCCTCACATCCGTTGGCCAAATACCACCAGCTTGAAGAAGTACAATTGGATTCAGATTTCACAGCCAAAAGTTCAGTGCACTGAAGAAGTTCTTTCTATTTATCTGTAGTGTTTTCCATTTTGACTAATAGTAAAAGGATTTCCTTTCCCTTCAGATTTTCTTTGCTAATTAATTTTGGAACTGTGTATGGATTATGAATTGCTGGTGGAGGAGATGCTTCTCTAATTAATTGAATAACTTCAACTCATTTAATTTGTTTTGACTTGCCCTTGGGAGTTTATGGTGAGTGAGTATTTGTATGTTACACTGAGAACCTTAGAAGCTGGAAAAAGGGGACAGTTGTTCCAATAAAAGATTATTAATAGGTGTTTCTTTTTTGTTTAATTTATTTTAGAAGTTGAACCAGAAGTTATTTGATTGAAAAATATATTTCTGGATTTGACTTATTCCTGTCTTTGAGATACAAGAGGTGTGGTCCTTTTGTTATTCCTCCTACGATCTCCTGGCGTGGAGTTACCTGTCAAGATGTGTTTTATTCTCTGTTCACCTAGGGCTTTTCCCCTTTTTGTAGGAACATTTACTTTCCTATGGATTGCAAGGTTCAGGTTAGTGATAGTTCCTCGGCGTGACAGTAAGTGGGTATCTGTGTAGCTGTTTGGATGAGTAAGTGGCTGTGCTATTGACTGTATGGATGGGTAAGTGTGTGACTAGCTCTATGGGGGACTGACTCAGTGTGTGAGTGGCTGTATGGGTGTATGAGTGGATATGTCAGTGGCTGTATTAGTGAGTGAGCGGGTATATGAGTGGTTGTATGTGAGTGAGTAGATGTGTGTATATATCTATGAATCAGTGAGTGAGGTGAACGTACTGGTTTGGGTTTGTGAATGAGTTTGAGAATGGTTTTGTGGGAGTGGGAGTGGATGTATGAAAGGTTCCATGGGGGTGTGTGTGGGGGTATGCAGACAGAATATCGAGTTGGAAATGTCAACTTACACAAATATCGAGTTGGAAATATTGTGACACAGAAATATCAACAGCAAGAATATCTTCATCAGAAATAGCGGTCATTAATATCGTTTGCAAAAACATGCTTGTTTAAAATATGGATTTTTTAATTAGTGTTATGTATGTGATCTATTTTTTGTATAAGAATTTTTTTTTAATATATGTGTTACATTTTTAGTGATGATCAATTTTATTTTAATTATATTTAGTGTTTTTTTGTTCTGTAGCGGGTTGTGGATTTATAAGGGAATATGGTGGGAAGTAATTTAAATATAATAAATTAATGATTATTTTTTATTTCTTAATATTTATTTAATTTAGATTTGATAGTGTTAATTGTGGGAAGTAATTTATTATTAATTAATTATCACTTGGTTGTTAATTAATATTAATTAATTAATTGGTAATTAATTATGGTAATCATGTTTTTTTTTCGCCGCGGGTTGTTGAGTTTATTGGGGTAAAGCGTGGAAAGTAATTTAATTACCTTAAGTTAATGATTTTTTAAAATATATTAAAATCTATTTAATTTAGATTTGATAGTGCTGATTGTAAAAAGTAATTTATCATCAAGTAATTATTAATTGGTTGTTAATTATTATTAAATAATTAATTGGTCTGTGTCGTAATCCACTAAGGAGTGTTTAGCAACTCACCTGCTGATTCAACTAGCCCTGAAAATGGATGGCGCTGGAGCGCCGGGCCCATAGCTGGCCGTCGCCGGTGCTGAGAGCCACAGGGGCTAAGCCGCAACGAGGAGGAGGGATGCTGCGGTGCGCACAGGACCCGAGGGCAAGGGCCTGGGTGGAGCCACAGCAGGTGCAGATCTTCGTGATATTAGCAAATATTCAAATGAGAACTTTGAAGGCCGAAGTGTAGAAGTAGAGAACTGAGGTGGCAAAGTGAGCTAAGGAATGATGATGGATTCAACCCAGATCTGTGACTGGGGGTGAGTATCTGAAAAGTTTCAGCACTCTTTCCATCATCTCCTTGTGTTCGCATTGTTCGGCCTACGTTGGTCAGATATGCCCAGACGTGCTCACTTTGCCACTGGATTCAAACTAGCCTGGCTGATGAAGGGAGTTACCCAGGATGCTTGTTTCTGGTTCAGGGAAGACCTGGCTTGGCAGTTCAGGCTGGACTGTTCCCATGAAGCACAGGGTCAACACTGATTTGCATATAGCTGGATCTGAACTTGGGTAGCGAAGTGAGTTAAAGAACGATGATGGATTCAACCCAGAACAGTGACTGAGGGTGAGTGTCTGAAAAGTTTTTGCGCTCCTTCCATCATCTCCTTATGTTTGCTTTGTTTTCCCTAAGTTGGCAGGGTATGCCCAGATGTGGGTCCCTTGCTCACTTTGCCACTGGAATCAACCTAGAATGGCAGTTGAAGGGTGTTACCAAGAAACCGGTCCCAGGATGCTTGTTTCTGGTTCAGGGAAGACATGGCTTGGCAGTTCGGGCTGGACTGTTCCCATGAGGCACAGGGTGAAGACTGATTTGCATATAGCTGTGTCTGAACTGGGGTGACGAAGTGAGCTAAAGAATGATGATGGATTCAACCCAGACCTGTGACTGCGGGTGAGGACCTGAAAAGTTTCAGCGCTCCGGCATCATCTCCTTGTGTTTGCTTTTCTCTACCACTGTGTCACTGGTGAATTTAGTATCTCAGTACTTCTCTACTTAGATGAATTATTTTTAAAGTTTAGGAAATAGGGCTTATAAAAATGTGTACATTAATCTCTATCAGAGCATATAGCTCAATAATTCTTCCATGGACATATGTACAGTGTGTGACAAGTTGCATATACAATTCACCAGATGGATCTAAAAGACTACATGTTCCTCTCTAAAACTTGTAAATACATTGGTGTGTGGTTGAGTACATCAATACTCCTTGGATGATTGAATAAGTGCATAAGTAGTGCCAATGTGATTCCCTGAGGATACAGGTAGTGCCTGGATGATTTCCTGAGTATCTGGGAACTTTGACAGTCATTCCATATCTGCATAGTTACTGCATGGGTGTGGGCATAACTATTGTACTACTATCTGGATGTTTGGATGAGTGCATGAGTAGTACCTGAATGATAAGATAAGTGCATGACTATTGTCTCAATAATTCAATACATGCATAGATAGTTGTTGGACGATTAAAATTAGTGCAACTCTAGTGCCTGGATGATTGCAGGTGTGGATGTATAGTATTTAGATGGTTTATAGAGTGCATGGATAGTGCATACGTAATTGTTTAAGTGCATGCATTCCATCTGACAGATTGGATGAGTGCATGAGTGGTATTTCAGTGATGGGTTGAGTACAGGGATGCTACCCATCAGCTGTGGTCCGAGCAGGAAACATTGGTGGGGCCATGAGGCCATGGAAGGGGGAATCCCGAGGGACGATGCAGAGGGAAAACTAATTATTTATTTAATTTTCCCTCTGCATCGTCCCTTGGACTCCCCCCTTACACGGCCCTACTTCTGTTACCTGCACGGACAGCTGCTGCTGCCCCTGTGTTTTTGGTTGAGTGAACAGGTAGTGCCTGGGTGATTAGATAAGTACATGAGAAGTGCCTGGATAATTGAATGAGTGCATCAGTAGTGCCTGGCTGATTAGATGAGCGCATGACTAGTGTCTGAGTAATTGCATTAGTCCATTGTTATAGATTAAGTGATATGATGAAAGCAAGTGCACTACACAGGTGATTGTTTTAGGGCAACAGTATTGCCTCAGTAATTCAGTGCATAGGTTGTGCCTCAGTATTTTGAGGAGTGCATGGGTTTTAAGTGGGTGTTTGGATGAGTGCGTAGGTTGTGCCTGGGTGTTTGAATGACTGCATAGATACAGCCGTGGTGATTGTATAAATGAATGGTTAGTGCCTAGGTGATTGGAAGAATGTGTGGTTTGCCTGCATAGTTCAATGACCACATAATTTGTGCCTGCATGATTGCAAGAGTGCAAGTCTAGTGCCTAGGTCATTGAATAAGTGTGTGGATAGTAAGTGTTTCAATAACTACCTGAGTAGTGGAGGAGTGAGTGACCTTTGACCTTTGACCCTTGGAGTGTGTGGATAGTAAGTGTTTCAATAACTACCTGAGTAGTGGAGGGGTTTTCCCTGTATTTCTTGTATTTCTGTGCCCTTTTTGCCTTCTGTGCCACTAATCTTTCCCCTGTATTTCTGTGCCCTCTTGCCTTCAGTGACACCCTTTTTCGATTGTTTTTTGTGCCTTTTTGCCTTCTGTTCCCTTCATTGTCCTTCACCGCCACCACCGGTGCGTCTTCTGCGCCCCCGCTGCCCTGACTGCCCACTCGCTGCCCCACCTCCCAGCTGCTCTTCTCTCCCACCTCCCCATATATGCCAACCGCTGCGCGGCCGAGCGCTGCGGGCGCGTCGCTGGTGCGCCGAAGGCAGACATAAGGCAAGCCAGTCTGTGCCTGGACCGCGCCCCACCACGACGACTGCCGCCACTACAACGCCAGCTCTCAACTCAGGATGAACCCACACCTGCTTCAAGGCCGCCCTGAAACGCACACATGATTCCTTCACCTGTCGGAACTGCAGCTACACCAGCCTCAGAGCCGACGAACCACCCGCCAAGAAAGACCTCAACCACCTCCGATGCATACTAATGAACACACGCCGTCCAGCTCTGGGACCTGCTCAACAGAACATCCCCAGACTTTGCCTTCCTGACAGAGACATGGTTGAATGACTCCTCCGCACCCGACATCACCATAGCCATCCCAGACGGCTACAAGATCACCCGCAGAGACCGCACCAATGGAGTCGGAGGAGGAATCACCATCGTCCACAAGAACAGCATCAAGGTCTCAACTAGCACCAACTACGCGCTCAGCACCGCCAAGCGCATGCACTTCCCGATCCGCACAGACCCTAACTCCACCCTCAGAGGCACCCTTGACTACCGACCCCCCGGACCCTGTCCCCAGTTCAGCGACTCCATCACCGACTTCATCTGCACGCATGCCCTGACCTCCACCAACTACATCCTCCTCGGAGACCTGAACTTTAACCTTGAGAACAACAACGACAACAACTCCACAACCCTGATCGATAACCTCACCAACTTCGGACTGAAGCAACTCGTCACAACGTCAACCCATTCCGCTGGCCACACGCTCGAACCCGTCTTCTACTCAAGCCCGCACATCTCTGTCAGCCACACCATCGAACTCCTCTGGACCGACCACCGCTGCATCCACTATGCCTTCCAGAAACCCACCACACACCACCGTAGCCAACAGATCCCCCGCCGCTGCTGGAACAAAATCACCAAAGACCAACTACATGCAAACCTTGCTCTCAGCCCACCCACCAAATCCTCCAACACCGACGACGCAACCCACAGCCTCAGACACTGGATTGAGGACAGCGCCAACACCCTCACCCCGCTGATGAAACCCCCCCACCGAACCCCCACAGAAACACCAGCAAGGGGGCCAGCTGGTTCACCCCAGAACGCCTTGCTTCCAAGCAAGTCTGCCGGACACTAGAGAAGGAATGGTACAGTGAACAAACTCCAGACAGCCACTCAGCACACAAGGACGCCATCCACAACCACCACCACTTCATCAAGGCGGCCAAGAGGACCTCCTTCAAAGACAGCCTCGACAACAGCGCACACAATAGCAAGGAGCTCTTCAACATCCTGAAGGAACTCTCCAACACCAGCTCCAACACCAAAGACATCCCGCTGTCGCAAGCCCTGTGTGACTACCTCGCCACCTTCTTCCACCGCAAGATAGCTGACATCCACGACAGCTTCAATACCCAGACAGCCCCAACAGACAAGTACACAACAGACCCTCTGCACACCATCGACCATGACCCCCTGCTAGCCTGGGCCAGCGTGAGCATCGATGACACCATCAAGACCATGAGCACAATCCACTCAGGCTCTCCGTCAGACTCATTCCCGCACCACGTCTTCAACAAAGCAAGCAGCTCCAATGCACCCCACCTGCATAACATCATCAATATTTTCCTCAAGAACGTGACCTTCCCAGAGATCTGGAAACACGCCGAGATCAACGCCCCACTCAAAAAACATAAGGCAGACCCAAGAGACCTCAAGAAATACCGGCCCATCTCTCTGCTCCCCTTCCCAGCCAAGGTTATCGAGAAAATCGTCAACAGACAGCTAACCCGATCCCTCTAAGAAAACAGAACCCTGGACCCTTCCCAGTCAGGGTTCCACCGCAACCACAGCACCGAGACTACCCTCATTGCTGCCAATGGACAATGGTGAGACCGCACCACTCATCCTCCTAGACCTCTCCGCCACCTTTGACACTGTCTGCCACCGCACTCTATGTGCACGCCTCCATGCCGCAAGGATCCAAGACAAGGCTCTGGAATGGACACCTCCTTCCTCTCTGGCAGGACCCAGAGCGTCTGCCTCCCCCCATTCCGTTCCAAAGCCTCCGAGATCATCTGCGGTGTACCCCAGGGATCCTCCCTCAGCCCGACACTTTTCAACATTTACATGGCCCCGCTCGCACACGTTGCCCGACAGAACTACCTCAACATAATCTCCTATGCCGACGCCACTCAACTGATCCTCTCCCTCACCAAGGACCCCATCACCGCCAAAGCCAACCTCCAGGAAGGAATGAAGGCCATTGCCGACTGGATGAAGATCAGCTGTCTGAAGCTGAACTCGGACAAGACGGCGGTCATCATCTGCAGCTCCAACCCTTCAGCCTGGGACGACTCCTGGTGGTCGACGGCACTGGGGGCAGCCCGAGATCCACCAACCACGCACGCAACCTGGGAATCATCCTCGAATCAACGCTCTCAATGACCAAACAAGTCAACGCTGTCTCCTCCTCCTGCTTCAACACCCTAAACACGCGCCGCAAGATCTACATATGGATCCCGACAGATACAAGAAAGACAGTCACTCAGGCCCTCGTCAGCAGCAGACTCCACTACGAAAATGCCCCCTATGCGGGAGCACCGACCAAGCTCATCAAACGATTACAACGCATCCAAAACGCCTCGGCACGACTGATCCTCGACGTACCACGACACGCCCACATCTCCTCCCACTTGCGAAACCTGTACTGGCTCCCTGTCAACAAGAGGATATCCTTCAAGCTCCTCATCCACGCACACAAAGCACTCCACAAGACCGGCCCAGCCTACCTCAACAGACGGCTCTCCTTCTACATCCCCAACCACCAGCTCCGCTCTGCCGACCTTTCACTCGCCACCAGCCCGCGCATCCAAAGAACAACCACCAGCGGGAGATCCTTCTCCAACCTCGCCGCCAAGACATAGAATCCCCTCCCACTGAGCCTACGACAGACCCAAGACCCGCTGACTTTCAGGAGGATACTCAAGACCTGGCTCCTCGATCAGTAGAGGTCCCCACCTCCCCAGCGCCTTGAGACCCTCGCGGGTATGTAGTATGCTTTACAAATGATTGATTCATAGATTGATTGATTGATTGATTGATTTATTGAGTGCCTGAGTAGTGCCTGGCTGACTGTGAAAGTACCTCCATCGCTGTTAGATACGTAACAGTTGTGACTCACTGTTTAAGTCATTCTGTAGATATCACACAAACTATTTTAGTGCATCTACCTTTTTCTACTGAGTGAAGTCTACATATCACACTTGATATATAATTGCATGCATGGCTGTCTAGGAGCATACATTGCCCTGTTACTCAGTGTACACATGCATGAGTAACTTTCTAAAACTGAAAATGGCAATTTTTTCTTTTTCAAAGCATAAAACCATTTCTTATTGGCATATCTATATCATTTCTCAAATATTTATTGTGTCTTTAAAAACATATATTCAGCATTTCTCAAAGCAAAGTTACACATCAAGTGAAGCTAGCACAAGAACTTTCAACAGACATTCTGCACTATTAACCCTCCTCAATTTTAAACACCACATGTTTAAAGAAATACACAACCCTCAGCCTATACATTACATTTACTTAAAGAATATAGATCACCTTGTAAACATATATGTGGTTTCATAAAAGATATACAACTTCAGGCCATCTTTAAAAAAATATATAGTTCTCCGCATCTTTAAGTAAACTCAAGAGTCTCATCGTACATATAACTATCTGTAACCAGAAAAAACAAATCTCACGATGTAAACATATGCAAACCAGTCATGTAAGTTGAAAACCACATTGACAAACACCTCCTAATACATACTTAACAAGTATTACTTCTTTATAATTCATATACAGGTGCAGCATATTTTTTCATCTTTTATTCATGACTACAATACTCCTGTTTAATAATATGAAAAAACGTACTATAATTCCCAGGATGCAAATAACATAGATCTGACTGTTCTGCACATGATGCTCAGACATTTAAGACATTGTCATTTTTAAAGGTGTTGCTCATTGTAACTTTCAATAGTACTAACATCTTAAACATATACCCTCTGCCAGATACAGTTCATCTGATATACTGTTTGCATATCACTGTGATACTCTTTTTTTCAAACTCACATATACATCTTCATATCTGATGTATTTTTTTTAAATAGTTAGAAAGTTATGTATATACCTGAGAATTGAGTTCATATATTATATTATTGTTTTAGCTCTTTCTGGATAGTGCTGATACAGTTCAGATTTGCAAAAACTAGGCACAAGAATGGTACAGCACTCTCATACAAAGCATCTATAAAAGGGCAACCTCTTCAAATGTATACACTATGCTCATGGGAAAGGCAGCAAATTAAATCATGTCTTTCATTTTAGACTACTCTATCTCCACTTGTGAATGATTAGCATTTGTTAACCCTTTTCCTCTCTTTCAAAAAGAGATTCCTGTCTATGCATGTTTTCGATGTTTCTGCGATCATTGGGGAGAAATCGCGAAAAAAACTGCAGTCCTAACCTATATTAAATTCCTGGTTTTTTTAAATGTAAATTCTAGACAACAGTTTATTACATAGTCCTGAATTGGAAAATGAAAGTTTACCATTACTTAAATTGTGTAAATACTCTTCAACTTTAAAAAAAATGTTCAGTCTCTTTAATACCCTTCCCCCCATTCACTCTTAGCTCAGTGTATCTAGCAACCCAGTCAAACAATTAGGTCACAAGTTCACAGCACATTCTAGAAGGAACATGCTACTTCCAAATGAGATACAACAGGTGTGTATTACATTTCTTTTTTCCAAAACATTCAGTAGTAGGACTTTTGCTAATGCATCCAATTCACACCTAATTTTAGTCGCTAATATGTTGCCACATCCAATCAAATATATATATATATATATATATATATATATATATTTTATTAACAAAACTCCTCCAGTTTAACTTCTTTTCATTTAGAATGCTATCTCATTCAGCTCCAGCCTTACCCTAACTGCAATTGGTCCTTCACTCCCAAATGTTTTGAGTGTGGATTGTTGACCACAGTTATGTCTATTAAGCTAAGGATGCTGCAAATAAGAGAGGTATTGGCAGGGACTTTGGTTTGCCAAATATGGAGATTACTTGGTGTGGACAGAGCAGGTTAAAGTTTCATCAGTTGCCGGCTTTGGATAAAACCATTGTGGATTGCCGAGCTCTTCACCTCAAGATTGTGCACTGTGGTGGCAATGACCTAGGCACATTGACTGGGTTAGGGCTGGAAATCCTAATCAAATATACCTTTGCAGAACTAATGTCACATTTCCCTCACAATGGCTTGGTGTACTCTAATATATTGCCAAAGACAGAAATGAAAGTAGTCAAATCAATTCTGTCCACAGATTGACAAAGGCAGGAAACATGTTAATAAAACTGTTTCTGCATTCCTCAGGGTCCATAAACTGGGCTCAATCTATAACAATGTCCTACGTTTTGACATGCAGGGAATTTATAGAAATGATGGAGTGAACTTTACAGACGAAGGCACAGGGTGTTTCTAAGTAACCTTAAACTTTGCATCCGGTCCTATGCGTAGCTGTCATATACACACACTCAACGCAAAGGCTCTTGTTAGAGCCACCCTAGTACCCAAAATATTGTTACTTTTCTTTATAAAGATCCTTTTTTTTGTTTTTGGGAAACTTCGCAACAATGGCGCGATAGTCACGAATAAGCCACATAATCGCAAAACGAGACATTCAACAGCCACTAGCAATCCATTCTTAGTATTGCACTACAGACTGTTTGATATACATGCTTCTTTAAAAACATGTTTAAACTCATGTTTTTCAACTAAGTTTTTTTAAAAACCATCTTTAAAGACTATTTTTTATTTTTGTGGTTATTCAGGGTGTCACAATGACGTGGTTAACGTGACGATTGTGCCTCTTTCATAAAGTGTAAAACACATATGTGCACACATATAGAATTTTTGGAACTAGGAGTTTATTACTCTACAGTTTAAACTCATGTTTTTTCTAGCGAGTTTCTCTAAAAACCATCTCTAAAACCTATTTTCATTTTGTGCAGTGACGCTGGGAGTCACAATAACATCAGTACCTGTGACGATCGTACCTTTTTTTACAGACTGAAAAACATATATATGCACACATATTATAGTATTTTTGGCAATAGGGTTTATTGCTGTATATTATGTGTTATGTTATGTTAGGAGATTTGTAGTGTGCCTGGCTTTCCTGGCAAAGAGACGTACCAGCGCTAATTGCCAGAAGAGAGGGTGAGCGAGGAAGCAACTGATCATTGAAAAAGCCAGGTCTTCACCGCCCTTCTAATGGATAGAATGTTAGGGATGTTTCTGATGGAAAGTGGTAGAGAATTCCAGAGAGTCGGTGTAAGCACCTTGAAAGAACGCCCTCTCGCTCTGATTCTATGGAACAGAGGAACGGGTGCCAGATTGAGGTCGGCCAAGCGTAGAGCACCCGTCGGGATGTAAAAATGGCAAAGATCTCTCAGAATCACTGGACCTGAGCTTGCAAGACTTTTATGCATAAAGAAAGTGCTTTCAAATGGATTCTTTGCTCTAAAGGCAGCCAGTGAAGGCAATGGAAGAAGCCGGAGACCAAACAGTGCCTAGGGAGGGCAACAAGCAAGCAAGCTGCCGTGTTCATAGTGTGCTGCAGCCTTTTAATCAGCGATTTATTGGAGCCAAGCAGCAGACCATTGCAATAGTCCAGCCTGGCCACAACCATAGCTTGGACAACCAGCTGGCGGGTGTGGGGGTAAAAAAAAAGTATGGGTTAAAGGCTGCACAGCAAACCAAAACAGGTCCCTGTCATGGACTTGGCGTGGTCCTCAAAAGAAAGGGTGCTGTCAACCTAAATGCCTAGATTTTTTACAACAGTTTTGGCAGGGGTTGCGCCCAGCTTCGGAGGCCACCAGTTGCTGCCCCAAAGGTGTGAGTCTCTACCGAGTAGGAGGATGTCAGATGTAGTGGCTGTGATGGTGGTCAAGTCCTCCTGAAATTTAGCGGCATCAAGGCTTTGGCAAAGGACAGTATTAGCTGCATGTCATCCGCATATGACACCAGAGAGATGTTGCAGGCTTTGGCCAGCAAAACCAGCAGCCGAATATAAACATTGAACAGGGTCAGGCTCAGTGCCAACCTCTGCATCTGAGAGTGGATAGAGGGGCAATGACTTGAAAGGACCTGTTGGCCAGGAACGATGTGAACCAGACAAAGGCTTTGCAGGTGATGCTAATCTCTTGAAACCAGAAAAGTAGGTTGTTGTGGGAGACTGTGTCGAAGGCAGCTCTGAGATCAAGAAGGATAAGTGCCGATATTCTGCCCTCATCCATGGATGCTCTAAGTTGCTCAGTAACTGCCAATAGGGCTGACTCCATGCTATGTCCCGGCCTTAAGCCATTTTGAAAGGATGGAGAAAGATTCCAGATACTGAGTTAGAGTGGTGTTCACATGGGATTCTGTTATTTTAGCCAAGAAAGGAAGCAGAGAGATCAGACAGTAATTTGCAGGTCAAGAGGTATCTATCGGCGGCTTTTTAAGTAGCGGAATTACTTTTACATATTTAAAGGATTACTGACGATGGTCAGAGATTGATGCATTTCAAACAGCTAGGTAGAAGGCAGTCTTGGAACTTAACGAAAAGTTCTGGTTTAAGGGGGTCATCTGAAGACCCAGATTTTATCTTAGTAAACAAGGCCTGGAGGACTTCAGAAATGATTAAGGGGAGGGCAGGGAGGGAGTGGATCTCAGTGCCAGTAGGACTACCCCGCACGGGGTTCAGAGCGCCGCTCTTAAGAGGGAAGCTGCCATAGATGCCCTCCACCTTGTTGGTGAAATAGGAGGCCAAAACCTCACATTGGGCATTGGATTTTATAATGTTTTCGGGTGACAATGTTGACCTCACCATATCCTTTAGAAAGGAGAAGATCGTTTTAAAGGGGTTATTGCTGATATTCATTTTATTGGTGAAGTAGGTGGTGCAGGATTTCCATATCAGTTTTTGATAGGCTTTAATGGCCGTTTTATATTTGAGTTTAGCAGTGGGCAATATGAGCATCTCCAAGGGTGCCCTAAACATTTTCAGTTCTTCCTAGCTGTTGTGAGTGAATCATCAAACCAGACATTGGACCGGGCCTTCTTGGGATGGGTCAATTTGGCCAAATACACTTTTCTAAAGCCTGATCGACCCATTTCCTGAACTCGTCACATGGTATGCCAGGGGAGTTTATATATCGGATTGCAAAGGTCCTGGGGTTTGGAACCTACTGGATGTAGCGAGAAAAGGACAAGGTTGTGGTCGGTCCATGTCAAAGGCATGGGTGTCGGGACCTCAAGGAACGGAATATTGGAAAAAATAGGGTCAAGGATATGACCAGCTTCGTGAGTAGGCCCTGAAACTAGTTGGAATAGTTGGCAGGCTGCCATGTCACCTAGGAAGTTGTGAATGTCCGGGTCATTATCGGACTCCAAATGGAGGTTCAAATCTCCAATAATGGGGAACTTGGCTAATTTGAGCACTGGAGCATTGGCAGCATTGACTACTACTTCTCTGAAAGGTTTGAATGGCCCCGGTGGACGGTAAATAAGCATTCTGGAGAACATAAAATTATCCATTGGAGCCATTCTAAAAATAGCACTTTCACACTCCTGATCGGATTCCTGGGAAAAGCTACATGTAGACATATCTTTATAAATCACGGCAATACCCCACCTCTCCCTGCTCCTCTATCCAGGTTTCGTATGGCATAACCTGGGGGCATAGCCAGGGCTGGGACAGCAAAGAAGTCTTGAGAGAGCCAGGACTCAGTCAAAAATAAAATATCAAGAGACTGTTTGGACAGCAAGTCAAATACTTCTGCATGGTGCTTGACTAACGAGTAGCAATTTAGACTGCCAATTTTATATTTGAATTTCTTCCAAGGCTGGAGATTACAGTGGCTGCAATGTAAGGAGCAAGTGGTGGGAGACCAACTATGCTTTCCACATGGCAGTGTGCTTCTTTGTGCTTCAAGAAGGGCCTCACAACAGTAGATTAACCTGTGTAGAGGCAGATGGGCATATTGTCTGGCTCCTGTCGACGTCCAGGCAAGGACGGGCACAGACGGGCTATCCTGGTGTGCCAGTGGCGCGCCCGCTCCACGTTGGCACTGCGGTGTGCATGAAATACCTGGGGGCACAACAGGCTCCCCTCAGGCACGCCTCTAATTGGAAGAAATGAGCCAATCAGAGCGCTGCACTGCCATACATAAAATACAATCACCAAAGATTTAAAATGTGATATTAAGAATAGCTTTTAAAATGAGTGAAATCAGCAGACAGCGCAAACAGATGAACAATAAATGGGACTCTACCTCAGCGAGCCTAAGCCGAGCAGTTCCTCTCCTTAATGCACTCTTTCCCCCAAACACCACGTCCGTGTGCATGAAACACCTCTGGCACAACTGGCTCCTCCCAGGCACACCTCTGATTGAAAGAAATGAGCCAATCAGTGCGCAGCACCACCGTCCGTGAAATACAGTCCCCAAAGTTTTAAAAAAGTGATTTTAAAAATAGCTTTTAAAATGAGTGAAATCAGCACACAGCGTAAAACAAATGAACAATTAAGGAGACTCTGCCTCAGCTGATTGGAAGAAATTAGCCAATCAGAGCCCGGCACCACCATTCATAAAATACCGTCCCCAAAGGTTTAAAAAGTGATTTTAAAAATAGCTTTTAAAATGAGTGAAATCAGAACACAGCACAAACAAATGAACAATAAAGGGGACTCTGCCTCAGCGTGCCTAGGCCGTGCAATTCCTCTTTGTATTGCACTCTCTCCCCCAACAGCACGTCGGCGCAGCGGCGTGCATGGAATACCTGGGGGCATAACTGGCTCCTCCCAGGCACACCTCTGATTGGAAGAAATGTGCCAATCAGAACGGTGCAGGCCATACATAAAATTCAATTCCCAAAGGGGCTGTCTATCAATGGGTGTGTGAGTGGATGCATGTCATTGTCTTTTTCGTCTTTATTTGTGTTATTTTCTGCAGCAAGCATTTTTAATAACTGGTTAAAAAAATATTAAACTATCACCTAGATCCTCTACCATCTCTGCCCTCTTCTACCCCCAGAGTACTGGAAATCTAATCATTGCAGTGGTCATTTATACTTTCTTTAATATTTTTTTTTTGAGAATTTGACAAAAAACTGCATTCTAGTGAGTTTCTATATGATTCCCAGTTCATCTGCGACCAGCAAGGGTGTGTCTGTAGATATAGATACTTTGAGTTTTATATTCCCATCAATATTTGTGATGAGATTGTGATAGTCATGACATCCCTGTAATAGTACGAGGGGTGCCACACTGAACAGCGTCGTCGTCATGAATAGGGTCAGGATTTAAAAAATCTATTTTAGACACATACCTTGTGTCACTAACACTCCCATTTCTTAAACATGGGGCCAGAGTGTCTCCCCCCTGACCCTTTTGGTAGCTTTGAATGAGACAATCAGAACGGTGCAAGCCATACATAAAATTCAATCCCCAAAGGTTTAAAAAGTGATCTTAAAAATAGCTTTTAAAACAAGTTAAATCAGCACTCAGAGAAAACAGATGAACATTAAAGGGGAATCTGCCTCAGCGAGCTTAGGTCGAGCAGTTCCTCTTCGTAATGCACTATATTCCCCAACAGTACAGTCCAAACTCACGTTTTTCTAGTGAGTTTCTATAAAAACCATCTCTAAAACCTGTTTTCCGCTTTTTCAATGAGGCCTGGACTCGCGATGATGTCGGTACCCATGATCAGCGCAAAGACAGCGCAAAAACACAAGCAAAATCCGGAATTCAATAGCCCCCCACATTAAAAAATGACAACTATATAATTCATTCTAACCATCACACTAGATAAATCATTATCTAAATAACTCTATAAAAACATTTCTCCTTCTCTCAATATCTCAATAACAGTGTGTATTAATGATTCACTGGGTTATGTGAGTGCGTGCATAAGTCTCCAAGTGGGTCTGGGACAGGCTGCATTAGTCCTTCAGTAGGTTTATAAGTGGGTGCATAAGTCTCTGAGTGGGTATATGAATGGGTATATGAGTCTTTGAGTCAGTTTGTGAGTGGGTCTATAAGTCTCTGACTGGGTATGTGAGAGGGTTTGTGAGTGTCTGAGTGGGTATGTGAATGGGTACATGAGTCTGAGAGTGGATCTATATGTGGGTGCATAAGTATCTGAGAGAGTCAGTCTATCAATGGGTGTGTGAGTGGATGCATGATTCCCAGTTCATCTGCGACCAGCCAGGGTGTGTCTGTAGATATAGATACTTTGTGTTTTATATTTCCATCAATATTTTTGATGTGATTGTGATAGTCATGACATCCCTGTAACAGTACAAGGGGTGCCACACTGAATAGCGTCGTCGTCATGAATAGGGTCAGGATTTAAAAAATCTATTTTAGACACATACCTTGTGTCACTAACACTTCCGTTTCTTAAACATGGGGTCAGAGTGTCTCGCTCCTGACCCTTTTGGTAGCTTTGAGAAAAAGTTTCAGCCCCAGGAACCATTTCCAATCAATGAAATGAATCTAGCAGACATTTCGTCGTGCATTACAGCAACCTATGCTGAATGGCTACGGACCCTTCTCAGGCAGAGCATTTCTCCATATGGGAAAGTATTTTTGAGCTGTTGGGAAAGCTACTTGTGTGCAAAAGTGAATTACTATCAGTAGATTTCCTATGTAGACTAGTTCCAATCTTACTGTCCCTGATATAGACTTTTAAATCTAAGAATTCAACCTCCTGAATGCTTATGAGGCCCACAAAATGAAGATTCACAGTATTATTGTTGATGATCTCAACAAACCTATTAGCTGAATCCCTGGACCCCCATCCAAATGACAAACAGGTCGTCGATATATTTAAACCAACATATAATGTGATCATCCCCGGAATCTCCATGATCCGGTATGAGCATGCGCTACTCTCACCAGCCCATGTGCAGGCACGCATATATTGGGGAAAAGCACTTGCCCATCGCAGTCCCCTTTTTTGATGGAACACCTCCTTGTTGAAATAACAATAGTTGTTCTCTAAGCACCATTGTATCATTGATATTACCATGCAATTATGACTATGCATATTCATGGGCCTATGTTTCAAAAAGTGGTCACTAGCAAGTAGTCCATCCTGATGAGGAATACTAGTATACAAAGATGACACATCTAGAGTCATCAAGAGGTAATTGGCATGCCTGGGAATATCATAAATATGTTTGTGAAACTCACCTGTATCCAAGATGAATGACGGAATGCTCTTAACAAAGTCCTGGAAAACAATCTATATATCTTGAAGTGTTTTCAAAGGTACTATGGTAAGCGGAAATGATGAGGGGCCTGCCAGGTGGTCGAGTGGAATTCTTATGGAGCTTCGGTAGCAAATACAGGTTAGCCAGTTTACGATGATCATTCTTTTACAACTGCCATTCCTCATTGCTCAGAAGTCCATCATCCCTCCACCTGGTTAATTGAGCACAATACTTTAAATTAACTGTACGTACTAATTCCCAACTGCTCCTTTCATAACAAGCTAAGTCATTTAGCTGCTTACATGCTTTTTTTAAGTAAAACGTTCTTGGCCAAAGGACAACATTGCCACTTACATCCGATTTGCAGGTAATACCTTCATCCTGCTTTTGAAGCTTCTCTATGAGATTATGATATTGAACCTGTTGGAAATGGTATTTCCTATATCTGCTTTGTACACTGTGGTTCAAATTTCTTGACATCCTCTCCTAGCTTGGTGTTGAAGATATTCATTGCATCACAAGACATAACTGGAATAAACATAGAGCGTGGCTTAAAAGGAGTAGCAGATCTTTTGGTAGTGTCAATTGATAATTCATTGCAGATCATTTATGAGGACATGGTCGCAGTTTCTGAGAAACTTTCCGCTTGTAATTCACCATAATTCACAGACGGTGGATTTAAGACATTGATTTTGTCATCTTTTGTTCTCAAGATATTACACTCAGCCAATTTCAATTTGCATTTAAATTTGAAAATATCAATTCTCATTTGACAATAATTGAAATTTCTTTCTGGACAAAACGAAAGGCCTAAAGAGAGAAGTTGATTTTCCACCTTATTGACGGTAACAGTTGACAGATTGATGACGGTCTTGTTATTTACTGCAGGGGGCATGGTTATTCCTTTGATCAATTTTTCTTGGACACCTGTTCCTTGGGTAAGGTGTTTTTGGTAGAATTTCCTATGTTTTTGCCATTTTTTGTTCCTTCTCTGGTTCTCGGTTCCCTTAAGCACAGAGTTTGTCGGCGATCACTCTGTAAAAAAATCAAGTTCTTCCACCAGAGAAGGCATACAGGAACCAAACTGGACTCTGTGACCCCAGCCATCTTCGTAATCAGTCTCACTCTCCACTGCAGAGCTCGATTAATTTGCTGAAGTAACCGGCCCTAGACCATCATCCTGCTTGGCTTGATTACTCTCCACCGCCCATTGTCTTTTCATAGAATCAAACTATCCAGTGAAGGTGATAATCTGGCCAGTTTCATAGTCTGTCTGTCATGACATCCCCGCAACGGTACCCAGGGGGGCCACGCTGGCAATCGCGACGTCTTCGCAAATATGGTGCAGGATTAAAAAAAAACAATTTTGGACACATAACTTGTGTCACTAACACCCCCATTTCTCAAACAATGGGTCAAAGTATATCCACCCTGGCCCCTTATGTTATCTTTGACACAAATTTTCACCCCCAGGAACTGTTCCCGATTGATTAATTCTGTTCAGGTTGAGTCCAGCCAATCACAGGATTCCAGTTGATTCGCGCATTGGCGAGTAATTGCGAAATCACCACAAAATATCCGCTGCTAGTGATATCACTATCATATTCAACAACAATTTCTCAAAAATTACCAAACCCATTTGCATCAAACTACAAAAAGCATTATCTATGTAACAACATCTACCTTATTAACAAATTTTGGAGTTATTCTGTCCAGCAGTTCGAGCTGTAGGTACGACAACACCTTTTTATGGGAATTAACATTAAAAAAGCACCCTTATTTGGCACCCCTAATTCTCAGTCCCCGCTGCACATATCACCCCCAAACTTTCCAAGACACACAGAACCTATTTTGACAGATTTTGGGAAGATGTCATTCAGACAGGTCAAGCACCCCGAAGTAATAGGCAAGTCAAAAAATGTTTTTTCAATGGAAACTCGGTCCTAATTATAGCTACCTACTGTTATCTACTGGTGATGATCGCCAGTAGGTTATATATATATATATATATTCACTGAAAAAACCATAGGTTTCAGGTGATATATAGTTTGGAATTAGCATTTAAAAAACCATTGAAATTGCTCCTATATAGTTAGTTGTACTAACTATATTTCGCGCACCCGCAACCCACTGCTGATGATGTTACATATTACATCATTCATGACATGGTCAGTGACATCACTGATGACATCACTGATGACATCTCAAATGACATCACTGATGACATCACTGATGACATCTCAATTAACATCACTGATCACATCAGTGATGATATCATTCATGTGATAATACGATGCACCTCTTCACACTCTAACATAACCTTTGATACACCCAGTGTTAAACACAGACTACCATTCTTGAAACCATTGACATACCAATACCAGTTACTACATACGCACACACTGAACCATAGGTTTCAGGTAATATATAGTTCGGAATTAGCATTTAAAAAACCATTGAAATTGCTCCTATATAGTTAGTTGTACTAACTATATTTCGCGCACCCGCAACCCACTGCTGATGATGTTACATATTACATCATTCATGACATGGTCAGTGACATCACTGATGACATCACTGATGACATCTCAAATGACATCACTGATGACATCACTGATGACATCTCAATTAACATCACTGATCACATCAGTGATGATATCATTCATGTGATAATACGATGCACCTCTTCACACTCTAACATAACCTTTGATACACCCAGTGTTAAACACAGACTACCATTCTTGAAACCATTGACATACCAATACCAGTTACTACATACGCACACACTGATTGCTAGGTCTATACACACATCCAATCATTTACTCATAGAATCACCCATACATACAGTCACTCGTCAATATAACACGATCATCTGCACTCAAACACCTATACAGACACTCACACTCTGCCACTCATCCATGAAGTTACTCACACATCTAGTCAGTCATGCAAAGAATCAATCACATTTTCATTTCCTCAACTATACAGTTATACACACAACACCTTACTTATTCAAACATATACTAACACATACTTACTTTGTTATACAATTACTGATACATGTGCACAATGATCCATACAGCCACTCACACAATCAGTGGCTCTTATGTACAGTCATTTATATATGCCAGTTACCCACACACACACTCAGTCTCCCATACAAATACTCGGGCAACCAATCAATAACACATATACCCACTCCTATAGCTACTGATCAACACATGCAGTTGCTTACACAACAACAGACATACTGATGCACACATTCAGACAGTTTAGTCACTAACCCATGCATTCAGTAAGACACATTTAATCACTCACTCATACATTCAGTCATGTACCTACTAAATCTTTCATGCAGACACTTATACATCCACTCATTCTTCAATATGTAAAACATATTTAAACTTTACAGAAACACACAGTCACTGGATGATGTCATCAGTGATGTCATCAGTGATGCCATTTGAGATGTCATCAGTGATGTCATCACTGATGTCACTGACCATGTCATGAATGATGTAATATGTGACATCATCAGCAGTGGTTTGTGGGTGCGCGAAATATAGTTAGTACAACCAACTATATAGGAGCAATTTCAATGGTTTTTTAAATGCTAATTCCTAACTATATATGACCTGAAACCCATGGTTTTTTCAATGAATTTGCACGGTTTTTTAAATGCTAATACCTAACTATATATGACCTGAAACCTATGGTTTTTTCAGTGAATTTGCAAGGTTTTTTCAATGCTAATTCCTAACTATAAATGACCTGAAACCTATGGTTTTTTAAGTGAATTTGCATGGTTTTTTAAATGCTAATACCTAACTATATATGACCTGAAACCTATGGTTTTTTCTGTGAATTTGCAAGGTTTTTTAATTGCTAATACCTAACTATGTAAGGCTTGAAACCTATGGTTTTTCAGTGAATATATATATTTAATATAATATATATATAATTTTTATTTTCAAGTTTTTTTATATATGATTACAGGGTCCGCGCACCGTGAGCGCTCCGTAAGCACACCGTAAACGCTCTGAGCTCTTACCCCGACAAATTTTTTAAATTTCTAAAACATAATATCTACGTTTTTAACGTAGATTTTAAAGGTAGACAATATCTGCTTTAATGTAGAAAATGTTTTTTTAAAACTTTTAACAACAGTATATTACTTTTTGAAGTAGTAACAAATCTCGCGAGGGTACGTGCACCGTAAAAGCTTCGAGCTCTTACCCCCGAAAGTTTTATAAACTTTAAATTGTTATATCTACGTATTCATTGCACAATGTAAAGGTACACATTATCTGGGATAATAAAGAACATGTTAATTTAAACTTTTAAAGACCATATATACCTTTATTAAAGCAATTATAAATTTCGCGAGGGTGCGTGCTACGTAAGCGCATCGTAAGATAACGTAAGCGCTCCGTACATAATACGTAAACGCACCATAAGCTTACGTAAGTGCTCCGTAAACGCTGCGTAAACGCTCCGTAAGCTTACGTCCAACCATGTGACCTCATAACAAAAGATTTTATTGGTTTATAATACTTCCTACTCCAATTCTTGAAAGACCCCTCCCATCTTCATCATTCTTCTTTGGCTTTTGAGGAAGAAACACCTTTTTTCATCAGCACTTTGCTCCTGAAAAATCTATTGAAATGTCTGAACAGCAGGAAACTGAGCATTCAGAACATGAGGAACCTGAGCATTCTGAACATGAGGAACCTGAGCATTCTGAATACCAGAAACTTGAGGATTCTTCTAGTTCATCTTCAAAAGAGTTTGTTCCTGAAACCCCTAGATCACCGAAAGAGTCCATAATCTTTAAGCCACATATTTTATCAAAAAACATTTAGCATGGTAAATCATTTTACACACAGAGCACAACCCATTTAAATGAGCACTACACTACAATGCAGAAACCTGACTCATTTCCAAAATACAACAGTAATGAAGCCCAATATGCTTGTTATCCTTCCCAATACTGCAAACAGCACTCTCTCTATATTAATCACCTTTAAAATCCATTTTGAAAATATAGAACAGTGTGAAACACACAGTAGATTTTCTTAAGCAGAATCTCTGAAATGTAGCTCAGACACTGGAACCAGAAATGGCACACATTCCCACTCATTCTTCACACATATCTCAGGTCTTAACCAATGAAATGTCTTCCCACACTATTTCAAAACTAAACTAACATTTCAATTAGTTCTACATTCCCAACACTTTCAAACTCACATAATATTCACCCATCCCCCTAGTGCTCATTTAACCTGTTACCATAGTAACTCCCACCTAAGGAAGAACAGAGTTTAAAAGTTCATCATACTATGTTGCAAATTAATCCAGCAAGGTTGTTTGAGCTTTCAATATAACAGCTAATCATGTGCAATGTTCCTTTCAATTACCTTTTCTGAATCATTAGAATTGCTTCTTTTAAAAAATAAAAACTATGCACCCTAATATGCTCTTTTGCATTTTCAGAAAGCACCAATCATTTCTTAAGCTTCAAGTGTAGTGCATGTCCTCTTTTTTTCTCAAACTGCAAGCTTTCCAACTGCCGTTTCATTTACAGCCCTCATCTGAGTACAACCAGATCTGCCTTGAACATGCTTTCAGTATGGTTTGTAGGACACAGCTTTGTATTCTGGTCTAAAAGGTATGCAACAAACAGAGGAATTTTAAACCTTGATTTACCAAATGTGGATATTTTATGGATTGGCCAGAGAGGATTGAGATGTCACCAATTGATACCATTGGTGACATCCTTCAAGCATCTCCCACACCCTGACCTCATAATTGTGCACTGTGGTGGAAATGACTTATGCACTTTGACTGGGGTTGGTCTGGAAATGCTATTGAAGGACATCTTTGGACAATTGATGTCACTTTTTCCTCAAACTGTATTTTTCTATTCCAATATATGCCAAAGGCAAAAATGGAATTTGTCCAATCAATTTTGTCCACAGATTGAGAAAGCAAGGAAACATGTAAATAAATCTGTTTCTGCATACACGAGAGACTATGGAATGGGTTGTATATACCACAACGACTTGTGTTACAACATGCAAGGCATCTATAGGACAGATGGTGTACATTTCACTGATGAAGGGAACAAAGTCTTACTCTGTAACATCAGACTCTGCATTGGTACTTACTTGTAGGTACCAAAAAAAAACACAATGAACACAACGTCTCTTTTTAGAGCCAACTAACATGTAAACACTCAAATATGATTTTTAACTTTATTTTTTTTATTAATTTTTACCGAGGTCCGCGCACCGAGCACTCACCGAGCACTCCCCGTGCGCGGACGTATCGTATTTTCTGTTATTTTTTTTAAAATAAACATTATTTTTAACCTTAGGAGTCCTTGAAGGACCCCCTGAGAAGGCCTAAAGGGTCAGGGACACTCTACCCTACCCCCTTCCCACGTTTTTAAGTTATATTTTGTCACTCTCTTCTGAAACCACAAAATGGCGGCGATAGGGCTCGCGCACCGCGCATTTACCGAGCACTCACAATGCATACACCGAGCACTCACGGTGTGCGGACCTATTGGAATTTTTTTTTTTAAATAAAACTAAATGGAAATTGACATCGTCTCTTCTGTAGATACCTTGTATGTTGTAATGCAAGTTATTGTGGTATATTGAATCCATACTGTAGTCTTTCAGGAAAGCAGAAACAGATTTGTTCACATGATTCCTTCCTTTCTCAATGTGTGGTCAGAATTGGCGTAGGGGGTCATGAGTTCCTACTCTGGTGAAACACACTTGCTGTTCTATATACTTACTTATGTTGTAAACTAGTGCATCAGAGAAAGTCAGTGAGAGAAAGGATGCAGGACATGAAGAACACAAAATGGTATCACTTTGCTACTACCTCATAAATTACATTTAAATAAGTATAATTTTCAAAACAATTTTTCTTTACTAAATTAAAATTTATTTATCAGAATTTTCAAAATCTAAAACATTTTGTAGCATTTCTTCATCAGGAATTTCATCCATCAAAGTGTCTGAAAATGATTCGTCAAACTCAACAATGTCTACACATTCCATTAATTCCATATCTAGTGTTTCATCAAAAAAAATCTGCCATGGTATCTCCTTCATGTTCTTCATGATTTGTTTCATCTATAGGATCAATATACACCACAGAATAAGTTGCCTCAATAAACGTTGCTGTTATTTCAAAGAAGATGTTGGTAGGCTCCTCATTTTCATTCATCATTTTATGTTAGTGTACTATTAAAAGAAAGAGAAACAGCGCTTACTGCATGATTTCCTGCTCTGGTGAGACACACTTGCTGTTCTTTAAACTTACTTATGTTGCAATCTTGTGCCTCAGAGACAGACAGTGGGAGAAAGGATGCAGGACATGAAAAAGAGATGTCAAATACACATTTAAGAACATTTTGGGGGAGAAGGGAAATATTTATGAGTAAACTTACTATGTAACACCAAAAATTATCAGTTTGCTACTACCTCATAAATTACACTGTGATAAGTATAAATTCTCATACAATATTTATTTACTAAATTTAAATGTATTGTTGGAAATTTTTGAAATTTAAATGATCGTCTAAGATTGCATCATCAGCAATGTCAATATTAAAAATCTCCCAAAAAGAATCCTCAAACTCAATGAACTCCAAAGCTTCCATTAAATCTGAATCCAAGGATTCATCATAGAAATCGTCCAAGCCATCTCCTCCATCATCAAGCTCTCCTTCAGGAACATCCTCAATAACAGTCACAAAAATGTCTATAACGATGTCAAATGACTCTTCATTTTCAGCCATTATTGATGTTAGTGTACTATTAAAAGAAAGAGAAAGACAGTGAGATGGTGCAGAGGAAGAGTGAGATAGGGCAGAGAAAAACTATTACATTCTATAAGAAAAGTCACTACTGTGTAAATCTCACACCAGAAATTGAACACCAAAATTTCCTCACAAAACTACCTCAGACACTATAGTCACAAAATGGCCGTGTTTCCCTGGACAGTGTATAGTATCAAGCAAGAATTAGAAATATAAAGCACTGCATCTGATGTTGCCCTACTCAATCCATAAGTATAACAGAAAAACATTAAATAACTAACAGAAAACATTTTTCCTATTAACTTAAAGTGAACAACAGAGTTCTCCTTACAAATTAACAACTCACCTTCTGGAAAACTGTTGAACAGTAAATTGTGTCTCAATCTCACACCTCAGAAGTATACCTCAAACACTAAAATCTCAAAATGGCTGTGTTTCCCTCTCATTTCTCATACATATTCAGATACACAGCCACTCAAATATTATCACACACAAAATCAAAACCAAAGTAACATTTTAATTGGTTCAAATTATCAACACTTTCAAACTCACATAATATGCAACCTATCCCCAATGCTCTCTACCAATTACCATACTAACTCCACAAAACACCTACCTAAACCCAAAGGTGAAAGAGTCATCACTCAATGGTGCACTCAACCAACATCTAAACACTTAAACTTGTTATTTTAATGTATTTCTTTTTTGTCTTTTTGAGCCGAAGTCCGCGCACGGTGCGCGGACCCCGCGATTTTTTAAATTTAAAAAAAAAAAATTGAACCTCGGGGTCCTTTACAGACCCCATGACAAAACCTAGGGGGCTCAGGAATCTCTACCCAGCCTCTTTGTCAACTATTACACTTCTGTTTACAACCACTATCATCTGCCACAAAAACAAGATGGCGGACAACTCTTCAAACTACAAAAAGCATTATCTATGTAACAACATCTACCTTATTGACAAATTTTGGAGTTATTCTGTCCAGCAGTTCGAGCTGTAGGTACGACAACACCTTTTTATGGGAATTAACATTAAAAAAGCACCCTTATTTGGCACCCCTAATTCTCAGTTCCCGCTGCACATATCACCCCCAAACTTTCCATGACACACAGAACCTATTTTGACAGATTTTTGGAAGATGTCATTCAGACAGGTCAAGCACCCCGAAGTAATAGGCAAGTCAAAAAATGTTTTTTCAATGGAAACTCGGTCCTAATTATAGCTACCTACTGTTATCTACTGGTGATGATCGCCAGTAGGTTATATATATATATATATATTCACTGAAAAAACCATAGGTTTCAGGTAATATATAGTTTGGAATTAGCATTTAAAAAACCATTGAAATTGCTCCTATATAGTTAGTTGTACTAACTATATTTCGCGCACCCGCAACCCACTGCTGATGATGTTACATATTACATCATTCATGACATGGTCAGTGACATCACTGATGACATCACTGATGACATCTCAAATGACATCACTGATGACATCACTGATGACATCTCAATTAACATCACTGATCACATCAGTGATGATATCATTCATGTGATAATACGATGCACCTCTTCACACTCTAACATAACCTTTGATACACCCAGTGTTAAACACAGACTACCATTCTTGAAACCATTGACATACCAATACCAGTTACTACATACGCACACACTGATTGCTAGGTCTATACACACATCCAATCATTTACTCATAGAATCACCCATACATACAGTCACTCGTCAATATAACACGATCATCTGCACTCAAACACCTATACAGACACTCACACTCTGCCACTCATCCATGGAGTTACTCACACATCTAGTCAGTCATGCAAAGAATCAATCACATTTTCATTTCCTCAACTATACAGTTATACACACAACACCTTACTTATTCAAACATATACTAACACATACTTACTTTGTTATACAATTACTGATACATGTGCACAATGATCCATACAGCCACTCACACAATCAGTGGCTCTTATGTACAGTCATTTATATATGCCAGTTACCCACACACACACTCAGTCTCCCATACAAATACTCGGGCAACCAATCAATAACACATATACCCACTCCTATAGCTACTGATCAACACATGCAGTTGCTTACACAACAACAGACATACTGATGCACACATTCAGACAGTTTAGTCACTAACCCATGCATTCAGTAAGACACATTTAATCACTCACTCATACATTCAGTCATGTACCTACTAAATCTTTCATGCAAACACTTATACATCCACTCATTCTTCAATATGTAAAACATATTTAAACTTTACAGAAACACACAGTCACTAGATGATGTCATCAGTGATGTCATCAGTGATGCCATTTGAGATGTCATCAGTGATGTCATCACTGATGTCACTGACCATGTCATGAATGATGTAATATGTGACATCATCAGCAGTGGTTTGTGGGTGCGCGAAATATAGTTAGTACAACCAACTATATAGGAGCAATTTCAATGTTTTTTTAAATGCTAATTCCTAACTATATATGACCTGAAACCTATGGTTTTTTCAATGAATTTGCACGGTTTTTTAAATGCTAATACCTAACTATATATGACCTGAAACCTATGGTTTTTTCAGTGAATTTGCAAGGTTTTTTCAATGCTAATTCCTAACTATAAATGACCTGAAACCTATGGTTTTTTAAGTGAATTTGCATGGTTTTTTAAATGCTAATACCTAACTATATATGACCTGAAACCTATGGTTTTTTCTGTGAATTTGCAAGGTTTTTTAATTGCTAATACCTAACTATGTAAGGCTTGAAACCTATGGTTTTTCAGTGAATATATATATTTAATATAATATATATATAATTTTTATTTTCAAGTTTTTTTATATATGATTACAGGGTCCGCGCACCGTGAGCGCTCCGTAAGCACACCGTAAACGCTCTGAGCTCTTACCCCGACAAATTTTTTAAATTTCTAAAACATAATATCTACGTTTTTAACGTAGATTTTAAAGGTAGACACTATCTGCTTTAATGTAGAAAATGTTTTTTTAAACTTTTAACAACAGTATATTACTTTTTGAAGTAGTAACAAATCTCGCGAGGGTACGTGCACCGTAAAAGCTTCGAGCTCTTACCCCCGAAAGTTTTATAAACTTTAAATTGTTATATCTACGTATTCATTGCACAATGTAAAGGTACACATTATCTGGGATAATAAAGAACATGTTAATTTAAACTTTTAAAGACCATATATACCTTTATTAAAGCAATTATAAATTTCGCGAGGGTGCGTGCTACGTAAGCGCATCGTAAGATAACGTAAGCGCTCCGTAAATAATACGTAAACGCACCATAAGCTTACGTAAGTGCTCCGTAAACGCTGCGTAAACGCTCCGTAAGCTTACGTCCAACCATGTGACCTCATAACAAAAGATTTTATTGGTTTATAATACTTCCTACTCCAATTCTTGAAAGACCCCTCCCATCTTCATCATTCTTCTTTGGCTTTTGAGGAAGAAACACCTTTTTTCATCAGCACTTTGCTCCTGAAAAATCTATTGAAATGTCTGAACAGCAGGAAACTGAGCATTCAGAACATGAGGAACCTGAGCATTCTGAACATGAGGAACCTGAGCATTCTGAATACCAGAAACTTGAGGATTCTTCTAGTTCATCTTCAAAAGAGTTTGTTCCTGAAACCCCTAGATCACCGAAAGAGTCCATAATCTTTAAGCCACATATTTTATCAAAAAACATTTAGCATGGTAAATCATTTTACACACAGAGCACAACCCATTTAAATGAGCACTACACTACAATGCAGAAACCTGACTCATTTCCAAATACAACAGTAATGAAGCCCAATATGCTTGTTATCCTTCCCAATACTGCAAA